>NC_056726.1:1855861667-1856551667 GCF_019279795.1 Protopterus annectens | reverse complement strand
GTAGTTTTAGTTATGTGCTGTTAGCTGTTATAGCCTTGTTTTCTCTCTCTGGTAATTTTTTCTGTTAAATTATCCACTATGTCCAAAGAGTCAAAACCCTCTGGGTAAAAAAATGCGACTTGTGTTGCCATAAAATGTCCCTTACGGACGGGCACATGAGTTGTGTATATTGTTTAGGGGCTGTTCACCTGCAGGACTCATGCTCTATCTGTCATGCTTTCAGTTCCAGAGTCCTACAGGAGGGAAAGAATAAGTTAATTCTGCGTGGTCTTCTGAAGAACCCTCAGTTTTCTTCGTCTCAGGGTCCTCAGCCAGCTAAAGTGTCCAAAAAATCCACTAAGCCATCGGTTCTGAGTTCGGAACAGACAAAATCCACTGAGAAACCTTCGACTCTGTTGGTTCCCAGTGGCAGCTCTGACAAAGCTAAGTCTCCGGTGGCTCCATCTGTGTCCTCGGAACCATAAAAGAACAAGGTCTCCTTCTTTGGAGCTGGTATGCTCTGCTCCACAATCTCCTTTGCTGCAATCTGGAGCAGGCAGTCATTGGTGCGCTTCGCACTCCTCTTGGTCCTCCAGGCTTTCGGATCATGACATGGAGAGAGTGGTCAATAGGCTCCTCAAGTCACAGGCACTTGCTGAATTACTATCGAGCCCAGCCCATAAGGAAATGGCTCCTTTGGCCCATCCAGATTCTCCATCGGTTCCTCCTCCGACTCGCTTGAGCTCGGAGCTGGAGTGCATGGAGGTCATAGTGGTGGAACTGTCGGCTCCGGTTACTTTTCCTTTATCGGTTCCGACACCTGCTCCGATCTCCTCAATGTCTCAGTCCATCGAGGGATCTGGGCACCGAAGATCTCTTGCCAGCTCCGAGGGGGGAAGTGGCATCGGACCCTTGTTCGACCCCGCTCTCCTTCTCTGAACTTCGGTGCAGGTGAGCTCAGCTCCCACATCAGCCTCGGAGCTGTCGCTTTTGGTTCGCAGGAGATCTCCGGACTCTTTGGAGCCAGAGGCTCCTTCGACTCAGGACCGTGGCACCTTCGAGGTGATAAGGAGTGTGCTGTCTCCAGAGACTGCTCCACCCTCAGTTCCATTGGCTCCTTCTCCCTCAGTGCCTGTGCCTGCCTTTAACCCTCCTCCTGCCTCCAAGTGTAGGGAACCTGTGCCCCAGGATGCCCCATTGGGTGACCACACTTCTTCCAAAATCTCCCCCGAACATTCAAAGGAGGTCCCTTGGAAGAAAAGATGTAAGAGGAAGCATATGTACTCCCCTGAGTCCATCACTTCAGACACAGACTTGGATGAATCATAAGGGTCCCCACAGTCCCCCTCTGAGGATGTCTCCTTTTCGGACATCTTGGAAATCCTTAGACAGAGGGATGGCTGGAAGTCCCTAGCCCCTTCTGAGAATGAGTCTGTCTGCCTGGACACATTTGTTTCCCAACCCTTCCCCCTCTTGGGTGTCTCTGCCTTTTGACCCACTTTTGTCTGTAGTGAGTTGAAAGGCGTGGAGCACTCCAGAGACCATGGAACCAGTTCCAAGGAGACTGAATAAATTTATTACTGCTTCTGAGGACAAATCCTTCCTTTCCAAAGGGGTCCCTGTTAATGCCATGGTGGTGGCAGCAGCTACTAAGAAGGAACTTGCAGAAACTTCTTCATCTGTCCATCCGCCGAACAAGGAGTCTCATACAATGGACAGATATGGGAAGCATATGTTCTCTTTAGCGACCTTTACTCATGGCAGAGGGGGTCTGCAACAGCAGGGCAACAGAGATACATTCTCTGCTAGGCCCTTCCAGCACTCCTGAAGGAGGCCAGACTCTCTGCCTCTGGAGGCAGTCGGGGGCAGACTATCACTGTACCCAGCAGCCTGGCAAACTATCATGAGAGAAACATGGGTACTGTCAATAATATCCAGGGGTTACAAAATTCCCTTTTCCCAGTTACCCCCCAAAATAAAAACGTTCTATTCCCAGATGTTCTACCCAGTCTTCAGGATCAAGCAATTCGAGAGGTACAAAGATTGCAAGAAAAAACAGCCATCCAAGAAGTCCCTGCAGACCAAATCGAATCCGGAACTTACTCAAAGTTCTTTTTAGTTCCAAAAAAGACAGGGGACTGGAGACCCATTTTGGATCTCAGCAAGCTAAACAAATCGGTAAAACAGACGAAGTTCCAGATGGTAACACTGCTGTCCATTCTTCCCTTCTTGGATCAGGGCAATTGGATGTGCTCCAAAGATCTCCAGGATGTGTACTACCACATAAAAATGGACAGGCAATCCAGGAGATTGCTATGCTTCTGGCTGGGAGCCAGTCATTAGCAGTTCAGAGCCCTGCCCTTTGGTCTCACTACAGCCCCAGGGTGTTCACCAAGTGTATGGCAGTGGACATGACTCACCTGAGGAATCTAGGATTCCAGGTGTTTCCATATCTAGATGACTGGCTCCACACTGTTACCACCGAGCATCAACTGATCAAAGCACGGGATTACACAATCCAAACTTGTTCCCAGCTAGGCATCACTATAAACTACGAAAAGTCTGCCTTGTTGCCTTGTCAGCCTATTACCTTTATAGGGGCAGACTTAGATACAAGACGCATGACAGCAAAGCTGCCTCAGGACAGAGTGTCAACCATTCGTCAGCAAGTTTTGTTTCTCATAAAGAAGACGAGAGTTCAGGCAAGAGAAGTATTACAAGTCTTGGGCTCAATGGCCACAGCAATTACACTAGTTCCTCTGGTACGCTTCCACATGAAGATTCTGCAGTGGCTTCTTTTCCCTTAGTGGTCTTTCCAGGATTTACCAATGTCACACATGATCTTGATCACGGAAACTTGCAAAAAAGACTTATTATGGTGGCTTGTCCCCACAAGTGACACTGGGCAGACCCTTTCTAGACCTCCATCCGGTGGCCACAGTGACCACGGATGCCTCCCAGATAGGGTGAGGGGGCATTATCTGGGACAGACTGTCCAAGGAATGTGGTAACCTCACGAGTACCACTTGTGTATCAATGTTCTAGAGATGAGAGCGGTGCTTCTGGCATTGCAAGCACTTCAAGAAACTCTACCTACTGGGACCACTGCAATTCAGACAGACAATATGTCAATGTTATGGCACATCAACAAGCAGGGTGGGACCAGATCTTACCCCTTGTGTCGGGAGGCGCTTTGAGTATGGCAATGGGCGATGTCTTCCCAACGTTTTCTGATTGTGATGCACATTCCCAGGAAATCCAACGTGATAGCGGACAGGCTCAGCAAGGCTATCCTCAAGCCTCACGAGTGGTCCCTGAAGCAAGAAGTCACGGACTTGATTATTTCACAAATGGGGCCAGCCACACTGCAATCTTTTTGCCACTCCTCTCAACAACAAATGCAGCAGCTACTTCACCCTAATCCCCCCTCCAGGACAGTCACCCAGGGATGCACTTGGGACTACTCTATACTTATCCACGTTTCCCTCTAATTACAAAGGTACTTCAGAAAGCAAAGTCGCTGGGTTGCAAACTCATACTCATTGCTCCTTCTAGCCTCATCAGATATGGTTCCCATTTCTTTGCCATCATCTTCAACTGCAGCCTTGGATTCTGGACCCAGTTCCGGACCTCCTGATGCATCATTCGGGCGGGCTTCATCCTTCCCTCCAAAATCTCAAGCTGACTGTTTGGGTTCTCCACTTCCAGTCTTAGCCAGGCTCCCAAACATTTCCCCAGCTGTAAAACACATCCTAGTGTCCTCTCACAAGCCCATTACTAGGAGAATTTACACTAGCAAATGGAAGAGGTTCTCTTATTAGGGAAGAGTAATGACATTGATCCCTTTACTGCTCCTTTTCACAAGATTTTTGATTTTCTGGCTGAAACCTTTGAAAGAGGGCAGCTGCAGCTACTCTTAGGGTCCAACTAGCTGCCATCTCCAATTTTTATGAAGGAGACTTGGGTTCTAACATCATGTCCCATAAGTTGTGCAGAGCATTCTTAAGCCATAAGTTGTGCAGAGCATTCTTACAAGGTACAACTCTTTTACGGCCCCTGGTAAGAGAACCTCCTCCCGCCGAGATCTAAACTTGGTTTTAGCTTCTATGGTTCTTCCACCTTTTGAATCACCAGCATCTTGTCCCCTGAAATTTCTATCTTGGAAAACCCTTTTCTTGGTTGCTATCACCTCAGCTAGATGGGTTTCTGAATTACATGCTTTGTCTATTTGCCTGCCGTATTTCATTTTTCACATAGAGTCTGTCTTAGAACCAATCCTTCCTTCTTGCCAAAGGTATGTTCAGAGTATAACTTAAATCAGTCCCTTGAGCTTCCTGTGTTCTTCCCCAATTATGGCAACAAGGTAGAGTATAGACTCCACCAACTGGATGTTCATTTATGTTTTTATTTACACAGGACCAAAGACCTTAGAAAATCAGACCAATTGTTTGTATCCTTTGCTGACAATAAACAAGGTTCTCCAGTTTCAAAAGTGACCTTATCAAAATGGCTGTCAGACACAATCAGCTATTCTTATGGTTTGTGTAAAAAGATACTTCCAGGGAGGGCCAGAGGACATTCAACCAGGGCCTTAGCCACCTCTGTTGCCTTCCAAGCTAAATTGCCTTTAGATTCAATTTGTGCAACAGCAACGTGGGCAAATCCTCATACCTTTATCACTCATTACAAAGTGGATGTGGTCTCCCGGAATAGAGCATCCTTTGGTTCCACAGTCCTGAAGAGTTTGTTCTAGTGAGCCACCAAAGAACCAGGTGCTGGGGACGCGGTCCCAACCAGCAAGAACGAAGGCAAGATGGGACAACATAACATAAAGAAGTTATGTACCTGTCATAACATTCCATGTTTGTTGTCCTTCATGTCGCCTTCCTTCTTGCATTCTCCCCTCCATCCCCCTTCCTGGAGGATCGAGAGGAGTTCCTTTATTGATTACACTAGCTGAGTTTCCTGCTGCCATACCAAGTTAGTTAACCATGCATGGCTTTTACTCTTTCTTTCCTACCTTAAATGTATAAGAGCTTAGTGAAATTTGTTTTTTACTATGTATGTCTAGTGTATGACTGCAGTGGTGGTGCTGCGGTAACGTTGTCACCTCACAGTATGACGTTGTCCTGTTCGATTCTCAGCTAGAGCGTCTTCTGTGTGGAGACATTCGTGAATGGGCGTACCTTCATTGAAGGCTGTGCGTCAGAGCTGGCAACTCGGCATGTAAAAATCTACTGCCAATCATTAGCGGACCGGAGTTCCGCTGTGGCGACATCTAACCGGGAAAAGCCGAAAGACACAACAACAACTTTGTATATCTAGTGTGGGCTATTACAAATGAGATCTGGGCAGCTACCGCTAGACATGCTGGGATTGGGGTTAGCCTCAAGCCAGTAAAAGCTCTCACACTATAGTAAATTGGCCAAGTCAGAGCCGGGGATGAGCTCCAAACCCAACCAGCAAGAAGGAAGGCAAGATGAAGGACAGCAAACATGGAATGTTATGGTAGGTACATAACTTCTTTTTTTTTTATTATCAATGCCTCGATTTTATTTCAATTACTAAAAGGCTTTCTTAAATCTACCAACCAACCCCTTCCACCCACCCTCTTGGAGCAAATCCTCAATTCACGCACCTAGTTCAGGTAAAACCTGAGATGACAGTTCTCATCCTGACTGCAAAGGGCTCTTTTTTGGACTCTTTCTTCCCTGTTACCTATCCATGAAAAGAAAACGGAGATGAATGGGTTAGTTCAAAGTCAATTCTGACAAAACTTTCAGGAAGAAATATGGGTTGATCCAGAATGACACCCAAATCTTGTGGAACAAATAAGTTTTCCTACATACAAGGACTTGCAGGTCTCATATCCCGCAAGAAGCAGTAATGTTACTATGAAACACACTTTCTAATGTAAAGCTATTTGACTGAGCTGAAACTGTAATTTCAAAAACAGGAAGAGCAAACCTGCTAATACAGAAGTTCAGATTTCATAAAAGGAAGCAACTTTTTCAAAGCTAGGAGGAGATTCTGAATTCTTTAAAGGAACTGCCTGACCAGACTGGTGGGCCACAATCTAGCCTTCTACAAGGTCATGCTAGACTAAAATAACTGATAAATGCACAAAGGCAGTGTTATAACTGAGATCCATATAATATGGGCACCTGAGATAGCTCAGGATAAGCCACAAACTCTCTCCCAAAATATACAACTTCATCCACTTAGCAGAGTGCACGTTCAAGTGGAAAACTTCCTGGCTGCTTCAATTACTTCAGCTACCTTATCCAGGAGAATACCTGGGATTAAGTGTACTGCAAGAGTCAGGCCACAAGCTGGAAGCAACTATCACTCTAACCATAGAGGACCTCCCTGACTAAAAGGGGGAGGCTTTCTGGAATTGCCAGGGACCCAAGAGCCAGGAACTTAACTCTTCTAAGCCAAAGAGGGATAAGAAGGATAATATTTTTTACTTCAATTTTGCAATTGATTACAGAAGCAGAGGAAATACACAGCATACATGATTCCCCCTGGCCACTGTATGCAGAATGTATCCAAAGTGAACACCTCTTGCTCGCCTGCATCAAGCAAAAGATTGGGGGAACTGTATTTTCATAAGTAACAAATATGTTACTCTTCAGAATATCCTACTTCTGGAAGAATGGATCCAGATATGGCTCTTGCATCCAGAGCTGAAGTAAATAATTAAAGCAGTAGTTCATAAACTCTGCCAACGTTTAATTTAATTGCGATATGAACCTCTGCCAAAATGATGCTCCATTTCACAATACATTGCAAGATATGCATCACTTCTCTTCAAAGAACAAACAAAAAAATTGGCTAATGAAAGAAATCAGGAGAGGCCCTAGCAGTAGATTTTCCTCTAGTGCTTTCAGGGTAAAAAAGGACTGCAAACAGCTCCAAAACTATTAATAAGCAGCACACTAGAGGAATCATTTCACTTAAAGCATTAAAGAGATGAGGTGAACTCCCTGCAACGCCAATGCAGCATGTCATTCTGCACCAGAAACATGTTCATCTGTAGGAAAGGAAGTCCAGCTGAAGGATGGTGAAATTTCTTCACCCTCTCAGTGGGGCTATTTCTGGGGAGGACTTAAAAACTGTAATATGTGGCTGTCTGTGACTACAACATGAACCTACAGATCCTTTGTGAACGCACTCAACCTTGGGTTAACTGTAAATAGCCCTTAAAGGTAATCAGGAGTGAAAATGCTGGGCCAGCAGAATCACTGCCTTGCATGACTTGCCTGGCGTTACTGGACTGGGCAAGGCAACACAGATGGATGTAAGTACACTTATTTTAACAGTAATTCACTGAGATATTTTAGTCCCTGGAAGGAAATGGTAACATTACAGTATTTCTCCCACCCGACTTGCTTCACTTACCCTGCATTTGAAAAAGAGTCTATATTACATTATCGGAGTTTCAAAACTTCAAATTTGATATGGTCGACACCATATAATCAAAGTCTTGAAACATCGAAAATGTAATAAAACACAACAACCTACAAAAACAAACTATTTAAACACTCTAAGCAGGGGACAAGAACCCTTGCACCCTCCACGTCTTAAATATACCAACTCAGAGATCGCACTACAGTGCAGAAAAGGGAAATCTTCCCTTTCCACGCTGTATGGAGATCTCCATTAAAAGATTAGAAGTTTCAAGACTTCGATCATATGGTGCCGACCATATCAGATTCGAAGCTTTGAAACTTCGATCTTCTGATACAGACCCTTTGAACAGTAGTGCCTTCTTACCTTTCCTGTATGCACCAATGAAGCATAACACTGGTGTCCACTGATGAAGGAATGCATTTAATCTTATCTACTGAACTGAAGCATATTCCAGACAGTTCTTCATGCCATAACTCCTTTCCAGAGAAGGATGAAGTAAGAAGTACATCTTTAACAAAAATCATAAAAAACTTCAAATGTAATAAATCTACAATGTGTTGTGATAAAAAAGAAGTTATGCCTTACCGTAACGTTCTATCTGTGTTGTTGATCTTCTTCCAGTCATCACTGATGGGTTCGGTTCCAAGCCCTCGGAACCGAGTCAGCCTTATACCAAGCTTGCGTGCACCAAAAACTCTCGATCTAAGCTGCTACCCACAATGCCCTTCACTCAGTTACCTCAGATCGAGTTTGCATGCAACATATAGAAGAAACAGAAAGTAGAGGCCATCTGTGTAGAAACCTTGGAACACCACAAAGACTCAGAAGATCCACCAGGAGCCTTTGGCAGGGGTCGGTGGGAGGGTGTGATGACTGGAGGAAGATCAACAACTCAGATGGAACGTTATGGTAAGACATAACTTCTTTATCTGAAGTTGTTAATCTTCTTCCTATTCATCACTGATGGGACAGAATCCCAAGCTACTTGGAGAGCCTGGGTGGCCCTTATGGAAGAACATTCCTGAGAACCATTGACCCAAAGGCCACTCTTCCCCTGGAGATCAGATCCAATTTGTAATGCTTGATGAAAATATGGGGTGTAGCCCAAATGGCTGCTGCACAGATGTCATCCATGGAGGCCCTAGAGTGGAAGGTAACTGATGCTGTAGTAGCCCTAGTTAAGTGAGCTTTGATTTGACCAGGCTTATATTCATTTGTAAGCAAATATGAGAAGCTAATGTAATCCCTGATCCATTTTGACAAAATAACTTTAGATACTGCACATCCCATTCTAGGACCAGAAAAATAAATTAAATTTGGTCCAACTTGCGAAAGGCCTTAGTTCTGTCCAGGTAGAAACGTAATTGTCTATGAACATCCAATGAATGTAGGCAGTATTCTCTCTTGTTTGAATAATTTGGAAAGAATACAGGGAGCTCAATGGACTGGTTGATAGAAAAGTCGGAAACCATCTTGGGGAGAAAGGATGAGTTAGAGCAAAGTGATACTCTGTCCTTATGGAAGATCAGATAAGGGCTCTTGATACATAAGGCTTGCAACTCAGACATTCATCTGGCTGAAGTGACCGCCACCAGAAACAAGGATTTCCATGACAGGAATTTTAGATCACACGTCGCAGCAGACTCAAAAGGGGGTAGAGCGAGAGAATGGAGAACACGGGAGAGATTCCATGCCTCTACCGGCTGCCTGATGGGAGGTCTGCTGTAGAAAATTCCCTTGAGGAAGATCTTGTAAAGTCAGGTGGAGATAAGAGGGACTCCATCTAAATGATTATGGAAGCTGGAAGTAGATGCTAAATGGACTCGAATGGTGGAAGCTGATGCACCATTGTCGAACAACTCAGCAAGGTAATGAAGAATAGCAGCTACAGAAGCTGAAAATGAATCTAGCTTCCAATTATGTGACCAGATAAGGAATCTTTTCCATTTGTTCCTGTAAAGTTTCCTGGTGAATGGTTTATGGGAGGCCAGGATAATATCATGGACAGATGAGGAGAGGGTTTCCTGCCTGGCAACTAACGGAAGTGGAGAAACCAAGCCGTCAGTTTGAGAGTGGATAGATTCGGTGGAGTCAGCCCTTGTGGGTGAGATATGAGGTCCTGACAAGTATCTAGAATCCAAGGAGGTTGTAACAGATGATGTCGGAGGAAGGGAAACCACACTTGACGAGGCCAGAATGGGGCAATGAAGATCACTTTGCTTCTCAACCGAATAGCTTTCCTTAGAAAAAGGGAATCGGAGGATAAGCATAAAGGAGACCTGCGGGCCAATCATGAATCAAAGCGTCTCTCGGTGACTCCCCGTGAGGGGGAAAAAGGGCAAAGTAGCTGCTGCATTTTGTGTTTGAGGGGGAGGTGAAAAGATCGCAGCATGGCTGGCCCCAACGGCTGAAGATTTCTGCCATTACACTTGGAATGAGAGATCACTCATGAGTACAGAAGATGCATCTGCTCAGCCTGTCCACAATCACGTTGGAGCTCCCCGGGATATGCGTTGCGATCAGAAAGCAGTTAGAAGCTATCGCCCAATGCCAGATTCGCACAGCTTCGCGACATATGGGGTATGATTTGGTCCCCCCCTGTTTGTTTATGTACCAGACAACGGACGTGTTGTCTGACTGGATAGCAATCGTTCCTGATGGAAGGAGCAGGTGGAATGCTTGCAACTCCAATAGCACCACTATTAACTCCAGGACATTGATATGCAAGTTGACCTCTATGCTGGACCACATGCCTTGGACTGACTTTCCCTGGAAGAGGCCCCCCCACCCTATCACGGAAGCGTCCGTGGTCACCGTGGCGCTGGGTTGTGGAGCCTGGAAGGGGCGACACCAAGGATTTTCGTCTGTACTCATCCACCAGGGGAGATCTTGTTTGCAGGTGTTGGTGATGAGAATCTGTGAGCTCAGAGGATGAAGACTGGATATCCACTGGGACAGAAGGAGCCATTGTAACAGTCCCATGTGTAATCTGGCTAGGGGAACAATTGGGATAACTGCCGCCATAGACCCCAGAGCCTAAAGAACCTCCCTTGCAGATACCTTTCTTTGACAGAGTATCACTTGAACTTGTGCCCTTAATCTCTGAAGCCTGTGAGGGGGAAGAGAGACCAGACTTGATTGAGTGTTGAATACTGCCCCTATAAATTACAACTGTTGTGAGGCCTGAAGATTGGATTTTTCCCAATGAATGGTGATGCCCAGTGACTCCGCTAGTACTAGAGTGTAGCGGAGGGCCCTGGCCAGAAAGCACTTGGTGAGGGTGGAGAGGAGCCAACTGGCTAAATACGGAAACACCTGGAATCCCTGAAGTCTCAGATGAGCTGTTAACACTCTGGGGGCCATCGAGAGACCGAATGGCAGGGCTCTGAATTGGTAGTGATTGGCTCCCAGCTGGAAGCGAAGGAGACTCCTGGAGCGCTTGTCCATTTTGATGTGGTAATACGCATCCCGGAGATCTAATGAGCACATCCACACACCCTCCTACAGAAAGGGGATGATGGATTGAATCGTGACCATGTGGAATTTGGTCTGAACCACTGATTTGTTTAGCTGGCTGTGATCCAAAATGGGCCTCCAGTCCCTGGTCTTCTTTGGCACTAAAAAGAATCTTGAGTAAATCCCTGATCTGCACTGGTCTGGGGGGACCTATTGGATGACTCGTTTTTGACATAGCTTTCGTATTTCAGAAGCTGCCTCCTCCCTTTGACTGGGTGGAACATCGGGAAGGGATTTCGGAAGTCTTGGATAAGAGATTAGGGGAATGTGATAGCCTCTGGAAATTATTCTCTGCACCCACTGATCATTTGTTATAGAGAGCCAGGCAGCTTGGTGCAGAGAGAAACGGGCCCCGACTGCTTCCAGAGGAAAGCAATCGGGCAGCGCTTCAGGAACACTGATACGGTCTTCCCGAGAAAGAATCTCTGGAGTCCTGATTTCGGGAACCCCCTCTGCCCCTAAAGGGGAGTCTTCCATTATTGGAACCCCCTCCGCCTCTGGGGGAGTCCTCACCACCTGCGTCACGGAAAAGACCTTGAGACTTTTTGTGCCACATCTTTCCACTTCTCTGGTTCCTGGAGAAGCGCTGAGGTTTGAATAAAACATAGAACCACGGCAGACAAGGTCTTCCCATCCTGCTTGCACCTGGCTAATGTATCCTTGACCTTAGCACCAAACAAAGCTGATGGTTCGATAGGGGCATTTAAAAAGGAAGACTTGAAGGAGTCCGCGAGGTCACAAATGCGCATCCAAGCATGGCGTCTCATAACTACGCCTGCACCCGCAGCTCTAGCTGCTCCTTTGGTTGCATGGGACAGCAACCTCATGGATGAACTGGAGATTGACTCTAGGGTGGCAAGTTGGGAAGCAACTTTATCATGTGCCCCATTTGAAACTTGACCCGCAAGGGTTCCATAGAGCTCGGTGATGAGATCTCTCTAGAGCCTCGTAAAATGTGCCAAAAAGTTCAGTGACCTGACAGCAAAGGTCACTGATGCAAAAACTCTCTTCCCTAACCTGTCCACCACCCGGGACTCTCTGTTGGGTGGGTGAACCACAGGACGTTCCACTGCAAGATCCTTCTTTGTGGCTGCTGCCACCACCATAGCGTCTACTAGAAAACCTCTAGACCAATGGGGTTGATCCTCTGGAGGGGAGAGTATCTTATCTGATCTCCTGGGGATGGCCTCAACGGTGTCAGGATTCTTCCATGCTTGCTGCCCGATGAGCTTGACCAACTTATCGGTGGGAGGGAGTCACCCAAAAAATAGAGGGCTGAGAGCTGAAGGCCTGCAGGAATATGGACTCCTCCGAGGAAGGGTTGGAGGGCTTCCAGTCACCCCTCTGCTTCAAGATTTCCAGGATGTCTCCAAATGAGACATCGTCAGGGGGTGACCATGGGGATCCTTACCCATCATCATAATCTGTATCTTCCGTGAGGGACTCCTCTGGGGAGTCCATGTGTTTCCTCTTACACGCCCATTTCCGAGGGGGTTCTTTGGTGGGAGCATCCAAAGAAGACTCAGAAAGGGAAATACCCTGAACAGGGGTTTCCTGGGCCTTGCGCTCTTGGAGTCCTGGGGGGGTGGCATTTGACAGCTGCAGCTCAGAGGGAACAGGTGGAATGTCTGACGTAGGAGGATTGCTTGAAACAAGCACCCTCTCCATCACCTGGAAAGCAGGCCCACCCGAAGAGGAATGGGAGCCCAAGCCTGAGATTAGGAAGGGTGGGTTCTGACAGAACCGACACCCAAAGGGGCTTCAGAGCCTCAGACACAGTCGTTGTCAACGCCGAGGTAAGGGGTCCTCTTGCAGACGTCAAAAAAATGAGCCTCAGAACCGAGGGATCCAAGGGAGGAGAGTATGTAGGGGCCGCTGGAGTAATAGACCCAAAGCCCAGAGTGGGATGGTCTCTAGGAAAATTTGTGATTCTCCTGGCGGTTAGCAGCTGATCAAAGAGGCGCACCACATCCAATTCTGAAAGGCTCCTGGTGGACCTCACCGATGGCCCTGAGGGGGAAACAGGTCAGTCCAAAAAGGGGCTGAAGTCTTGTCCGGCAAATGAATCCACAGACAGGGAGTACTGGGTCTGTGGTGTACTGAGGAATGGCACCGATGATTCCAGATTTGGAAACCGGCAGCAGAGGAAAAATCGGAGCCGAGAATGAGCTCGGAGCCGAGGTCACAACTGGGGTGGAGGTCAATAGCGGCTCCGAAGCTGTTGTCGGAACCAACGTCGGAGCAGAGATCGGGGACATCGGTGCCAAGGTAGAGACAGGTAAACTGGTAGGAACCGAAGTTGTAGTGGGTGCTGTAGTCATCGGACCCGGGACAGGCACCGACGAGGCGACCTCGGTATGAAGCACAGGAGCCAAACTCAGAGCCGTGGTCAGTACTGAGGAGGTGATACAGTGCTCGGTAGAAGTCTTGTGGGCCTTCTGCTTATGGCTTTTGTCCCTATCACCAGCCAGTGAAGAGAGGTCTGAACAAGGACGTTTCTAGTCCACAGCAGGAGGGGATGAGACCTCCGACGCAGAAATAGCCTCCGAAAAAGGCGAAGGAAAAAGGCCCTTAAGAATCAACTTGTTTAGTCTTTCATTCAGCGTCCACTGACTGATGCTGGCACAAATATCACATTGAGGTTTCGCCGATAAGTGCGGAACCCCCAAACAATACACACACCCTTCATGTAAATCACTATTCAGGAGATTACCACTGCAAGAAGAGCAGTGTTTAAACCCCGTAGTCCCTTTCTTTTCTGACATAACAGGAAAACGCACACACTAAAGTAGAAGAAAGTTGTAGAGAGAGAAAGAGAGAGGGAAATACCAACAATGGTTTTGGGAATACCGCAAGGGTAAAAGGGTCAATACCAACAATGATATGAAAAGAAATACCTGTGGGTAGAGCTGAGGGAGTAATGCGAGAGAAAATAGCAAACTGACAAGAAAACACTCACAAATACTTATGAATTTTGAAAAAAATATAACACTTAGCTGGAGAGCTCGGTGAAACGCTGCTATATGCCTGCATGGCAAACGAGATCTGAGGTAACTGAGTGAAGGGCACTGTGGGTAGCAGCTTAGCTTGAGAGTTTTTGGTGCAAGCAAGATTGGTATAAGGCCGACTCGGTTATGAGGGCTTGGAACCAAACCCATCAGTGATGAATAGGAAGAAGATTAACAACTTCAGATGCATAAATATCCTCCCAATCTGTAAAAATATGAAGTAATCAGAAAAAGAAAAGAATACATCTTTACCAGTGATGTATGGACAGCAATAATTGCTATAAGAATTGTTTTTTAATGTCATAAGTGATTATAGGATAGTAAATGTTTTCTTATGAAGCAGAAGGATTATTTGTTATAATGTTAATCCTGGTTAAGTTGCATAATAAAACAAGAAAGTAAATGCTGGCAGTAAGAGAGGTAGCATAAAAGATACACAACTTAATACATACAGATAGAGCTATCTATCTCTATACAGAGAGATAAACAGAGCTCTATATCTCTCTATACAGAGACAGATAGCTCTATCTATCAATGTCTCTCTCTCTTTATATACAGTGGATGTAAAAAGTTTACACACCCTTGTTAAAATGCTAGGTGTTTGTGATATAAAAAAATGAGACCACAAAAAATCATTTAAAAACTTTTCCCACCTTTAATGTGACCTATAACCTGTACAATTCAATTAAAAAATAAACAAATCTGTTAGGGGAAAAAATATAAAAAATAAAAAACGTACAATAAGCTGGTTGCATAAGTGTGCACACCCTTAAACTAATACTTTGTTGAAGCAGCTTTTGATTTAATTACAGCATTCAGTCTTTTTGGGTAGGAGTCTATCAGCATGGCACATTTTGACTTGGCAATATTTGCCCACTCTTCCTTGCAAAAGTGCTCCAAATCTGTCAGATTTCGAGGGCATCTCTTGTGCACAGCCCTCTTCAGGTTACCCCACAGATTTTTTATTGAATTTAGATCTGGGCTCTGGCTGGGCCATTCCAAAACTTTAATTTTCTTCTGGTGAAGCCATTCTTTTGTTGATTTAGATGTACGCTTGGGGTCATTGTCGTGTTGAAAGGTGAAATTCCTCTTCATCTTCAGCTTTCTAGCAGATGCCTGAAGGTTTTGGGCCAAAAGTGACTGGTATTTGAACTGTTCATAATTCCCTCCACCTTGACTAAAGCCCCAGTTCCAGCTGAAGAAAAACAACCACAAACCATGATACTGCCACCACCATGCTTCACTGTGAGGATGGTGTTCTTTTGGTGATGCGAAGTGTTGTTTTTTGTGCCAAAGGTACCTTCTGGAATTGTGGCCAAAAAGTTCAACCTTAGTCTCATCAAACCATAGCACATTTTTCTACATGCTTTTGGGAGACTTGATGTACTGTTTTGCAAATTTTAGCTGGGCCTGGATGTTTTTCTGTATAAGAAAAGTCTTCTGTCTTGCAACCCTACTCCACAGCCCAGACATATGGAGAATACAGGAGATTGTTGTCACATATATTACACTACCAGTTCTTACCAGAAATTTCTGCAGCTCCTTCAGTGTTGCCGTAGGCCTCTTGAAAGCCTCCTTGACCAGTTTTTGTCTTGTCTCTTCATCAAATTTGAAGGGATTTCTAGTTCTTTGCAAGATCACTGTTATCCCATATTTTCCCCACTTTTTGATGACTGTCTTCACTGTGTTCTATGGTATATCCAATGCTGTAGAATTTTTTTTGTATCCTTCTCCTGACTGACAGCTTTCAACAATGAGATCCCTTTGATGCCTTGTAAGCTCTCTGCGAACCATGGCTTTTGAAGCAGGCAACTGAGTAAATGTCAGGAAAATCCTATCCAATTGATCGTAGGTGTGTACCCAAGATGACTGAATGTTGTAATTAAATCATAAAGTGCTTCACCAAAGTATTAGTTTAAGGGTGCGCACACTTATGCAACCAGCTTATTGTACATTTTTTTTATTTTTTATATTTTTTCCCTTAATAGATTTGTTTGTTTTTCAATTGAATTGTACAGGTTATAGGTCACATTAAAAGTGGGAAAAGTTTTGAAATGATTTATTGTGGTCTCTTTTTTTATATCACAAAAACCTGGCATTTTAACAGGGGTGTGTAAACTTTTTATATCCACTGTATATATATATATATATATATATATATATATATATATATATGGATTCACTTTAGAAGCTTGAAATACTGAAATGTCAAAATTCAGTATTTCGAGCCCATAAAGTGGAATCCTGAAAAGAGAGAAAGCTGAGAAGCACGAAATTCAAAACCTTGAATACCGGAGGTTTTGAATTTCACACTTCTGAGGTTCCGCTGTGATTACGGATTCAGGTAAGTGTGTGCTAAAGGTTTTGGGTAGGGGCTGTGGTGTGTGTTAGTGTGTTTTGTTGCTGTGATGTGTGTGTGCAAGCAGAATGTAGCTTGTGTGGTGGTGGTGTGTGTGTGTTTGTGTGTAGTGCGACCTCGGAGTTAGAATATTTAAGTAGGGTGGGTGTGGGGGGCACAGGGGGGCTGCCCTCTGCTTTTCTGTAGTACGGAGCTTGTGTTTGTATGTGGGGATGATGGTGTGTGTGTGCAGTAGTAGCGCAAAATTCAAAATCTCCAGTGTGCGAGATTTTGAATTTCACGCTTCTGAGTTTTCTATGTTTTAAAGATTCAACTTTATAGCTTCAAAATACTGAATTTCGAGGTTATAAAGTGAATCCATATATATATATATATATATATATATATATATAAAGATAGATATATATATATATATATATATATATATATATATATATATATACATACATACATACACACATAAACATACACACACATGCAGAAAGAGGGAGGAGGGAGAGATACAGACAGAGGTGTAAATTATATAGGTAAATGCACACAAAAAAATATTTTTCATAATGATAAACCTGTAATAGCAACTTCTTCCTCCATAACAGGAGGACTAAGGTGATTGGGCCACACTTTGTCAGGTTGCTAAAGACTTCCTTGATCCCATAATACAGCATCTCCAAAGAGACACAAAAAGCTCCAGCAATTGGAAAAACTTAGTTCATCAGAGTTGGGGAAAGGAGCGTAAAGCATGTTATGGATAATACAACTGGTCTTCCAACTCTATTGCTGTAGTAAGTAAATAACTTTCATATATGGCAAGATCAGGTCCTTTTCCCCATAACAGCAGAAAATGTCTCAAGCTAATCTTCCTTGGTAGGATCTATTTTAGGAATTTACCCCTTAAAACTTTCACTCCAAAGGAATTTCCTGACCAGGATATCACATCCTGTTTGTAATGCCTTGTAAAGATGTTGAGAAAAGACCAAGCAATCACTGCATAAATACTATCAAGAGCCACATTTCTAAAAAGACTGCAGATGTAGCAACTGGTTTAATAGAATGAGCCATTAGAATGGAAGGAAGAAGCTTCTTGTACTTAATATAACAAAACCAGATGTCTTCAGAAAGCTATCTGGCCAAAGTGACCTTAGGAATTTTCTGTCCCATGATTCTATTGGAGAATGCAAGAAAAAGTCAGCTAAATTTATGGACAGACTTCATCTGATCAATCTGAAACCAGATTAATGCAGTACAGCCATGGAACAAGGACTGGATTATTACTGTCAGAAACCACAAAAAAGAAACTGATTACAATTAGTCTTGTCGGATAACTTTGGCATGAAAGAAGGATTAATGCAGAAATTGACATTGTCTCTGTAAAACATCAAGTATGGAGTTTCAATCGGTAAGGTCTGCAGCTTAGAAACTCCCGTGGCAGAAGTGGTAGCTGACACAAAGTATCCTCTAGTATTTCAAGTCTGCAGAAAATGTGGGTTCAAAGAGAAAAAAATGTTAACTTCTCCAATATGAAATATAAATCCTAAGATGGTACCAGCTATCCTGGGGTGGTATGTATGTATGTTTGCATGCATGCGTTACTATTTGATGAATGGGCAAGTGGGCTGGTTTACTGACCCTTTTCAGCCACGACCCAGGCTCCAAGGACTAATGCAAAAAAGTACATGCAGCAGTACATTATATTCACAAGAGTATTTAATTGCAGTTGTTTGATTATAAGTAAATTACAGGCATAACAAGTCAACATTTACTGTGCTACTTAAAATATCTGAAATGAAGTATATCGATTTGGATTCTTTCAAGAGATGATTTTTCTGCTTAGTCTTAAAGCATCGCAATGCTTCTTTTCTTATAATCTGTGGGGAGACTTACACATAGAAAGTCTGGGTGCAATCAAGGCTTTCTCCCCAGTGTGTTGTTTTATAGCTGGGTCTAATAAATGTCAGGTATCATCCTGAATTTCCCTCACAGAACAGGACTGTTCCTTGAATGTGTATAAGGTTGCAGTGATGTGTGTAGAATCTGGCAAATAGAACACACCTGCAAATTATATTCTCTGTCATGTGTAGTCTGTGGGTATTAGTACCTGTCTGTGAAATGGTTGACTATATTCTAAACTTAGGGATGAGAACATTTTTAGCTACTGCTATTTGCGCATCAGTGGGACATTTTCTAACATCTCACTTGGGCCAAGAGTTTTATGAACCAATTCAGTATGCTTAGTAAAGGTTAGCAATGGCTATAGAACCATGCCGAGATATTTTTGCTCAGTTACAGTGGGTATTGCATTGATCATGCTATCTTTGACAAGAAGAGTGGGGAGGTTTGAAAGGTTTTTTTTGTAATTGTTTTGAGGGTGACAACATGAGGCTAGAGGTTTGGGGCTAATTAGCAGTCCATTGTTAACTGTCCAATCACAGTACAGTACAAAGTTGCCCTAGAGCTTCTGTTGTATGACAAGGGGAGCCTGGCCATATTCAATTAGGAGAAGGAGACAATCTATGTATCTGACTATATTTAGGGAGGGGATGTCATGTGTTAGATCATTAGCAGTAAAAATAACGGATACCCAAACACAGTGCCTTGTGATACTCCAATATTAAACAAGTAAAACAAAAGTCACTGGAACCACAAGCAGCTGGTAATGAAGTGGTTTATTAGACTCATACAAATTTTAAAACTGCTACTAAAAACTTTTGCCTTAAACAAGGCTTCTTCAGGCATATCAAACAAAAGATACCATTTACCATTTATATAATATGAGGGTGGATCACATGATGGCAATCAGGCTCATTTGTGTATCTCTTTCAATAAAGGCTTTAAAGATACATAGCCATTCAAACCAGGTGAAATATGTGCCCCAAAACGTAACAGCCAATTCAAATCTTCCTTTTCAGTGTAATCATTAATACTACCCCCACATATATTATTATCAACTACTCTCAGAACTGAAAATTTAAAACTATCTCGAGACTCCAGAACCATTGTCTCTAATGTGTTTATACAGTTCATTTGTAACTATTTCTTTTTTAATTTCAGATAGGTGGTTACAGATGCAATCTTTTAACCTCTGGTTCATTTTACCCACATAATATGCTTGACATGCAACACATCTAGCCAGATAGACAACATTTCTAGTTTCACAGTTACCATATGCATTAAGACCGATGACGCATTCTGTCAAATGCATGTTGGTCGAACTGTAAATGTCGAAAATGCGAAATGACGAAGCGGCTTTTAAGTGAATTCTTTCCCTGGGAAAGAAGTCTCTTGGTCGCGTCTGTCACTTGGCTGTTTTCGACACTGTAGTGCGATCTCAGAGTTGGTATATTTAAGTAGGGGGGGCAGTTAAAATAGTGTTTAGTGCGTTTTTTTTTTTTTGGGAAAAGTGATTTTTTTTTTCCCCTGGGAAAAAATTTGCTGTTCTGGCTGTTCGCTATTTTTCTTTTTTTTTTTTTTGTGGTCGATATAGCAGCGTTCGATCTTTTGATCGTTCGCTGTTATAACATAGACCCATAAAATCTTGTTAGAAACTGGATGAGTAAAATATTTATCACAACAAATGAAAGTACAGAAAGTACATCTGCCACATTCAGAGGTACCATTCTTAATTGGTCATATCTTCCTAGATAAATGTGTCTGTTCTTTATAACAACTGCTTCATATTTCCATTATTCTTATAACCAAAGCATGGTCTCTCATCGGCTGACATCTGTAATTCTGGTATATCATGTAGGATGTGCCATCATTTCTCAATGATTTTCTTAACACAGGCAGTATTTTGATTATATGTTAACATGCATCTAACTTTACTCTGTAAACATTTATTCATTAGTACCTCTTCGCTAGCTTCTGAGAACAGTGGCTTAGCTGTGGTAGATCTACAACTCTTAACATCCTCACAAATCTCCAGTACTTTCTTCGGATTATAACCTATTTTAACAAACTCTACAGCAGTGTTATGTAATTGCAAATACACGTTCCCATCAATCATGTTCAGCCTTGCAACTCTATAAAGTTCATTCCTAACTATGTTGTCAAACATAAATTGTGGGTGCATGCTATCACGATTTAAGTATGCATTTCTCTTAGCTAGTATTCTATACAAACAAATATTTAAAGTATTGTCAATGACTAAACACGTTATGTCCAAAAAGTCAGTGCTCTCAATTGGTATTGTTTTTTTTTAAATGTAGAAAGGAATATGTGGAGGATAAATATTCATAAAACATATTAAAGCTATCGACACTGCCTCTCCATAATAAAAACAAATCATCCATAAATCTACAATAAAAAATTAAATTCCTTGCTAGACCATTATCTGTGGATAAAATAAAATTCCATTCCCATACAAACATTAACAATATTTGCATAACTGTTAGCAATGAGGGTACCGATTAATACTCCTCTATTTTGGACATAAAGTTGTTTTTGAAATAAAAACACATTGTTCGACAGAACCATATGTAATAAGTCACATAGCATATCAATATACTGTTGAGGGTATTCAGTAAAATCTAGCAAATATTCTTTCACATTAAGAGTCTCCAGTGTCATTAGATATTACAGTGAATAATGAAGCCATGTCTAAAGTTACAAAGATATAATCACTAAAATTCACATTCTTAGACCAATCATATACCCCCGGATTCATGAAGCTTGTGCCAGGCGCAGGAGTAGCGTAGGCGGCATAAAGCCAAATATGTCCGCCGAGCGATTCAGGTACGAACCAATCCCACGTGCACTACCGGCGTATGCCAGAGCTACGCAGCCCTCGGCATAGGTATGCAAATCACCCCATGCGCAGTGTCGCACCATGCTAATGAAGGCATACAGTAATTCAACAAGTGGTGCAGGCATAGTGCAAACCCATGGAAATGTAAACCAAAAAACACGGTTTACATTTTCCCAAACAGAACATCGGAGTTATGGAAGCGGACCACACACATGTATTACAAAGTTAACATATGCCAATGGAGAAATACACAGCCAACGGCACAAGAAAAGATGCACAACACCTAAAAAACAACATTTCATGTCATGTCCACAGTAACACACAGTACAACCGCACGGCATGTGTGTGCAAACAGGAATACAAAGGAAATATATAAAAATGGCAGAAAATCACAATGAAAGACAAATCAGGATTGCACCATAATATGCAATGGTAGGCATGGCACACCACAAGCAAGGCGCAAGGGGTGCCAGGGGCCCGCAACAGTGTTCGGCGCTGTAACTATAAATTAGTAGTCAATGCCATGCAAATGAGGCAGGTAATACTGAATCGCAAACGTCTCGCCGGATTAAGGATGTAACTGACGGCGCAGCGCTATAACACCGAGGAGTGTATCAAAGGTGATACATGACATCAGCAGAGGGGTGTGCCACCGTATCAGTAAGCACATTGGAGCAATGCAAATCTGGCCTGGCCATTGCTAAGCAAAGCTGAAGGACAGGGGTGAGGAGGAGGGTATAGCACCGTTTAGCTGAGAGCACACATGGTGCCCGAAAGCGCATGTGTACGGGGATGAACTCGTGCCCGAAACCCGGTAAGCGGATGCACGTGCTGCGAACAACAGTACAAACAGGAAGGTCATGGGAAGAAAAGAAGGAAATGCTGAAGCAGGGTAATTGGCGTAGTAATGAGCAATTAACACCAATCAACACACGGCGGCCAATCGACGGCAGTAGACAAGCCTGCATGCAGAAACCTGCAAAACAGGATAGGGGAGGCATAGGATTGCAAAGAAAGGTGTGGAGGACCTGGAATGCAAAGATAGGAGAACTGTCATAGCAGAGCAAAGCAAACCCACAGTAGATCGGCAATAGCACACATTACGCAAGATAAGTCAAGTCTAGGAAAGTACAAATGAAAGCAGGCAGCTGGATGCATGCCAGCAAATGGTAGGTGTAAAGTGCACAAATGTAAACAGAAGGGCAGGAGGTAAGCACGGCATCCAAATGTAATGCAACACCAAAGGCACAATAGCGGTTTCGTAAATAAAACACAGAAGATACCCTGTAGCCACGATCATACATACACACCCTATGACATCATCAGTGTTCACAGCAGAACAGTATAAAGTGTGAAAGCATCTAACACACACCTGTGTATTCCCAAACAATGCACCATAGGTGTAAACAGACGGGGAACTTTTAAAATGTACATGTTGGGAGCTGCCATAGCTGTGATTCATCAGCATGTGTTACAGACCGACGGTGTTGTGGAGGATGATGCCGACAACCACTGCAGGCCTCGGAGGAGGAGAAGAGTGTTCAGACCAAGGGCAACCTACCAGGGGCTACATGATCTGAAGATAGTAGAGCTTTACAGGGTGGACAGGGACATCTTACAGCAAATAGTAGAGCTGTGCCGGCAACACTTGAGAACCAGAAACAACAGAGGGGAACCCATCCCAGTGGACACGAAGGTATGTGTAAGCTTGCGAATACTAGCCACAAGTACCTTTCAAAGGCCAACTGGAGATATAATGGGGATCTCACAGGCATCGGCATCCATGGTACTACACCAGTTCCTGGATGCCATGTTACCACATGCCAATGAGCATATACACTTCCCCCGAACTCAGGAGGAGTTGGCCAGCAATATGCGTCACTTCCACCGTGTGGCAAACTACCCGGAGGTACTGGGTGCGATAGACTGCACGCACATACAAATTAAGTCACCACCCGGTGAGTATGGTAGGTGCTACATAAACTGCAAGGGATTCCACTCCATCAACTGCCAGGTCGTGTGCAATGCCCAGGGCATTATCATGGATGTGTGTGCTGGCAGCCCTGGAAGCTACCATGACTCCCATATCTGGCATGCCTCACAGCTGTATCAGGTATTTGTCAGGGGGGACATCCCACAAGGTCACCTTGTGGGGGATGCTGGCTATGCACTGGAGCCGTGGATGGTGACCCCCATCAGAAATGCACACACACCAATGCATGAACGCCATAATGAGGCACACGCACAAACCAGAATCATCATAGAGCGTGTGTTCGGGATGCTGAAATCACGGTTCCGGTGCTTGGACACATCTGGTGGAGCCTTGCAGTACTCTCCATGCACGTGTGCCCACATCTTCATAGTATGTGCCATGCTACATAATATGATCCTGCGGAAACAGCTGCAGCAGGGTCATAATGGGGGAGGGCCTCACAGCCCACCACAAGTGCCAAGGCCAACACAGGCACAGAGGGATCCAGACCACGGACACACTGTGCCAGCCCCAGTAGGCAGACGGAGGCGTGCCCAATATGCCTACGCCTTGGCAAAGAGGGAACGTATAGCACATACCTTGACAGTGTAGGCTCCCACGGACTGACACCCCTCCCCACCTGCACACAGTAACATGGATGTCAGGCAAACACGACTACCTGTAAATTGTGATGTATAGGTGGCTCACTGTGGAATCCTACATAGGCAGCCCTCAAACATTGTACACGCAACAGCCATGGGAACAAGGAACTGTCAACACCTGAGCAGTAGATGCACCCATCAGCATCTGTCGGTGCTGTGTGTATAGGTTCCCAGGTACATCGGTAGGTCCACGCCCGATTGTCAGAGGCAAAACACCAAACGGGGCAAACAGTGACACCCATCGCCACAACATTGAGTAAGCAACTGTCGTGTACTGGAGCAAAGGCAATCGCGGGAGCACATGTGTGTAAGCACTGTCCTACACACAGTCATCATGGATTACCCACCGTGTTACTGAGGGGCTCCACAAAATGTAATCATGGATGTAGTGTCAAGGCAGGGGATGTACCCATGACAGGCATTAGTCACCCCGGCATGCTGCATCCACGGTCGTATGAAGGAGTAGCAAATTATCGGGTGTACCTAATTGTGATATACATACCCAGTGCTGGAGTACAGCCAGTAAACATCACATGGACATACCATTAACTTGACCCATCAAGTTGTAAACTAACGGAGTCATCCATGTGAGTGTAGTGTGGAGTAACTGCTGTAGTGTACTGCACATACAAATTTACATAATTCGTGTACAACCCCCAGATGTCCAAGTGGTACATGCAGTGACTGTCATGCATGTTCCCGGTCCCACTTCCCGCAAGGGATGTAAAATAATCCTGACGGCACGGGTAATGCAGTCCGGATGCATGTCATCAGAATATGTGTAACACACATTAGCGGGAATAAGCGTCGCCCACAGCTGGTAAGCGATGTTTAAATACGACTATACGGATTTGCGCGAAACAGGGCTAAGTGTCACCGACCACTGCGCAGATCACGGTCAGTGATGTACAGAACAGGTGACACCAGCATTAGTCACCCCTGAACAAATAGCACCTGCTCTGAAGGGTAAAACGACAACTGCCAGGAGTGGAACAGTCAGTCATGTACACAATCACCCAACACTATTGCTAGGCAAGATGTACATATGGTAGGGTTGCCACAGTTCAAATGACCAATGTGGGACATACGCCAGATGTCAGCAGGACGACACACACCCGGCCAGGATGAAAACCAGAACAACAGTGTTTTGCACAGATAAAAAGCTTATAGTTTAGTAATGGTTGCAGGTACGTGTTCCATGTCCTGTAACATGTAGGCGGGTCAGATACAGAATAAGGGTGACATGCAACAATGACAAACTATAGGGAATATGTTTGTCCCAAAGTCACAGGACATTTGCTAAGTTCACAAATATTTCGCAAGACACAACTGCACAAAGAGGGACTGTCCCTCGCAAAGTGGGATGGGAGGTAATCTTAACCTATGGCAGGTGTGTAATGTGACGGGTACAGACACAAACATGCGGAGTCTAGGAAACACAGTATACACTGACAAACACACAATGAAAGGTGTAGCGTGCCTGTCACCACCCCTGTCCGAGACATATATATATATATCTATACATACAGATATATATATATATATATATATATATACACATACACACATATATAATACAGATAGAAAGGGCGATAGTGTGATATATGTCGATATACAAGGGGTCACTGGCATCTTCAAATATATAGATAGGTCGACGACATTCTAAACACCTTTGAGGTACAAATAAACAGGATACAGCCTACCATGGAACGTGTCACACACCGACAGGCGTAACCAGGAGGATGAAAGAGAGAAAGAACACAGTACTGGAACAGTAGAACCGCGAGCAATAGGGCGATAGTAAGGACATGTAGTCACCGCTGTCGGCGGTGCAGACCACGTAGGTACCGTGTACAACTGTGGTTGTGTGTGATGTAGCCTGTGTATGTGCATGATGTGGGTGCCATGTTTGTTCCCGTGTGACTAAAGTGTGTCGTGTGTGTCCGCATAGTGTGTCTGTAGGTGGCAACTCAGAGGTAGATAACTGCGGTAGGTGCGGGTATAGCTATCCGTAGGCATGCAGTAAACACCTGTCCAACATCGGGAGGGACGGCACCCCCTGGGCAGGTGTGTCCTGACATGAAACATTAGAAAAGGCAACTGTCCATGACTGTAGGACATTAGTATGTCCCACATAATATGCAATAGTTGCAGGAAATACTCATGCCTGTATGTAAGAAACGGAAATGTTACATGCAAACCGATACGTAGTGAAGGACCAAAAACAATAGGTTTGTAATGAGGATAAAAGTATGTGCTATCCCGTGTACTGACCATGGCCATATGTCAGCCTGTAAACACCACTGTGTGACCCGCAAGTGTCCAGCTATGGCCATATGAAAAGGTGGCAAGCCATGTGACAGAGAGTCTGACACCAACACCACTGCAATGACAGCAAATATCTGGGGCAGACATACACGGGATAGCGTTTATTTACAAATATCTTTGCACATATCGCCGTACATCCAGAGGTATGGAAGTATCAACCGCACCTGCATACCATATTGAAACCAATTAACACAGCCCACAGTAAATGCCCGTAATAGAAGTCTATTAAGTGATAGCACTGTAATTAGGGAAGGGCCCACACACACATATACAGACTACGTAGAAATGCAAGCCCCAGAAAACCGTATATGCTACGTACACCCGCCTACATTCCCCACGCTGTAAACAATAGCAATACAGACCATAACCACAGCCCAAACATCTAGTTAGTCAATTACATCTGCTAAACCATTGACATACCTTGTGAAAGACATTTAAAGGCGCCATGCAAAATTGTATCCGTCGTATAACTGAACAAATGGCGATGTCACAGGTGTTTGCAATAGTCCTTTATCAGACGGGTGGGATGACAGGTACAGACACAGGTAGAATCACAGACAATCCACGGGGGACATGACCCCAAAATAGACTTGGCTCTACACAAAGCAGTTGCAATTACACACAACAAAACACAATACAGGCCATCTCCCTGAAGGCAGGGCAAATGGCCAACGCCCAGGTGGAGAATTCAATTATACCCCACTGCTGCCGCGTAATTGGCGAATGGAGTAGCTGCACAGCTGAAGTGCATGTAATTAACACCGGACCACCAATTGGCGGCAGTAAACCACATGTTGCAGGTATAGACGTATATAAGGATGACTTGCCAGATATGCAAACTGTATGCTCATACCGTATAACAGTTGAAAGAGTGATACAGAGGTGCGAGATAGAGACGAAACACCAGAACGATATCAAGGTATGTATAAACACTAACTGTATGTACAGTATGTTCTGAATTACGTAATGTCAGTGTATGCATAGCCTGGTTTGCAGTAATTAACAGTGTCCGCCATGCATAAAGTGGGGAATGGTATTTATGTAGTGATGTCTCGCTGATCATACCAATGCTTGTAAAAGATGTGCGTCTAGCAGTGGGCCACACGGTAAACAGCACAGACACCACAAGGGATGCAACATGACAGCGTTAAATAGAACAATGTCATAGGACCCGCCGTCAGTGGTAGGGTATGTCCAATAAGTACGTGCCATAGCAGGGGATAGTATATGTAGATATACTGTAACAGTATGCATGTGTATGGGCATATAACGTCAATGACAGGTCTAAGGTGGACCCTCTGTGCAAGTAATGGTTGAAATATGGGATACCATGTAAAACATGTGTAATGTATAGTACAGTAGATGGATACATCAGATATGTTACACAGGAGAACAGGCATATGATGCATAACAAAGGTATCATATAGTGATGTGAGTACTATGTAATTAAGATATGTATAAACAGTTATGATGAAAAACTATGTACTCCACTCTGTGCATTTGCAAAGGACGCAAACATTACTCCCATACTAGAATAGTGGAAGAGATGTGACAGACAAACATGAACATGATTAGCATGTACAATAACAGTAGACATATGGCCCGTAGTCACGGGACATTGTAAAAGCGTGACAGTCAATCTAACTGAAGGGCTATACCAGTAACCATGCACAAAGGACATGTAATAGCTGCACAGGTTCATAGTGGTGTACCATGCAGTCTGGCAAGTCAATGTGTAACAACTACAGTGTGCACACCAGTGGCACCTCTCCAGGGTAGTGTCCTGTGAACAGAAGAGCCATGTGTAACATGCATCACTGCACAGTACAGCCACTGCAGTGATCCCTGGCGTACATGTGTCCACCATCCAGCAAGCGAAGTATCACATGAACACTGCTACTGACTGTCCATGTGTGATGTACATAGGAAACATGTCCCAAAGCATGGTGAGTGTCCGGTCTGGGAATGCAACCCCCAAGCACATGCCACACACAGTCGCGTGTGTGCACATATCCATGAGCATCATGGTCATAGTGGCTATTGTGTATGTTGTGTATGTGGAGTATATCCATAAACATATTTGCAGACATGGGCCCTGTCTTAGCAGCAGACATCACCCCTGAGTATGTAGTCTTCAAATGTTTACAGATGTGGTGTCTGTACATAAGCTGCATACGTCACCAGGTGTAGCTCAATAAACATCATGGCGTTTTAATGTGGGGGTATGTAAAGCTGTTGTGTAAGGTACACCCTACGCGGGGTGCTGTACCCATGGATGTGTGTATACGTCCGGTGTTCAGAGGTACAATGGGTGCCTATGTACCAGCTACACACCCAGGACAGACATGTTTGAACATGTAGAAGGATATCCACGCCACAGTGGCAATGTGGTAATCACAGGAGTGTGTGCGACATACATGTGTCTCACACTCATGTACAATGCAACATGTATGTAGGGGAATAACACCTATGTGAAAACCAGTGGGAGGATGGTGTACTGCAAAGGTGATGTACACACCAAGTGTCATGCAGGTAGAGGCCATGATGTTCATATCAGTATCTGTCACAGTGACACCCGTATGGATGGGGTCTGTATCAGCTGGTGGAGCAACAACGGCGCTGGGTATGCAGTGGTCTGTAAAGCTAGGCAGGGAAGTCCCCTCAGTGGTAGCCTGTACCTCAGGGAAGCATATACCAAACATGAGGGCCACATGACTGATGACTGTGGTAAGCCAAGTGTAACTGGATTGCAGTATATGATTTGGTATGCCACCCTCAGTGTGTGTGTCCCGTCCATTAGCCACACTGAATAACATCCGGAGACATATGTTGTGATGTGCAGGTGGATGTATATGTAGTCAATACCATAATGGAGAACGGTGCTGAATGGCAGCGAGAGGACAATGCAGGCTGTGTGGACACCCGTGTCGTCATCAACAACTCTGGCGACTGTAGGAAAGGTGTTCAACAGGTGTAGGAGGCATGCTGTGGCCCCAACAAGACCAACCCAGCTGGCATCAAAGGACTGGGGCACAACAGAGACTCGACGAATGATATCCATGATTATGTGCCCTATAGCCATGCATAACAGACCAGTGAGGTGTGTAGGGCAATAGTCCCAGTCATGCAGTGTGGCACCACCTGTGAGGAGTGTTACAGTCGCTGTGTGCCAGTCAGGGGCCACAATGTCTGGTACAAGGCTATCACTGAATATGGTGTCCCAGTGGGGAGAAATGCTGTTCAGAGTTCTGTGGACATCACAGCCTGGGATACTGCAGGGTGACAAGGGGCCTGTGTCCTAGGACATATAGAGTGCAGGTCAGTACTGTGTAGGTGTGACGGCAGGTACACCGCAATGTACCTGCAAGGAATGTGGCCCTGCAGAGAGTGAGAGGGTGTAATGTTAGCAATGAAGCCATCAGACAGGATTTTGCCAACATCACCTGTTACTGTCACGTTCCAGAGTGACAGTTGTATGTGTGAGCAGATGTGGGTATTGCATACGACTACTGACATACCACCAAAATGCCCTGTGGTACATCTCGGAATATGTCGCAGTAATGTGTATGTAGCTAGTTATGGTGTACGTGATATGGGATTCTGTGGCCCTACCGAGGCTGACCAGTGAGTCACCCCACCTATGGGAATGTACACCACCATGTAACAGCCCCCACCTGTTGTTGTAAAGTATGTCCGTGGGACTGCACCCCCAGAGTGTCGTCTGTATTCTGGTGTGTACCTGCATGGCTCTGTGTGGAATAGCATGAACCACATTGTCGTGTACATGGTATTGAAGTGCACTGGGGTATGTCTCAGCATTTGCATGTGCATTGTCCACCTGCACGTGTGTCACGACAACAACTACCGCTGTCATACGACATCTGTAGTTGGTGTTGTAGTACTCATCTACTGTGTATGCCGTGAAGTGTGTGGTGCTGGTATGTGGCTAACAAGGGTGGGTAGCAGATGTTCGGATTCCACCAATGAGGGGACAACCGCAGGTGTCGAACAGCAGTCACATGTTGGCAGTGTCCATGTCAAGGATACTGTTGGTCTTGGAGGTGGTGTATGGGTCGAACCAGCTGAGCGGAGGTTATGACTCATGCACAGTGTACGCCTAATGTGTCAGTACATGTGCGGCTATCACAGTTAGGTGTGGGTTACTGTCAGTCTCACATTAGTAGCAGCAGTAGTTCCGGACACAGTCATATGCACGTGGAGCACCTGTGATGCATTGTGTGAAGTAACCAGCTGGGATGTGTATACAACATAGTGGAATATAGGGACACCTCAGCTGTGGGTGTGCCAGTCCAGGTACGTGTCTGAGAGGTACGGTCTGTCTCTACCCAGTCATTGCAGGTGTGCCCTGCAGAGCCAAGAGGTAGGTCCCAGTCACTGCAGAGATATTGCAGTGGTGCAGTATCAGGTGTGCCTTGCCTGTGTGCGTCACAGAGGATGATGTCAAGCATTGTGTGACATGACCACATGCTTCGCTAGCCTGTTCCCGTTCTGGTGGTGACTGTTATTGGGCACTGTGCAAGACAGGCAGTATAACAGCAGCAAGAGACCAACATGTGATCCATACTCCCAGGGCTGACAGGTGCTGGTCAACTGTGCCACAGCATCATGTTGTTTGGCCAAGTCTGTCAAAGTGGACGTATACTAGATGCCTGTGGAATGACAGCAGAAGCAGGGACAGCTGTTGGGAGTGACACAGTCATTCGTAGTACAGTGGTAACAGGTCCGGATGAACGCAAAATGCTTCCCAGGGCGTGGACCACACCAGCAGGGCGACAACACTGGTGGGCTATTGCATGTCCCTGCACACGTAGTCTGTGCCCTGAGTGACAACATCTGTCACACAAACATGGAAGGGGAGTCACACCATACCTGCTGACTTATGGCACGTGTGCATAGGTTATGTTGCAGAACCAGTTACTGGAAGCAGGATGTGAGTGATATCGCCTTGTGTAGCCTGCTGAGTGGAACAGCAGTGTGACTGCCGAAATTCACCTAAGACAGGTGTGTTGAGCATATTCTGACACCCTATTGGCTGTATGTGATGGGCACACGTGTCTGTGGGCTACAGGTTGGTGTGGTTGTGTTTGGCAATGTGGGCTGCTGTCGGTGCCCACACAGAGTATGGAGGGGTACTGTACAAGGTGTCTCCGTATGTGTGGCCTGTGGTGGGGATCATGTGGGACCATGTGATGTGTGGGGTACATTGCCAATGTTGCACAACCCCACAAGACTGTCAGGTGCAGTCAGAGTTGGTGACAGTATAACCCCCAGCAGGGCTGCATATGTGCATCCCCCACAGGCTGTACTGTTGTATGTTGGGAGGTGTGCATTGACTGTGGACATGAGTATAGCTCTATTGCCACATGTACAACATAGTCATCATAGTGACAGGCAATAGCATTGGTACGTGCCAGTTGGACATACCTGTATATAAGTGGTAGGTGGCAGGTGGACAGGCCGTAGAAACCACCATGTCTCACGAGGTATGTGAGTGACGTGCATACGACAGCTGTTGTACAGTTATCAAGCTGGAAATGTATGGACAGGCACTGTACCTGTGAGGACTGGTGTGAAATGGGTGCTAAACTAAGCAGTAGCTCATAACATGCCAAGAAGCTCTGAAGAAGTGCTGAGCATGCCCACACATTACAGATAGGGTGTTGTATACTATCAACCCACATGTGTTGACAACAATCATGATTGGTGGCACCGCATCAGAACACTGCCGGGTATGGTCTGCAGGTTCATGAACCATTATCAATGTAGATGTTAGCAGTACAGGTGTACAAGACAGTACGGATGTTCGGCTACAGATGCCTGTGTATGTCATAGGAGTGTTCTACTAGTGGCCTGTTGACAGACTCACAACTACTAAAGGTGCTACAGTGACATGTGCATATCACACAGTGTCAGCTACAGTAAACCAGGGTTAATGTGTTGTACCCCACCCGCATTGTAGCCCATACCACACAGACAAATGTCAGCCATCTGTGTATGTGATGATGTGAATGGCCATGACCTATGGGCAACTGTTGTCACAGTGTTGTGAACAACATACAGAATGGGCTGTGTGTGTGATGTGTGTGACATATGTGCACATTCTGGTGGATGATATCAGCAATGACACCAGTAGGGGAATACCCCCGTACCCATTAGGAAACACCTAGGCTGTGGTCAACAGTATGGACACTGTGTTAGGGATGGTGTAGTGTAGTACACCTCCCTGAGCTGACATCTCCCTGGCCCTTTAGGTTGTCATCCGAGGTACCCATGACATGACAGGGTGGTATCCAGGTGCACGGAGATCATTGGACAAGCATATCAGCACCCGTGTGACCAATATTGGAATACACATCACCCTCCAGGGGTAGGGCCCATGCGTGGATGGCCAATACCAGCCTCCACAATACTCACCTCCAGTATGCAGCATGCTATCCACCTTGCATACAGACATATGCGACACTATGCTGTTAGACATGCTACATGTCCATAGCCTGATCTGAAAGACATACGTCATGGACAACCACCGTCCTACGACTAGGATGGCCACATGCTGGACAGATCCCTGTGCCATACCTGTGACATACTCCCACCATACCATGCAGCCCTGTCCACATAGCTGCACATATCACCCCTGCCATACATGGTGTGATGGCCGTATGGTAGATGTAGTATGATCTATCTGGATCAGTAATGTGTCACTGATGCCCCTCATGGTGACGTAATGGGTGTAAGATACAGCTAGGAAACCCAGCCCGTACATGCTATAGCTGATAACCTTACCTGCGAATGACGTCCGACTAGCCACTGTCCCATGTCTATCATGTGCAACACAGGTGATCCGTGGCAGGATGTTGAACAGCTGTGCATTGTAGATGTCTATGGATAAACAGATGCATGTACAGGATTCCATGCGTACTTGGTGCATTGTCACTGCCCAAGTCCAGTAAGGCTGTGTCTGTGTTGATATGTGACATATCCATAGCATCTAGGTCAACAGCATTACCATGGATACATCAGGCATGGGTAGATAGGTAAGAACACCAGTGCATGCAAACAGACATGTCCACATGGAGACTGATGTCACATGCAGTAGGAACACTAATGAGGTGACACACATATATGGGAATGATATCTAATGCATACTGCGTGTTACATGTGTGGGACACATACATGCCAGTCATGTTAGTGTCATGTTGATTTGCAAAGATAACTGCGAATGTACTAGACTGTATGTGCAGCAGTATCACTGTAAATGTCTGTAAATGTGACCTGTCACCTTCATCATGTCCTACAGACAATGCCGCGTACACGCCTACCAACATATAGCCGACAGGAGGATGATGTCATCATACCGTACCTCCATGAGAACTATGAGGCGTTATTCAGCCACGTGCCACAGCATGCACAGCAGTGGGATGACCTGTGGCAGGATCTTTGCAGGAGGGTCAACGAAGTGGGTGGCCACAACCGCACCTACCAGCAGGTGCGCAGACACTGCACGGACCTCATACATCATGCAAAACAGCGTGCCACTGCAATCGCCAGAGAACAAGGTGGTACGGGTGGTGGGCCACCAACCCAGCCTCCACTCACACACAAGGAGGAGCTACTGGCCAGTCTGGGAACACCCTCGGAACAGCCCCCACAAACAGTAACTGCCATCGTAGAGGTGGGTGTCTCCCAACCAATGAGCCTGAAGTTGCCTGGTAAGTCAGTACTGAACACATCTGGAGCATTTCTCCCCGGGCCTCTGCTGAAAACAGGCTCTGTGGAACCTAGTCGGACATTCCCGGTCAACAAATGTTAAATAAAAAATAAAAATAAATAAACATATGGCCAGTATATCCCACGTATGTGCATGTGTCAGTGTACATCATGTAATTAACATATGCAAGGTATGTGGACACACATGCTTTATGCTACCCTGTGTATGCACCATACCTCTGAACTGTACAGGTAAATGCAGGATGTCCAGATGTCTGCCTCATATTGTCGGTGTGTTCCCCTTAATATCTGTCCCTTTCTGGCAAATAGCTGAGGAATGGAGTCATTAAATGATGATATACAGTTGTGTTTACGACTGCACATTCCGTTGCAAACCCATGTGCATGCAAACCTATTGGTCTATCAAATATCTGGGTTAGTAAGAACAATATGTCACAGTTGTCCCTATATGTCCCCCATCATAGTAGGCATTGTCCACATTTATTGTTCTAAGAGGTTGAGAGGTATGGTATGCACACATGTGCTGACTATATGCTATTGTACAGGCAAATGTGTTAACCTGCACTGTGCACCCTGTGGCTGTCATACAGTCATGGATAATGTTCATACTGCTGTGTCACCCTATACAGGTACCTCTGGCGTGCCGCACAGACAAGAGTCTGTTGCAGGTGAGTCTATCATCAGTATCAGGCATGTCAAAGCATAGATCTATTCGCCATGTGGCCAGTTAATACATGGATATACAGGTTGCATCACCCATCATCCACACAGGCCACCCATGTGCAATATATACAACTGAAATGATACACAGACATGAAACTACAGTATTTGTCATTGCTACATGTGTGTCCAGCTGTGCATACAATGGTGGAGGTGTTCTACAATGGAGGCATATGTATTATACAGTGGAACAGAATGTGTGGTACACAAACCAGTACTGCACAGTGAGCTGTGATATGGGCAGACCACAGGCGTCACCATTGTGTTATATGCCCCTGCAAAGGTTTCACACATGGTGATGTTCCATCTGACATGTCCGAGACACGTAGCGTTTTGGTTGCAATATTGTCACAATTCCCCATAACCCATACCCTACATACACCTGTTATCTGCATAGCCCTGTGGATGGTGACATAACCAACATCTATGGGTGTATGTCATATGGGACAACACAGACATGTGTGATAGATGGCCATCACATACATGACCAACACATGTGCACACAAGGCCATGGGGGATGGCCAGAGATACGTAGCCGCAGAGAAGACAGGATGTGGATACACCATATCCCACTTTGTCCACACATGGTCCAAGTACAGTTGTACTAGACCGATTGTACAGGCGATGTGGTACGCTGCACATCACAACTGCTTGTGAACAGCTAGCGGAGGTGTCAGTGACATGTACCTCATAAGATGTGTTGAACATGCTGTCTGTGTCATAGCATGACGGTAGTCACCTTCACAGATTCCACTGACAGTGACACCAGGCCACAGAAACAGTACCCTTCCCCCCTGCCGTAGAACATCACTGTTAGTTGTGCACCATGTGTGCGTGGTACATCAATGTCATGTGTGAAATAGTGATGTGACAGGTCTGCTATGTGTGGACATGGTTGCCAGGCAGCTAACACTCTGTAGTCATCATGCAGGGGTGTCATCTGTATGTCCTCCAGTGACCTGACACATGACACAGCATGGTTGGGTGTGTATACACCTCAGCATCATAGGTCACAATCCACAGGTATGTCATGGGTATGCATGCAGTTCTGGATATGCAATGTGTACATAACATGCACTGTTTAGCAATATAGACGCCTCATGATGCCATGCAATGGCACAGTGTCTGTACATCACACTGTACAGCAATGTAGACGGCCCAGTCCCCTACCATGCCCATGCACATTTGCTCAACATGCATTCTATCTGTAGGGCATATGGACAACACCGCAATGTGATTCCCAGTACGATGCTGTACATGTGTCACGACACCATTGTGTCAGGCATGCATGCATGTTAATGAACATGGTCACGTCAGCCATGTGTACTGTTATCCTGTTCTGGTCCACATGGTGTATCACAGGGATGCATGCATACTACCATGATCGTGTGAATTGCACGGATAATGATATGACACCTGCCTGCTTTAGTGTGCATTCCAGGGGGTATGCTTACAAACACTATTGATGTCTGAGCTGCATGCTGTCAGCTGTATCACAAACATGCTGCATGCCATCTGTCATCTCACATGCATGGCGTGTCGGTGTGTGTGTGTGTGTCTATTGTAATGTACAGTATTTCTTTGCATTCACACGTGATGTAGGTGCGTTATCCTCCTGTGGTCCATCTGATAGTGTCCCCACAGATGCTAGCAGTGATGAACATATGCACGAGGTACTCACAGGGATATCAGGGGCGGAATCTGTGCCAACGGTTGCCATCCCAGCTATGTCCCCCTCTTCCCCACACACAGTTCAGCTGCCAACACATACCGCATCTACAGTGGCCATAGAGGAAGGACAGTCATCATTTGTTAGCGTTGAACAGGAACGTGTGGTGGCTACAAAAGGTGTGTCTCCACACCATGTTGGCAGTATATTGACTGAAGATGTGCCACACAGGCATGTGGCTGGTGCTGCTCGTAGGAGGACCTCTGGCAGATAAGCACCTGCAGGACATAGCGCAGCAGCTGGGATCACCAGACGCATGTTCCAGACTGTAATGGCGGCACAGGCATGTGCCGAACGGTAGAACAGAGAAGGGCAGAGGCTGCAGAGGGCTGCTATCAGTACCCAAAACAACAACATCCAGGCATTGGCAGGTGCTCAACAGCAGCTTGCTGATGTTCTGGACAGGCGATTGGGTGACATGGTCAGAATCCTCGACCGTGGCATGGCAATCCGTGAGCGTGAGCTGTCTGTGCTGGAACATCTGGTAGGGGTGAGCCATGCGACATATGGACGTAGGCCAGCTACACCACCTAGTGCAGGTCAACGCGTGCATGCCACCTCACATGGCCGCTCCCATAGTGCCAGTAGCAGTAGCAGTGCAGCTGGTGCTGTGATGTCCACACCAGGTCACAGCAGGACACGTGGACATGGCCCTGCACGTTCCCGGCGGGGACACAGTTCCAGTGGCCATGTGTCATCGGACAGTAGCCATTCTGTACCTCTGCCTGTTAGTGCCTGTGCAACCCCTGGCAGGCACAGGACATGTGGCCGTGTCCGGTCACAGTGAGCTGTACAACCTGGTCTGTACATTCTGGAGCTGTCCATAACACCCTTGTGTAGGCCTCACAAATGACAGAACTGTGTGCACACACACACGCACACAGCGAACACAACTGTAGGGCTCCACAACACCCACATACATACGGAACAGACATGTCCATTCAAATCACTGGCCCTTACCCGCACACATGATGTCATCCATTGGTGCAGCCTATGCCCCTGGCAAACAGTATCACCCTGTGCATATGATGAAGCCTGTGCCACATCCCTGTCATCCACACCACTGGTGCAGGGATTTGCTCATATGGTCTGATGCACAGGGTGAACAGACTAGAGAGGTGCATCTAACATTACTTGTGTATGCATATTGCGGGATGTGTATGTTGTATTGGTCATGTGTGAATACTGAGATGTGAGAGGTGTATCTCACATTACTTGTGTATGCATATTGAGGGATGTGTATGTTGCATTGGACGTGTGTGAATACTGAGAGATGTGTATGTGACATCAGTGGTGTACTGTCAACATGCACCAGTCATACCAAGTACTCCAGGTGCAGCATGCATTGTGATATGTTCATAGTATGTGTCTCGGTTACAACAGTAACAGCATGTTGGTAATGCCCTGGTTCCCTCCTATGGTGTACTGGCATGTGCCTACAGGTAGCAGTGTTTGCAGTCCCCCATGTGTAACTCTGGAGTACTCACAGGCACGTGTGGCAATATCAGCATGCTAAACGCAACCCGAACCCGACTGTTGGACAGTCTGACATGACACAGATGTCCGAACATGACACAGATGTCCACACATATACTGCACCCGAAGCATGTGGTCAGTTGAACAGGCTACAGTGAACAGAGATGTGACATACATACCGGGAAACATTACAGGTATGTTGACATGGTGCAGGGGTTGTACACAGCGGTCAGGCCAATGATGGCGTTAGAGGCCACACTGTGTAGCAGTAATACCCTGTCACAGTACAGGTACATGGCCACATTCACGGGGTCTATAGCACTATAACACACCCCATAATGTTCATGTGTGGACCCGTGCCTATGTTGCCATCACCCTCGCAGTACTTTGCACCCACACGATGTGGCACAGAGAAGGGACATGTACAGGTAGCCAGTATGGCTGGGACCGATGGCATCAACAGGGTAGTAGACTGCATCACCATGAGGGGTTAGTGATCCTGTTTCCACAGTATGGTAGCATACACACTCACACCAAGCACCAGACAGCCATACATACATACACAGACACACTGTGGTGACCAGCTGTGTGTGTACGGATAGCCGATGTGTGTGATGCACCACACCTGCCGACCTCATGCTTTCCACACTGCAGTATGTACAGATCTGTACAATGGTGTACAGGGATGTGTTACATCTGGGATGTATTCCCATCCATATGTGGCACGTGTGGTCACGCAAGCAGACACACATGACAGTGCTGGGAATAATACACCTGCCATAAGATGATCTGTTTGATAGACATGCAGCGGTACTGTCCGCAGTATGTGTACCAACGCTATGTCTGGCAATTGTATGGCCATGTGCACATGGGTGGATGTCAGTGATACAGGTGTCACGTGAAATACAGTTGGCTACACCTGACAGCTGCGTATGCGCTAAGTCATCACCATCAAGTAACAGTAACATAGCATACTGTTTGCACATGGCATGGTAGGGTGGTGTGTGACACACCTGTGAGCCATCCCTGGCACACATACATCTACACAGGTGGATCACCATGTTATGTACACAGATCCCTCCATACTGGATGTACAACCAACTGTACTGTCTGTATGTCACCATATACAGGTGTCAATGATGGGGCTGCATTGCGACTGCATGTTGTAGTTGGGCACAGCTGTGGTACGGACATCGGCCACTGCACATGCATGGTTGCTGCATGCACAGTACAGATTGTACATGTTTGTTGGTCCTACATGTGTCTCCTGTAGCCATGTTTGTATGCATTGCTACTGGTGGACATGTGTGTTGACATACATGAGACATGGACTGTGGTATGATATCACGGGTGTCATGGGCGACTACTACAGGGGAATGTGGCCTCCGACATTGCTACCTCCTGTACTGTGAGCATTCAACAGACATGGACCCACCTTCCATTTGTGTGCGTATGATTGCTTAGGACACTGGTCTGCACGGGGGACAGCAAAGGCTTAGCTATGTACATATGTGTTGTGGGTGGTCCATGCGCACATCCACTACAATCACATGTTTGACATATCCAAACATGAGTGTTCGTTGGCGTACAGCAACACTCATGTGTCACAGCTGTGTACCACCCGGGGCCCCTGGTAAGTATTGAGCTGACCTGGTCATGTATAGTGGTATACTTGCAATGCATAACACCTGTTGGAACCCTCTCAGTACATGTGTACCCTGCACAGTTGCTGTAGACCTCTGTACAGTCCACTGGTCATGTGTCACACGGTGTTGTGGTAATGTATGGCTGTGTACTGCTGCAGCAATGACATGGTGATGTCTCGGGGGCTACAGTGTAGACTGCGGTGTGTACATCTGGGATCTGCACCTGTGACAGCTGTGATGGCAGCTGTGCATGTGCAGGTCACTGCATGTGTGTGACCGCTCTGTGCGTGGGGACATTTATGCCTTACTGTGCCCTTCTGTGTCTAGACTCTGTCTGCATGCAAGATGGCCCTTTGCAAATACTAAGTGTGTGAGCATGCCCAGTACGCTGTTGTGTAGATGGACACACATGACAGTCCCAACTGAGCCCTTGCGAGTTGAGACTCCGTCCGCATGCAAGACGGCCCTTTGCAAATGCTAAGTGTGTGAGCATGCCCAGTACGCTGTTGTGTAGATGGACACACATGACAGTCCCAACTGAGCCCTTGCGAGTTGGGACTCCGTCCACATGCAAGACGGCCCTTTGCAAATGCTAAGTGTGTGAGCATGCCCAGTGTGCTGTTGTGTAGATGGACACACATGACAGTCCCAACTGAGCCCTTGTGAGTTGAGACTCCGTCCGCATGCAAGACGGCCCTTTGCAAATGCTAAATGTGTGAGCATGCCCAGTACGCTGTTGTGTGGATGGACACACATGACAGTCCCAACTGAGCCCTTGCGATGAGACTCCGTCCGCATACAAGACGCCCTTTGCAAATGCTAAGTGTGTGAGCATGCCCAGTACGCTGTTGTGTAGATGGACACACATGACAGTCTCAACTGAACCCTTGCGAGTTGATACTCTGTCCGCATGCAAGACAGCCCTATGCAACTGCTAAGTGTGTGAGCATGCCCAGTTCACCGTTGTGTAGATCGACACACAGTACAGTCCGGACGGTATTACTAAGCGTGTGGCCATGCCTAGTGACACCTTGTGTCAGTGATGTCCTTCTGTGCATGGCCGTTGACATACTGTATAGCCATGGTGGTCATCCAGCCAACAGATGTCCATTTTCAATGTCACAATGGATGCCTATGGAGTACACACTGGTAGACTATCTTGAAGGGTGTACTGTCTGTGGGGCATCCCGTGACTATGTCATGTTGTTGTGGTGCACTGTACATCTTACGTTGCCATGATCACACCACTGCCGTGTGTTTGTCTACGTGTACCGTGGGACAGTAATATGTTTGTAAGCTTTCAGACTGATCACTCTCTATACAATCCCTGTTGGCGTCCTTGTCAGTGCGGATGATGACACACGCCTAGATGTCTGCCTCTGGGACTGCTGTGCTTAGTAATCTTGGTAGCGTGTTCTGTAAATGCGTCATGCTGTAGTGTGTTAGGTAAGTTAGGTGTATGTTCGACTCCCAGCCCTGCCAAGTGTGTGTGTGTGTGTGTGTGTGTGTGTGTGTGTGTGTGTGTGTGTTTGCGCGCATGCTCCCGTTCACCTGGGGACGCAGTCTTGCTTTTAGATGCCGCACACCACAGCAGTTACCTACCGACGTCTTTGCCTTTGCGGATGATGACATGCACCTAGATGTCTGCCTCTGGGACTGCTGTGCTTAGTAATCTCGGTAGCGCATTCTGTAAATGCGTCATGCTGTAGTGTGTTACGGTAGTTAGGTGTATGTTCAACTCCCAGCCCTGCCAAGTGTTTGTGTTTGTGCACATGCTCCCGTCCACCTGGGGACGCAGTCTTGCTTTTAGACGCCGCACACCACAGCAGTTTTCTACCAACGTCTTTGCCTTTGCGGATGATGGCACGCACCTAGATGTCTGCCTCTGGGACTGCTGTGCTTAGTAATCTCAGTAGCGCGTTCTGTAAATGTGTCATGCTGTAGTGTGTTAGGGAAGTTAGGTGCATGTTCGACTCCCAGCCCTGCCAAGTGTGTGTGTGTGTGTGTGTGTGTGTGTATGTGTGTGTTTCCAGCTGCATGACAACAGTACATTGCTTTTACAGTATTCACTCTCCATAACATCTGTGCAGCGTCTTTGCCTTTGATGCTGCTGTCTGCAGGCTAGGCATGTGCCTGTGTGAATCATGTGATCCACTGATCACAGTAGCGCATTTTGTAACTGCGTAATGCTGTTGTGTGGTACAGTGCTTACATTTATGTTCTGCTCCCAACCTTGCCATGTGTGTGTGTGTGTATGTATCTATCTACATATATATATATATATATATATATATATATATATATATATATATATATATATATCTATATATATATATATATATATATATACATATAGATATATATATATATATATATATATATACATATATATATATATATATATATTCACAGTCCAAACACAAGCGTGATATTCCAATGGCAATAAAATGAAAGTAAAATGTTCCAACAAGTCAGTTCATAAAACAAACATAAAATTTATTTAAGCAGTGGCGCTTTCGCCAAAGGCTTCTTCAGACTCTTAAAACAAGGACAAACACCATGAACAACCTTTTTAAAAACAACCAATACTCATCATTGGTTAAGTCATATCACATGTTCTATTCATTTAAAGGTACAAGGGCTGGTGTAATATTTACCATGCCAGTGAATCTATTGCACTTATAAAATCATAAAATATGCATCAAGATTTATAATTCAATACATTTCAAGGATATACATGGTACACAACAAAACCATATATGAAAGTATATTGTACTGAACTGTAGACAATGTTTCAATACGATCATGCATGAGTTTAAACTCAGCGCTTTCAAAACATGTTCGTTTCATTGGGGTTGAAGAACAACGAATATGCAGTTATCACACTAGCTCAACTGTTAACAAATAACTGCCTTGAGTGAAATTTCAATGCCATTAGAACATGCTCGTTTCATCCGGATTAAAAACAACGTTAATGCAAAAATCGTGCTCTCTCAACACTTTACATATAAACTAGTTCAATAGTTATAAATCTGCCTTAGATGAAGTTACAATGTCCTTAGAACATGTTCGTTACATCAGACTTAAAAACAACATAAATACAAAGATCGCACTTTTGCAATACTTTACGTACAACCTGAGTGTCGATTCTTTCACATATATAATGTTCATAGCTTTTCAACTGCTTACATTAGAACATGCTCGTTTCATCAAGATTAAAAACAACGTTAATGCAAAGTTCGTGCTCTCTCAACACTTTACATATAAACTAGCTCAATAGTTAGCAGATATCTGCCTTAGATGAAGTTTCCATGTTCTTAGAACATGTACGTTACAACAGACTTAAAAATAACATAAATACAAAGATCGCACTTTTTCAACACTTTACGTACAACCTTGGTGTCGATTCTTTCACATATAAGAAGTTCATAGCTTATCAACTACTTACATTTAAAAGTCAAACTCATTGTGTACAATCAGCTTAATGCGCGTGTTAACCTAACTGTATGTAAGATGCAGAATGCGGTAAGACGCTACTATGCGTGCATACGTATTTGTTGATTCGTAAGGAATCATATAAACATTCAGTGGTTAATTCGCCGTAAACTTACGGCATTGGAATTGTTAGATCTGTAGGAAACAGTTGTTGTAATAAAAAGGTACCTACTAGAAGGTATATTACTGAATTTCATAGACATGTAAATACAAGTAAATATCAAGATAGATAGAACTGAAACGTAAAATTCAAAAAGCAATAATAAATGAAGTTATAATTAAGTATAGACATTAGGACTGCAGCGCAAAAAGTCTTAAGGTCTAAAACCTTAATGGAAGCAGTACTTTAATACATTCACAGTAAACCAAATTTCACTGTAACATATTGCGTTTTATGGACTAAGCAGCATCTACAACCAAAGTGTGTACATTTAAAATTATTATTATTAAACAGTCTAGGGTTCTATTTGTCATTTTTAAAAGAATTAAAAAGTTAAAAAATATATGTATGAATATATATATATATAGCCCATACACAGTCTGTTGTGAAATCAAGTAGCATATTGTGAAATTAGTTTAGGTATTATTACATAATATTTAAGTAATAATTCTCAATAACTTAACACCCAAGTAATAAAAAAGGTTCCATAAGTGTACTGAAGAGAAATATATCACAAAGATACCTAGAGTACTGAAACATCTTAATATGTAACTATACTCTTAGTCAAAGAATAATGAAATATAGTGTTTGCTGTATAGATGTGTTACCAATATCTAAGTAAAATATAGGCTTGCTAGTATGAATTACAGGTCTGGTATATTCACTAGTGAGTTCTCAAACCTATTAAAAGCCACATATAGTCAGTGGGGACTCACATCATCTCCGTAACCTCCTACTTTTTAAAAATGGCTTTAAATGTACTTTGTCATTTAGGCCAGGTGGTCTATCAGATCTCATCCTAATAATCCATCTTGTTTCTTGTTCTAATGTTCTGTTTATTAAATCACCACCCTGAAGCCTTCAAATACACACTGAATAACACAAAATTTAAAGTTATGAGTGATGCCTGCCAATTTTTTGTGTCTGGCTAAGGCATTAGTTTCAGTACCCACTCTGATGTGGTATATGTGTTCCCTAATCCTTTCTTTAAGTGACCTGTTAGTTTTCCTATATAGTAACTATTACATGCTGAACAAGTTGCTATATATATCACATTCTTGCTCTCACAATTTGTATTAGTTTTAAAATTATAAATACGTCCTGTGGTAGGGTGTTCAAAAGTAGTTTCTTTGTTAATATATATACATTGATTGCAATGACCGCAAGGTACGGTGTTCCTATCATCTATTGCCCTACCTTTTGATCGATATTTGGGTCTACATAGAATGCTTTTCAAGTTAGGAAGATTTTTATAAGCTATACTTGGTGCCGGGCCTACTATCTCACTAACTTCCTTGTCTGATTTCAGAATTCCCCAGTGTTTGTTCATAGAACTTTTCAACTGTAGATCCAACTTACTAAAAGTGAGATTGGCTCTCACATCAGTTACCGTGGATCTCACAGTACTTGTCGATGCTTCTTGTGCCATAAAATAAGGTTTCGCAGAACTTGGTCTTAGACTATCCACTAAATTGATAGTATCTGATATTTCTTTTCTTTATATCCTCTCTAAAAATCTCTCCTTCATATCATTGATACCTGTAGAGTAGTTCTCTTGCTGTGAATTTAATCTGGATACTCTCATGAATTGTCCTTTAAGGACATTTTTGAAAACATATCCAGGATGCATGCTCTGTCTATGTAATATATTATTCCTTTGGCATTCTTTCCTATAAATCGTTGTGTTGATCAAACCATTACTCATCCTAAATACTTCTACATCCAAATACGGTAGACTACTAACTGAAAAGTTCATTGTGAACTTTAGAAAGTCCATGGTATTGTTCAAATATGAAACAAAATTTAATAGGGAGGACTCATCTCCCATCCATATAAAAAAGAGATCGTCCACAAAACGACAATACATTGCAACGTATTCCTTGTAAGACGGGTTCTTAAAAAGGTAAATGTCTTCCCATCTTGCCATAACCAAGTTGGGGTAGGTATTGGCACAGGATGTGCCCATAGCTACGCCCTCCCTTTGTAAATATATGACTTCTTGAAATGCAAAGATATTGTTAGTCAGAATAGTCTCAAGTAGTAAAGCTGTTAGGTCAACTTTTTTAACCGAAAAATCTGAATGTTCTTTCAAGTATTCAGTAATTAATCTTATACCAATATCATTGGGGATTACAGTAAATAAGCTAACTACATCAAGTGTCACAAAAAAATAATGCTGCTGTTCGCTCAAAGAGTGAGTTTGGGAGTACAAATCCAAGAGAAATTGTTTACTATCTTTCAGAATTTTCTTATTTTCACTGACCAGTGGTCTTAGTACACTTTCTAAATAAATGGAAAGAGGCTCAGTTAACCATCTGGGATCTGCACCTGTGACAGCTGTGATGGCAGCTGTGCATGTGCAGGTCACTGCATGTGTGTGACCGCTCTGTGCGTGGGGACATTTATGCCTTACTGTGCCCTTCTGTGTCTAGACTCTGTCTGCATGCAAGATGGCCCTTTGCAAATACTAAGTGTGTGAGCATGCCCAGTACGCTGTTGTGTAGATGGACACACATGACAGTCCCAACTGAGCCCTTGCGAGTTGAGACTCCGTCCGCATGCAAGACGGCCCTTTGCAAATGCTAAGTGTGTGAGCATGCCCAGTACGCTGTTGTGTAGATGGACACACATGACAGTCCCAACTGAGCCCTTGCGAGTTGGGACTCCGTCCACATGCAAGACGGCCCTTTGCAAATGCTAAGTGTGTGAGCATGCCCAGTGTGCTGTTGTGTAGATGGACACACACATGACAGTCCCAACTGAGCCCTTGTGAGTTGAGACTCCGTCCGCATGCAAGACGGCCCTTTGCAAATGCTAAATGTGTGAGCATGCCCAGTACGCTGTTGTGTGGATGGACACACATGACAGTCCCAACTGAGCCCTTGCGAGATGAGACTCCGTCCGCATACAAGACGGCCCTTTGCAAATGCTAAGTGTGTGAGCATGCCCAGTACGCTGTTGTGTAGATGGACACACATGACAGTCTCAACTGAACCCTTGCGAGTTGATACTCTGTCCGCATGCAAGACAGCCCTATGCAACTGCTAAGTGTGTGAGCATGCCCAGTTCACCGTTGTGTAGATCGACACACAGTACAGTCCGAACGGACGTGTATTACTAAGCGTGTGGCCATGCCTAGTGACACCTTGTGTCAGTGATGTCCTTCTGTGCATGGCCGTTGACATACTGTATAGCCATGGTGGTCATCCAGCCAACAGATGTCCATTTTCAATGTCACAATGGATGCCTATGGAGTACACACTGGTAGACTATCTTGAAGGGTGTACTGTCTGTGGGGCATCCCGTGACTATGTCATGTTGTTGTGGTGCACCGTACATCTTACGTTGCCATGATCACACCACTGCCGTGTGTTTGTCTACGTGTACCGTGGGACAGTAATATGTTTGTAAGCTTTCAGACTGATCACTCTCTATACAATCCCTGTTGGCGTCCTTGTCAGTGCGGATGATGACACACGCCTAGATGTCTGCCTCTGGGACTGCTGTGCTTAGTAATCTTGGTAGCGTGTTCTGTAAATGCGTCATGCTGTAGTGTGTTAGGTAAGTTAGGTGTATGTTCGACTCCCAGCCCTGCCAAGTGTGTGTGTGTGTGTGTGTGTGTGTGTGTGTGTGTGTGTGTGTGTGTGTGTGTTTGCGCGCATGCTCCCGTTCACCTGGGGACGCAGTCTTGCTTTTAGATGCCGCACACCACAGCAGTTACCTACCGACGTCTTTGCCTTTGCGGATGATGACATGCACCTAGATGTCTGCCTCTGGGACTGCTGTGCTTAGTAATCTCGGTAGCGCATTCTGTAAATGCGTCATGCTGTAGTGTGTTACGGTAGTTAGGTGTATGTTCAACTCCCAGCCCTGCCAAGTGTTTGTGTTTGTGCACATGCTCCCGTCCACCTGGGGACGCAGTCTTGCTTTTAGACGCCGCACACCACAGCAGTTTTCTACCAACGTCTTTGCCTTTGCGGATGATGGCACGCACCTAGATGTCTGCCTCTGGGACTGCTGTGCTTAGTAATCTCAGTAGCGCGTTCTGTAAATGTGTCATGCTGTAGTGTGTTAGGGAAGTTAGGTGCATGTTCGACTCCCAGCCCTGCCAAGTGTGTGTGTGTGTGTGTGTGTATGTGTGTGTTTCCAGCTGCATGACAACAGTACATTGCTTTTACAGTATTCACTCTCCATAACATCTGTGCAGCGTCTTTGCCTTTGATGCTGCTGTCTGCAGGCTAGGCATGTGCCTGTGTGAATCATGTGATCCACTGATCACAGTAGCGCATTTTGTAACTGCGTAATGCTGTTGTGTGGTACAGTGCTTACATTTATGTTCTGCTCCCAACCTTGCCATGTGTGTGTGTGTGTATGTATCTATCTACATATATATATATATATATATATATATATATATATCTAATATATATCTATATATATATATATATATATATATATATATATATATATATATGTATATAGCTATATATATATATATATATATATATATATATATATATATATATATATAATGTATATTGTATATAGATATGTATGTTGGGATTATCACTCTTGACTGTGCTGCATTGTCTGTACATGGGCACCTTGGATGTATGCACATCTACTCTGGCTCTGTGATAGTGCACATACTATGTGCTGTAGTGATCGTGGGTTATACATGTGTAATGACCGGTTATTGTGCTGCTGGATATTACACGGGCATTGGAAACAATGTTAGTGCAGCACCTTTGACTGGTCGTATGCAGATCTCGGCAACAGTCAGCAGTGGTTATTACACTGGAGTGTGAGTATGGCTCATATCCGTCTGTAGTAACTGTCAATTCTATGCACCTCAGGTTAACATTACAGACGCACGTTTATCCACAGGTTGTGGTACAGATCCCAGGACTGTATGTGTAGACATTGACAGGTGCAGGACTGGGTTGTGTTGGATGCATGGAGGGGTGTCCATGGCCAGTAATGGGGATCTCTACAGCCTGGCAGGTACGGTCTGTGACTGTCCCACAACCTCCTGTATATGGCTGACACATGCTGTATCTGTGTATATGCAGACACACACACTTACCACAAACAGCTACGGCTATCACATACACACACCCATTGCACCACCTACGTGTACATTGGATGGCTCTATGACAGCTCTGGACATGTTAACACCACACCCTGTGCACATGATGACGCCTGTGCCACCACCTGTGATGTGTAACATTGATGTAGGATCTGACTAACCTGGTGCTGCTGTACATGGTGGCTTTATTCCACTGTATTGAAGTTAGCATGCTGTTAACACACAGTGTGTTACTTCCAGGTGTACTTCAGCAGGCATGATGCACTGCAGCTATGACCATCACTGTAGCATAGTTTACAGCACTGTTACTTCTGATGATGTAGTCTCCATCCATGTGCCATTTCACTGATGTGTGTAGTATTGGCAGCATGTGTGTCTGTGTGTGCAGTACGTGTGTGGTGTGTGTAGTACACATGTATACATGCTTACAAATGCATACACGACATTACACCGGCTTCACCATTCGTACACTAGCTTACTCATTCTTCCACATGCGCACACGGGCTAACACACATGCACACATGCTTACTCGGGCTTACTGGTGCGCACAGGCACAGACACACTGTGGGCAGGTTTGCAGGTCACATCGGTGGTATCCATGGCGTACACCATCAGTCTCCTGACGTTCCCTAGGATAGGTCATGACACGCCTCTTCCACTGAGTACTGACAGCACACATGACACTGCTCCGGTGAGGTTACAGTGTTTTGTACATACACACTCATGTTGTCACCTATCTTCTACTCTAATAGTCTCCTTAACCTACACTACACTGTAGAGGCTTGGCCCATATGGCATGACATGTTGTGATTCACTATCCTCAGCCTCACTTGCCTCACATTGCCTACAAATGCTTCATTACATCTCTGACAGAGCACTTCCACACATAAGTACCAGTACGCAGTAGCCATGTTGTCTCCAGCTTGCCATTCATCTGCATGGCATACTAACATCTAACTAAACCTACATTTTGTATGTATATTATCCATATGTCTTGTTTTGAAGCGCAGCGTTCGTGGCACTGCGCTACGCTTCCACACCAGGGATCGGGGGAGGACAACTACTGGTTCATTGATATCCAATGGACAAAGCCTCCACTGGCCTTGGACTTGGACATTGGCATGCTTCTTCGACTGTATTCATACTGTATTTGCAGCTGTCATTGCTCCGTTTAGCAATGTGCAAAACGTTAGTCGCATAACATCCGGGTACATTTCTGCATATAACTCTGCTCTTGCACGGACAGCTTACTGTTTCAGGTATCACGTAATTACGCAGGGTTACCACCTGTCCCACTTTGCGAGGGACAGTCCCCATTTGGGCAGTTGTGTCCTGCAAAAAATGTGAGAAAATGGCAAATGTCCTGAGATTTTAGGACAAAATTATTTTCTATAGTTTATGTAATAGTTGCATAAAACAGTTATTCTGTATCTGAAACACCTAAATGTTATGAGAAACGGAATAAGGAACTAAAATGCTACAAGAATAAACTTTTATTCAGGCAAAAAACTGAAGTTCTGTCCTTTGTACTGGCCATGGGTATGTTTTGCCCTGCAAAATCTGATGTTTGTAGCACAAATGTCCCACTTTGGGCATTTGGAAAGGTGTCAACCCTATAATTACATCATTTGCATAGCTTACACATACAAATGGGATATGTTGCAAATTCCAACATTGTCCGTGCAATGTTCGTGTTACGGGTGGTCTTGCACGCCCCTGCAGGTGTTTGCTGAATAGCCTGGCAGTCATCTTTCCTTGCTGTACTCTCACTCAATCCATACACGCCGGAGGCTTCATGTATCATGGCCTAGGCTTTGCTGTGTGCTATGTCTATTTTTGTGTATGCATGGCTGTGGGTATGTCCCACTGTCATCATTGGTAAAGGTGACACCCTATAGGTACTTCCTGTAGACTGCTGTGTCATTTGACATGTCAGCACATACCTGCGGATGAAATTCCTACTGCAGCACGTTGCGGTCAATAATGCTGTTTCCTCAGACATGTATCTGTTTCTGATCATACCTATCAACCTCCTAGTGCAAAACATCTGTACAAAGCCTAACATGATGAGGGGACAGATAGGGGCAGATTCTACATATTGCTCTTACAAACGTAGATAGTTGACAGTATTATAGGTTTTGCATTAGTATGACCTTTCTGAGGGATTTGGGGTCTTAAACACATATGTTTATCATTATTTAATGACGTCAGTTCTCAGGTATTTGGCAGACAGGTACAGATTGTAAGAGGAACACACCACACATATGAGGCATACATCTGCACATTCGTACAGTTGCGAGGTATGTTTCCGATACTGGACATCAACTTCCTTACGCCAATACACACAATACATGGCGCCATCACAGGCCAGTTACCATTACATTCCTATTGCAGGACACACCCACCCACTGGGTTATATTCCTCACACAGGCCAACAGGTGCTTATCCAAACTAATTATTCCATTATGTACCTTATGTGTACGCTGGTATTTGTGCTTTCCATCAGTGGCAGAGCTCACGTACGAGTATGGGGGACTGGACACTATCGGTGACACTGCATGACACCCTGAGGGACACATGTCTTTTGAGTCTATTAACCTTCCACATTGACTTTCACAGGCCATAGATTGTAATTCACATTTGTGGACAAACATGTTTATGACTTGCACATGTTTTGTCATTTGTCCTGACGTCTTTCTTCTCACCTGTCCACCTAGTATCACTAGTTCTGTACATTTCATTAGGACGGGTTACCTTCATACCTCTCACCTGTACACATTATAGGTATACACCCTGGGGTTTGACCTATGATTCTGTTACATTTGTCATGATAATGTGCCTTTCTGGTAGATTGCTGACAAACCATGACGGATTGTGCGGTTAGGTAATCATGACTGACATTTCTATTTCATGATTACTAACTCTCATAACATTCGTATTCCTGACTACGCAATTATTCTATCAACGGTCTGACTTTGTCTGAGGTATATTTAATATAGTCCCTATTTGTCTGTCATGTACTATGCCTTAGTCCAGCTGTCTTATTCTGACATTCTGGCAGGTATGGATACCATCTTGGTCGTACGCGTGTCCATCCATGATAATCGCCTACATAACACTGATATAGGTCCCTACGTCTTCCCCCAATGGTTTACACAATATCCAGTAGATGGGTTGCACCTTTTTGGAGAATGTAGGCGTGTGCTATACCCACATAGCTATATTGATCACTCCCATGGGGCGTACCTAATAGATCTGTACCAACCAACACCTTGGTCCAATTCTGCATACCCATGATTCCCATACCTGACACCTCCACAGTACCCATTAGACATGCTTAATGTGAGCGATAATAAAGTGTGAGGACACTTCCGAGCACTCCCCACTCTGCGGATATCAGCTCGTATGTCATACATTCAATCGACCCATGTGTTATTACCCTTGCACCTGCTACTGTTGCATATACACATATATCGTAGTTGCAGGTGTGACTTCTTTTGCATCAATGACGGTTCACACTTTGTACAGGATCAATTTTTGGGGTCCTGCAAAAGACACCTATATTCATGTTTAACGTGTAGAACTTGCAGGCCCTGTCACACTGGTACTTTCCGAGCAATGGTTTGGAAACCATCGGTGTATTCTCCTTTCATGCATGTCTGTCTGTCTATCCATATTAGCTATACTGTGACCTATTTATGTACATGTGTTATATGTACAGGGGCATATGTTTGTTGTGTATATATCTATTCATGTATCGTGTGTGTATAGATATATATATATGTACATATATACATATGTCTGTACATTCCTCATCTTGTAATTTGCTTTGGATTATGTCTGTGGATATATGTGTATATATATCTCCATATCATACCTTTCAATTGTACAGATTTCTGCTGCATGTACCGCTGTTTGCCTCTTATCTTTGGTCCATTTTTCATAACCTTGTGTCTATCTGGCAAGTTAGTGGCATATCATTAAAGACTGACATTGGTAAATAATGACAAACATTTCAGATTACGACTTCATACCCTTCAGAGAATCCATGCTAGTGACACACCTGTTATTCTATCCACTTTCTATGTTTGTTAGGGCAATATCTGGGGATTGTCCCTATTTGTACCAGTTGTTGTCATGGCTTTGTCCGGTTTCGTACTTTACGGGTTTAACAGGTATGAGCCATGTACACAGAACGTGGGGAAAACACCATTCATTTTCTATTCTGTGAGTGGATTACACACGCGCAGGCGCACTTGCATATCCTTATTGTGGGTTACATATGTTTCATAGATAATTGTGCTTCCGTGAACTTTCATAATTCTGACTGTAACAGTTACATATCTGTATTCCAGTTTACGGACTACTGCGAAACACATGTTCACCTTTACAAATTTAAATGTGTGTACTGCACGAACGCTTTCATTACACTTTCAAGTTATATGTGCAGTGGTCGTAGGTCAACCGGGACTGCATTCACGTTGGCCGGATACCGGAACTACTATTCTATTGGTGTTCTCCCTCATTCATATGCATACCCACAGTACTTAGCTACATCAACATACGCCTCACCGCTTCACCTACGACACAGGCATCCATTCTCCTGCTGGGAAAAAGGCGGTACTACATATTAAACATTCCCTATTGCCTACTGCTGTGGACTCCGGCTGCATTGTTAATCACTCCGAGGATAAGCAGAACACCAAGGCATATAGTCCAGCCACATACAGGTCTTTGATTGTCAGGGTGCTCATGTAGTGATCTGGGTTTAGGCTTGTCCACCTGGTGAACGGAACTTCCCTGGCCGAGGTCAAATGTCTGACGAAGCATATGGACAGGGATTATCTCCCTATTTTGAAGTTTTACCTGTGTTTATAGACACAGGTGTTTGGGCACCTGTCAGCAGCTTATTCTGTTCCCATTCACATTTGACTATTACCTGTATACAGTCATGCGGGGATTATTATTTTTGGACATAAAGTGACTACAGGTATGCAGTCGTACATTACACAAGTGCGAAGGGCTGTTCCTGTAAATATGTACGGACCATACCTCTCAACCTCTTAGAGCACCGAACCTGCCCAAAACCTACACGATGGGGGGACAATTAGGGACACATTTTAACGATTGCTCTTACAAGCTTAGAACGTTGGTAGAATGCTAGGTTTTGCATTAGCATGACTTTTCTGCAGGTTGTGGTGTCTTATACTCAGGATATTTCTCATTATTTAATGACGTCAATTGTCAGCTATTTACCACACTGATTGTCGGAGGCACACACCAACACTATGGGGCGAACCTGTGGTCATTCTTAGGGTTGCCATCTTTTCAACTGCCCGAAGTGGGACATGTTCTATAGAAATGTCAGATTTTCCAGGACAAACCATACCTACAGCCGTGCATAGTACTGAACTTTAACTTTTTTTGTACATATAATAGCTTATTCTAGTAACATTTGAATTGCTTATGCTACTTCACATAACATATTGAGGATTCATATATAAAATAACCATTTTATGCGACTATTAAAGTAAATTAGGAAATAAACTCTCAGGACATTTGCTATGTCTTGATTTTTTTCACAGGACACAACTGCCTACAGAGGGACTGTTACTCGCAAAGTGGGACAGGTGGTGACCCTAGTCATTCTGCGAATATCCGGACAGTTGAGTGGTATGGCAAGGACCTCTGTAAGACGCTGTTGTGTTCTGGCACAGCAGTAGCTCAGCATTACAGACTGCAGTTGGAACATGCTGACAGACAGTTGGGTTTCAGACTTCATACTCCAGACATTAATGCCAATGTGCAAACTGTTATTCTATCAAATTCCATGTTTCTAAGAGCTATGTTTACAGATTGCCCCTGATTTTGGACCTTTGTCTCACTTATATTCATGGCTCTGTCCAGATATCTTGCTCACACAGGTTGACAGGTATGGTCAGTCATGGCTGCACACAGTCAGTGTCCCTCACACTTGATCAGGGTTGACCTGTTTACGTAGTGTCTTCCTCACCCTCATGCCGTTTTCCACTTTGCAAATGTGTGCATTATATTCTCCCTCCTACTCGTGTCTGGACACGTGCGTCATGGGAAGGTATTTTATCCTGGGTGGTAGGTTATGCCCACTTAGGGCTGGACAGTGTCATGGACCTCCACTGCACTGCATATTCTGACTTGTGTCCAGATATCTACTGGATTGGACATCATGTCGTCATACCCATTCTACTATTTACACAAGTTGGTTATCCCGTGAGGGATATCCCAAAAATTGGTCAAGATGAAAACAAGTTAGATAACGAAGATTTTTGTGGCTTTACGAAAATGTGCAGGGGGTTTTACCTGCAGGGGATACATGGTTTGCAATTCTGACACTGCCTAGGGTGACAATACCTACTACATATGCGTAGGGGTCACTGTGTGTAGTTGTTTCTGCAACAAACCAGTGGACCAAGTACGGCTGGATTTGGTGGACGTTCTGGTATGGTGGCAGGTTGTGTGTTGTGGAGGGTATGCTGGGTAGGCTATTATGCATCCAGGAGTGTTGCGTTTGTTATGGCCAGTTCCATCAGGACCCATCTGTGGGTATGTGACGGTACCGTATCTATACATTTGTCTTGCATATTTCCATATTCATATGTTTGTGGGATTGTGTTCTAAACTATGGCCTGTCTGCTTGTCTTGCAGCTGTTTCTACATGAGGTTGTGTTTCTTTCCACTTCACCCACTGCCCCCTCATACACCTCCGGTTCACCTTTTCTGCATATGACAAAAGTATTGCCTTTGAGGAATTTACCATTAAACACACACCCCTCACACGCGAATTACTCACACCCCATAGAGCACTACTTTGGTTGTTGGCCCATGACACAGCCAGAGTTACACATTGACTACCCTACATGTGTCAGGTACCTTTATGGTTGTGTGGACTACCCTGCCATGTTTGCTTTCCACATGCTATACCTCACGCACATAGGTACACGCCCTTACTTCACTTTCATTACTTGGTTGGTGTATCTGGGTACTACCCGTTCGACTGTCTCACATACAAGTTCAGATTATACAGCTGCCTTCCGGATTTTGCCAGCTTGTTCTACTCATTGGTAGGATGGCACCTTTTCCTATGTCCAAGCTATTCCTTACACATGTCCGACTGTTGTGGACATTGCCTCCCCACTGTCAACGGTTGTGTTTCCACCTTTTCAATTGGCCACAGTGTGACATAGGGTTACCACCTGTCCCACTTTGAAAGGGACAGTCCCTCTTTGGGCAGTTGTGTCCTGACATGTAATTGTCAACATGGCAAATGTCCTGAGATTTTAGAACAAACATATTTCTTATATTTTATGTGATAGTTGCATTAAACAGTTAATTCTGTATCTGAAATACCTGACTGTTATGAAAAACAGAATAAGCAACTAAAATGCTACAGGAATACGCTTTTCTTTAGGCAAAACAGTTATGTTCTGTCCTTTGTACTGGCCATACAGTCTGATGTCTGTACCAAACATGTCCCACTTTGGCCATTTGTAAAGGTGGCAACCCTACTGTGACAGTTGCGGTGAACACAGCATATTTTACAGGCCGACACATACCCACGGTCAGTTCGGCAGATAGAACTTACAATTCTTGCCTATATCTAAGCTTATTCTTGTAGCATTTCGGTATCTTATTCTGTTTGTTATGACATTTATGTAATATACATCCAGTGAAATATGTTTAATGCAACTATTGCATGACGTCTACGGAGGAATTATGTCCTATATTCTCTGGACATTTGCCAGTTTTACATGTTTGTGTCAGGACACATCTGCCCACAGAGGGACTGTCGCTCGCAAAGTGGGACAGCTTGTAATCTTGGTCGACGGTACGGTTCATACTGTTCCTTTCGGCCTACATGTGTCCGTGTTGTTATGGCTCGTTTATATGCTCCTTCTGTTTCGTTTACATGCGTACGCTATTTCCTATCACATTTGGTATGTGAAATACGGACATACCTTTTGTATGTGACTATTACATGGCTTGTGGGATATGATTCAGACATACGGTCACTACTTATATCTACATTTCTCCTTATGTATTTTGTTATGGACACATCTGCACAGCTATGTTCCCTCCCTCAAATTATGGGTCGGCTGGTGACCCTTTCCGTTGGACTGGACGTACGTACTGGCGGCGCGCTAACATCTGATACATTTCACTTCCACATGGTATAGCTATCAACACTACGTTGGACTACAGGCACACGGTTTTCCTGTCATTTGTTCATGGGTAGGACCCGTTATTCCCTACCGTGCATTTGTGTTTGAGTTTTCATTTTCTGTTCGCAGGGACTCTGCTTTGCATACGTTTCAGTCTCCATGGACACTGATAGGTACGATTACTATTGCTGGCGGAATATAATATTCAGCAGTTTAGGTTCCTCCTCGAAAGCCGACATTGACACTCCTCCCTGCGCAACTTCAATACACCCCTTGCACTCGCGCATGTTTCCTATGCACGTGGCTGTGGTGGCTGCGTGCCTTCATTAATATGCATACAGCGGGACTACTCCACATCTACGCCGGACTTGCGCCGAGCTTCATGAAGCCAGGGGATAGTTGCTTCAAAAAAATCATTTGCGTCCTTAATGATTGTCCCAGTCTTTTCAAAGCCCACTCTTATATTTCAATATTAACCATGCCAGGGTCAGACAATGCAGTATAGGAGTAGACATGGAAGGATCTCTCACTTCTAAACAGCATATTAGCATAGAATCCAGAGCTGAATTTCCTGAGCGTGTTTAGTAGAATTGTGTAACTTATAAGTTCAAATGCTCTGGTCATGTCCAAAAACACTACCAATTAGAAAACCTGAATTCATATCACTGTAGATGGGGTCTGCGGTCTTGTATAATGCTGTTACAATGCTGACTGTGTTGCAGAAAAATAAAAGTTATGTACTCACTATAATTATGCAACTGTGTTGTCTATTTTCATCCATCTTCAAATGATACGTCTCAAATCCAACTTCAGCCATGTCTAAAGACTTGAAGCCATAGCTCAAACTCCACCCCTTACCAATAATCATCCTCTAAAACAACATTATTTCAGATTGGGTTTGCCCTCCCTGCACTCTAAAGAGTGTGTAATAATAGCTATAACAGAAAAAGGATTATATAAAAACATGTTAATGACAAATTTATATAGACAGGAGGAATAAGGAACAAATTGCTAGAGCTCATTCATCAGTTGAGCAAGCTGTTTAGTTCTCAGGCCAAGCTAGAAGACTGGAAAAATAGAAAATAATTATGAAATAAGAAGGGGGTGGAGGGAGGGAAGTTGAGGAAGGATGAAAACAGACAACACAGGTGCATAGTTATGGTGAGTACATAACGTTTATATCTGATGTTATCTTTTTCAACCATTCTGATGGGGCAAAGTCTCCATCTAGAATAAATCTAGAGTAGGGTGGTCCTCAAGGAAGGATATTCCAGAGCACAGTGAAGGCAAAGGTTCCTAGACAGTATGTCCAATTTGTAGTAATACAAGTATGCAAATTAGACCAAGCAACAGCTCCACAAATTTCATCTATAGGAATCCTAGACTAAAAGTCAGAAGATGTGACTACTGATCTGCTATAATAAACCTCTGGAGGTCCAGGAAATGTCAATCGATTTTTGTTGCATACAAAATATGTACAATTAGTAAGCCATTTAGCTAATGTTACCTTTGGTACAGGTTTCCCTAATTTGGCATTGGAAAAGAAAATAAACAGTTGGCCTGATTTTCTGAAATCTTCAGTTTTGTGACTATAGAATCAAAGCTGCCTATGAACATCTAGAAGATGAAGTATGTATTTTCCTTTATTGGAAATTTTGGAAAGAAAATTAGAAGGTTGACTGATTAGATTTTAGCTGTTTCTGAATCTTAGGCACAAAGGAAAGATTTGTGTTGAGAGAGACCCTGTCCTTGTGAAAAATTAGATATGGTGGTTTACAGGAGAAGGCCTAGAGTTCTGATACTTGTATGGCTGAGGTGACTGCAACCAGGAAAATGATTTTCCGTGATGATAATTTTAAATCTACCTGGACCACCAGTTCGAAAGGAGGTTGAGTTATGGACTGCAGGAGAATATTCAGATCACATGGTGTATTAGGATCTTTAATAGGGGGATGAAGTAACAAGGTACCTTTGCAAAAAGCTTTACACAATCTGGATGAGGCCAGGGAAGACTGGTTTTGCTCCTATATGAAAACTTGAGATAGCTACATTTTGAATCTTTTCTGTTGAATACCTGGCACTATTGTTAGAAATGGAAGCAAGGAAATCCAGAACAGCTGGATCTATTTATTTATTTAAAAAGGGATCTATGTGTCCCTGTGTCACCCAAAGGAATAATCTTTTCAATTTACCCTTGTACACCTTTCTAGTAGAATCTTTCTGGGAAGATATAAGGCTGTGTCTAACTGCAGATGAAAACCTGGACTATCTAGCCATCACTGGAATTGAAAAAAAGCATGTGGTTAGTTTGAGGGTCTGAATGTCCAGATGATTCATTACTGATGGGTGAGAAAGAAGATCCTCTGTTGGATCCAACACCCAAGGGCAGTGAACAAGACAAGGCCAGAATGGAGCAATGAGGATAACTCTGCACATCCACTATGATGCTATCTGAAAGAATTTTGGGATCAGTAACAGGAAAAAAAGTGTATAGGAGTCCTGTGGGCCAATTATGAAATAGAGTCTCTTGGTGACTCCCCTTCTGGGGGGATCAGGGCAAAGAACCTGCTGCACTTGGAGTTGAGTGGGGAGGCAAAGAGATCATAGCCTGGTTGACCCCACTGACAGAAAATCATTTCCACTACCACTGGACTGAGAGACTACTCAAGTGGTAGCAGCATCGACCTGCTTTATTTGTCTGACAAAATGTTGGATATCCCTGGAATGTGCATTGCTAGAAGAAACTAGCCAGAAGAGATTGCCACCTGCCAAACTCTCATCCCTTCTCAACATAGAGCACAGGACTCCACCCCCCCCCCGTTTGTTGACATACCAGTCAACTGGCATATTGCCTGGATGGTAATCACCACCTGGAGGGACAGCACCTTGAAACACCTGCAATCCTAATATGACTGTTCTCATTTCCAGGATACTGATGTGAAGATTGGCCTTCTGATTGGACCAAGTGCCTTGGACTGTCCTTCTCAAGAAATGCCACCCCCCCATTGGGAAGCATATGTGGTCACTGTGGCTATGGCTGACAGAAGAATAACAGGGAGGCCCCAAGAAGCTTCTCTTGAGATGATCTGCTGAGAAACATGATCTGTGCAAATTCTCATAATATGTATTGGAGCAGAGAGAGAATGATGACTGACCACTGCCAGAGTCCACTGAAGTACTCTCATGCAATATCTTGCTATTGGTATTAGGGATATGGCAGCTACCATGGGTCCTAGAAGTTGCAAAATTAACCTTCCTGATAGGGAACACTGAGTTAGAAACTGAGATGCTTATTCTCGTAATGTGTTTATCCTTGACTGAGGAAGACTTTCTATTTGTGTAACCATGTTCCGACGAGCAACAATGAAGTCCAGGATTGAGTGGGAGAGAGTTGAGATTTGTCATAGGTCACTGTAATGCCCAGATGGAGACAAAGGTGGAGCAAGGAGTCCCTGGCTTGAATCAGAAGTGCTTGGAGAAGGAAGAAATGAGCCTGTCATCGATATATGGAAACATCCAGAATCCTAGCAGTCTCAAGTGAGCTGCAACCACTGCTATGTTCCTGGTGAATGCCTTTGGTGGTTGTGGTGAGACCAAAGAGTAGAGCTCTGAAATGATAATGTCTGTCTCTCAGCCAGAAGTGAAGGAATCTCCTGGACCTTCTGTCTATTCTTATGAAACAGTAAATATCCTAGAGATCTACTGACCACATCCAATCATCCCTACACAGAAGTGGCAGAATGGACTGAACATGACCACTCGAAACTTGGAGAATTTGACGTGTTGGTTTAAAATGCTGATATTCAGGACGGGTCTTAGATCCCTGGTTTTCTTTGGCACTAAAATGAACCTTGAATAAGTTCTGAATCCTTGTTGGTCTGGGGTGGGGGTGGGGGTGACCATTTGGAATACTTTTTTTTTCCAAGCATTTTTCAAAGGATCATAGGAGGTTACTAGACCAATGGTCCTGGGGCCCTTCAAAGCCAAGCCAAGAGTTTATCCCCAAAAGGAAACCTCTGTCAGCACCTGTCACCCCTGTCAATGAGGGACACAAGTGGAACCCCTGGGAAAAATCTGTAATTTCCCATCCACTCATCAAGGTTGCACTTGAAGAGGGTCAGCGAGGTGCTTTGTTTGACATGCATGAAATGTATATTGCAGAGAAAGAGCAGCCTCTGGGAGATGAACCTGTCTCTCCAGCAGGTTTTGTTGATGTCACATATTAGATTCAGGCCTTTTGAGTGGGTAATGCATGAGGAGTTAGACTTACGGATATGGAGCATCTGTAGTAGGGCAGGGTCCAAGAGTGCCTGCAGGTGAGACACAGATCACCCCTGAGCAATCTGTACGATACTGAGTAGAGTGATATTGATTTCAGCATGTCTGCATAAGACAGGTGTTGGAGGCCATGGATCTCTTTGTGAGGTATTTCAGTGGTCTTTCCATTTGGTACATATGTTTGGAGAGGTACATCCCAAATGGGACATTATACTCAATTATTGGTCGGAGTATAGAAAGGTAGTAACCTTCTTTTTTCTGGATGCAATCCCTTTACTTATGAAATGAACCAAGTAAAAGGCTTTTCTGACCACTGCTGCTACACGATGGTTGAATGTGGGATTAAAAACCCGAGTGCCCATGTCTCTCACCACAGGTTGTGTGCTTAGGGGGTTGCCATTGATGTGGTAATCAATAAGGGTCATGTTTTTGCCAAATGGTATGATGATACATTTTTTTGCATTTAGCTTGAGGCCATGACTTTGGCACCAGTCATTAGTTGCTGTGAGAGCCTCTTGCAGTATGTTAACATGATTTGGGGAGTCAGTGACAGCACCCAACTTACAGTCATCTGCAAACTTGGTCAGCCACAGGCCCTTTTTTTTTAAATTTCTATGACTTCTGCTTTCTCCTGAATGGGTGGGGTGTCTACAACATTTGGAGAACAATTGGGGGCTGTAGGGAAAAGGTATGTAATATCTTCTGGAGATGATCCTCTGCACCCACATGTCTGTGGTGATGGCTGCCCAGGTTTGCAGTTATGGAGATAAGTAATTCTCAACTGCCTCTGGAGTGCAGCAGTCGGGCAGCCCTTCAAGCGTGCTGACAGGGTTTATCAAAGAACAGAGCTCTGAAACCCTGATTTTGCAGGCCTCCTCTTCCATAGAGGGATCTGTCCCTATAGAAGTCCTGGGAAGAGCCTTGTGACATATGGAACCACATTTTACTGCCACCTCTCTGATTCCGGAAAAATGTTCTTTGAGGTGTAAAAAAAACCAGATCCCTATGGCAAATAATGTCTTCCCATCTTGTTCATTCCTAGACAGGGTTTCTTTAACTTGGGACCAAATAAGGTAATTCCGTCAAAGGAAACATTGATGAAGGATGAACTGAAAGGCTCTGCAAAGTCACAGAGGCATATCCAGACATGTCATCTCATGGTTATTCCTGAACCTGAAGCACCTTCTGAGGCATATGAAATACGCGTAATAGAAGCATTTTATAGGGGCTGGAGGGTGGCCAGTTGCATAGAAACAGTCTTTTTGTCCACCGCAGACATGGACCCACAGGATGGCATTTGAAAACTCTTTAATCAAGTCCCCTCAAAACCTTGTTTCATGTGTCAAATAACTCCGTGACCTAAGGTCAAAGGTTGTTGACATGTACATGTGCTTCTCAAATTTGTCCAATACCTACGACTCTCTTTTTTCGGGGGGGAGTGGACAAAAGAATTGTGCACTGCAAGTTCCTTCTTGGTGGCCATTGCTATCACCATATCATCAACTGGAGGGCCCTTGCTCCAGTGGGCCTGATCTTTTGGTGCAACTAAATATTTATCCGGTCATATGGGGATTGGCTCTGTGACATCCAGATCCTTCCATGCCTGGCAGGAGATGAGGTCTATCATCTCATCTACCAGGGGGACTACCCAGGACATAGCTGAGTTGGCTCCGAAAGCATCAAGAAACACTGAAGACCAACTAACTTTCTGTCTCAAAAGCTTTATTTCACTGAATGAGAAGTTCTCAAGGTTTGACTCTGGGGACCCTTCCCCTTCATCAAAGTTGGTGTTATCCGTGAGGGATTCTTGTGAGGAATCTAAGTGCCTCCTCCTGCACGTAGGTTTCCGAGTGGCCTGTCCAGTGGGATGTTCCGTACAGGACTTGGAAATGTGAGGAGAGTCCTGAATGAGGACTGTCTCAAGATTGATATGGGCTAGTTGCCCTGATGCAACAGGAAGTATAGACTCCAAAACCACAGCAGACAGTTGTGAAGTGGCAAGTGGGTGGGGCCCAAGGGGGGCAAGCATGTCTTATCTGCAGAGGCAGAGAAAACTCTACTACCTCAAAAGCCGAGGAAATGTAAGAGGCAAGAATCACCCTGGCAGGATCTGAAGACAGCTGCCCAAGACAATTCACAGCATCACCATAGCTCAGCCTCTAGGGAGAGATCAGAGCTGAGTTGGTCCAGTACCAAAGCTCAGAAAGGAAGAGACAGCTCCGAAAGCATTGGGGTTGGCCCTAACCCCCCCTGGATCTGGCACCAATGCTTCGGGTCTGAGATTCCTGCAGCTCTGACTAGGTCAAAGTCAATGGGATCAGAAAGGTAGTCAGTGTGGAAGAAGGCCAAGCCTTTGGATCTGAAATAGACACACTCGGGATACTTAGGTCCAATTGCTCCAAAGCCGAGGCTCAGATCAGGGTAAAAGTCAGCAATTGGGTAGGGGACTGATGGCAGCCTCATGGGTCTGATGGAAGACGAAGCTAGTATATCTCCCAACTGAATCTGGGCTCAAAGAAACTTTCTCATCATCCTGTCAACATCTGCTTTAGTTAGCTCCTTGATGACCTAAGAGACGAGGAGGTGGAAGGTGGCCTGCAAAAACTTCTCGGAGTCTCTTGAAGAAAAGGCCAGTGGATCTGAGAAGATAAAGGAGAAAGAGTGGTGAGTCAGTGATTTAGCCTTAGATGTTATAGGATCTGATGGTCCTGACAGATCCGACCGTTTAAATTTTTTTCAGACGGGGAAAAACCTGTTTTAAATTTTTTTCAGATGAGGAAAATCCTGCAGCAGCACAACAGGGACAATCAGAGGATCACTTCCTTCTTTCCTTACTCTTAGTTTAAGAATCCCCTTTGGACTTCTTTGGATGCTTTTTGGAAGGGGGAGCTCCAGCAGACATAGAGGCAAATGTAGAACAGCCTAAAATAGTATAAGGTAGAAGACTCTTCAAAACTAATTTGTTGCAGCGTTCAACCAGGGCACAATGATTGAAACCTGCACATATTTCACAGTCCTTGTCCAAGTGGGAAGAAGCCAAACAATATACACACTCCTGGTGGGCATCTGAGTTTGGTATTTTGTGCGCATAGGAGGTGCATTTCTTAAAGTTGGTAGGCTTGTCTAACATTACCCAAAACTGCAGGAGACAAACTAGGTGAAAGAAAGGTTGCCAACAATGCCAAGAAAAGAAGGATGTACCAAAAATGGTAATACCCAGTGTACCTGAACAGTGATAGCAAAAAGGAGGAAAGTGTGAGAGTATACAGCCTGTAATAGTGAAATTTTCTTAACTATAAAAGGGGAGGAAGATGTAGAAGAAAGATATAAGAACAAGGAAATAAGTTTTAAAATGACAAAAAAGAGCCAATGAAAAATGAACTTATCTTTCTTGTGGAACAAAATGCCTGTGCTAAGGAGACCATATTAATTCACAGAAGCAGCAAACAAGATCTAATGTAATGCTGTTACAGAAAAGGATTATGGGTAAGGGAAGGAGTTCAAACTACAGATCCAAATCTTTATAAGTGGACAAAAGTCAGATCTGAGACCCATCAGTTGAGGAATGGATGAAAAGAGAACACCAAATCATGTTTTTTTTATCATAGAATAGACTGAATGTGTTTATAGGATTGAAGGCTTGCTTGTAGAGAATTATTTCAAAGATTTTGGAATGGTAACATAGATTGAAATAGACCTGTAATCTGTGCATTCTTTTGGTAAGGAGATATTTTGTAGGGGAAGTTTGATAACATGTTTACAGGTGCCAGGAAAGATCCCCGATGGTAATGATAGGCTGAATATATAAACAAGAAGTATTGAAATGCATTCTAGCCCCATATTATGGAAAGCTGTGTGCAGAATGCTAAAAATCAGCTACTGAGGTTTATCTTTAAGTTCAGCAGTAATTGTTTGTTCTCTTTGCACGCAACCTGTTTGTAACAGAAGGCAGGGGAGTAGGCAGCTAGTGGGTAAAGGTGTGATTCAGCAGGAATATTTGTTACCTTTTGAAATAGGGGTAGATTTGAGAACTTGTTTGTTATGGTTTCAATACAGGAACAAAGGAATTAATTGTACGTTTTAGCAAAGCTGAGTTATCAATGGAAGAAGTGTCTGGCAAAATGTGGTAAGAATATAATTTTAAGATAGGTTGTTCGGAACATTAATGAGACTAACTAGGGGGAAATGAGGCCTTCATGAAAATTTTATACTGCAGCTAAATGAACCTTGATGGGAAAATAACTGAGTTTGGAATAAAAAAAGACTGAACCAAGGTAGTCAATTATGGATGGAATGGGGGCTAAGAAAGGGACCAGTCACTTAGTTGTGGCCTAGAATGGAAAACAGACCCACTTGTCCATATTAGTCATAACAGTATTAGGTTTGCATGAAAAAAAAGTTTGAACCATGTTACAGGGGAACAGATTTTTGCCATTGTTAAAATGGGAAAAGCCCTGCAGCTAACTGGAAGGAGTTTATGCCCAGGTGGGGCCTGCATTACGGATGAATCATGAATATCCTGCAAGGACACAATGGTAGGAGTTTCACCAAAAGGGGATTCTAGAAGAAGAGATCAAAATCTATTGAGGCTGATATAGAGCTATAAGAAAGGCATTTCACTGATGCTATTTTGCTTTCTATGAAGATGAAAGTTGTCATCAGAGGAAATGGGAGGAAAAGCACCAGAGTCCAGGGGATCATTTTTGGACCAGAATATCTCTAGAGCATTCTTCTCATGCCATGAAGTAGAAGCAGCTTCTGCATTCTGAATTTGATGAGAAAGCAAAAAGGTCATAGTAAAGTGTGTACCGGTGTCAGAACAGTTTCCAAGTAACAATACAGAAGAATGATCATTCATGAGACGTCAGAAGCCAGTGGATGAGTTTGACTATTAGAGACCTGGAACCAGCAAATGGTTGACTACCAGAAAGCAGCTTGAAAATACATCCCACTACATATTCTCATGACTTCTTGACATAAATGATATGAGCAGTTCACACCTATTTGCTAAGGTACCAAACAACTACCATATTGTCAGAGTGGAAGGTTCAGAGGTAGTTACTAGGCTAGCTGCTCATATGGGCCATTTTAAACATAGCCAATTTCCCTTTCAGAGGTAAGAATCAAATCCTGTATCTTGTGTCTGTGAGGTAAATACTTTAGTCATTTTACCAACTGGGTATAGAGTCCCAGAAAGTTTGGGGGATCAGGAGGGCTGTTTTCATCTCCAAGATACAGACGGACAATGCAGCTTCAGAAGACTTCTAGACAAACTTGAACCATCTGCCAACAGTAATACCCCTCCCATCCTAAGGCTGACACATCCATGATTATTACCATTAATGGAGTGAATGCTAGATAAAGTTATTTTTGGATAAGCTGGAAAGTTGTATACACTACTGGGGATGTAACTTGCAGACTTTCATGATTTGAACAAAACAGGATACTAGGTGTGAAATCTGCAACCAATGAATTGGTAAAATCCATTGGAACACCCATTTCAGGTACCTGGGATTGGACACCATTGCAGCTGCTGTCACCATAATGCCACTGCCTTCAGACAGAGATGCACAGAAATATTTTCAGAATCTAGAAGCACAGAATCTGTGGCTTGTAGGAAGAGCACCCAGTTCATTGATAAACATGCTCTGTGTCCTAGTGAATCTAAGCTACAACTGCTGAATGTGAGATGCTAAGAGGAGACCAACTTCAGCTTTGCAAGGTTAACTTTAATATCTATCAAGGTAAACAATGAGGTTTGGAACTCATATACACTAATGAGAGCTCCAGTTCAGTGTGCAGCTAACAGACAGTTGCCTAGGTATGGGAAAGCTTTGGCATGTTGCAGCCTCTGATAGGCTGCCACAAATTAGTTAAAATGAAAGAGTCTGGAATTGATAATGATTTGCTACTATGCAGAAATGAAGAAGCTCCCTACAAATTTTTATGTAGCGAAAGAGAGACAAAGAGAGAGAGATGTCTTGAAAGGTCTAAACCACACATTCACTCTCCTTTGCTGGAAGGACTGACTGTACCATGGCCATGCAAAAGTTTTGTTTGGTGATGAATGTGCTTAGACTACTTAGGTCTAAAACTGGCATGAGGTACTTGGCCATAAATGGCAAATCTAGCAATGACACCATTATCTCCCCTGATGACCACACAAAGATTCTAGGGGTAATAATAGACAACAACCTTAAATTTGATAAACATGTCAATCACACTATTAAGTCCGTCAGCAAAAAACTTGGTTCCCTGTAGAAAGCCAAACCTTTCCTCACCCTACCCCACCCCCCAGCTAGGATAGCTATTGCAAGATCACACCTCCTCTCTACCCTTATGTATGCCTCCCCTGTACTCACCAACCTATCCAAAACCGATCTCAACAAATTATCAGGATGTTACAATCATATAGCCAGATTCGCTACTGGCATGGCTTTTAGGACTTACCATTGCCAGAACCTCAAAACAATGGGAAGGCTAGAGTATCCTACCCTTCTACAGTTCACCCAGCTTAAAGTAGTTCTTAAAATACTCCATCAACCTGATAACACCCCTGCCTCAAAAATATTCTCACCCCCTCACAGTGCTCCCAGGCCATTACGCTCAGCTGATAAACTAATGATACACACCCAAAAATCCAACAACTCTGCAGGCAATGCTATATTTGCCAACTCAACCGGTAAAATCTGGAATCTACTCCCTACTACCATTACCAAGGAAACCTCACTACCCCTATTTAAAAGAGAACTCAAAAAATACCTCACATCTCATTGGCTGTGCTCATGTTCTAAACCTGACTAACAACTTCACTAATACATGTCTTGCTACCAAACCTATTGTTTAGCCAAGTATCTATGTCTCATAGCATTTGAATGTCTAAGCATTGCGAATTAAGAGATCTGATTGTATTCTACGTTTACATTTTCTGATACGTCTTTGCCAATCAGATGTAATGTCTGAGCATTGTGCATATTGATATCTGCCTGTATTCTTTGTCTATATTTTTCTAAACGTGTCTGCCCGAGTTTATCACTCAGTGATGTATGTACTGTCTCTTTTTTGGTATGTGGAGCTTTTCTCCTTGGGCCTCCGCTGAAAACAGACATACATCCAGTTGGACTATCCCGGTCAACAAATGTAAAATAAAATAAATAAAGGAACATAGGATAAAATCATAAGCATTTCCAGTCTTGTTGAACCTCCCATGTGGCCCTTCTTTTGGAAGAGGCAAAGATTTTATGTTAGTGCAGCCTGATTTTGAAGGGATAAGACATTGGGCAAGGGTAGTGATTGTAGGAGGGACTTATGTGGAACAGAATCTTACACATTGCAGATATTCCCATTCATATTCACCCATCCTCCCTCAGACTTCCAGGCAGGCAAGCAGGTAGAAGGAAAGAAGGCTTTTAGGGAGGGACAGTCGAGCAAAGGCCTGAGCATTGTTGCTGATAACTACCTGCTGGTGACCCAAAGCTCCATGAATAGTTTGAAAGACCATTTTCCATGGGACTGTGACGCTCTAGCAGTTGTCTTAAGAGTTGTTTTTCCATCAGATTGCTGACATTTTTTTCTACTGTGTGTCATGCCTAAACCACATTTGGCAATGGCTCCAATAATTTTTTATTTATTTTATTTTACATTAGCATTGTTGCCTCACAGCAAGAGGTTCTCCTGTTCGATTCTCAGCTACTGTGCGGGGAGTGCCTTCTGTGTGGAGTCTGCATGTCCTCCCCGCAGATCGAGTGGTGTTCTGAAAGACATGCATGAATGGGCATGCCTTCGTTGAAGGTTGGGCGTCGAGCTGGCAACTCAGCACCGTGAAAATCTACTGCCAATCATTAGCGGACCGGAGTTCCGCTGTGGCGACCCCTAACCGGGAAAAGCCGAAAGAGAACAACAACATTTTATTTTACATTTGTTGACCGGGCAAATCTAACTGGATATATGTCCATTTTCAGTAGAGCCCCGGGGAGAAAAGCTCCACATAAGCAAAATATTACCAACTACAGGTACAGATAAGTAAAATTGCAACAAATGTAGGTACAGTACTATTTTAAGGTGAATAATACAAATGTTTTATAGACAAATATTACTATTAAAGCAGCAGATAAGAAAGAGACTGAACAATAAGCAAATTTAAAGTGGCAATAAATTGAGGCAAGCAAACTTTTATGGCAACTGTGGGGAGGACTCTTCCCTCCTTCTCCATATATTTACCAAGTGCTCCTCAAACTCATTCCCAGAAAAATGCATGATCCTGTAAAGGGCGAATTCCTGAAGAACATTTTGTTGTCTTCAAAGAAATCAATTAATCCAAGACGCATGTGCAAAAGCTGTATCCTACAGCTCTGGCCAAAATTTTCAGTGGCATTTTATTTACTTTACTTATTTATTTATTTTACATTTGTTGACCGGGAGAGTCCAACTGGATTACAAGTCCATTTTCAGTGGACGCTTGGGGAGAAAAGCTCCAAGAGAACAATTTTTTACAAAACATAGTTTTAAGGACAGACTTTTGACATACAATTTCCATAGAAGAGACTTTGACATACATATTAACTAACAGATAGGATACATTCATTCTCTACAATATAATATTCAATTTTAGAAGATATTTTCTAAGTTTAGGATTCCTGTGATAGATTTACTATCAGAGTAAAAGCAGAGAGATGTAGAATAAGGCTCCGAGAGAGCATATGATGCTCGCTATAGTTGAGAAAGATAACAAACTGATTTACTATATGTCTTTGCTTGGTTTTAGTTGAGAAGGATAAAAAATTGATTTACAATATGTCTTCGCCTGGTTTTAGTTGCTTATGGAAAGCACAACATTGCTGGGGTAGTTTTCCCTAACTCCTGGAGAGATGAGATGAGCAGTAGATTAACAGTCATAAGTGAGTACAGTACTATGATTGGTTGGCTTAGCAGAGTTACTTAAGTTAGGTGAAGTGTTCTAATAAGACATTAGCCGGGGGGGATACAGGAGCACAGTCGATTATTCAAAAAGTGAGTTTTAACAAGTTTCTTGAACTATGATGGGGATTTGTTGTCAGTTATGTGGGCAAGGAAGGAGTTCCAAGTTTTTGCTATGTAGTGGCTGTAGACAGACTTACCAGCTTCATTGTTATATTTGGTTACTTTGGGGAGGTTTTGTGTGCTAGACCTCAAGGACCTGGCGGTTGTATAGGGTTGCAAAAGATTTTGTAGGGCTGGGGTGTTTTCAGAGTTATGTATTATTTTGTGGGCTAGTGATAGCTGATTGAGTTGAAGTTCTAGCCAACTGAGATTTTTTAGGCATTCACAGTGATGTGTTCTGATGGGAGAGGTTGTAGCGAATTTGGCTATTTTATTATAACAACTATCAAGTTTGTTTAGGTCAGATTTGTGGAGATTTGTAAGCACGTGGAAGGCATAAAGTAGGGTGAATAGTAGGTGAGTACTTGCTATTGTAGTTTTGGAGTGGTCAGTGAGGAACTTTTTATTGCGATACAGTAGGCCAAGTTTTTTATGTACTTTTTTATGGTTATAGAAATATGTAGGTCAAATCTAAGGTGATTATCTAGTTGAACCTCTTAAGAGTTTGGTACGATTTGTGGGGGTGACTGTGGTCTTATTAAAGGAGGAGATGAAGAAAGAATCAGTGGGAGGTGTGACTCTATGGGAGCTAAAGAGTACTAGCTTTGTTTTACTTGGGTTCAAAATGAACCTTTGGTTTGTAATCCCTGCTAGGGATATCAGTGATGGGTGGGATACGAGTATCCAATCTAGAGTGGATTGGTGTTTGGTTCTCTTGTCTGTTCTTGTGGGGGAAGTGGTGAGTCGGGTTAGGCCATGTAGGTTAATATGGGAGAGTGGATTATGACTGGAACAGTTTGCCAGTCAGTATTAAGGTCTCCTAATATTATGCTTTCCTGGGCGAGGGAGTTAGATATCCATTCTAGGAGTTTTTCTGTAATGGGGATATTGTTGCCTGGACAGATGTAGCATCCTATGATGTTGGTGTGTTTACTATCATTAAGTTTTAGTTTTGTTAGAGTGAATTCAACATTATCGAGGTCTGGGGTTGTTATGTCTACTTTCTCAAGGATGAGGTGAGATTTATACACTATAGCAACACCCCCCCCCCCTTTTTTTACCTATTCTATCACTACGAATTATATTGTAACCTGGTGGAGTGATTTCATTGTTGTGGTTGCCTGGTTTAAGCCAAGTCTCTGTTACTATGACTACCACAGGATGATAAAAGGAGAGTAGTGCATGAAGGTCGTGGTCTTTGTTTAGTATACTTCTGACTTTTAAATTTAAAATGAGGAGCGTGGATTTGTCTCGGAGGAGTAGGGTATCATTCAGGTTGAGGGTTGGGGCTCCTAGATTTTGTGAGCCTGGGTTTGAGTGTATATCACCACAGCTAATGAGTTGGGTTCTGAGGTAAAAATAGAGTTTGAGTAGTTTGTTTAGGGTCTTAAAGTTCTTTATAGTTGTTTGGGAGTGGTAGTGTGATGGCTGTAATGTGTGTGCATAGTGGTGAATAAAGAAAGTTTGATACTGATATGGGACCAGTTGAGTAAAAGGGTGTGTTGTAATAATGTTAGTGGAAGTAGTTTTTTTTTGGTATGTGGATAAAATTAAGTTGTTTTTGGTGGTTGGTGATAGAAGTTAGCAGTGGGAGGCTGGATACACCTAGGAGCAATAGTAAGATGTGTATGTATGTATGTATGTGAGTTTGGGTAGTTTGAGCATGGTTTGGTTGGGTTTGGTCATGAGCGAGAGATCTGCTTGGGATGGGTTGGATGTGGTGGATGATGAGAGGTGTTGTTTGTGATTGTAAGGTAGTTAGATGGAAGACTGTGCTTTACAGGATGTGGAATAGTGGAAGAGAAGGAAATGGGTATACGGTGGGGCAGATTCAGTGATTGGTGGTTAGCATGAGGGGAGTGGCTAAGTTTAGTTGAAATGTAGCACTAGTGGGGGGGGGGAATAGGGGGCAGGAAGGGGAGCGGAGTGAGCCTGAGTGCAGCGAGGGTGAGCGCAGCGGTGCTAACACTAACTCCAATTATATCCCTGGCTTTAATTGTTTCTTTTCTTTGTACACCACATGTATCTTTTCACTTGTTTCTGTTTACACTAAATGTATCTTTTGACTGTATTGTACTAGTTTAATTTCACTCCAAATGTATCTTTTTGGTTGTATTTTACTGGTTTAGTTTTACACCAAATTTATGGGCTATTTTTAAGCTATAGATTGTCCCTTTGCAGAGATTAATTAAGAGCTGCAGGGTATATTTTATGGGCTATGTGCAGGGGAGCCAGATGAAATTACTGTGTGCAGGGTAGATTTGTAGGTTAAAGAGGTAAGAGCCTTAGGGAAAATCTAGCTAGGTTACACAATATGGAGGGAGCCTAGAGGTCCTTTAAACCCAGGGCAGCATGAAACAGTACATAGGTAGAGTGTTAAGGTACTAGTACATGTTATGGTATTAACCTTATTCAAATTGCAGGTTGGACTTCAAAGACTTGTAGAAGGTAAAAGTTTTTCAGGGTAACGTCCTTACAGTCAGGAGTGTCTTATACTGGGGTAGTTTGAGGAGGACTACCTTATTCAAATTGCAGGTTGGACTTCAAAGACTTGTAGCAGGTAAAGTTTTTCAGGGTAACGTCCTTTCATTCAGGAGTGTCTTATACTGGGATAGTTTGAGGGAGACTACCTTATTCAAATTGCCGGTTGGACTTCAAAGACATGTAGCAGGTAAAGTTTTTCAGAGTAATGCCCTTTCAGTCAGGCGTGACTTATATTGGGGTAGTTTGAGGTGGACTACATGGGAGCTCACAACACCAGGGAAGTACAGTTTTGTACCTACCATAAATGTAGATGTTCGAGTGTTCACCCTGCTGCAGTCATCACACTTGGGTTATCCTGTCATCAGGCGGTCCCGCAGTCGGCCGGCATTCCAAAGTCTTGGTCCGGCATCAGTTGCTGTCGCCTCTTCCCTGACGTCAGTGCGCCAGGGGTATATATAATGCAACTGATGCCATTTTCTTCAGTTTTTCTTGTCCCAGATGTCAGGTGCCCCCAAAAAGGTGGTCAGAATTAGTACCAAATGGAGTGAACACTGCACAAACACAAAATCCCTTCAGCTATAAGCAAAAACATCAGTAAGGCATAGAAGAGATTTTGCCAGTAGATCAGAGGATGGAGAGAGGGTAACCTGGACTGCAGCAGGGTGAACACTCGAACATCTACATTTATGGTAGGTACAAAACTGTACTATGTTCATCGTGTTACCCTGCTGCAGTCATCACACTTGGGTTGAATCCCAAAGCTAAGGTAGGGGGGAGGTATCATAGAGGGTTAGCGGAGGCAATCAGGCCCTGCAGAACTGCAGTGGCGAATCCCGCCCTGGACTTAGAGTAAAGAGGTAGGTGATAGTGTTTGGTAAAGGTGTGTACTGAACTCCAAGTTGCAGCTTCTAAAATTTCCTTGGTTGGAACCCCCCTGAGAAAGGCTGTAGAGGTAGCTGTTGCCCTGGTAGAGTGGGATCTAATGGTAGCAGGAACTGGTTTCCCATGATGGGTATAGCAGAACCGTATACAATGACCTATCCATTTAGAAATGGTTTTCTTAGATATAGCCTTCCCTTGAGAAGCTGTAGCATAGGATACAAAGAGCTGGTCAGTTTTTCTGAAAGCCTTAGTTTTGTCCAAGTAGTAATGAAGCTGCCTGTGAATGTCCAAGGAATGCAGGAGTCTCTCACCTTTGTTCTGTGGATTGGGGAAGAAGGTGGGTAAGTGGATGGTTTGATTTAAAGCTACACTGGAAACCACCTTAGGCATAAAGGAAGGATTAGTTCATAGAGAAACTCTGTCTTGATGAAAAATGAGGAAAGGTTCCACTGCCATTAGTGCCTGTAGTTCTGAGACTCTCCTAGCTGAAGTTATTGCTAGGAGCAGGGCAGTCTTCCATGATAGGAACTTAAGATCTGCAGAGAAAGCTGGTTCAAAGGGAGGTAGCGTTAGTTTTTCCAGAACAAAGTTGAGGTCCCATGTTGGTGTAGGAGCTCTCCTGGGTGGTCTAATGTTTTTTGCCCCTCTGAGGAACTGCCTTAGAAGAGGATGTGAAAATAAAGGTGGATCCGTGTTGTAGTGAGCTGAAATAGCTGAAGCATGGATTTTAATTGAGGAAAATTAAAGTCCTTTGTGCAACATCTCAGCTAAATACTGTAGAATGTGCGACATGAGAGGCTGAATTGTGTCTTGGCCTTTAGCTTGGTTCCAGGCACAAAACCTTTTCCATTTGTCCGAATAAGCCTTCCTGGTGCTTGGCCTCCTGGCTTCCAGAATAACATCCAGAACTGCTTGTGAAAGATGAGCTGGTTGGATGTTTAGTTGATTTGCCATGCAGCCAGATTTAAAGTTTTGAGCTGGCTGTGAAGAATCTGTTTGTTTTGTTGTGTGAGCAAATGGGGTATTTGAGGCAATATCCATAGTGGGCTGTGGGCCATATTTTTCAATAGCGGGTACCAGTGCTGGCGTGGCCTGTCTGGGGCTATGAGAATCAGTCGTGGTCTCTCCTTTTTGACCTTCAAAAGAACCTTTGTGAGGAGAAGTAATGGAGGGAAGGCACATGCTGTCAGGTTTTTCCAACTGAAAGAGAGAGGGTCCACTTTCCAAGCTTGATGGTGAAATGTCGTTGTACGAAATTTTGTTAGTTGGTAGTTTTGGGACTGGCAAACAGGTCTATGTTTGGAAGACCCCATTTTTGAGTTATCATTGCAAATATCTGTGGGTCTAGTTTCCACTCGTGGGGATCTTTGATGTTTCTGCTGAGGTCGTCTGCCAATGTGTTCTTCTGTCCTGGCAGGAATTGAGCTTGTAACTGGACTTGGTAGGTCAGAGCTGTGCTCCATAAGATCATTGCTTGCCTGCATAGAGGGTAGGAATGTGTACCCCCTTGTTTGTTTATGTACCACATAACTGTGGTGTTGTCCGTCTTTATTGCAAGTTGTCCTGGATGTAATAGATCCTTGAAGGCTGTCAGAGCTTTCCGTACAGCTAGCATCTCTTTTTGATTTATGTGCAGATTTCTTTGATCTGCAGTCCATAGGCCTTGAATGCATTGCCCTGCCATGTGTGCCCCCCAGGCGTAGTCTGAAGCATCTGTTGTGATAGTTTGCCTGGCTGGGGACAAGGTAAAAGGCTGACCCTTGTTGAGGTGACATGCCTGTGACCACCATAGAAATTCCTGTTGTAGGCAGGGAATGAGAGATATCATTGTGTCCAAGCTGTGGCTGTGTTGAGACCATACGCTTTTTAGGTACCACTGTAATTTCCTCATATGCAGCTTTGCAAATGGTATTATTAGAATGCAAGATGCCATGAAGCCCAAAGCCTGCAGAATTTTGCTTGCAGTTAAATGGGTCTTTGTTGCCATTGTCTTGAAATATTGAGTTAGTTGTAGTTGCTTGTCTGGCGTAAGATAAGCCTTCTGGGCCATTGTATTCAAGCTGGCACTCAGGAATGTCATTTTTTGTGAGGGTACTAGTTTTGACTTCTTTTCGTTTACTATGTACCCCATGCAGTTTAGTAGATGCTTTACAAAGGCCAGATGATGTAAGAGAATGTCTTTGCTTTCTGCTTGGATGAGGCAGTCGTCCAGGTATGGATATATTTGAATTCCTCTTTGTCTGCAGTATGCAATTACTGGTGCCAGGCATTTTGTGAAAACTCTGGGCGCAGTAGATAAGCCAAAGGGCAGTGCAGAGAATTGGTAATGGGTTGAACCTGCAATGAAACGGAGGTATCTTCTGCAACTTTGTCTGATAGGGACATGCAGGCATGCCTCCTTGAGGTCCAACGTTACTAGCCATGCTTCCTTGCCCAACATAGGAAGTAGCTGCTGTAGTGATAGCATCTTGAATTTGGGTACTTGTAAGTAAGTGTTTAGAATTGAAAGGTCCAGTATTGGTCTCCAGGCATTGTCCTTTCTGAGCACTAGAAAGAGTCTTGAGTAAAATCCTTGGCCTTGCTCTCAAGTAGGTACCAGTTGAATGGCTCTCATGTCCATGAGAGCTGTAATTTGCTTTTGTGCCTCTGCCCATTGATTTTGTGGCAGGTTTGGCATTCCTCTTTTCATTGGTAAGGTGTGAAAGTGGAATCTGTATCCTCATGAAATTATGTCTAGGACCCATTTGTCCTTTGTGACAATGTGCCAGTTGTCTGCAAAAAGTGCGAGTTTTCCCCCCAAGGGGGCTGCCAAGAGAGTATTGCTTGGCCAGATGAGGTGCAAGTCATTGAGTTTGCCTTCTGGTGGATTGAGACCTGTCTTCTCCTCCCTTCTGTGTTGTAGTGCCCCATTGGCGAGGTTTATACTGGGCTTGTGGTTGTCCTCTGCCCCTTGGGCGTCTGTATTTACCCCTCTGTGGTCTGTCAGTGGCTGGAAAGGACCAATTTTTGTTGGCCAGTTTCTGCTGAAGCGAGGGGTTGTACTTGTAAGAAATCTTTGACTGTCTGCATAGATTTTGCCTTATCTTCCATTTTCTTTAAAACTTCTTCTGCTTTAACTCCAAAAAGAACATCCTGCTGTAAGGGAGCATCTAGTAGTTTTGCTTTAACATGATCAGGCAGAGTTTGTTCCTTTAACCAAGCATGCCTACATATAACAGACCCAGTGACAGCTGCTCTGCAGGAGGCCTCCAAAGAATCAAACCCACATTGTAAGGTATGTTTGCCCACCTGCTCAGTGGCATGCAACAGATCCTGCACTTCTTTCAATTCAGTTTGTTGAGGAAGAGTGGTTATTATTTGCTTTAACTGAGAGATTAGAAATTGCTGATACTTAAGTATATGAAAATGACAATTCAGTGCCCTCATAGCTAGTGTGGCTGAGGTGTAAACCTTTTTCCCCCACCTGTCTAGTGCTCTGGAATCCCTCTAAGAAGGTACTGGGTTTTTAGCCATAGAAGCCTTAGCCCCCTTGGGACCCTGGGAGATAGTCTCTGGGTCAGCTACTGGGCTTTTCTAAAGAAATTTGTGGGAATCAGGCACTCTGTAGTATCTGTCAGGCTTAGCTGGAGCAGGAGGTAGAGAGTCTGGGTTGAAACTGGATTCTAAATAGACATCATCCACAATGTCCAAAACTGGTGGGATGGCAAGTGGTCTGTGTTGGGGGAGTAAAAGAAACTCTCTGAGCCTTTTCTTTGAATCAGAGTAGTCCTGACCTTCTCAGTGAAAATGTTCCCTCATAGTGTGTAAAGTTTCCCCAAAGAAGTAGTCTTCAAGAGGAGAAGCTGAGGGAATAGAGTCCTCAGCATCAGAATCTTCATAAGGAGAGAAGGAATAATCTTGGTCCTCAGAGGAGTCTGAAGAAATGGACATTTGCTCAGAGGAAGCATAATCTTCCTCATCTAGGCTTTTTGTCAGGAGGGGGCTGTGAACTCCTGATTAAAGAAATCAAATCTTCAGCCATTTTGAGCATGTGTTTCTTAGGCATAGGGCCTTGAACAGGAGACTGAAGTGCAGTCCTTTTAGAATTAGAAGGGGTTTTCGACTTAGAAAACGTTTTAATGGTAAGAGTCGTCTGTCTGAAAATGCCTTCCAAAACCGATGGCGTTTCTGTAGCACCGACGTCTTTAGAAGCAAAGTCGTCGGAAGGGCCTGAAGTAAAAGGCTGCGTCGGCCTGGTAGATTCCGTCAAAATTTCCATAGCGGTCTCGGGTTCCAGATCTGCAGTAGTCAGGGGCTGCGTCGGAGCCTCACTGAGGACCGGAGAACCGGAGACCGGATCAGCCGAGGCCTCGGAATCTGGCTTAGGCCTGGGCTGACTGTCCTTATCCCTGCGTTTTTTGTGCACGCCGGTAGTCGGTTGCTCCGACGGCATGGTGTAGTTAAATTTCCTACCAAAGTAGTGTCGTGCGAAATCAAAGCGTCTTTTAATAGTACGCTTATTAAACCTAGCACAAAACCGACAAGAAGTGACGTCGTGGTCTGGGCCTAGGCAAGGTATGCAAAAAGAATGAAAATCCTTATGAGGTATTTGCTTCCCACAAGAAATACAATTGTTAACTTTTTCTGACATCGGTCTGAGGCAAGAAAAGTTTCCCCAACGGGGTACTTAGCTTTATAGAAGACTTCGGTCTGAAATTCGAATTCGAAAATCTCAGGAGTCGGCCGACTGGCACTTGCGAACTGCTTCTGCTTCGGGTACCGCGTGGCAAGAAAGACAGAAGAAAATGGCGTCGGTTGCATTATATATATCCCTGGCGCACTGACGTCAGGGAAGAGGCGACAGCAACCGATGCCGGACCAAGACTTTGGAATTCCGGCCGACTGCGGGACCGCCTGACGACAGGATAACCCAAGTGTGATGACTGCAGCAGGGTAACACGATGAACATCTGCAGCTGCTTCTGCTTTTAAAGAATGTGAATCCCTAGCTTGGTCATAGTAGAAACAGCTGATGAATGCAAAAAAGTTTGTTTTTACCTGGTCCATCTAGAAGCTGTCTACAAGGTCCTACTGGAATATCACCACATGTGGAGGAATTTAGCGCTATTAAAAAAATGTATAGAATGAATAAACATACTTCCCTGGGTGGTCCATCACTGACTGCAGATTTGACAGCAGGGCTCTGGGGAGATGCAGCCTTCTACAGGGCAAATGCAAAAATCAGACAGTCTGGGTTCAGTGTCTCTCACCATAAAGTCCAGCATCAACATAGCCACAGAATACAGCTGTGGCTTTTTTAGGAACAGGGGACACTGTGTCAGGGCTTTCAAAAGCTATGTTGGTAGCATCACTTAAAACACTCACCAAAGGAGGGACTGACCAGAAGGACTGTGGCCTAAGGATATGGGGTAAGAGGGCCACCCCCCCCCCATGATGTATAATTTCAAGGAATACCCCAAACCTGGGGTCTTGAAAAATGGAAGCAGGGGAATCTGTGTCCTAGTTGTCAACATCAGCTGTAGATGTCTGTGTAGATGAGTCCAGATGTTTTCCCTTAAATAGGGGGCTTTCTTGGAGCCTTCAGAAATAGACAGTCTAAAGATGGGGAAAACCTGATATGATGTCATGGTGGGGACACTGAACAAGATGTTAGATGCCTGTTCTGCTGCACAGCAGCAGGTCAAGGGGCTCAGGAACATACTGCTCTAGTGTCAAGTTTGGTTTGGTATTAAAATGAGGGAGTGCACTGAGTGGAAAAAGGGCAATTAAGACTACTGAATCAGCACTGAGATTAACATTGAGGTCTGACTCACTACTGCAACACTCACTGCAGAGTACTGCAGAGCCAGGCAAAACAAGACTGACAAGGATGTTGAAAGACCTACCAGCCACACTGACAAAAAAAGCCCAATGTCTGTGAATTGGGACCGAGACAGTCATTAGTACTAACCATGATACTGTCAATAATATCAACAATAAGGGTAAAACTGATGATGGACACATCAGAATCAAAGTACGAGACAAAAACAATGACATCATAAACACAGACATTGACAAGGTCTTAGTATCAACACTGATGTCTTGGACTGGCACCAAAGATGTGTAAGAAAAATCTGTGTGTTCCAGGTTTGGCAGAAGATTTAAAAAAAAAAAAAAAAGCAGTCAGAGACTCCCTATTTCCAACAAAATGAACTACAAAAGGGATACGACATAGTCTGCCCACAAGAAGGCTACTGCCACCATGTTATAGTCTAAGTCAGCAATGCCAAGAAAGGGAGGTAACTCGAGAAATTGTATGCTTTCAGTGTAAAATAAGAAAAATCTTACTGTCAGCTCCACCATCAGATAAATTGCATATGCTTTGTGATTTATAAATCTGATTCTACTGGAAAAGATGCAGTTTCAAGTACATTAACAGATATTTTTTTAACTTTTTCATTTCTTTTTTTCTTGAACGCAAAGCTTCCAAGGGTGAGCCCTGACCTTAAGAGAAAGGTATAAAAAAAATGAAAAAAAATCCTAAAATTTAGAAAATAAGTATCTTAGCTACTATCAGAAGACAACAAATCAACTAAGAGAACCGTTGAGTGTTTACTTAGAGCTTTTAAGAAAATGTACTGTCAAAAAATGACAGACAAGATTCTGTCTTTGCACAAAAGTGACACATCAGTAAACATCTGGGGGAAGTCAAGCATTACAGGATAGAGAAATGGTGTTTGGCAGGAGAATGGGATTCTTTTTAGTGTATATATCTATATCAACATCTACATCTAATCAATAATGTCTGGCAAAAAGCCCATCAAATGCAAATAAGACCAACCACTAACCAGAAAGACTCTAGCCAAATAAAACATCCTTTTAAATATATTTATACACCCTTCAAGAATTTACTATGAGAGATATAGAAATTACCACTAAGGAAAAAAGTAGTCTAGCTACCTGGCTTTTGAATGCATATTGACCATAAGGGTTAACTATTGCATTCAGACCAGCAAAGCAGCCTTTACAAACAGCAGACATTGCACAGGTTCATAGGTAGGTACTAGGCTATCGGCCCAAGGGCCTACGTAAGCCTAGCCAGCAAGGTATCATAGCTTACACCACCCAAGAAAGTTATTTTCCTGTGCCACTGTCCAGCAGAGACAGAGAAGTGATCCCCGGGGTGTATTTCCCATTTCCCATCCACTCATCAAGATTTTTCTTAAAGAGTGCTAATGAAGAACTTTGCTCGACATAGATGGGTAGCTTGTTTCAGAGTATAGGAAGTCTCTGGGACAGGAATCTATCCCTCCAGCGTGTCCTGTTTATTGTGGTGACAAGGTATAGGTCTCTAGAGCGTGTAGCTTGGAGGGATTGGGATTTCTTTAGGTGTAGCACGTCCAAGCTCTGGGTTTGACATAGCTTTATATGTTAGGCAGAGATCACCTCGGAGTAGGTGATATGCTACGGAGTAAAGCTGGAGTTTTTTGAGGCGGTTAGTGCAGGGCATTTGTTTGAGGCCAGTAATCCTCTTTGTGAGGTACTTCTGTGGCCTTTCCAGCTGCTGCAGATGTCTTGTGAGGTACATTCCAAAAGGGGCGTTGTACTCTATAATGGATCTAATGAGTGATGAGTAGAGCGGAACAATGACCTCTTTTTTCCTGGATGGGAACCCTTTTATGATGAGGTGTGCCACGTAGAAGGACTTCCTGACTACTGTGGCAATGTGACTCTCAAAGGAGAGACTACTGTCCACCTGGGTCCCAAGGTCTCTTATCACGCATTCGGTGTTAAGTAGATTGCTGCCTATGTGGCAGTTCATGGGTACAGAGTTTTTACCAAAGGGGATGACACTGCACTTTTTGGCATTGAGCTTGAGGCCATGGCTCTTACACCAGGCATCTGTCTCAGTGAGGCCATTCTGTAGGATGGCCACATCATTTGGGGACTTGACTATGGCTCCTAGTTTGCAGTCATCTGCGAACTTTGTCAGCCAGAGGCCTTCTGTGTTAGCCTGTTCTTCAGAGAAGTAGATATCAAACAGGAGAGGTCCAAGGACGGAACCCTGTGGCACTCCACTTGTCACTGCCTTGAGGTCAGATTTGGAGTCTGCAACTTTTACAGAGTGGGTTCTGTCAGTGAGCCAGTTGGCAACCCATCTTGTGACATAGGGATTTATACCTAGTTTAGTGAGTTTATCTATAATTCCAGAATGGGGGATGATGTCGAAAGCCTTGGCGAGGTCAAGATAGGCTGTGCGTTAACCTTTTTTAGGCTTGTCAGTACAGCACACTCTCTGAAGCACTCATTTTATGAAAAGCCTGATGTACAACATACAAGACCATCTAATCAAAAGACAGCTCAGTAACAGTCCTTCTGACTAAAGGTCCTGCTCATCTTACTTCAGATATAAAATGAAATTATACAACCAGAGGTAGACAGAAACAATGTTATATACAAAGTACAGATATTTCTTTTTAACCAATATATAAACAGTAGCATGTACAAAGCAGATTAACTATAAACTAAAACCTTGTAAAAGGATTACAACAGTCTTGCAGCCAAATGCAAAGGCTTCTAAATCAGTTGATGAATAAAAACTACATCAAGGACAAATATAAGCAACAAATCCAAACAGATATTCAGTTGACATGCTGATACTTCGCCAAGAGGATCTCTGGTTCGATTCTCAGCGGAGATGTCTTCTGTGCGGAGTCTACATGTCCTCCCTGTGTTTGTGTAGGATTCCTCCGGGTCTGTCGGTTTCCTCCCACTTTCCAAGGACATGAAGTAGGTGGATTGGACACTCTTGTGGTATAAAAAAACAACCACAGCAGGGCTAGCCAGCCAGCAGTGTGAACCTTAGCTCTAGATGATTTTCATTGTTGAAGTACACCCTGATCCTCTTCTTCTTTCGGCTTTTCCCAGTTAGGAGGTCACCACAGCGGATCACCTGTCCGCTCATGACTGGCAGTGGAGTTTTATGGTGTCGAGTTGCCAGCCCGGCACCCATCCTTCCAAAGAAGGCACACACATGCACACACTCACACCTAAGGCCAATTTAGAGTGTCCAGTCCACCTACAGCATGTCTTTGGGATGTGGGAGAAAACCGGAGCACCCGGAAGAAACCCACTCGACCACAGGGAGGACATGCAGACTCTGCACAGAAGGAACCCCAGCCGAGGATCGAACCAGTGCACCTCTTGCTGTGAGGCAGCAACGCTAACTGCTGCACCACTGTGGCCGCCCGAAGTACACCCTGATCTCATATGCAAAAAAATGAGAAACAAGGGTTATGGATGGATGGATGCTGATACTCTTCCATCCTGTCTTTGCATATTTATAACAGATGTGCAATAAATAAGACATGCATGGTGCTAGTATCTCCTCCAAGTAGTTTCTACCTATTTATGTTAAGATAGCTTACAGACTTTAAACAAATAGGAATAGAATGCATACAAAAGCCACAAATAAAGGTTGATATTACAAGTTAAATTTTATAGTCAGGAATCATTATCCATTTCCATATAAGCAACAGAAATAAGTCAACACAGTTGAAAAAATTCTAGAAATAAAACACAAATGTAAATTTTAAAAAATTATCATGAAAGTTAACAGAAACATCCACTATATGCTATACAAAAATTTCTTGCAAACAAATTCATTACTGAAGCAAGTTGTCTCCTAAATGGTAAAAGGGTAGCTTTACTATTAAAATGATGGCTGCACACTGAATAAAGCTTTACTTCAGCTCTCTCAGTGTGGAAACAGAAACTCAGAAAAGACAGCCAGTGAACTTGTATTTTTGGGTAAATTTCAGTGACTGCCTAATAAGTGTACTGCCTGGATGCCAGTGAAAAAGAAACTCAGTGAACATCAAGGAAAATCAATCATAAAAGGTGAGGAGAAAACAATGAGTGGGAGGAATTCTGTAGCTCTTCCACAAAAAGAAGTGCAACCTCCAGCTTTGGTGCAAGACATGACTTCTAGTAATCTAAAAAAATAAGTGAAATGTACTCAGAGCTGATTAAAATAAAACACTGATGCGGTATATCAATTCAAATAGCAAAAGGGTAGAAAAATGTAAGAAGCTTTAAACAGATATTCAGATGAAGTGATAAAACTGCAAAAATCAAAAGTCAAAATGAAGAAAAGGCTGGATGAGTACAAGACTGTTCAAGAAGAGATGTTTCAAAAAATAATGGAAGTAGAGGACAGAGCACATAGAGAAAAACTGAGATTTTCTGCTGTACCAGATAAGCTAGAAGGAACAGACTGTATTAATTTTATGAAATTTTATGAAAGCACAAATAGGCAACTCGACTGGTATTCCACAGCAGTTGTTAATCAAAAGGGCACATCATATGTATGCTCCAAACATGGCCATGAGAAAGCACCCTAGACCTTTTAGACCTTTAATAGTAAACATGCAATCATACTGGCAGACAGAGTTGCTTCTGACAAAACTGTAGCAGAAGGACAAAGTAGTAAAAGTGGGAGACAGTAGAGTGTTTGTGGTGAATGATTACTCACTATACACCAGGCAAAAGATGAGTACATTTATTCAAGTAATCAGTGAATGTCAAGCAGCAGGCATGAAATTCAATCTGCTGTATCCAGCTATTTTCAGAACATTCTTTCCTGGATTGTCAATATCATTTGTTGATGCAGAACATGCTAAGGAGGAAATACAAATGTTTGTCCAACAAAAAGTGATCTATCAAACAGAAGGAGATTCTGCTTCTTGATCTGCTGGTAATAAAGCCCACAGAAAAACTGTGCCAGCGAAACCTTTTCCAATGTTTAAAAGGAAAATATTTGAGAGACAGAAAAAAGCTCAACACTTGATTTAAAGAACCAGGAGTACACTGAAAATGAAACAGATACTGGATATGGAAAAAGATCAACAGGAAGAAAATCAGCAACTGAAATTGACAAATAAATGTGGGCTGCATTTTTTGTTGAGGGTTTTTACTAAAATACTCAGTTTTGTAAGATATGACATAGGTTCAATTGGATATGACAAGAAACAATTGTATAGAAGATCAACCTGCCAAACATTAGTGTATGCATGTAACACAAAAGCTGCAACTACATATTAAAAAAAGTTGTTACACATAACAGATGGGAATAATGACTTCTTAATATGATGACAACACTTTCTATACTGTCCTTAAATATAAATGGTCTCATAGTTATATATACAAAAAGAAAGAATAGAGAACTACTGCAAATAGCTATGCTACAGCAGACATATTTGAAAAGAACTAAACGTGAATATTATAAAGAAAGGATTTCAGGATGGTTACTCAGAGGAATATCTGAGACAAAGGAAAAGGGGAGTACTTACATTAACAGCAAGAAGAGCTCCAATAGTGACAGAACAGGAAAAAAAAGATAATAATGTTAGATTTATAGTACTAAGGGACTACTGGCAAGGGAGGAGGGGGGTCACACTGGCATGCATTTCTACTCCAACTAAAACTGCTATTAAAGACGCTTAAGAAAATTCTCTGAGAAATAATCAGCTTTCATCAGGGAATATTACTTATAGGTCGGGACTGCAATTTAATTTGCAGCAGTGAGCATGGATCTGGGAGGGTCCAGAAGGGAAATTATAACAAAAGAGGGTAGAATTTTGAAGAAATTTATGAAAATACTTGGCATGGAAGATGTAAATTCAGCAGCAGGAGTTCAGCGTGAATTTGCATATTATTCCTCATGATACAAAAACTGGGCTAGGCTAGACAGAAATTATATTTCACAGGAACATATGCATTTAATTGAAAGTTTTGATATGCATCCAATAACTATTTAAGATCACACACCAATAATAATTTAAATAAAAATGCAGAGTAATGAAATAAAAATGACACATTGGCACTTTCCCACCTATCTATTAAAAACAGAGGAATTTAAGGAATGGATATCAGAAATTATTCAAGTTATCAGGAAAGACAGAAATTTCTTCTGAAAATATAGTTAGGGAGTGGGACAAATTGTAAAACAGGGTAGAAATAAAAAAAGAGAAATAGGTTAAGAAGTAAAAAGAATCATTTAGAGGAACTGGCAAAGGATAAAGTATTACAGGATAGGATGAACCTCAAAGAACAAGAGGAGGAGCAATTGCAGAATGCTAAATAGAAAATATGGGATTACCTCAATAATATGCATGAGTTTACAAAGACTGCTGTTAAGCAACTGTTTTGGATAACTACTGCAGAGCACAAAACCTTTTAGCACAATGACTCAAGCAACAGAAAGTAGAAAGGGTTGTTGGCAAGCTTAGGGAGCCTTCAACAAGGAAGATAACCAGAGATCCTGTAGAGGTACTAGAAATATTTCAGAAATTTTATGAAAAATCTGTATAAACAGAGAAATATGAAAACCAAGAAAAGGTACAAATAGAAATGTTTATGGAAGAATTAAATATGCCAAGGTTAGAGATAGATGAGGCTAAATTACTAACAGGATGGTCGAAGATGAGCTGTATAACCAATCAAAAGGAAAGTCTCCAGAAATAGACGGTATTCCTGTGAGAGTTTGGAAGCTAGGAGGGAAAAAATTATAAAGATCTGGAATGTTTTGTTTAACAGTACTGTTTAACAGTATTTTAAATGAGGAAAAGTACCAACATCCTGAAAGAAATTGGTTGTGGCTGCAATACATAAAAATGGTAAAGACCCATCAGATACAGTTTCATATAGGCCCATTTTAATTCTAAACCATGATTATAAAGTGTTTATGTTTATAATGTCTATAAGACTGGCAAAGATGATGCCATCATTATAAGAAATGGATCAATGCGTTTTTGTGGAGGGAGGCAATCATTTGACAACATTAATAGAACAATCATGATCTAGTGGGAAGCAGAATGTAAGAAAATACTACTGTTGTTAGTAGGTCTGATTCAGACAAAAGATTCAACAGAGTAAGCTGGAATTTTTTGAGCAGGGCAATGGAAGCATTTGCATTCTCTGATAACATTATAAGGTTGATAAGAAGAATATATCAGGGATTGGAGGTGAAAATTAAAGTGGATAGGTTCCTCTCTGATAAGTTTTGTTTGAGTAGAGGAACTAGGCAAGGGTGTCCTCTTTCCCCTTAGTTGTTGTGTTACATTTAGAACCACTGACAAAGAAAATAAGGGACTCAGAAGGGTATAATTGATAACGTAGTCAAGAAAAGCTGGCTTCATCTGCAAAAGATATTATTTTATAATCAGAAAAGGACATTTCAGTGTTGTGGAACATTTTAAGACAGTTTCCAGTCTTTTCAGGATACAAAATTAATGAAGATAAAACAAAGGCAATAGCTGTACACTATGTCCCACACACAAACTAGTTCAGCAATACCCGTATTTATGGAGATATGATAAAATGAAGCACTAAGGAGTATGGATTAAAAAGGATTCTGTTATGGCAGCTAAGTACATGTGGGAACACACTAAACAAAAGATAATACAAAAACTGATAAACTGGAAGCTCTGTTTTATGGATATGAATAGCAAGATATAAGCAGTCAAAATATTTTTAGTCTCTTTAGTTTTATACATAGGTCAGATATATATTTATCAACCAGAGGAGACGTTGTGGATAGCAATTAATAATGAACTGAAGGATTTTATCTAGGAGGGGAAGATAGCAAGAGTCAAGTGGGATAAGTTGATCCTTCCAATAGAGCAAGGTGGTTTGGGATTACCTGATCTGAATGGGTATTTCAGAGCTACATCTTATTTCCTTTGCCAGTAGTTCCAAATATACTGCAAATAACAAAGGGGAAAGAGGACACCCATGTCTGATTCTTCAGCTCAAACAGAAATTATCAGAGAGGAACCCAGGAACTTACGCACTTTAATTTTTGCCTCCAATCCCTCATATATCCTCCTAATCAACCTTACAATTTTATCAGGGAATGCAAATGCTTCCATTGCCCTGCTCATGAGCTCTTAGCTTACTCTGTAAAATACTTTCTCTGCATCAAGACCTACCAACAACAAATTCTTACAGTCAGCTTCCTCCTGGATTATCAATGTTCTGTTAATGTTGCCAAATGTTTGTATCACCTTCACAAAAACCACACTGATCCATGTCCATCACTTTGGCATCACATATTCCTTTCTTTCAGCCATTATAGACATAAACACACTATAATCATAGTTTAAGATTGAAATGGGCCTGTATGAAGCTGGATCTAATGGGTCGTTACTCTCTTTAGGTATTACAGCCACCACAGCTTTTTTCCGGGATGTTGGTGCTTCTCCTCCCCTTAAAATACTGTTAAACAAAACTTTCCAGATATTCTGGGGACTTTCCTGTTGATTGGTAATACATCATCATTTTTATCACATCTCCTCCTTTCTTAACTATTAGTAACTGAACCTCATCTATCTCTAACCTTGGCATATTTAATTCTTCCATAAACATTTCCAATTGTACCTTTTCTTGATCTCCATATTTCACTGCTTTATACAGACTTTCATAAAATTTCCAAAATATTTCTAGTACCTCTACAGGATCTCTTGTAATCTTCCTTGTTATACTCTCCCTAAGCTTGTGACCACCCTTGCCTGAGTGGTTGCTCTAAAAGATTTTGTGCTCTGACATTATTATGAAAAAACTGTTGCTTAACAGCAATCTGTCTAAACTCATCCATATTATTGAGGTAATCCTTTATTTTCTGCTCAGCACTCTACAATTGCCCCTCTTCTTGTTCTGTGAGATTCCCCATATTCTGCAATGCTTTAACATTTGTCAATTCCTCTAAATAATTCTTGTTGCTTCTTAACCACATCTCTCATTCTTTTATTTCAAACCTATTTTTAAACTCCACTTTAATTTTATCCCACTCCCTAGCTACATTTTCAAAATAAATTTCTGTCTTCTCTAATAGTTCCTGAATAATTTCTACTACCTATTCCTTAAATTCCTCTCTTTTTAACAGATAGGTGAGAAAGCACCAGTGCCTCATTTTTATTTCATTACCCTGCACTTTTATTTTAGTTATTATTGGCGCAATCTGAAATAGTTATTGGATGCATATCAAAACTTTCAATTAAATGCGCATGTTCCCGTAAAATGTAAGTTCTGTCTAGCCTAGCCCAGTTTTTGTATCTTGGGGAATAGTAAGTAATTTCACTCCAACTCCTACTACTGAATTCACATCTTCCATGCCAAATATTTTCATATATTTCTTCAAAAATCTACCCTCCTTTGTTAATATTTCCCTTCTGGGCCCCCCAAACAAATCTTACCTGCTGCAAATCAAATTCCAGTCCCTATCTATAAGTAATATTCCCTGCTGAAAACTGACTATTTCTCCCAGAATTTTCTTAAGCTCCATTATAGCAGTTTTAAGTGGAATATAAATACATGCCAGTGTAATCCTCCTCCCTTACCAGTAGCCCTTAGTACTACATATCTACCATTATTTTTTTTATCCTCTTCTATCACTATTGGAGCTCCCCTTACAATTAGTATAAGTACTCCTCTTTTCCTTTGTCCCAGGTATTCCGCTGAATAACCATCCTGAAAACCTTTCTTTAGCAAATTCACATGTTCATTTCTTTCCAAATGTTTCTCCTGTACCATAGCTATTTGCACTCTACATTTTTAATACACTTCAGTGCTCTTTCTTTTTTGTATATATCTGGGAGACTATTAACACTTAAAGGTAATATCAAAATGCTCATTATGTTACAAAGTTATTATTCACACCTCCTATTTCTAACAGGTTTTTTTGTTAAGTATCTAGTTCCAGTGTTTGTGTTATATGCATTGACTAATGTTTGGCAGATTGACCTTTTATACAATTGCTTTTTGCCATATCCATTTGAGCCTATGTCACATCTTACAAAACATTTTGTTTTACTGAAAGCCCTCAAACAAACAAACAAACAAAAACAAATACACACCAATATACCCCAAAACCTATTAACTTAATATTAACACACAAAACTATGTACATCTTCAGATACTGAAGTGTTACCTTCCTAATAGCAACAATTGTTGCAAACTGTTAGCCACACTCACAGACTTTGGTTAGCCTTAAAGGAAGGCCATGCTAAGACACACAGTACAGCCTGTGCTTCTAAGTTCTGTTTGGTTTTGTCTTATCTTTATTGTTCTCCCAGAATGAGAAAAAACTTGAATGCTTTCAGAAAACATTATCCCCTAGTCATTGAAAGAAAGCCATTGAAAGAATGAAGTATTCTGTTTTTATTGCTCTTTATCAAATTGCCTCCATGGAAACATGAGAACCAGATACAGAGTTACTTCTACAAGTATTTATTTGCTAGAGGAGAGCTTTATTATAGTCAATGGTTTTTTTTATTTACTTTCTCTTAAAACCTGTTACTAGCCAAGAGCCTTAATCCAGTCATTCCCCTATGCAAGAATGAAAAATGTTCACTGTAGGGTATCAATAAAGGCTGTCCTCCACTTCCCTGTATAATTCAACTTCAGTAAGCGATAGCAAGTAACACAACTTTATTCCAATCAATGACACACCACAGAGTACAGATTTAGCGAGCTTTCATCTCATCAAATGGAGACTTCATCAGAAGCATCTGTCTCTCCCAATTCATCCATTTAAATAACATTACAATGCATCCTATTGGCTCACACACACATTATACAATTAATTAATTATAAATGAAAATGAAAAATTATGAACAATTATATGTGGTATAGCGAATTCACCATTCCTTAAAAGATATTTAAAATATTTAAATACAAGGAGACTTTTTGTTTGGACATATGTAATCACAAATTCCACATCACAGAAAATCAATCAAAATAAAAACCTAAAACTATATATCTCTACATAAATTGTAGAAATATTGAAGCAACTAGTACAGCTAGTGACAACTGGTACAACTGTGGATGAACAATTCATCTATCTCTTGTCATAAAGTGCATCAGTGCATAAGAGATAAATAAGTACTTGAATATCATAATATTATTAAAATATTATTAATAAAATTATTAATGAAATTAATACAATTATTATTGAAATAGCCAATAAAATTCTGATTATTCAGCGGTCACCAATAAAACATGGTTATATAAAATAGTTGTATAAAAAATGAGTATATAAAAAATGGTTATATAAAAAAAATAGTTATATAATAGTTATATAAAAAAGGTTATATAAAACATGGTTATTTATAACAAACATGTTGGGTTCATCCTTAAAAACATTTCTTTGGGTCTAATGAAAGTAACTTTAGGGCTGGCTTAATAGAAATATGATCATTAATTCCTGGGGTGGTACAAGAATCCAATCTTAACTGCCATATCATTTCACGAAATTCCAGATACGTTTCCCAATCACCTCCCCTTTCATTATGCCTAACTTCTTCTAAGACCCAAAACTTAATATCCATGTTTATACATTTTAGTGTATGTCTATACAGGGCATTGTTCTCATTCTTTTTATTTATATCATGTATATGTTCATAAATACGGATTCTTAGATTTCGTTCAGTTTTGCCCACATAATATGCCCAACATGTTTTGCAATATGCCAAATATACTACTCCATTTGTATAACAAATGGAAAATGTATAACTCCTAAGCTTAAACCCAACACTAGGAATACTCACTTCCTTTGCACCAGCTATAAATGGACACTGTGTACATCTTCCACATTTATAAGTGCCTAATTTTGCACATGCCCCCTCTTTATTTTCACACTGTTTTTTCTCCAAAATATTTTTTAGATTCATATTTCTCCTAAAACTATATTTTAAGGGCTGTTGAAATATTTCAACTCTTGTTGGCATTCTACTAAACATGTTCCAAATCCCATTAATACACTTCTTTATCCATCCTACTTCTATATAATTGGTCAAAATCAAATATGGTAACTGTAACCCAGATTTTGGTGTATTATTCCCTATTTTATTAGTTTCATTTTTGTTTTTATTTTTATCTCCACTAATTAATAATGGTAAGTAATCAGTACCTCATTTTTTTATTACTTCTATCTTTATATTTTCAATCATCATATTTGGATACCCTCTTTCCTTAAACATGTTATGAACAAAATCAACCTCTTTCATAAAATCATTTTGATCCAATGTCATTCTCGCCACTCTGATCATCTGTCCCTTTACAACATTCCTTTTAAGGTAATAAGGGTGATCACTTTGATAGTGTAAATAAGAGTTAGAGTAACATTCCTTTCTATAAATATTTGATCTATATATTCTATGACCATAGTCTTTGTTAATCTTAACATCCAAGTAATGTATTTCATCCATATTACTTTCAAAGGTAAATTGTAAAAAATCAGTGCTTTTATTTATATCATCCATAAATTCCCTTATTGTTTCCTGAGTATCTTCCCATATTATAAAAATGTCATCCAAAAAACGGTAGTACCTCACAATGTGGTGTCTAAATCTTGATTTGCATACATGTCGTTGCTCCCAATATAACATGATTATATTAGCATATATTGGGGCACATGCTGAACCCATTGCCACCCCAGCTAATTGGTGATATATATCCCCCTGAAAATAAATATAATTGTATTTCAGTACTAGTTCCATATTTTCCAGTACTAATTTAAACTCATCTGGGTTCAACATTTCAAATTCTACAAACATTTTCTCAAACCATTCTAAACCTTCCTTGTGAGGTATTACCGAAAATAAATCTTTAACATCTATAGTAAGAAACACAAAATTACCCCTAAGTGGAATAGTACCCATTTTATTTAAGAAATCCCATGAATCCACCAAAATATGTGGATATTTAGGATAACATTTTTTTAATTTTGTGTCCACATAAATGGCTAGTGGCTGAGTCTTAGATCCTTGTGACGTAACTATTGGTCTCAAAGGGGGATTTTCCAACACTTTATGTATTTTAGGCATACCAAAAATTGCCGGTATAGTGGGTTTGGGCACACTAAGAAAATTGAATAAATCAATATCAATCAACCATTGTAGTAAATTATCTTCCAATATCAAATCTAACCTTTTATATGATATATTCAATTCATTTTTTGATATAATACAATACCTATTGTCCATATCCAAAATTCTTAGCATCCTATTTGTGTAGTCCCATTGATCCATAAGTACTACACCACCCCCCTTATCGGGTTTCATTACCCTAATTCTTCCACTATTACTTAATTCTTGAAGGATTTCTCTTTCTTGTATTGTTAAATTACTTTTAATCATCTTTCTCTTTGCATATTCATTCCTAACCGTATTTATGGCTCACATTTCAAAATTGTGAATATACTGTTGAAAGGGGGGATTATATATACTTCTTTTCTTCAGCTTATTTCCTTCTGCATAGGGCGGGTTGTCCTGAAATATATAAGTTAAATTTAATTTCCTAGCAAAAAGTTTTATGTCTAATACAATTTCATCTATTTTAGGTTTTCTTGTTGGCACAAAAGTAAACCCTTTGGTAAATAATTCAAAATAACCATCAGTGACCACCAAATCTGTATAATTATAAATATTAAAATTATTCTCTGTATGCACTATCATCTTACCATTGTCTTCCACTATGTCCTGTATATTTTCCCTATTTGTCTCAATAACTGTTCGGTAACCATTTTGTTGCTGTTTGGAAAATGATGGTGGTATAAATATATTTCCAACATGGTTCGACACATTATCTATGTTTAATGCAGCAACTATAAATAACTCACTACCTATCTCCTGTATCACCCCCTGCCCTGCTGCCTTGCATATTCTGTTCTGTTTGAGCAGAGGAACTAGGCAAGGGTGTCCTCTTTCCCCTTAGTTGTTGTGTTTCATTTAGAACCACTGACAAAGAAAATAAGGGACTCAGAAGGGTATAATTGATAACGTAGTCAAGAAAAGATATTATTTTATAATCAGAAAAAAGGACATTTCAGTGTTGTGGAACATTTTAAGACAATTTCCAGTCTTTTCAGGATACAAAATTAATGAAGATAAAACAAAGGCAATAGCTGTACACTATGTACCCACATACAAACTAGTTCAGCAATACCCGTATTTATGGAGACATGATAAAATGAAGTACTACGGAATATGGATTAAAAAGGATTCTGTTATGGCAGCTAAGTATATGTGGGAACACACTAAAAAGATAATACAAAAACTGAGAAACTGGAAGCTCTGTTTCATGGATATGGATAGCAAGATATAAGCAGTCAAAATATTTTTAGTCTCTTTAGTTTTATACATACGTCAGACATATCTTCATCAACCAGAGGAGAAGTTGTGGATAGCAAGTAATAATGAATTGAATGATTTTTATCTAGGAGGGGAAGATAGCAAGAGTCAAGTGGGATAAGTTGATCCTTCTGCTAGAGCAAGGTGGTTTGGGATTACCTGGTCTGAAAAAGAAGTTATGTTCTTACCATAACGTTCCATGTGGAGTGTTCATCTCGCCTTGGTTATTACACATGGGTTCGGAGCCGATCCTCGGCTCCGTGCCGGCCGACTGCAAGCTCTGCATCGAGAAGAAGCTCGAGGACATCTAATACCCACAATCCCCCTCTGCCTTTACCTCAGATCTAGTTTGCAAGCAAACCAGACATAAGCACGCACACATGCCAACTATATACATAAAAGTACATATATACAAACATACCAAGGGTATGATAGTAACACTAATACTGCAACAGCAGAAGGAGAATACTCCAGACCAGGCACCAAATCGAACGTTCTTCCTAAGGGTGGGAAGGGTGGGAGTGTAATAAAAGGCATGAGATGAACACTCCACATGGAACGTTATGGTAAGAACATAACTTCTTTATGTGAGAGTGTTCAATCTCGCTTTGTTCTTACACATGGGTAGCCCCTAGCTCCATGATCCTGAGGAACTCAAGGGAGAACGTTCTTGAGCACAGTGGAACCAAAGGTTGCCCTATCCCTAGAAACCCTGTCCACTTTGTAATGAGAGATAAATGTATGTGGTTTAGCCCAAGTAGCAGCCGCACAAATAGTGTCTAGTGGTAAGCGAGCTGCGTGAGCCAAAGATGTAGAAACTGATCTGGTGGAATGTCCTTTGGGTTTTGCTGATAATGTTTGGTCAGAGGCTTCATAAACATATGTGATACAGTCAGTTAGCCATTTAGAAAGAGTTCGTTTTGTAACTGCAAGACCCTTTCTGCTGTCAGCAAAAGCTACAAATAGTTGATCAGATTTCCTGTGGTCTTTTGTTCTATCCAGATAAAATCTGAGTTGTCTATGGACGTCCAGTTTGTGCAACATATACTCCAATTTATTAGAGTGGTTCTTAAAGAAGGTGGGTAATTCAATGGACTGATTAATATTACTAGAAGAACAAACTTTGGGGAGAAAGGATGGATTAGTGCGTAGGGATACTCTGTCAGAATGAAATATTAAATAAGGATGTTTGACAGAAAGGGCCTGAAGCTCGGACACTGCCTAGCAGATGTAATGGCCACTAGAAATAAAGTTTTCCATGACAAAAATTTCAATGTGCAACTTGAAGCTGGTTCAAAGGGTGGCAACATCAATTTAGAGAGCAACAGGTTTAAATTCCACGGTGATGTCGGATTTCTGACTGGTGGTCTGATATGAAAAGAACCTTTTAAAAAGGCTTTACAAAGTCTGTGAGCCATAATAGGCACACCACATTCCTCTACATGATAATTAGAAATGGCAGCTAACTGTACTCTTAAAGTAGCCGGGGAAGCTCCTTCATGAAATAGTTCAGTTAAAAACTCTAAAACCTTGTTTAATGGAGCTCTAACAGGGTCCAAATGATGTGACTCACTTAAAAGACAAAACGTTTCCACTTACTGGTGTAAGTCTTTGTAGTGGAAACTTTATGAGAAGCTAGTAAAATATCTTGAACCGCCGATGTAAGGGGAACCGACCTGGCTAAAAAGGGAAGCGGAGCAGCCAAGCTGCTAGATGGAGAGATTCTAAGGATGGGTGAGGAACTCCTGACGAGTGAGTCAGTAGATCTGGCTCTGGGTCCAGCATCCAAGGTCCCCGAATGCGGTGATGCAATAGAAAGGGGAACCAAATTTGACGAGGCCAGAATGGGGCAATGAGAATAATAGTCCTCTGAAGGTTGTTTGCTTTCTGTAGAAACTTTGCAATCAGGGGAAATGGAGGAAAAGCATATAGGAGACCCGGGGGCCAATCGTGCACCAGCGTCCCTGGGGACTTCCCTGGAGGGTAATAGGGCAAAGTAGCTCCTGCATTTGGCGTTCATTGGAGACGCAAACAGATCGCAGGTAGGCTGGCCCCATTTGCGAAAAATCCTTCTCGCAACTGACTGTTTGAGGGACCACTCGTGAGGCAATAGTATTGCCCTGCTCAGCCTGTTGGCTATGACGTTGGATGACCCCGGGATGTGCGTTGTGATCAGAAAGCGACCGGTGGACTCTGCCCATTGCCAAATTCTCATGGCCTCTCTGCATAGTTGGTAAGACCTGGTTCCCCCTTGCTTGTTTATGTACCAGACTACGGACATGTTGTCTGTCTGAACTGCAATGGTCCCTGGAGGAAGAAGGGGAGCAAAGTGTTGCAACGCCAAAAACACTGCCCTCAACTCCAGAACATTGATGTGCAGATTGTACTCCAGATTGGTCCATTCGCCTTGGACTGTCTGTCCCTGAAAGATGCCCCCCCACCCTATCAGGGAAGCGTCCGTGGTTATCGTCGCTGACGGTGCGGGTAGCACAAATGGTCTTCCGCTGGATAGGTTGCAAGTCTGTAACCACCACATTAGGTGTGATTTGCATGTTTTCGTTATCAATATTTCGTGAGTCAGTGGAAGTTGTTGGAATGACCATTGTGCAAATAGAAGCCATTGTAGCACTCTCATGTGCAGTCTTCCCAATGGTATCGCAATGAGGGAAGCTGCCATGAGACCCAAGACTTTCAGAACAATTTTTGCCGGTGACTTTCTGGACGACAGCAGAAGGGAAATGTTGATTTGAAGTGCTACTATTCTTTCTGTAGGAAGTTTTAGAACCAAATGATGTGTATCTAATTCCGCTCCTATGAATAAGATATGCTGTGATGGCTGTAGCAAAGATTTTTCGAAATTTACTGAAATTCCAAGGTGTGTACAAAGTTGTAGGGTGTAATCCCTGGCTTGTACCAGTTGACGCCTGGTGGTGGCAGACAGGAGCCAGTCGTCCAGATACGGAAACACTTGGAATCCTAGGCGCCTCAGATGAGACGCTACCACTGCCATGCATTTGGTGAAGACTCTGGGGGCTGTAGTCAGAGCAAAGGGCAGGGCTCGAAACTGATAGTGACTGGCTCCCAGCCGGAAGCGCAAATGATCCCTGGACGCCCTGGCCATTTTGATGTGGTAGTATGCGTCCTTCAGATCTACTGAGCACATCCAGTCGTCCTTCCGTAAGAATGGAAGGATCGATTGAAGCGTGACCATTCGGAACTTTTCCTTCTTGACAAAGGTGTTGAGATGGCTTAGGTCCAGAATCGGCCTCCAGTCCCCTGTTTTCTTTGGAACTAAAAAGAACCTTGAGTAAGTTCCGAATCCTATTTGGTCCGCTGGGACTGGTTGGATGACTCTTTTTTCTAGCAGCTTTGAAATTTCTGTAGCTGCTGGGTCTCGCAGATGGGGTGGTACATCTGGGAGATTTCTTTGGAATGGGTGTGGATAGAAAAGGGATTTTGTAACCTCTGGTAACAATGCTTTTTACCCAATTGTCTGAAGAAAGGTTTTGCCAGGCCTGAGGGTATAAAGCTAAGCGACCCCCGACTGCCTCCAGAGCAGGACAGTCGGGCCTCCTCTCAGGAGTGCTGAAAAGGTTTGCCAGGAGGTTATCCCTGTCACCTTGGTTTTGTGGACCCCCTCTGCCGCCAGGGCGGCGTCTTCCACCTCTGCCCCCCCCCTCTGCCTCTAGAGGGGGCATCACCCTGTGTGTTTGGGAAAGATCCTTGGGGTTTTCGAAACCACATTTTCCCACCACGTTGCCCTTTGGGGTATGGTCTGGAAGGGGTGGAAAAACGGACTCCGACAGCAGACAGAGTCTTTCCCACCTGTTCACAACGGGTAAGGGTCTCCTTTACTTTAGGGCCAAAAAAAGTGTGGCTCCATCAAATGGGGCGTTAGTAAAGGAAGACTTGAAGGCTTCCGCAAACGAACATAAGCGCATCCAGGATTGCCTACGAAGAGCAATCGCTGAAGCCGCTGCCCTACTCGATCCTTCGGCTGCGTAGGATATCAGCCTCATGGACGAGTTTACAATGGAAGTAAGGGTGTTGAGATGCGCTGCAACTTTCTCTGAAACAGCAGCATCTGTAGTACCCTGGAGGGTATCTCCCAACTCTTTGACTAGATCCCTCTGTAAACGTGTAAAATGAGTCAAATAGTTCAGGGAACGCATAGAGAAAGCCGCTGAACTGAAAATGTGCTTCCCGTATCTGTCCATGGTCCTAGAATCTTTGTTAGGCGGATGGACAGATGAGGAAGACTCCGACATCTCCTTTTTCGTGGCCGCTGCCACCACCATAGCGTCTACTGGAACTCCTTTGGTGAGGTAATCCTTGTCCTGTGGCGCCGTAATGTACTTATTTGGCTTCCTAGGGACTGGTTCCACCGTGTCAGGAGTCTCCCACGCCCTTCGAGCAATTAATTCCATTAACTCATCAAAGGGCGGAGTGACCCAGGAGGAGGAAGGGCGGGCACCAAATGCCTTCAGCAAAACTGACTCATCCTCAGAAGGGGGGAGGGCTTGCCAGTCACCTCTCTGTTTTAGGATCTCCAAGATGTCAGAAAAAGAGACATCCTCTGAAGGTGACTTAGGGGACCCTTCTGACTCATCTAAGTCAGTATCAGATGTCAAGGATTCTTGTGGAGAATCCAAGTGTCTCCTCTTACACAGTCTTTTCCTAGGGACTTCTTCGTGGGGAGCATCCAAAGAAGCCTCCGAGGAAGAGGGGGCACGCTCCAGGGGTGGCTGAGACACTGGTGCCCGACGCTTGGACGTGGCCGTGGGTGCAGAGGAGGATAACGGTCCTTTGTGGGAGGAGAAGCTGTACCTGCTGATGTGGTTGTCTGGGTAGACAACACCTTCCTCATGAGGTCGAAGGCCCCGGGTCCCGAGTCGAGGTATCTCCCGGTTCGAAGAAATGGGAAGAATCCCAAACAGGAGCCGAAGGCACCGACCCCGAGGACGGAACCGAGTCGATCCGTGCCGAGGCCCGAGGGAGCGCCAGAATCAAACATCGGTCCGACTCTCGGTCCCGGAACCAAGGACGGATCTTCGGCCCGAGACTCCAGTACCGGATCGGATGGAGTCGAGGTGAACGGTGCCGAACGAGAAAAAGACGGTTCTGGCACCGAGGGCTCCACAATCATCAGTTCAGCTTCTTCCGGCTCAAGACTGGACAGGTCTCGGAGGAGGAACAGATGGAGATAGTGGCAGGCCTTCAAGTCTCGACATCAACTGAGAGGAGACCGAGATAAGCTTGGATAGGGCCGTATGCTCCATCAGTTTCTGCACCACACGGTCCACATCGGTGTCGGAAAGGGGCCTGGAAGAACGAGTCGAAGGGATCGAAGACGGAGCCGACCTCAGCAGAGTCGGTGGAGGGAGCTCCGTCACCGGTTCCAAGACTCGAGGCTCGGATACTGCCAACAGTTGAACACTCGGCCCCGAAGTCTGTGGAACCGGTGATCTAACTATACCCGAAGAGCTCGGAGCCGATGACTTGGGCTCCGACGTCTTCGACCCATTCGAAGACTTGGATGCCTGGTCTGAAGCATCCAGAGCCTCCTGGAAAGAGGGTTTCAACAATCCTCTATCCATCAGTTTCCTGCGCCTATCTGTCATGACCCTCCCACTAAAAGAGTGACAAATAGAACAGTCCTCTTGTAAGTGGAGAGGGCCAAGACAGTAGACACAGGAACTGTGGTTGTCTGTGACCGACATCTTTTGGCCACACTGACAACGTTTGAAGCCAGATTTTATTTTCTCAGACATAATAAAAGGAGAAGAGAAAGTCCAGTAATAGTAAATCCAGGTATAATGTCAAATCCGGTAAATTGTAAGTCCGATTGTCACTTGCTCAAGAAAGCAAGACTACAAAAATTTTAGTCAAAAGTTATCCAAGTAGGGGTGGTAGGCCCCGAAAACTCTATACCAATTAGTTCTAAGTTAAACTAATCTAGTGGTACCGAGAAATCTACTCTACTCACACACCGTACACTAACTTTCAATGACTAGATCTTAAATAAGTTTTTTTGAAAATTTAACCAGAATAGATAAAATCTTATCTGTAAAAAGCCTCGAGCTAGCCTCCAGCGATGCGTATGCAGCAGCGGCAAACTAGATCTGAGGTAAAGGCAGAGGGGGATTGTGGGTATTAGATGTCCTCGAGCTTCTTCTCGATGCAGAGCTTGCAGTCGGCCGGCACGGAGCCGAGGATCGGCTCCGAACCCATGTGTAAGAACAAAGGCGAGATTGAACACTCTCACATTGGGTATTTCAGAGCTACATCTTATTTCCTTTGCCAGTGGTTCCAAATATACTGCAAATAACAAAGGGGAAAGAGGACACCCCTGTCTGATTCTTCAGCTCAAACAGAAATTATCAGAGAGGAACCCCAGGAACTTACCCACTTTAATTTTTGCCTCCAATCCCTCATATATCCTCCTAATCAACCTTACAATTTTATCAGGGAATGCAAATGCTTCCATTGCCCTGCTCATGAGCTCTTAGCTTACTCTGTCAAATACTTTCTCTGCATCAAGACCTACCAACAACAAATTCTTACAGTCAGCTTCCTTCTGGATTATCGATGTTCCGTTAATGTTGCCAAATGTTTGTATCACCTCCACAAAACCACACTGATCCATGTCCATCACTTTGGCATCACCTATTCCTTTCTTTCAACCATTATAGACATAAACACTCTATAATCATGGTTTAAGATTGAAATGGGCCTGTATGAAGCGGGATCTAATGGGTCTTTACCCTCATTAGGTATTACAGCCACCACATCTTTCTTCCAGGAAGTTGGTGCTTCTCCTCCTCTTAAAATACTGTTAAACAAAACTTTCCAGATATTCTGGGGACTTTCCTGTTGATTGGTAATACATCATCATTTTTATCACATCTGCTCCTTCTATGCAAGAATGAAAAAAGACCCTCTCTCTCTTCATCTTCTTAACCTCCTATATTCCTAATCGCTCACTTAGGTCAGAAGATCAGAATCTATTCAAAATCGACAAACCTTTACGGCCACCTGGACACTCTGCTATCCTGCTCCTTTGCTAAACTTTGGAACTCTCTTCCTCCCTCCCTTAGAAATACTCATAACCACTCTAACTTTAAATCTCTCCTCTAGTCCTTCCTATCTTCAAAGTGGGAATGACATTGTTCCTTCCCCATACAGGACCCTCCTACATCAAAACCCACCTTCAAACTCTGTACATTATCTCTGCACTCAAATCATTTGCCCTTCTACTCCTCCTTAACTTCCAAATTTTGTTAATTATTTCCAACAATTTCTCATCCTCAGTTGTAATTCACTAATGACCCTTACACTGTTGCTAGATTTTATTATTATTGTAGAATGTAGATTTTGTTTTACTGCAGAATGTTGCATAAAACTGTATGACTTTTTTGCTTTGTATGTGTATATGCTAATATGTTTGTCATTGCTACTGGAGCTTTTCTCCCCAGGCTTCCACTTAAAATGGGCTCTTTTTAGGCCCAGTGGACTTCCTGGTGATCAAATTGAAACAAATAAATAAATAATTAAAAAAGCATAATTTTTTTCTTGTGGCATATTCTTTTGAAAAGACTTTTCTTCTTTCTTTTTTTTTTTTTACATTGCAGTGCCTACATTTCTTAAAACTGAACAAGGAGATAGAGTAATACACTTGAAAATAGTAGTAGGCCATATGTTTTGGAGTTCCCTACAGGTTTAAGAACGTCAAAAAAGTCCAGTATTTCCAGGTTTCCTTGTTCTGTTATGCTTTACAAATTTAATTCATGCTTTATAATCCCACATTTTTGTCATTTTCCAAGTTGCTGGTTTTATTCCTTTTCAAATCCATCTCCCAAATCTAGTTTCTGCTTCTTTTCCAATGTTGCCCTCTTATGGGCTCAGCAAACTATGTCATGCCCCTTTTGTAGTTCATTTTGTTGGACTAGGGAGTCCCTGACTGCTTTTTTTTTTATCTTCTGTCAAACTTGGAACACACAGATTTTTCAACTCTTGTGCTTTTTTTCTCTCTCAAGCATTTTCTGTTGGAACACTGGAAAAGGTTTCACTGGTACAGTCTCACTGTGGTCTTTATTACCAGAAGAAGAATAAGCAGGATCTCCTGTGTTTCACAGCTAACATTTTGTTGGAAAATGTTCTGTATTTCCTACTTAGCATGTTCTACATCAAAAAATGATTTTGACCCTCCAGGAGAGAATATTCGGAAGATACCTGGATACAGCAGTTTGAATCTCATGCCTGCTTCTCGGCATTCCCTGATAACTGGAATAAATTTACTCCTTTCCTGCCTGGTGTACAGTGAGCAATCATTTTCCACAAACACTCAGCTGTCTCCCACTTTTAGTTCTTTGTCCCTCTGCCACAGTTTTGTCAGAATCAACTCCTTCTGTTAGTAGGATTGCATGTTTACTATTAAAGGTCTAGGTCACTTTCTCACTGCCAGGTTTGAAGCATACACACAATGTGCCCTTTCAATTAACAACTTCTGCTGCTGAATACCAGTCTAGTTTCTTATTTTGTGCTTTCATAAAATTAATACAGTCTGCTCATTCCGGCTTCTCTGGTACAGCAGAAAATCTCAGATTATCCTTGCATGCTCTGTCCTCTAATTCTATTCTTTTTTAAACATCTCTTCTTAAGCAATCTCATATTCATCCAGTCTCTTTTTCATTTTGACCTCCAATTTTTGCAGTTTTTTTGTCACTTCCTCTGAATATATGTTTAAAGCTTCTTCCATTTCATCCATCCATTTGTTATTTGAGTTGATATACTCCATCAGTGTTGTGTGTACTGTATTCAGCCCTGTGTATATTTGAATTATTTTTGATGGCATCCAGGCAAGGCACTTATTAGCTTGTTACTGAAATTTACCCCAAAAATGAGTTCACTGGCTGTCTCTTCTGAGCTTCTGTTTTCGCACTGGGAGAGTTGGAATTAAGATGTGCAGCCATCCTGGAAGCCCCCAGCTAGAAACTTTAATCTTATCCTTGAAAACAGCAGTGATCTCTTCAGCTAATCTCATGTTAACTCTTCTTTGTGCAAGGCGAGACTGTGGTTTTACAATCATTAAGAAGGGAGCGCCAACTGGTTGTGACAATGCAGGCTTTTCTATCATAAAAGCCTGTGATTCACCCTTGAAAATTCTCCTCCTGGGGGCTGTGGTTCAGATTAAAAATTTCCGAATAACCAAGGTCTGTACTTCCACTGGTACACACATTTGCTTGCTTCAGTTTTAGCTTGGTTACCTTAGTAGGCACGGATTTTATGGGTATTCTAAGGATTAACATTTCTTCACTATCCGAAGAAATCAATACATATGCCATCTTCAGGAGGAGATAAAGAAATCAGAGAATCCATAAGAGAAGAAATATTTTTAATGGTTTCTGCTCTCTGCCGAGTTATTTTTGCACCTCTTAAAACTACTACTGTTTTCCTTAAGACTTTTTTTTGAGCTTCCTTTTTAATTATATGAATTTTTGCTATTAGGAAATAAATTCAAGCATTATGTTCTCTAATTTTAGTGTCTTGCTGTGACAGTTTTTAGACCCTAAGCAAAATAAGCATTCTGAGTAAAAATTTTGAAAGGGATGTTTATCCAGTACACTTGCATTATTTTGGATCAAAATTACTCTATGAATGTCATTACTCCAACTGCCAAAAATGTGAAATAGCTGCACTGAAAATAATTTTTAGCGAGTCAACAACAAAGTGTTTTTAACACAAGACAATTTCCTCTGTACCCCTCTACAAGCCCTAACTTATATATACTAACTTCATGGTTACAAAGCAGCAGGAAAAAGTACAAATTCATGGTTCAATGAAAATGGTTTCATTGTAACCATTTTCAACTATCAGGATCACATAAATTGCCTTCAGACAGTTATCATGCTTTCCATCATTGTTAGACTTAGCCAAATAAAAAGTAAAATAATAAAGAAAAAAGTGGGATAAATTAATAATTTAGCTAATAAAGGAAACATTGCAATTCAGATTAATCAAGCCACTGGTGTTTATCGGAGAATAACTTATAGAATATGCTGACTCTGCATATAAATCATATACATAACTCTAAGTAAAAACTTGCATAAATCTTTGTACATAAAGTAAATGTAAGTAGACACTACATTTTATATGCAGGCCTGGAGAAGCATGACACATGTAAAAAGAAAGTAAACTGCGCAAGAAACTTGCATAGCAGTACAGAATCAGTTAGGATCACTATTATTGTAACTATAACTACGTGAACTTCTGCCACAGAAAATACAATGTCCAATCTGAGTTTCAGAGCTTCGTACCCTTCCACCTCCCAGCAAGGTGAACATCTGCTTCACTGAGGCATCAGAATGTTCCCAGTATAAAGCTGATATACACTTGTGCCATCATTAGGTCTTTCTTGCATAAGCAGCTGCATTTACTATCTCCTTGTATGACACCTGAGGCCACTGCTAGCAAAAGGGGAGGTCAAGCCTTGACCCACCTCCCAGGTTCTTTTGCCATAGGTGCAAAAAAAACCCTATGAATCTTGGCCTTCCAAACAGCATATAGAGCTGAAAAGACTAAAGGTCCTATATTTAAGACAGGCATAGAAGTCATGGGTCTGAAAACTGCAAGAGTTGACTTGAAAATCCAGCTTTAGGATGCATAAAGCAAAAAAATTGGAACAGATGGAAAATGTAAATGTATATCTACTATAATAGCAAATTTCTTAATCAATTGTAAAATATTTTTAACTAATCACTGCAGAATATTCCCAGAGTTATGGATTGGGTAGTTCATAGCTGATTACTAGGCTAACATTTTTAAACCCGGCCTTACTCCCCAACTACATCTGGCAGAGTGATACTCTAAGGTTGTGTCATGGGGTATATGTAGACTTGGAGCATGGGTGGTGAAGTATTTGCAGACTGCCTTGATCTTTTAGAGACAAATGTGACAGACTGGGAGTAAATTTCCAATTCCCCACTCACTAGTGCAAGTCAAGCTTGAATTGGTTTGGGAAGATCTCTGTTTGACATGGATGGAAGCTTTTTAGAGAGAAGTGGTAGTCTCTCAGACACATATCTGTCCCTCCAGTATGTCCTATTTAAGTTGTAGGACAATCGTAGTTGCCTACATCAGGTAATTACGATGCCGTTTGTTTTGCAGATGTGCAACAGGTCCATCAGAGCTGGATCAGGGGATGCTTTGTAGGCCATGTATGGATTACCTCTCAACAGCTTGTGGAATATTGAGTAATGTGATAGGGCTTTGAAGCTGTCTGTGTAGGATATGGTCTTTATGCCCTGTATTCTTTTTTTTGGGAAACCTCTGAGGACACTCCATTTGTTGCATATGCTTGATCAGGTATATACTGAAGGGAGTGCTGTACTTAATGACTGGTCTAATTAGGGTCGAATACAGTGAAAAAAATGACATCCTTAGACCTAGATGCATTACTTACACACTGCACAACACAGAATAATTTTCTTACTACTGTAGACATATGATGCTCAAAGGCCAGTTTGCTATCTACATGTGCTCCTAGATACCTGACCACTAGGTCTACTTGCAGAGGTAAATTATCAACATGGTAGTTTCCAGAGATAGATGTCTTCTCAATGTATTTCTTGGCACTGAATTTTAAACTGTGGCTCTGACACCAGTTATTTGTCTGTTTCAGGCAATCTTGGAAACTATTTGTATCACTGGGGGACTGTATGACTCCATCTAGTTTGCAGTCTTCTTGGTCAGCCAGGTGCCCTTGATGTTGGCCTTGACCTCAGAGAAATGGATACCTCAAAGCAGTGGCCCCAGCATCAAGCCCTGATGGACTCCACTAGTGACTGGCCTCTATGTGGAAGCAGACTCCCCTATCCTAAATTCTTGGGTCCAATCGATGAGCAAGCTGGCTAACCAATGTGTGACAGGTGTTTATACCTGATTTCAGTTGTTTGCCAACAATGCCTGATTGGGAATTTTGTCAAAAGTGTTGACCACGGACAGGTCAAGGTAGGCAGCACTCTCTCCCTTGTCCATTGTTTTGCTGACCTTCTAGAAAAAGTCCACCAGGTTGAGTAGGCATGAGCTGCCCTTGATGAAACCAAACTGGGTTGGATCCAGTGAATGAAGGTTTCCTATATCACTGTTTATTGTTTCTATGATAATTCTTTCCATGGCCTTGCATATGAGACCAGTCTGACATATGGGTCTGTAGTAACCCAGGTCTGTATATGACCCACCCTTGTGCAGGGGAATGACATTTGCAGTCCTCCATTCCCTTGGTACAAAGCCTGTCTGGAGGCTAAGGTTAAATAATGAGTCTAGTGGTCCTGACAGGTCATGTTTCATGCTATTAAGGAAGCATTCTAGGATATTATCAGGGCTCAATGATGCAGTGTTCTTGGCCTTGGAGAGTGCATTTAGGACGTGTTCCCTAGTGATAGTTAGGGGAGTTATAGCTGACGGTATTTCCTAATGTGTGCTAGGGTGGAGTAAGACTGGAGCTAAATTTGTCAGCCAGCAGATTTGCTATACTTTCTGGCTCAGTATAGGTGGTTCCATTTACAATTAGTTTGGCACATTGCTGTGTATTGCCTTTGAGGATGTGGACATAGTTGAAGAAAGCCTTATGACTGTTCTTGGCCTTAAAGGCTATTTTTACCTCAAACCTAGCTCTGGTAGACTTGAACTTGGCTGGTTAAATTCCAGATGCAGGCTGCAGAAGGCTCTGCAGAATAGGAGACTTTGGTCAGCTTCTCTGACAAAAATCAAATCAAGTCCCTTGGAGGACTTTCATTTTTCTGTGTGGTTCCAAATGAATCACCCACTTTAGGAACTACTTAACTGGAAGCAAGGAGGCAAATTGGGATTTATAGGTACACAGGTTGAAAAGAATGATAAAATGTACCTTTACAAAGACATAAACCAACTCTGACCCATACAACTTCAAAAGGTACCGGAGAAGCAATGACAGTAGTACAGAAGCAATGACATTATTACAGAATCAGAGTCCTAATTCCTCCTGTGATACTACAGAGAAACTCTCTTCCACTCAGTTAAGTAAATTTTCCCTGTAGCAGGCTTCCTAGCTTCTTTCACGACATTAAATACATCTTCTGATAAAAAGGTGCCTAAAAGGTAGCAAGATTAGAGCATCCATCCCATTAGTCTGACTGCCCTGAGGTTTGGTTGTATCAAACAATCATTGAGCTAAGTCAGGAGGCTTACACGCTGAGGCACAGTAAAGGGTTTCTTCTTTGTCACTCCAACAAGAGACAATTCCACTGCTGCCTTTGCCAGAAGGGTGACATTAACAGAATGCAGTATTTGGGCTCTCTTCTTTCAATTTTAGGTAATCCTGGGGTCAGAGCCACAGTCTAAAACTCAGTGCCAAGAAATGCATAATGGATACATGATGGAACACACACATTAACAGACCTGCCCAGTTGAAGGAGAAAGCATCCATATCCTAGCTGCTGTATGCTATGCTCTAAAATAGAATTTCTTCAACTTTCTCCTACTCATAGAGGCAAGTAGCTGTAATTCTTATATACCTTATCAAGAGGATCAGTTGTACAAATACATCCTTCTTCAGCATCTACTTATGGAAATCTGCTTCCATTATGCTCAACAAATCTGCTGGATAGAAGGTAGGAGGACTTTAGTTAGAAACATGTCTGATTCTAAGACTATCTCAAGCTTTCAATGTCAGCCCATAAGTATGAAGGAGTGAGTCCCTATTTGTTTATGCATGACATCATTATGGTACAGCTTGTTATCAGGTGTAGGACTCTAGCCTCCAAATTGGCTTGAGGACCCTGATAACTGGTCATCACTACTATCTTTTATACAATGGTGCCTCTTCTGCTACTTGTCTGGGGTACACTGAATCTTGAAATTCTCTGAATGCTATGTCTGAGGCATCTATGTTCAGGCTGTGGTTGTACAGTGGCTGCTTGAAAGTTACCCCATGGCTCTTCTGAACCTGCTGGACCAACCATATGAGCTTTTGCCTCATAAAAACAATAACATGATATTCTTCTCTTAGGACTGATTTGCTAATGATAAATAACTATGAGATAACACTATAATTTCTTTAACTAGAGCTTTGCTAGCGGAATCAGGCACATCCAACAATTGGAATGTCTATATAGGTTCCCCACTAAAAGAATACAGGGCATAAGTAACATGTCCTATGCACACTACCTCAAAGCTCTAGCCCTGTATTTTGTCTCCTACAGTCTGTTGAAGGGAGATCTATACCTGACATATAAGCCATTATCAAACACAACACTTATGGACCATAAGGAACAGGAACTTCATTCCTGGTTTGGCACCTCTGCCAATGCACACTGGCAGCCTGTAAATGGTTCATCTCTCAGGTCCCGGTTTGTAAAGGATTCATCTCCCTAGCTCCTACTTAGATTTATCCAGGGTACCAGAACTTGTCAGATTTGGGAAGCATGGCTAGGCTTAAAAAGTCCCTAGTGGATGTTAGCCAAGTACACTCCTATGAATCTCTGAATGTATGAACTATTAAAATTGTGGATGCTATGTACACAAGGATGTGGAGGTACCACCTCACAGATAATGAGTTCTTCTATGTCATATTCAGTAAAAAAATGTACCACAAACTCTACTCTGTCTTGAAACAAGAGATCTTCAGGATAAGATAATCCAGCAGTGACCCCAAGAACACCACTATTCTAGATGGCTTCATTCTAGATTTTGGGAGACTGAGCCAGACAAAAAGACAGATAGACTGAGCTTCTGAAAACAACATGGTAAAACTGAGTGCTCTCTGCCCTTTTTTGAGACTAGATCTATGTCAGTTAATCATTCAGGTAAGAGTAGATTTGAATGCCTTTGGTCTGTCAATAGGCAATAACTGCAGAGAAGCATTTTGTAAAGACCCTGGGAGCAATAACCAAGCTGATGAGCAAAGAATTAGACTGGTAATGATAACCTCTTGATTTAAACCTGGGAAAGCAACAGTGATCCCTACAAATGGAGATACAGATGTAGGCATCCTTGAGATTCGGGTTGACCATCACATTGAAGAGGAAGGAAAGGATCTATAGTTTCACAGAATTTATAAGATAGAGTCACTCCACAGACCATAATCACCTTGCCAGTACCAACCTTCATAAAGCACTCCCCTGCCTAGAGGAGAGTGAAACAAATCAGGCCTGGGATGAATTTGCAAGTGCAAATCATCAAGTTTTACCTTGAAGTAAGTGAAGTTATCACTCTGTTTTATATGGAATCATTTCTTTATATGTAAGGAGGATTATTCCAGAGATGAGGGAATTGAGTAATAAATGTGACCTTCCAGCTTTTCTTAGTTATTTCTTGATGAAGATTCAAGTATTTAGTTCAAGTGTTTATGAAGCCATTTGCTTGGAGGTGGTACAGGGGATATTGAGGACTGGGTTGTTAACAGTGCAGAAATCTACACATAATTCACCATGCAGAATTCTGAAAGTAAGTACCAGGACAGAACTTTAAGCCTCTCCTTGTAGATGAGGGTTTTTTAGTCAGGTGATCTGTTTAGTTAAGAACCTTAAGAGTCTTTTTAGTTGTGTGATGTGTCTGAATAGAAACATACTAAAAAGCTAGTATATTGTATAACTGGTATGATGATGGCAGAGCACTGGGGACTGATAACGTCTTTTGATCTGCATGAAATAATTTTAGTTATAAGCTGGCTTAGATAGGAGGATTTCCTGATTACTGTTGATATATGATGGTAAAAGGATATGGAGCTGTCAGAGAAGGTACTCATACCTCTATTGACTGTATCGGTAAAGTATGGGGTTCTGTTAATACTGTAATCTGCCAAACAGATTTCTTTTCCAAAGATAACAATGTTACACTTCTTTGCATTAAATACAAGCCTATTTCTAATTCATTATTGATTTGTATAGATTAGCCCTTGCTGTAGTAACATGGTATCAAATGCAGAGCAATAAACAACAATCAGCTTGCAGACATTTGCAAATACAATTATCCATACATCTGCCTTAATGGTTTGGAGATCTGAGAAGTCGACGACAAACAGAAAATGTGCCAGTACTGAACCCTGAGGAATATCTTTAGTCACTTTTTTACCTTTTAAAGTGGCATCTGTTACTTTATCTTATTTGATTCTATGTAAAGGCCATTTTGCTATCCATCTACAACATAAAATTAAATAAAAACAGTATAGTTTTGTCAAAATGAGATTGTATGTTTAGCGCAATACATTTTTTTCATATCAAACCTTATAAAATCAGATGTAAAACATTCCATGGATTTGCAAATTAGACTTTTTAGGATGATGGGTCTATAGTTCCTGAAATCTGAGGTAGTGTTCCCTTCACTGAGTGGAACAATGACAACCAATGTCCAGATGTCAGGAACATACACTGCAGCTATGCTTCAGTTGAATAGTTTTAGAAAGGGTCAGAGAGGGTCTGTCTGGTGATGTTGACTAAGCAACCATGTATACTGTAGGGGCACACAGAGCTAGTATTTTTGGATCCCTATCACATGGTCGACAGGCCATATGATCGACACTCATTTGGTCGACAGTTTATTTGGTCGACAAGCAGTTTTATGTGGGGAGCTTCGCCCCCCACACCCCCCCTAGCTATATATATCAACTCCAGGGTCGCACAACATTGGGGAGGGGGACAAATCTGCCTGTTGACCAAATGAATTGTCGAGCAAATGAAAGTCGATCAAATGGCTTGTCGACCATCTCAGGTAGACCTGTATTTTTACATTTAGAGGGAGCAGTTAGGACATATTCCATAGCAATAGTGGTGGGAGGAAGAGACTCAGGGCTTTGCTGAAGTACAGATCTGTAACTAAACTTACTATAACAGCAGATGCTCAAGTGATCACTGCTGTTGTAGCCTTAGTTATACAGGTTATATCCTGGCAAGCATATAACAGCTGGCCATCTTCCAAAGCTTCAGGGCACATTTCACACACCCAAACTGTCAAGCAGCTTGAGCTGAGCTGACTAAAAGACAAGTTTAGGCGCAAAGCCCTTCAATGCATTCCTGTCAGCAGAGAGAGGGAGGCTGAGCCCTGAAAGGACAATGCTAGGAACAAATAAATATGTATGTCCACACCCTAGAATAAAAAACACTGCAAAAAAAAAAAACAAAGGGTATGGCGGGAGGGAGCGGCTACTACAACAGTGATTATTCAGCCATCTACTATTATAGTAAGTTCAGCTTACACAACTGTACTATGTTCTTCTTACTGATCACTGCAGCAGTAGCCATAGCTATATGTGTAGATTACCACAGTTAACTATATTTGGGAGGTGGAAGGAGAAGGGTCCAGGAGCCTAAGTTCAGCTTACACAACTGTACTATGTTCTTCTTACTGATCACTGCAGCAGTAGCCGTAGCTATATGGTTAGATTACCACCGTTAACTATATCTGGGAGGTGGAAGGAGAAGGGTCCAGGAGCCCCAGGAAAATGGTCCTAGCAAAGCTTGACTAGACCTAGGGAAGGAATCAAGCTAATAGTGCCTTGTAAGAGTATGTACAGAGGACCAAGTAGCAACTTCCAGAATCCTTCTAGAATGTAACCATTTCCAAAAAAAAACATAAGTGAAGCCATGGCAATGGCAGACTGGCTTTTCAACCTGTCTGGAATATATTTGTTATGGCTAGTATAACAAAAGTTAATAACCTTAGACAAACATTTGGAAATAGTCTGTTTTTGACACAGGTTGTCCTTTCTTCTTACCTTCACAAGAAATTAACAACTTATCCGAAAATCTGAAAAATTTATTTCTGTCAAGATAGTACCCGAGTTGTCCGTGGACATCCAAGATATGTGGTATCCTTTCTCCCTCATTTTTAGGTTCAGGAAAGAAAATGGGGAGATGAATTGGTTGGCTTAACAAACTCAGATACCACTTTAGTCCTAAAAGAAGAATTACTTCTCAAAGAAACCCTGTCCCTGTGGAAGATGACACAGGGTTGACTCACCATAAGAGCTTACAATTCAAATACCGTTCTTGCAGTGGTCAGAGCAATCAGTAAAACTTTTTTTCATGTTAACAATCTCAAATCAGTTAAATTATCCAGTTCAAATGGAGAAAAGTCTCTAAGACAAAATTAAGATCTCTAGGAGAGGCCACCAGTTTTCTAGGATGTCTCTTATGCAAAACCCCTTTCAAGGATATTTTGACATGAGAGTGCATTCAGGATCCATGGGTAGACATTCTGAAATGGAAGATAGATGAATCTTGCTAAAAGAATAAGAAAGACCATAGGATAGTAACTCACATGCAAATACTGTAAAACCAGAGAACAACTAGCTCTAAACTGGTGCTGTTTATATTGTTGCCACCAACTAGAAAACCTTTGCTGTTTGCTAATATATGACTTTCTAGTAGCAGGCTGTCTCCATTAGTACCTGCTGCATGTCCTCAGAAAACAGGTTCCTAAAAGAAATTAAGACCCTATCATCCAGGTAGTCAACTGAAGATGATTGATGTCAGGGTGTATCATAATACTCTTGGTATTGTGTGCGTAGATCTAGTCTGTGAGAAAGATTTGTGGAAATTACCCATGGCCATTTCCAAATAAAGGGAGAACAACGGTTGGCTGGGCCAGAAGGAAGTCTCCACAGTGATGTTGGGGGACTCCTTTAAAATGTTCATAAGTACCCTGGAAAGGGTGAAAAAGCATACAGGAACATTCCTATCCAAAGAAAAGAAAAAATCATCTGTCTTCCATGCCTTCGTTCATGGAGTCCTGGAGCAGAATCTTGTGAGTTGATTGTTCAGAGAGGAAGCAGAGAGATCTAGTTGAGGAACACCCCGCAGATGGATCAAATCTTGGAAGACCTCTAATAGAGTTTCCATTCGTAAGAGTTTGTTTGTCCTGCTCAACTTGTTTGCCACACAGTTTTGCTCTCACTGAAAGTGGGATGCTTGTAGAGTGAGACTGCAATGTGAAGCTACATACCAATCTAACATGACTAACCTGCAGAAGGGGTATGACCTGATCTCCCCTTGCTTGTTAATGTGCCACATGACTGTGGTATTCTCTGTAACAAATTGAAGAGGTGCCATGGCCCAAAGATGTTTCAGATAACTGAGGTTTTTTTATCAGGGCAAGCATCTGTTTTATATTTATGTGCTGGTGTCTGTCATTGGTGCCCTGTGCCCCACACACCTTGCATTTTAGCCCACTTGAAACTGCTCAACAAGCAAAGTCCAATGTATCTGTGGTAACTGACTGCTTTGGCATAGGGAGAGTGAAGGGGATATCTGGATTTAGGGATATTTACTGTTTTCACCAAGTGATTTATTGTCTGAATAAACAACAAAAAAAAAACGCTGAAGAACGACACCAGTCTACTTCCAACTAAAGTTTAATATGAAGCACTTTTCGTCTTGTTATAGTCTGACAAACCTCAACACTGGGATTTCAAAAGACAAAGGATGTTGGTGCTGGGACCAAAGAGACTTCAGATAAAATTACATCTTTCTCATGTGAAGTCTTTCCAGGGGTATCATGAGAATCATATATGTACTGATAACCAAAATCCTCAGATATTCCTTTGCAGTGTCTAAAGTGTAAGAGTAAAACCTTACAAATAGATTAATTTTTTATCTGTGGAAGAAAAGCTGATACCCCAGGAACACAATCCCGTGTGAAGGAGTCAAAAAGTCTTTTAAATGTTCTCTTTGAACCCCAGCTTGTGTAAGACATCTCTCACCAAAGTGAGAGACTCCTGACACTTTGAAAAAGATGCTGCAAATATATGCAAATCAGCTAAATATATGACAGTATGTGGATACCTGCAGCCTGCAATGAGCTGCAACTGAAACTAGAAACTTTGTAAACACTCCCGGTGTAGTGGATAGGCCAAAGGGTAAAGCAGAGAACTGATACTGTCATCCAGACACATAAAACATTAAGAAATACCTGAAATCTGGATGAATAGGAATGTGATGATAAGCATCGTTTAAATCTAGTGTTACGAGGGAACCTGAATTTGTGAATGCGCTATCACAAATAGGTTTAGGAAAGAAAGATTCATAGTTGGTCTCCAAGCATGTTCTTTCTTTGGCACTAAAAGCATCCTTGAATAAAAACCTTTCCCCACCTAGAGTGGAAGAACCAGTTCTGTCACTCACTGGGACAGTATGTGAAGAAAGACAGATTACAATAAGAGATTTGGTCTGGTAGATGAGGAAATAACCCCTGGAAAAGAGGAATGTCCTCCCACTGCCATCTGTAACCTTGATGAATGATCTTCAGAACCTACTTGTCTGAAACTATCTGTTGCCAAAGAGAAAAGATAAGACTCAGACCTTCTGGAAGGGAAAGGGTGCTGCCAGGTTGTGGGGGGACAAGGTCCACTGAGTAACCATTCTGACTTGTCAGACTGTCCTTGGTCGGGGGAGGGGGTCCTGAATTGTTTTTGGAACCAATTTGCTATTTCTTCTAAAACTTCTGTTCGCATGCATTTTTATTAAGACTGTTTATTTTGTTTTTTTGCCAAAACTGGATGTGGGCTAAAGAATACCTTAGAAAATCTGGAAAAGGAGGGTTGAGAAATCTTAGAGATCTCTTGGATCAACTTATACCTTTTATCACAAATTTTGATCAGCTCTGCAGCACAGAAACCAAAAGCTAGATCTCTATCCAAGGAGAATTTAAATTCTCATTGTTTTATATCATCTAGGAGGTTCTGTGAATGCAGGCAGGCAAACCTCATCAAAACAGTATCATTGGCCTTAGCCCTGGAAGAAGTATCAACCGAGTCACACACACTCTGTAAACAATGGGCAGTGACTTGTGCAGTTAAAGATACTAAATTATTTAAAGCAGACTTTTTTTCACAAGAAGAAAGTGCAGACAAATCATTCTCATACTTTCACAATTAGTCAAAATAAACTTTAACATATGAACCAGACAACTCAAAAGTCTGAAAAGCAAAGCTGTAGAAGCATATACTTTTTTTCCCCACAGTTATCAGTAATCTACCTATTCTTATTAGAAAGGTTAAGATTGGAATCAACTAAATGTTTAGAATAGCAGGATTAACTAAAGTTATAGCTGCTGCGTCAGGTTTGAGAACAGTGCATAAAAACTTACAACTGAGGAACATTACGGATTCTATCTGCGTTTTAGGGGCAAATGGCCAACTATCAGGAAAACTGCAGGCAGTGATGCACACATCCTCAGAAGCTAACAGAACTGGAACAGTGGTTGAAGGCTTTGGAAATTCCATCTGTAACAAATCATAGTATTTTCTAATGGAGTGAGATACCTCAGTGTTCTTCCACATAAAAAAACACTGGCAAATTCTGGAAATAGTCTCAGAGGAAAAACAACTTCCACATGGGGAAATCAGAAACTGAGGTCTCCACTGACTCTGTATCAGAAATCTGAGGAGAAAACCTGTATCTGTACCTTCATCTTCCTGTCCAGGTTCAGTATCGTGTATCTCTTCAGGAAAAGAGATATCCCTCTTTCTTTTACCAGAAATTACAACATGGATCAGTAGCCTGAATTAAACCCTGTGCCAGACACAGTAAATATACCTAAAGAAATTTGAGAAGTAGTAGACACATGTTTAGTTTTCTTTTCCATTTTACCAGGAAAAAATGGGGCCAGCAGTGTTATTAATGGCAACATCAGCAGCTTCCCCAGGGATGGGCATGACATTCTAACAAAACAGGGAATTATTCCCTGTTCCCTCTCACAGGATTAACAAGAGTGGCTCTCCCTTGCCCACTTTCCCAACAGATGAACAGGACATGGCTAACCCTAGGTGCATCATGGCTGTAGGCGCTACATCAGAGGGACACAGGGTAAAAGATGAGTGGTGTGAGGAACAAACAGTAGCTAAAGCAAATTCATCCACCTGCAACTGAAGCAAATTGCTAACCTGCTGTGGTGGCAAAGGCTGTTTTCTCAACTTTCTGTGGCTGTAAGAAGGCCATACCATGGGAGCAATAGTTTGTTCCATGGTCAAGTCGAAAATACTGCCTCTTTCCTGGGGAAAACAAGTAGCAAAAGTCAGTAAAAACTAAAAGTTTTTAAAAGATACTTTTTCACACAAAAACACAGTAAGTACTTTAAAACACTTTGCCAGACCCAAAAGGTAAAATAAAGAATCTCTCCACAGAAAAATTGTTTTTCAATTACTTTAAACAACTTTTAAACTGACAGGAAAGTGTTCTTTCATTTAAAAGTACAATACAGTCTTGTTATAATCCATTAAACCTAGCTTAAAAATAACTTTTCCTGATTTTTTTTTTTTTTTTAATGGAAAGTTTTCCCCCAAAGGGAACTTATCTACCCGGCAAAGGAAATAGCATAAGCTGACCATAGATCATTGAAAGTCTCGCACGACTGTACTTTTTCCTGAAGAGATTCAAGATACTGAATCTGTACTGGAAGATGAAGGCACATATACAACTCAAACTTGCCTTTTAGTCAGTTCAGCTCAAGCTGCTTGACAATTTGGGAGCATGGAAGGCAGCCTGAAAATTTGGAAGATGGCTGGCTGTTATACCCCCAAGCAGCTAAGGCTACTGTAGCAGTGTTCAGCATGAAGAACACTGATACATCCCTGCAGTCTTCAAAAGATCTAAATACGTGACATGATAAAATGCAGTAAAGGAAAAGTGCTATTATTATAATGAAACTCTGTTATAATATAGATATGGAAGTGCTCAAGTTGCAGCACAGCCTCAAAATCTGGCAATTTATTGTTAGGACTTCAGACACTGAGCACAGCAACCCCAATCCAGACTGGAATTTATTGCTGGCCTTTTTATTACATTAAAATGTCTAGAAGAGGATTTTGTGTTAAAAAAAAAAAAAAAAAAAAAAAAGGGCACTATGTGGGCATGTGCATTGGCCAATACATGGAATATGCGGAACAAAATATGCACTCTGTCCTTAGGAAAGCAAAAAGGACTATCATCTCATCCCAAGCTGACTTATACTGAAGTCACTTACTATGACATCAGTTACTTAGCTAATTGTTACAGGCAATTATCTTCTCTCTGTATCTGGACATCATCTGGGTAAGGGTAGCACTCCACTCAAGACCTGAGTCTTATCTGCATTTGACACATACATAGCAAGCTCCACTATGTCTTTCTAGGGGTCCTATTAGGCGTTGGGGTTGAGCACCTCAGGTCATTCATATCTAGATGAGCCATCACCAGGTCATAGTCAAATATGGCCTGTAGGTCCTTAATGATGTCACGGATCTTGGAACCAGTAAGGCAACTAACTGCCAGCATGTCTATGCCTAGCCTAGTTAGTAAAGATCAATGTGTCTGATGATCATCTTGCAGTTTGTTGACTCACTGCTGTATGCAAGTATGGAGGAGTAGTTTTAATGGATTGCTGCTGAGGGTCTTTTGTGTTGAATCTTGCAGAACTGGGTAACATATTTTTTTTACAACATCGGTGTATGTTGATTTAGTTTGATCATCTGGATGCATGGGGTAAGGGTTAAATGTATGTGTTGTCTACTGACCATCTAAGTCAGAGGGTTGCCTCCAGGTTATAAACTTACCTATACCTCTCACAAATCATGTCATGCTGGTTAACTAGTTGTTCTTTGTCAGTGAGAATTAGGCAATTCCTACATTGTCTAAGGATACCAAGTGCAAGGAAGCTGGCAACATATGTGATATTGGTATCCTGGTCTTCCAGGTTTGCCAAGGATGTCAAATTATCAATGATAATTCTATGCTGAACCAATTTAGTCAGCAGAAAGGGAAGATATGATGGATAGATAAACTGTGCTGTGGACGAGCTGAACTAGGTGAGGCAAAGATGTGCTAATTGATGCAACAAACACTTGAAATTATAGGGAAGAAATCATGCAAAAGAGTCAAATCCAAGAGCAGTATACAGCTGGAGTTTGGTACAGTGTACAAATTCAAAAGAATAACAACAGTATGAGGATGGAAGAGATAGTAAAAAAAGAAAATGCAGTAAGATCTAACAGTACTATATAACTACAATTAATTTCAGAACACAGTTATAGTAGCAATACACAAAGTATTCATAATGAGGACAAAAATTACAGACAACATACACCAGAACAGCATGATCAGATGCTACCAAAAGTATGGCTACAGTTTGGCTTGGCCATGACACACCACACACATCAAGGCTTGAATGCCACTAGCGTAATAAAGAGACATTCACTCAGATGCTAAAAATATGATTTAAAGAGTAGATGGGTTCAGTGCCACACATGGCTGCTACTAGGATGCCACAAAATACAAACTCTGAATTCAGTAGGTTTGGATGATACACAATGACTACTTCTAGGATTTATCAGACTGCTGCCACAAATTTGGATGCAGCCAAATATAGCTACTGTCAATAACTAGCCTGTTTACAAAGGGGAAGTGTGTTGTTTAAGTAAACTTACCATAACAGTAGATGTTCTAATGGATCACAGTTGCAGTAACCTAAGCTATATGGGTTCTACCCCCCCCCCCACTAGCAAGGTTTCCAAAAGCTTTGGGCACACTCCAGCAGATCCACCTGCCAAGAGGGTGCAAGGCTCTCTATATAAAAGGCAGGTATAGCACTAAAAATCTTCTGAGCATTTTGGCCCAGGTAGGAGGCAAGATCCCTGAATACTCAGAAATAAAAGTAACTGTAACTATATACAAAAGGCTAAAAATAATATGGACAGCAAGAAAAAAAGCAAGCTGAAGGGAGTGATGGTTACTGCAAAGGTGATTCATTAAAACATCTATTGTTATGGTAAGTCTACTTACACAATTGCAATACATTCAAAAATGGATTACAGCAGCTTAGATAGGCACAGAAAAATAGGGAGGAGGCCAATACCTTAGACTCCAAGAGCTCCAGGAACATGATCCTAGCACAGGCTGTTTTGAGCCTGGAATAGGAATTCCCGCTTGCACAGAAGACCATACTGCTGCCTCTAGAATACTTCTAGAGTCCACCCCTTCCAAAGTGAGCTGTACCCTGTCTGGAATTAGCTAACTGTGACAAGTATGCCAGAAAATAATAGCACTGGGCCACCATCTAGAAACAGTCAACTTTATCACTGGTTGTCTTTTCCTCTTACAGTCACAGGAGACAAATGAAGCTAGTCAGCTTTTCTGAAAGATCGAATTTTGTCTAGGCACTTGAGCTGTACCTTTATTGAATTATCATTTGTAACATAGTCAACTAAACATTTATATAAAATTAATCAAGCCATATTAACAAGCTCACACTTACAAACATTATACATCACATACATTATTATACATCTTATAATCTAGACAACATTACATAAATTATTAATTTCCTTCCTTCTCTTAAACCCCATTCCTCATCAAAAGCATTTTCTGTATGTAGAGTTCCCATGAATTTCATTTTTTTCTATGTAATTTACTCCTACCCTTTTCTAAAGATTCCACCTCCTGTTCTTTTATCTCTGTTACAATTTCCACTACTTTCTAGTATAGTTGGTTTAGATTTAGATTTCCATTTTCTACTAATTGTTTTTTGTTTTGGCAGCCAACAGAATTACACTTAACAAGGCCTTTTTTTGGCAGCCAACAGAATTAAACTTAACAAGGCCTTACTGTATCTAGACAATCTAGATCCTGTATCCCAACTCAAAAAAATTATTTTCTTACTTACACTCATTTGGTCACCCAGTATTCCTGACAGAGTACTCCATATGGAATATTTAAAGTCTGCTAATTCATTACACTCCAAAAACATATGCCCCCCCCTCACCTTTGCAACCTTCCAAACCATACCAATTTCAAATCTCAGCTATTCTCTCACCTATCAACCAAATGGGAATGCCCATGTCACGCTCCAACATAAACCCCTCTCCACCCCATCTTTTTCTATCCTGCACTGACATCATTACCATTTACCAATTCTATTGCTTTATCTCAACCTAAAACAGTCTCGCCCTACCAGGGACTGATTTTCTCTCTGCTATCTAATGTACTATACTTTCCATAATCCAATTTTCTTGTACTTTCTCCATGCAAAATGGTCCATCTAGCCTGCAAAGGGCTAGTAGCTACTTGTTTAATGTTTACTTACAAACAGCTTATTTGACAAAAATGTATTTTTCTGCACATGTTCAGTTTACCCAACCTCCAAAAGTGCTAATAACCTTCTGTTTAAATGTTAACTCACTAAAAGCTTACTACATAATGTATTATATTTCTGTAAATGTTTTAATTGTTCTGTACAAATCGTTGTTATTCTTTTGTAACATGTAATATGTAACTTGCAATATTCGGAGCTTTTCTCCTCGGGCCTCCACTGAAAACGCTCTTTATGGCCCAGTGGACTTCCCCAGTCATCAAACTTAAATAAATAAATAAATGTACCCAGTTTACTCTTCTCCACCATACATCCAACATTTGCCATCTCCCTGGAAAATATATTTGGAGTCTGCTTGGGGTATAAAAGTATCTATGCAAACACATCCAGGTAAAAGTCCTAACTCTTCTAGACTTTGTTGCATATTTGTGACCCATACTTATGTCCTTCAGCTGTTGCATATCTAATCTCTCCTCCAAATCTCTTCTGTCCTTTTCTGATTGATTCCTGTAGTTATCATGCAATATTTTATATACCCTTGTAAGTTTCTCTTTTTTTTAACTGAAGCTTCTGTTCTAGATCCAATTAAAAACTCATTGCAGATCCTTCATTTATGATTCCCCTATCCTTTCTCTTTGTCGTGTGGAAGATGATTTTAGGCATAAAAGTAGAATTTGGTCTCAAAGAAAACCAGTCCTTGTGAAATGTAAGGTAGGGATATCTCAGCATAAGTGCTTGTAGCACAGATGCTCACCTGTCAGATAAGTAAAACAAGTTAAGATTCTCATATCAGCCTTATGAGCTGGTTCAAACAGAGAGAAAGTAAACTTCCTAAGGAGGAACCACCTGTTTCCTAGATGTGTGAGTATGTAAGATCCTTTTTCAAAAATATTTAACTTGGAGTATTGTTAGAAAGTTGGTAGGGGGATTTAAGAGCAGACAAATAGAAACGGCTGACAAATGTACCTGGAACCCAGACCTGAAAAAGGTCTTGGTTCATTGACTGGTACCAATCTTTCCACTTGCATGTATATGATTTTTTAGTAGCAGGCTTTCTTGTCTCCTTTAGTACCTGCTATAAATCCTCAGAAAAAAAGACGCCTAAAAGCCTTCAAAATTTTTGTCATCCTAAGAGTTAGATGAAGAGTTTCTAGACTGGGATGCATTAAACTCACTCTTGTCTTATGTGTCTAAATTCATTCTGTAGGAGAAGCTTGTAGTAACTGTCCTTGGCCAGAAGGAAGTCACTGCCCCAATTCTGGAGAGTCCTTTGGGATTTTTAGAAGAACCCTGGAAATCAGCAGAAATGTTGAAAAAGCATACAGGAACATTCCCTTCCATGGAATGAGAAAGCACCTGTTGCCAGACCTGACTGCATGGAGTCCTGGAGCAGAACTACTGTAGTCATGCTTTCCGAAAGGATGCAAACAGATTTAGTTGAGGTGCTCCCCACACATGGATCAGTTACTGGAAGACCTCAGGATGAAGTTTCTATGCATGAAGATCTATCATGGTCCTGCTGAGCTTGTTTGTAATAAGATTTTGCTATGACAGAATGTATGAAGCTTGAAGAGTCATAGTAAGCTGAACTGCTACATCCTAGGTCATCACAGTTGGTCTGCAAAGAGGGTAGGATCTGTTTCCCCCTCCTCCCTGGTTTATTTATGTACCACACCACTATGATGTTGCCTTTGTACACTTGCAAACATCCTGCAGACTAGGGATAATCCAAGGTCTTCAAAACACTGATAACAGCCATTTCCCTGACATTTATATGCTTCTGTCTATAGGATCCCATAAATCATGCATGTCTACCCCTTATAAAACCACTATCATGCCAGATCTGCACCATCTCTGGTGAATGAATGAAGAGGAAGTCAGATGGGAGAAAGGAAGACCTGAAACGTATGCTATTTGATTTACCCACCCTCCTCTTCCCTCTTTACAAATCTTAGAACTGGGATATGAATAGCCAAAGGGTATCTATGCTGAATCCATACTGATCTAAGGTCCTACTGTATTTTCCTCATGTGTAGTCTTGTAAAAGACAGCATGACAATTATCAATGCTGCTTACTCTAGAATCCTTACCCCAGAATCCAGAGAAACTGCCTTTATGATGCTTGGTTTAGGCTGCAGAATCCCAGGAAGAACTGATGGAATAGCTCTGCTTTATGTGGAGGAAAAAAGGCTCTTCCCAAGGCTGAGTCCAACAAACATTCCAGGAAAACCATTCTGTAAGACGGAATAGGAGAAGACTTCTGCAAATTGATATGAAAGCCCAGACTGACTGGAAGTTCCTGAAAAGTTGCTCTTGAAAGCTGGAAAAAGAGTCTCCAAAAACCAGACAATTGTCCATTTGGAAAAATGTGAATGACTTGGAATCTGTGGTAAGCAACACATGGAGCTAGGCATTTTGTGAATACCACTGATGCAGTGGAGGGTGCAATGGGCAAACAAGAAAACTGTTATGTCTGGAGTGCAAAATACTGAAGTGATAATATCTTGAATTTCAGAATCTTTACAAAGCAGTTTTGAAAAGAAAGATCTACAATTGACATCCAGGATACTTCTGGTTTGAGAACTAGAAATCTCCTTGAATAACAACAACTGCCTAGGAGAATGGCAGGCATTGGTTCTACAACTCAGACCACACACTGCACAAAATGGGAGGAAAAACAGATGTTTGGGTTTCTGGGTAAGTGGGAAAAGACTCCCACTCTCAAGAGTACCCCTAACTGAATTACCTTCAGAACCCAACTATCTGAGACTATCTGATGTTAAAAGGGAAGATGAAGTCTCAGGGATACAGAAAGGTTGCCAGGATGGAAGTAAGGGGAAGCCTGAAAAGATGGTTATTTTTGCTAACTGGGAGGACTGTCCTTGAATTTTACAGGCTTTTCCTTCTTTTTTAGCCTCCTTTCTTTTGCTTTTTAAAACTGTAATTAGTGGCCCCTTGAGTCTGTGTATTGGAAAAGGGAGTGGAGAAAGACTAAAAACGATAATTTGGTCTAAAAAAAAAGGAAAGTTTAAAAATAGGTTTTCTCCTTTCATAACACATCTTAAGCACCTCAGTTGCAAAAGGGAAAAACACAGTATCTTTATCTAAGGGTGAAATTAAAATCTCAAATTTGACATCTTCAGGGAGATATTGAGAATGAAGCCAAAAGGGTCTCCTCAAAACTGATCCAGAAGCAGCTCCTCTGGAAGAATAATCAGTGCCATCACAAGCACACTTTAAAATATGTTTAGTCACCTAAGAAACAGCTGCCATAAGTGTTTAATAAACTATTTACCTCAGAAGAAGGAAGGAAGGTAAGGCATTTACTTCTGCATATTCTCAAAAGACACAAGCAAAAACTTCAGCATATGAGCTTGGCAATTTAAAATCTTTAAAGTTAAAGTACTAGAAAAATACATTTTCTTCTTCAACTAATCCATTACTTTCGCATCTTTCTTAGAAGGCATGGGATTAGTTGCAGTAACCATCAGATTTACAAAGAGAAACTACTGCTGGGTCAGCTTTTGATTTAGAAAATAGTTAATTGTGTGCCTGGAGCATCCTGCAGACTTCCTTGAGAAAGGCTGACTGTCAAGAATACTGGTTGCAATGCGAAAATAATTTTGTAAAACAAGAAATGCAGGAGGGATAAGTGTAACTTTTGCTCCCTGTAGTTGTAACAAATAATAATATATTTTCTGTGCCACAGAAGTTTCATTCTGCTTCCACTGAAAAACCTATCCCATATTAGAATATCACTGAAAGAGATTTCTTCAGTAGGAAAGTCTGAAGCTATACCATCCTCAGAATCAGAATGATCAGACAGTGGCAAGCATCTGCAGTGACTGGTCTTCTGTCTGGAAAAAACTGTCAGAATGAGAAGTACTTTTTCTTTTCTAGCCTGAAGATTTTAAATTTAAAGAAAAAGCAGAAATCAGCGCCTTAGCAAAGCCCAGTAAATCTGTCCTGCCCACAGCAACAGAAAAGTACAGTTTTGTACCTACCATAAATGTAGATGTTCGAGTGCTAATACAGCTGCAGTCATAACAGATGGGTTCTCCTGCCGGCAGGCGGGTCCTCGGTCGGCCGAATTCCAAAGTCTAGGTCCAGCGTCGGTTGTCGTCGCTTCTTCCCTGACGTCAGTGCGACAGGGGTATAAAAGAACCAGCCGACGCCATTTTCTTCAGTTTTTCTTGCCCCAGATGTCAGGTGCCCCCAGAAGGAAGGCAATACATACATTTGTGTAATAAAGCAATGCCATATAATCAAAATACAGTAGTGCAAGCAAATACATCATGAATGAATACCCCAATCAGGTTGTATGAGGAGGTGTTAGCCAATAGGCCTGTCCCAAGAGGGGAAGGAGGGAGGGAAACCTGGACTGCAGCTGTATTAGCACTCGAACATCTACATTTATGGTAGGTACAAAACTGTACTATGTTCATCGTGCATACAGCTGCAGTCATAACAGATGGGCAGAATTCCAAAGCTAAGAAAGGGGTGGTAGGCACTAGGTGGAACTAGGAGGAGCCAGAATGCCCTGCAAGACTGCAGTGGCAAAACCTGCTCTAGATCTGGAGTATAATGGAAGGTGGTAGTGCTTGGAGAAGGTATGCACAGAACTCCAAGTGGCTGCTTCCAAAATATCTTTGGTAGGAACTCCTCTGAGGAAAGCTGCAGAGGTAGCCGTGGCCCTTGTGGAGTGAGATCTGATGCCTGTAGGTACAGTTTTGCCATGAAAAGAATAACAAAAGCGTATGCAGTGGGCTATCCATTTTGAGATTGTCTGTTTGGAAATTGGCTTCCCTTGAGCTCCTATAGCATAGGACACAAAGAGCTGTTCTGATTTTCTGAAAGGCTTTGTTCTGTCCAAATAATAACGCAGTTGTCTGTGGATGTCCAAGGAATGTAGTAATCTCTCCCCTTTGTTTTGAGGATTAGGATAAAAGGTAGATAAGTGTATAGCCCGATTCAAAGCTACCCTGGATACCACTTTTGGCATAAAGGATGGGTTGGTTCGTAAGGAAATTCTGTCCTGATGGAAGATGATAAAAGGCTGCACAGCCATGAGAGCTTGTAGTTCCGATACCCTACGAGCTGAGGTAATAGCCAGAAGGAAAGCTGTTTTCCAGGACAAATATTGCAAATCTGTTGAGGCAGCTGGCTCAAAAGGAGGCAAGGTCAGCTTTTCTAGAATGAAATTGAGATCCCAAGCAGGTATTGGTTGTTTCCTTGGGGGTTTTAGATTCTTAGCCCATCTGAGGAACTGTCTTAAGAGGGGTGAGAGAATAAAGGTGGATCAGTGTTGTATTCTGCAGAAATGGCTGAGGCATGGATTTTGATGGAGGAGAATGAAAGTCCACTGCTTAGCAGCTCAGCTAGATACTGTAATATTTAAGGTAAATTCAGTTTTCCAGGATTCTGGCCCTTTTTCTCATTCCAGGCACAAAACCGTTTCCATTTTATGGAGTAAGCTTTTCTAGTAGACGGCCTTCTGGCCTCCAAAATGACATCCTGCACCTCCTTGGAGAGTAGGGTCTGTTGTGATGTTAAGGAATCTTCCATGCGGCTAGATTGAGTGTTTTCAGCTGACTGTGAAGAGTTTTGAAGCTGTGCTGAGTCAGAAGAAGAGGCATTAGAGGCAGGGTCCATGGTGGGGAATGCGTCAGGCTCCTCAGGAGTGGGTACCAGTGTTGTCTTGGCCAGTCTGGAGCAATGAGAATCATCTTTGGTCTGTCTGCTCTGGTTTTTAATAGAACTTTGGGCAGCAGAGGAAGAGGTGGGAAGGCATAAACTGTCATTGTTGTCCAACTGAAAGAGAGAGCGTCCACTCTCCAGGCTTTTGGATGAAAAATCCTTGAGAGGAATTTTGTCAATTGGTGATTTTTGTGGGAGGCAAAGAGATCTATGTCTGGCCTTCCCCATGCTTGAATTATCTCTGTAAAAACTTGAGGATGCAACTTCCATTCGTGTCATATTTCTGCTTAGGTTGTCTGCCAGCATGTTTTCCTTGCCTGGCAAGTACTGTGCTTGAAGCTTGATTTGTAAGTCCAGAGCCATGTTCCAAAGTGACAAGGCCAGCCTGCATAGGGGGTATGAATGGGTTCCTCCCTGTTTGTTTATGTACCACATTACTGTGGTGTTGTCTGTCCTTATCAATAGTTGACCTGGATACAGAAGGTCTTTGAAAGCTATAATAGCATTTATTACTGCTAGCATTTCCTTTTGATTGATGTGAAGGTGCTTTTCTTTTTGGGACCATTTGCCCTGAATGCACTGATCTGTCATGTGTGCCCCCCAGGCGTAGTCCGAGGTGTCTGCTGTGATGACTTGATTTGCTTGAGGCTTGCTGAATGGGAGACCTGTGTTTGTTTGGCATGCTTGAGCCCACCACAGAAATTCCTTTTGAAGACATGGAATTAGTGGTATTATTGTTTCCAAACTGTGGCTGTGTTGAGACCATAGGTTTTTCAGGTACCAATGAAGTTTCCTCATATGCAGCTTTGCACATGGGATTAGTAAGATGCAAGATGCCAAGAATCCCAGAGCCTGCAGGATTTTCCTTGCAGTCAGCCTGGTGAAATTTGCTAGTTTTCTGAAGTATTGAGTTAGTTGCCCCTGCTTCTCTGGCGTGAGGTAGGCCATCTGGGTGTTTGTGTCCAAGTTGGCACCCAGGAAAATTATTTTCCGAGAGGGTATTAGTCTTGATTTCTTTTTGTTGACTGTGTATCCCAGAGAATTCAACAACATTATTACATAAGCCAGATGTTTCAGAAGTATGTGCTTGCTGTCCGCTTGGATCAGGCAGTCGTCCAAATAGGGGTATATTTGTATCCCTTGAAGTCTGCAGTAGGCAATTACTGATGCCAGGCATTTCGTGAATACTCTGGGCGCAGTAGATAAGCCAAAGGGCAATGCAGAGAATTGATAATGGGTTGAACCTGCAAGAAATCTGAAGTATCTTCTGCAATTTTGTCTGATTGGGACATGCAGGTATGCCTCCTTGAGGTCCAATGTTACCAGCCAAGACTCTTTGCCCAGCATGGGAAGAAGCTGCTGTAAAGTGAGCATCTTGAATTTTGGTACGAGTAAAAATGTGTTTAGGATGGATAGGTCCAAAATAGGTCTGCAATCTTTTCCCTCCTTGGTACCAGGAATAGTCTGGAATAAAAACCTTGACCTTGTTCGTGCGTATGTACCTCTTGAATAGCTTTCATGTCTATGAGATCTGAAATTTGTCTTTGTGCCTCTGCCCTTTGATTGTGTGGCAGGTTTGGCATGCCTCTCATTTTTGGAAGGGTGTGAAAATGGAATCTGTAGCCTCTGTTTATAATGTCCAGGATCCATTTGTCTTTTGTGACAATATGCCAATTTTTTGAAAATAATGCCAGTTTTCCGCCTAAGGGTGCTGCCATTTGAGCCTTGCTTGGCATGCAAAGGGGAAAGTCATTGGGCTTGCTTTCTGAATGGCTGCGAACTATCCTCACCACCTCTTTGTGTAGGAGCTTGCCATTGTCTGCCTCTAAATGATCATTGGGATTGCCCTCTGCCCCTTGGGCGCCCGTATCTACCTCTTTGGGGTCTGTCCGTGGCTGGAAAGGACCAATTTTTGGAAGGCCAATTTCTACTGAAACGTGGGGGTTGTACCTGTAGAAAATCTTTCACTGTTTGCATTGATTTAGCCTTTTCCTCCATTTTCTTTAATACCTCCCTCAGCATTAGCACCAAATAATGCATCCTTTTGTAGAGGGGCATCTAGTAATTTAGCTTTGACATGATCTGGTAAGGTTTGTTCCTTGAGCCAGGCATGTCTACGTATGACTGATCCTGTAACAGCAGTTCTACATGAGGCCTCTAGAGCATCAAAACCACATTGCAAGGTATGTTTACCCACTTGTTCTGCATTATGCATCAAATCCTGCAACTCCTTCAAGTCTGGTTGTTCAGGTTGTGACATTTTACTTCTCAATTGTGATAACAGAAAGTGTTGGTACTTTAGCATATGGAACTGGCAGTTTAATGCCCTCATGGTTAAGGTTGCCGAGGTATATACCTTTTTTCCCCACCTTTCTAAGGATCTGGAATCTCTCTCGGAAGGTAATGGATTTTTAGCAGTGGAGGCCTTAATTCCCTTGGGGCCCTGTGAGATAGTTTCTGGGTCAGCAGCATGGCTTTTGTATAGAAATTGGTGTGAGTCAGGAACCCGGTAGTACCTGTCAGGCTTGACTGGGGCTGGAGGTAAAGAATCCGGGTTAAGGCAGGCCTCCGAGAACACATCATCTAGTATGTCCAAGACAGGAGGTATAGCCAGAGGCCTGTGCTGAGGTAGCAAGAGAAATTCCCTAAGCCTTTTCTTGGAATCTGAGTACTCTTGGCCTTCCCAGTGGAAGTCTTCCCTTAAGGTATGCAAGGTTTCCCCAAATGAGTAATCCTCTGGGGGGATACAGAGGGAATGGACTCCTCTGCATCAGAATCTTCAAAAGGGGAGAGAAGTTGTTGACTGCAACTGAGCTAAGTTGTTGACTGCAACTGAGCTACAGAATATAAGTATCTTGATTTTTTTTGATTATTTTTACAGATTACTGTTTTTACAATTTAATATATATATGAAGCACTTTGTCTATTCAGTATCTTCACAAATCCTTATCTGTTTAAAAACTTTCATTTGTCTCTGTAGTGCTTGCTGTCTTGTAGGCTATTGTGTAAACTGAAACATTTCCTCTGTGTAATTATCTCTTGGCTAGTGGGGGCTGGTTCTTTTGTGTTCTTGTAAAAAAAAAAAAAAAAAAGAAGTTTCTGTCTTTGCACACAGTGCAGACTAGAGAAGTTGTTGACTGCAACTGAGCTACAAAATATAAGTATCTTGATTTTTTGATTATTTTTACAGATTACTGTTTTTACAATTTAATATATATAAAGCACTTTGTCTATTCAGTATCTTCACAAATCCTTATCTGTTTAAAAACTTTCATTTGTCTCTGTAGTGCTTGCTGTCTTGTAGGCTATTGTGTAAACTGAAACATTTCCTCTGTGTAATTATCTCTTGGCTAGTGGGGGCTGGTTCTTTTGTGTTCTTGTAAAAAAAAAAAGAAGTTTCTGTCTTTGCACACAGTGCAGACTAGAGAAGTTGTTGACTGCAACTGAGCTACAAAATATAAGTATCTTGATTTTTTTTTTATTATTTTTACAGATTACTGTTTGACAATTTAATATATATAAAGCACTTTGTCTATTCAGTATCTTCACAAATCCTTATCTGTTTAAAAACTTTCATTTGTCTCTGTAGTGCTTGCTGTCTTGTAGGCTATTGTGTAAACTGAAACATTTCCTCTGTGTAATTATCTCTTGGCTAGTGGGGGCTGGTTCTTTTGTGTTCTTGTAAAAAAAAAAAAGAAGTTTCTGTCTTTGCACACAGTGCAGACTAGAGAAGTTGTTGACTGCAACTGAGCTACAAAATATAAGTATCTTGATTTTTTTTTATTATTTTTACAGATTACTGTTTTTACAACTTAATATATATAAAGCACTTTGTCTATTCAGTATCTTCACAAATTCTTATCTGTTTAAAAACTTTCATTTGTCTCTGTAGTGCTTGCTGTCTTGTAGGCTATTTTGTCCCACTCTCCCTCCCTGTTGGTGTCTTGCTCTTATACTTGGTGGCTTTGCAGTTGCCCGCCCCTACTGTGACACACCTCCCAGTCTAGTGTCATTAGCTCATTCTGCTTAATACAGAGAGAACATCTGATAAGGCCTTCTGTTCCTCCTTTTTCCCTTTCAAAAAGTAAAACAAAACTTTTTTTTTTTCTCATTCGCCAGAACCTTCTTGTGTTCTGACTGTCCTTCCCAAACATTTTGGAAATATACAGTATATTTCGGAGCATTTGTTATAACTGTATTTGCTATAACTGATTTAAGTATTTTTTTCTGGCTTTTTTGATTATTTACTGCTTAGCGACTGTATTTTAGCCTGTTTATACAGCTCTGCATTCTATTTAAACTGTTTTTGTGTTGATTACCTGTTTTGCACTTTTAAAAGTTAGTTGTTGCTTAATTTTACCTGTAGGCTAACACACTCAAGTGCACTAGCCGCTTAAAAGCATTTACTGTCTGTTTTTCCTCTGTTTTCTGCAGAAAAGTAAAGAAAAAAAAAATCTTGTTTTCCCACCTTACTGAACTAGAATAGTCCAGTCTTCAGAGTTTGCTGATCTCTGGGCTTTGTCTTGGTTCCTGTGCTATTCCATATCCTTATTTGGATAAAAGGAAGCGTCTTTGTTCACCAGTGGGAGTGGGGAGCACTGAGCGGCCTGTTTGTCCATAGAGGAGTGGTTCCAGCCAGAAACTTGTAGTCTATTGGCCATTTTGGGTCAATTCCTAGCTCTTTTCAGCCCCCTGTAATAAAGCCAGCTTTAGCGCGCTTTTTAGCTTGAATTCAGCTCAGCACAGCTCCTTGTGGTGTCCTGCAGACTTCTACAAGCAGCAGAGAGCAAAAGAGTGACTTTTTCCTGATTTAAGTATTTTTTTCTGGCTTTTTGATTATTTACTGCTTAGCGACTGCATTTTCTCCTGTTTATACAGCTCTGCATTCTATTTAAACTGTATTTGTGTTGATTAACTGTTTTGCACTTTTAAAAAAGTTATTTGTTGCTTAATTTTACCTGTAGGCTAACACACTCAAGTGCGCTAGCCGTTTAAAAGCATTTATAGCATTTACTGTCTGTTTTTCCTCTGTTTTCTGCAAAAAAAAAAAAAAAAAAAAATCTTGTTTTCCCGCCTTATTGAACTAGAATAGTCCAGTCTTCAGAGTTTGCTGATCTCTGGGCTTTGGCTTGGTTCCTGTGCTATTCCATATCCTTATTTGGATAAAGGGAAGCTTCTTTGTTCACCAGTGGGAGTGGGGAGCACTGAGCGGCCTATTTGTCCCTAGAGGAGTGGTTCCAGCCAGAAACTTGTAGTCTATTGGCCATTTTGGGTCAATTCCTAGCTCTTTTCAGCCCCCTGTAATAAAGCCCGCTTTAGCACGCTTTTTCGCTTATATTCAACTCAGCACAGCTCCTCGTGGTGTCCTGCAGAGTTCTACAAGCAGCAGAGAGCAAAAGAGTGACTTTTTCCTGATTTAAGTATTTTTTCTGGCTTTTTGATTATTTACTGCTTAGCGACTGCTTTTTCGCCTGTTTATACAGCTCTGCATTCTATTTAAACTGTTTTTGTGTTGATTAACTGTTTTGCACTTTTAAAAAAGTTATTTGTTGCTTAATTTTACCTGTAGGCTAACACACTCAAGTGCGCTAGCCGTTTAAAAGCATTTATAGCATTTACTGTCTGCTTTTCTTCTGTTTTCTGGAGAAAAGAAAAAAACAAAAAAAAAAAAAATCTTGTTTTCCCGCCTTACTGAACTAGAATAGTCCAGTCTTCAGAGTTTGCTGACCTCTGGGCTTTGTCTTGGTTCCTGTGCTATTCCATATCCTTATTTGGATAAAAGGATGCATCTTTGTTCACCAGTGGGAGTGGGGAGCACTGAGCGGCCTGTTTGTCCCTAGAGGAGTGGTTCCAGCCAGAAACTTGTAGTCTATTGGCCATTTTGGGTCAATTCCTAGCTCTTTTCAGCCCCCTGTAATAAAGCCCGCTTTAGCGCGCTTTTTCGCTTGTATTCAGCTCAGCACAGCTCCTCGTGGTGTCCTGCAGAGTTCTACAAGCAGCAGAGAGCAAAAGAGTGACTTTTTCCTGATTTAAGTATTTTTTTCTGGCTTTTTGATTATTTACTGCTTGTTTATACAGCTCTGCATTCTATTTAAACTGTTTTTGTGTTGATTAACTGTTTTGCACTTTTAAAAAAGTTATTTGTTGTTTAATTTTACCTGTAGGCTAACACACTCAAGTGCGCTAGCCGTTTAAAAGCATTTATAGCATTTACTGTCTGTTTTTCCTCTGTTTTCTGCAAAAAAAAAAAAATCTTGTTTTCCCGCCTTACTGAACTAGAATAGTCCAGTCTTCAGAGTTTGCTGATCTCTGGGCTTTGGCTTGGTTCCTGTGCTATTCCATATCCTTATTTGGATAAAGGGAAGCTTCTTTGTTCACCAGTGGGAGTGGGGAGCACTGAGCAGCCTATTTGTCCCTAGAGCAGTGGTTCCAGCCAGAAACTTGTAGTCTATTGGCCATTTTGGGTCAATTCCTAGCTCTTTTCAACCCCCTGCTATAAAGCCCGCTTTAGCGAGCTTTTGCGTGATTTAGCGCGGAGTTGCCCATAGAGCACCATCGGGCAGCGCCGGTTAAACAAGGTTAAACTATTTCTGGCTCCGTAAAGTCTGTTGTTCAATTTTTCCCTTAGAACTTCTCTACTTGCAATCTAAACAGCTATTCTCTATCTCAAAAGCTCAGCACTTGCTCCTAAAGCATTTTTATATAGGTAAAGTACTTGTATACTAAACAAAGTACTACATTAGCCTAGAATCCCCTTGAGTACCCATTTCCCTATAGGTCCCTTCTGACTCAGTTACACAGCAAACTTTTTCACTTTTTCTAGCATGTCGAAGGGTCAGTTGCTAGCGTCCTCTCCTGTTCAGCTGGTGAATCTGGGCATCTTGAGGCAATGTTACAATTGCCTCATGTACACAGACAACCCACTCCTTCTCCCACAAAACACAAATACATGTGAGAGATGCAACTATATAGCCAAACTGGAGGCTGAGCTCTCTCAACTGAGGACTGGCAAGACCAGACAGGAGGAGAAGGAAACCACGCACACCACAAACCCAGTTTCACATAGAACTATCACAACTGCAAAACAAACACATAAACACACAAAGACATACTCGGAGGCACTGATCAAAAATCTACCAAAACTACAGAGGCCTCCAAAGCAGACACCCAAGCAACTGCCACCTCAAGACATAAGACATGCAACACATAGTTCTCAAAGTCAGTGTGCTAAACAGTCACAGCCCTTAAGGTCAAGCACAATGCCAGACACACTTGTTATAGGTGACTCCATAGTCAGACACACTGACGTCCCACTCACCAGACTGAACAAGGAAAAGATCACAGTAAGCTGCCTGTCAGGTGCTAGAATCCGCCACATAACACAAGCACTCAGGTCACTCCACAGCAAGTACAAGTATGACTCAGTCATTGTCCATGCCGGTGTGAACAACCTGAGACGTACCTCCCTGGACTACATGAAAAGAGACATAGAGAAGCTCTCAGATTATGTAGCCCAGGCCGGTATGACCCTGACCCTGAGCAGTATCCTACCCTCACCAAGAATGATGCCACAATAGAGACAAAATGATCAGCTTTAATAATTGGCTTAATTACTGGTGTCATTCTAAGGGGATCCAATGTCTGTCTGCCTGGGATGACATGCTTGACAAGCCATGTTGCTTCGCAAGGGACGGCTTGCACCTGTCACCCCTGGGCTTCCGGATATTGGCAAAGGCTCTTGCCACCCCCATAGTGCCTTTTTTAGGCAAGGCTCAAATGATAAACCTACCGCCCTAGAAAACAAAAATGGAGAAAAACTAAGGGTAATACTGCTCAATGCCAGAAGTCTAAACCTCAAGATGCACGCCCTTGAAGCCCTCCTCAGTATGGAGAACATCGATGTCTGTGCTGTGACTGAAACCTGGTTCAAGGCTCCTGAGAGCACCCCAGCACTATCAGGTTATACCTCATATCATGCGTTCCAGCCCCAAAATCCAGACCGAACCACAAAGGAGGGGAGTATCCATATTCATAAAGGATACCCACACCTCCAGGTTAGTGGCAACGCACGAAGCATCGGAGACCATCCAGGTGCAATTAACCAGAGGTAAAACTTCCCTACAGTTTGTAACATGCTACAGACCACCTTCTCAAACTCAGGAAACCCACACAGCCTTCCTGAAGACACTGGAGAGTATGAATGTCTCTCCAAACACCATCATATTGGGTAACTTCAACTACCCAAACATAGACTGGGAACATTACTCAAGCCCCAACACCCTAGCCCAAAGGTTCCTTGAGTTCATAAACTCAAATGCTATGGAACAACTAGTCACCATTCCCACAAGAGGAGAAAATATACTAGACCTGATCATCACAAACGTGGGGACAAAATGCTCCACACGGAAGTATATCCCTCATTGGTGAGATCAGACCATAAATTAATCTCACTGGAGATCCACATCCCGCCCACCCCAGCAAAAAGACCACAGTGAAGAACTTCTCAAAAGCAAACTTCACACTTCTTAAGACTGGAGTGGTATCCTTCAAGGCCCCGAGCCAGTGGAAACCACAACCCACGCTGCTGAAACCCTTACAAATGCCTTCTACGAGCACCTCCAGGAATGTATGGATCAAGCAATCCCTAATAAAATCAAGACCCTTTCCACCAAAGGCAGGCGCCCGGTCTGGTGGACCCCAGCCATAAACAAACTCTACAACAAGAGGAGAAAGCTACTACATGACAGAGCAAAGTCCCTAAAAGGGAAGGCATCTCTGATCAATACTATCAAAAAACTACGATCACTCATAAAATCATCCAAGGCCAACTTTGAGAGAAAAATCGCTAATGACACAAAAGACAATCATAAAGCCTTCTTTAGCTATGTTAGAAACCTGAGTGGAAACTCCCAGATATGCTCAGAATTAGTCCAAAATGATAAAAAAATCACTGAACCCACAGACATTGCCAACATACTGGCAGACAGGTTCAGTGCAAATTTCTCCCCTCCCTCCCCCCCAAAAGGAGAAATATCTATCCCACCAGGGTCTAGCCTCCCAAACATCTCAGATGCCCAGGTGAGAGCTGCTCTCTCTAAAGCAAAAAACACAGCATCAATGGAACCGGACGGTGTCCCCGGCTGTGTGCTACACAAACTCAATGAGGAACTAAACCCACACATAAGGCTGCTGTTTAATCTTAGCCTTACTACAAGATACGTACCCAAAGAATGGCGTATGGCAACTGTGGTCCCACTCCACAAAGGCAGTGCTTCTACGGACCCTGGAAATTACCGCCCCATAAGCTTGATGAGCCTTGTCTGCAAAGCTATGGAGAGGATCATAATGGAACTCATAAATAAAGACAGTGGGGACCTACAGACACTGGATCCTACCCAATTTGGCTTTGTCAAGGTCAGATCCTGCCTCTTGAACTTGGTCGACTTTTTCGAAACAGTCACTAAGGCCATTGATGAGGGTAAGGCAGTTCACACAGCCTACCTTGACCTAGCAAAAGCGTTCAACACAATACCCCACTCGGGCATCATAGAAAAGCTCACCAGCTTAGATGTAAACCCATATGTCACAAGATGGGTTGCAAACTGGCTCAAGGACAGAACACACAGGGTTAGAGTTGCTGGTGCCATGTCAGACTCTAAGCCGGTCACGGCGGTGTCCCACAGGGCTCAGTCCTGGGCCCCCTCTTGTTCGGCATTTATTTTTCTGAAGTGCAGGCAAACATAGGGGGATTGTGGCTGACAAAACTTGCAGATGACTGCAAACTGGGCACCATAATTGACACTCCATCAGACACAGACATCCTCCAGAGAGGTCTCATAGAAATGGATAACTGGTGCCAGAGCCATGGCCTTAAGCTAAATGCCAAAAAATGTATAGTCATACCCTTTTGGAAAAACAAGGTAACCCCTAATTACCACATAGGTGGTAATCCATTAAACACGGAAGACGTTATCAGGCACCTGGGGACTCAAGTTGCCAGTAACCTCTCTTTTGACACTCACATTGCCAAAGTGGTTAGGAAGACCTTCTACATTGCCCACCTGATCATGAAGGGATTCACATCCAGATCAGGAGAGGTCATTGTACCCCTGTACTCTTCACTTATCAGACCAATGATTGAGTACAACGCCCCATTCGGAATATACCTTACCCGACACCTGCAGCAGTTGGAAAGACCCCAAAAGTTCCTCACCAAAAGGATAAAGGGGCTCAAACATATGTCATACGATGCCTGACTGAAGAAACTCCAGCTCTATTCAGTCGCATACCATCTGCTCAGAGGTGATCTGTGCCTGACATACAAGGCCATGTCCAACCCGGAATTAATGGACATGCTCCACCTCAAAAAATCCCAATCCACCAGAGCCACGAGAGCAAGAGACTTAAACCTCAACACGGATATAAATAGGATGTGCTGGAGGGACAGATTCATCACCCAGAGACTCCCTACACTATGGAACAGAATCTCAGTCCATGTGAGGCAGAGCCCCTCACAGAGTCTGTTCAAGAGAAATCTTGACGAGTGGATGGGAGATCGTAGGTTTACCCCGGGAATCATCTCTGTATCACTGCTGGACAGAGGCACAGCAAACTAATGGGTATAGTATTCTCATCCTAAGGGGTGGTGAAAGCCACACACACTCTGGCTAGGCTTATAAATGCCCTAGGGCAGATAGCCTAGTATAAACCTATGAACCTATGAACCTATAAGAATGTTCCTGTTCATCAGAGTGCTCTGATATAATGGAGGCCTGATCAGAGGAGGGGGATTCTTCCTCCACTCTGGGCCTTTTGTCCGGGGGGGGGTGGGTTGAGAACCCCTGATAAGAGTAATTAAATCCTCAGCCATTTTAAGCATTTGTTTTTTAGGCATGGGGCCTGGAGATGGGCCCTGTGTAGCTTGTCTCTTAGAATGCATGGCTGCTTTAGACTTAGTGAAAGCCTTGATGGAAAAAGAAGAGGAAGGTCTGAAGACACCTTGAGAGGAGGCAGACCTGTCCACATTTTGAGATTCACCACCAAGAGTGGCTTCGGTATCTGTAGTCGGGGTGTGGGCAGAGGAGCCTGCGACCTCGGGCACAGAAGACACCGCCAATGAAGTGTCGTCGGTAGTCAGGGGCTGCGTAGGCGCCTCGCTGAGAACCGGACCACCTGTAGTCGGCTTTGGCGTGGTGTCGGTAGAGGCTGCGGACCTCGTGTGTTGGTCCTTATCTTTGCGCTTTTTAGACAAAACTGGATTCGGAGTATCCGACGACATAATATAGTTAAATTTTTTGCCAAAATAATGCTGGGTGAACTCCGCCCAACGCTTAATGGTGTGTTTGTTGAATGTAGCACAAAAACGACAGACCGAGACGTCGTGGTCTGGGCCTAAACAAGGAATACAGAGGGAATGGAAATCCTTATGCGGTATTTGCTTCCCACATGAAATACAATTATTAACTTTGTCTGACATCGGTCTGAGGCAAGAAAAGTTTCCCCAACGGGGTACTTAGCTTTCAAGAAGACTTCGGTTGCAAAATTTTCGTAATTTCAGGAGCTAGCCGTCCGGCACTTGCGAACTGCTTCTGCTTCGGGCACCGCGCAGCAAGAAAGACTGGAGAAAATGCCATCGGCTGGTTCTTTTATACCCCTGTCACACTGACGTCAGGGAAGAAGCGACGACAACCGACGCCGGACCTAGACTTTGGAATTCGGCCGACCGAGGACCCGCCTGAGGGCAGGAGAACCCATCTGTTATGACTGCAGCTGTATGCACGATGAACATCAAGATGTTGGAGGTTTTCTTCTCAGCACTCTCTCCCTAAATAAAGCCTGACATTCAGGTAAGCTGGACACACCTTCCTCAATCCGATCCCAGCCAAGCGAAGACCCTTCACCTGCCTCTTTCCAAGACAGTGGCAATACTGGCTCTCCCTTGCTCACTAAGGGGATACCTGCACCTGCAAAAGATGTGGCTATCCCCTTGTATTTGATGGCATGGAAGGCTATACCAAGATGACTGGAAGAACAACACTGGTGGTCTGAAAAACAATAATCCGCCTCAGCACAGTCACTCACCAGCAGCTGAGGCAAACAAGGAGCCATCTGCCCCTTAAAGATTCCTTACAACATTTCTTCTTTTTGTGCACCAGGAAAGATAAAACCACAAAGACTGATTGCTGCTTGCTGGTAAGCCAAGAAAAAGGTTTAGATGAGTAGGTAAGGAGAAAGTACAGTTGTGTAAGTTGCACTTATCCATAACAGTAGATGTTCAAATTCTTCACTGCTGTAGTAGCCTTTAAGCTATATGGGTTGTGCCTTGCCAAAGACACAACAACTGTCTAGCTTCGTTCTCACTTCGTTCTCACTCACAATTCCACTCTTACTGGTGATTGGTCAGTCCTGAGGAGGGAAGATTAACAGTCAAAGTGGAAATTCTTCAGGACTTTCTTGCCTAAAAGTCAAGTAGTAGTGTACTCATCCTGAACTAGACAAACAAGAAATAATTACCAATCTTTTTCCATCAATAACTATGTATAAAAGTAGGAGGATGGTGGGTGGTTGCAGCTACTCTTAACAGTGAAGCATTAGAACATACTCTGTTATGTCTAAACACAACTTACACAACTGTACTGTTTTCATCATCCCCCCTGCTGCAGTAGCTTTTAGGTTATATGGATCGATTACAAAAGCCTATCCCACCTGACTCCGGGGAGGAAGGACATTGATCCAGTAGCCCCTGGAGAATGGTCCTAGAAAAGTCAGTCCCAGATCAAAACAAATAATCCAGTTTGCAATGCATTAAAATGTATGTGCAGAGGACCATGTAGCTGCTTTGAGAATACTTGTAGAGTCCATCTGTTTCCAATATGCCAATGAAGAAAACAAAACCATTGTAGACTGGGTCTTGATACTGCCTGGGGACTAGTTTAAAAAATACAACAGTGGAGGCCAACCATCTGGAAATAGTCTGTTTTGATATAGGTTGTCCTTTCTTAGTCCCAGCATAAGAAACAGATCATGTTTTCCAAAGGACTTGGTTTTGTCACAACAGTACCTGAGCTTCCTATGAACATCAAGAGTATTTAGAATCCATTCTCCCTGGTTTTCAGGTAATGATAGAGCACTGGGAGACTGATGGCCTGATTCAAAGTAAACTCTGAAACAACCTTTGGTATAAATGAGAAATTTGTTCTTAATGAGAACTTATCTCCATGGAAGACAACTAGGCTTCACCCAACAAGAGAGTTTGCAACTCGGATACTCTTCACACAGATGTGAGAGCTCAGAACAGTGCTCCTTGTAATGAACCTTAAATGTGCTTAATGCGCAGAATCACCTGGAGATGTATTTCATTTTCCTAGCACAAAGTTGGGATCCCAGGTAGTCTCAGGTGTAACACTACTTTCAGAAATTATGTTATTAGAAACATTGAAAAAAGTGAAGGATCCATGGACAGATAACAGAGAAGTACAAAAGGCCATAAGCTAGTAACTCACCTAAATATTTGTGCACAAGTTGTACATAATCCCTTATAGGACCCTGATTATTGGCTAGGCACCAACTAGAAAATCTCTTTCACTTGCCAATACAAGACTTTCTTGTTGCAGGTTTTTGGCATCCTTTAGTGCCTGATATCTTCTGAAATTTGGTCCCCAAAAGATAATGGAATGAAATTAATCAGGCAGTTAACTGAAGATGTTTGAGACTGGTGTGAATCAAACTTCTCATGTCTTGTGTGAAAAGGTCCAGTTTGTGATGGAGTCCTAGATCAGAAACTGTTGAGTTGTCTGTTTTGAAAAGAGACAGACAGATCTACACGAGTTGTTCCCCACAAATGGATGAATTCCTGGAAGACCTCCTCATTCAGTTTCTATTTGTGAGGGTCTATCCTGGTTCTGCTCAGCTTGTCTGCTAATATATTTCACTCTGAAAGAATACAGAGTGCTTGGAGAATTAAAAAGTGCTGAAGAGCTATCTGCCAAACAATCACTGCCAACATGCATAGAAGGTACAACACTGTGCCACATTGTTTGTTGAGGTATCACATCACTGTGGTGCTGTCAGTAATCACCTGGAGAGGTGATGAAATTTTAAGGCATGGATCAGAGCCAAAATCATTTTTATATGTATGTACTTTGGTCAGTGTGAAGAATCCCACCGATCTTGCAACGTTATGCCCATTGAAACTGTTTCCCATGCAAAATCTGTGGTGTTTGTCACTACAGACTGACTTGGAAGTAGAGCAGAAAAGGGGAGACCTACATTTGCTTGTAACTGCAGTCTGCACCAGTGCAGCTCATTTTTTAAAGCCCAAAATTGGTATCTGAAATGACAGAGGATGCAATTGTTGGGCTTATGTGTTTTTTAGATACCAATGAATCTTTCTGATGTGTAACCTAGTGAGAGGAATCATAAGACTCATAGACATTGTGAACCCCCAGGATCTTGAGAAACTCTCTGGCTGAAGTCTGAGACTGAGATGAGAAGTGTAGAAAAGTTTCCAGATAAAAATCCACCTTCTCCCGCATCAAAAAGGCCTTTTGCTACAGACTGTATATATGATATCCTAGAAAGATAATCCTGTGTGACAGGAGCAAGGAGGATTTCTGAATGTTTACCTGGAATCCAATACTGGTCAAAGCAGATGAAACCCATGTTAAGGACTCTTGACATCTGGAAGACAACTGCAAAGATGCGAGTGTCATTCAGTCTATAATGAGCTCTGACTGGCGCTAGACACTTTGTAAACACCCTTAGAATAGTAAATAACACAAGGGGTAATGCAGAGAAATGATGATGTTACCCACACAAAAAATATGAGGAAATTTCCTGAAGCCTTCATCTATGGCAATGTGATGGCATGTATCTTTTAGGTCCAAAGTTACTATAAAGCTTCTCTGGGGAGACAAGAGGTAACAAACTCATTTTAATAATACCATTTAACAACAGACTGAAGGGTCAACATCTTGAATTTTGGAATTTCCTCATAAAGATAAGGAAAAAAATATCTAGAACTAGTCTCCCAGAAGGCTTTCTTTGGTACCTTAAACACTCTTTAACAGAAGCTTTTGCCTCTTTGATTTAGACATACTGGTTCCATAACTGCTACGGTGAGCAAATACCTAAGAACCTGAGGATAAAATTCTGTCTGGTTTGGAGGGTGGAAAGAGCTCCAGAGAAAGGTTTTTGTATTCATTGTGAAGTACAACCCTCCTGATTCCCCCTTTTTACACACATACATCTGTCATAATCTGTTGATAAATGGGAATATACAGAGCCAGCTGTTGTTACAGGTTTCTGAGAGACTGGTGCAGGGGGGGAGGGGTAATCTAGAAAGTATGCTGGTATAGTCATTCTAAACAGACTGCCCCCTTTTTGTAAAGGATCCTTGTTTCTTATTGTTGTTCTTCTACCATCTATTTTTCATTTCCGTGTTTGGCTTGAGAAGGCAGGGAATGCTCGTTTTATTTTCTGGATGTGAAAGAAGGATATTTGCATGTGCGGGGGGGGGGGGTTGAAAAATCTTACAACCTCATGAATTAATTTCCACTCACTCATCAAATTGTTTGAGGACCTGAATAGCAGATGGGCCAGATAAAGACTACTTATCTAAAGCTGAATTCAAGGTTTTAGACTTTACCTCAGCAGAAAACTTTTGATTATGTACTGAGGTATACCTCCTCAAAACAGTAGGAGCGAAAGATACTCTAGCAAAAGTATCTGCACAGTGACACAGATGCATTAAGCCATATTTAGATGCTTGGGAAGCATTGGAAATAATAGAATAGAGATAGGTACTACCGTTAAGGGGAACAGCAATAGCCAGGTCTCTCAAATTGTCTATACAAAAAAGCACAAACTTCCACATGTGGGTCTGACAGGTAAGAATTCTATATGCCACAGCTATAATCATCAATAATCCTCCCTTTCCTTATCTTCCACATCAAGTCAGGGTTTTGTGGCAATTGACGCCATCTCTCTCTCGATTCAGTGCCACTCTCCTACCTTCTTCAATACTTATGCCCTCATTATCTCGTGCCTTATTCCTGTCTGTTCCAAACCATCTTCACCAGAGAGTCTTCTGCGTTTTTGCACATGTGCCTGAACCACCATAATCCATTCTCTTTGACCTTTTCTGCTATTAGAGCTACTTTGGCTTTTGCTCTGATGTTATCACTTCTTTATCTGCCCCAGTATGCATTCGACCACCTGTCTCAGTCACTTTGTCTCCATCAACTCTAGCTTCCTCAATCGATCTGCCTTTACGGCCCAGGTTTCCCTACCATACAGTAATACTGGTCTCACCACTGTTTTGTACACCTTGCTTTTCAGCTTCTTTGGTATTCATCATATATTACCCCTCACACTCTGTGCCAATTGGCTGAAGCAACTCTGATTCTAGCTTTGACCTCCTAATTCAGACTTGCCTTCTCCTCAACCAACCCTTCCAGATACATGAAACTGTTAACCTGTTACACTACTTTCCATTCTATCTCTGTTCTCAGCTTCTTTTGATTTCTCCCATTTGCTGCCATTACAACTGTCTTATCTATACTCAGTTTCACCTCATATGCCTTTTGTTTTGCATTCCATTTCCCTAGCTTTTGCTGAAGTTCTTGCTCAGAGTCTGCCTGCAATGCCACATAATTTGCATACAGCAACTTTGATGATCTGTCTCCACTCTCCTCCAACCTGTTTGCTAATGTAGTCCATCTCAAATATGAACAGCAGTTGGCTCAGGGCTGAACCCTGATGCACACCCACTCCACAGGGAACCAATCTGTGACACCAAACATTGTTTGTACTTGTGCCATTGGGTCCTTGTACTCAACCTGTACTAATTCTACCAATGTTTCTAAGACAATTAACCACTGCTAGACTGCCCATATCAGTTTTCTTGGGACTTTGTCATACGCTTTCTCTAAGTCTAGAAATGCATAGTTGGAATCTTTCCATATCTCTAGTTTCTTCTCAAGTGTCTGTCCCACTGCAAACATTGGCTGAGTTGTGCTGCATCCTGATTTTAATCAGAACTACTCATTTCCAGTCTTGCTTTTTACTACTCTGAGTATTTGTTTATCGATCACCCTCTCCAGAACTTTCATGTAGTGTGATAGGTGTTGTATACCTATATACAGCCCATGGTTGTGAATGTCTGCTTTCTTCTTTAACACTGGCACTAATATGCTTATTTTCCAGTCATCTGGAATATGCCCTTCTCTCCATACTGCTATGAGTACCCTCAGATGCCATCTCTCCCCTATCTCACTGAACACCTTGACCGTATCTGCAGTAACCTCATCTGAGCCTGCTGCTTTCCCTGACGTCATTTCCTAAGTGCTGTCATTACTTCATCTATGGTGAGTTCCTCCTCCTCCCTGTAGACTGTGTTTGGGGCAGTACAGCTTCTGCAGGGTTTTCATCACTCATAAGCTGCTGGAAGTACTGTGGACTGCTGAGCAGGCTGTTGCTGGCATCCCTTATGAAGGGTGTCTGCTTACCTTCCTTATCTTTCTCTCTTTGCCTTTCAACCTGATACAGTTTCTTTGTACCACATACAGAGTCACTTTCCAGAAACTGGTAGAGTGCCTCTGATGCCCTGTTCTTTGCTACTGCTACTCATTTCTTAGCCTCTTTATTAGCCTACCAGTATTCCTTCCTAGCCTGGTCTGTCTTTTCTATATCCCAATTTGTCCTGCATTCCTTCTTTCTTTTGATGACTTATTGGATTTCTGCATTCCAACACCAGCTTTTTTATGCATCCTATTTCCATACTTGACTCAGACATGTACCTTTTCTGTAGTCCTCATGATTGCTGATATGAGGGACTGCCATTCTTTTTCATCTCCAATTATTTTAACTTTTTCATGAGGTGCTACAGCCCTGAATAATTCCTTGAATTGTTGTACTTTCTCTTCAGTCAACTTCAAAATCAGCAGCTTAGTCTCTGTAGACCTCCAAGCATTCTATGACCACTGCTTGCAGCTGATTGTGGCAACTAGTGATTTATGCTGTGGGCTAACTACTTCACTGGGGATGTCTTTGGATCGCTGATTCATCTCCACTGCCCAAGTTCCATGTTGGCCACTCTTAAATGTGATTTTCTGACTGTCTCTCCTGCTTAACCATGTGTTGGTCACCATTAAGCCATTTCCCAGACAGGAATCTGGGATGGCCTCTACATCTTAATTTATGTTGCCCCACCTATAGGGATTCAGGCAGTCCTTATATTCTCTTCTGTCTGTCCCTATAATTGCATTCAAGCCATCCATTATCAATACCAATTCTTGTTGTCCTGCTTTATTTTGTTGGTCCTACAACTGCATATACAAATGCCACACACACACACACACACACACATATATATAAAACACACACACACACACATATATATATAAAACACACACATATATATATATATATATATATATATATATATATATATATATATCTATGCACACACACACAAACATACATATATATATATATATATATATATATATATATATATATATATATATATATATATATATATATATATATATATATATATATATATATATACATATATATATATATATATATATATATGATGTGTGTGTGTATGTATACATATGTAATATATACATGTGGGTCTAGGACTATTCACTGAAAGCACATTTCACTGAAACTCAAATGACTGCACAAATCACTGAAAGCACAATTCACTGAAACACATTTCACTGAAAGTTATAAATGGCCTTTTCCCCACTGTAATGCGACCCTGGAGTTAGTATATATATATATATATATATATATATATATATATATATATATATATATATATATATATATATATATATATATATCTATATTTAGTGAGGGGGGTGTGTGGGGGGCATGGGGGACTTTGGATATATATTAAGTTTAGAAAAGAGTAATTTATTGAAATTGCAAGTATCCATGTGTATAGGTCAAAATATTTAAAATAGGTAGGGGACTATGCCCCCCACACCCTCCAATGTGGGGGCGGTGCCCCCCCCACTACATATTCTTACTCCAGGTTCACACTACAGTGGGGAAAAGGCCATATATAACTTTCAGTGAAATGTGTTTTCAGTGAATTGAGCTTTCAGTGAATTGTGCACAGTCAAATGTGTTTCAGTGAAATGTGCTTTCAGTGAATAGTCCTAGACCCATATATATGGGTCTACTGTAAAAGCCGAAAATCCACTTGTTTGAAAATGAACAGTGGACCCTCGGTTATGCGAAAGTGCACTTAAGTGAAAGTGCACTTTCGCGAAACTCGGTTCAAAGAATCGTTCAGGGAAACTGAAGCGCTGATGCACACTACAGTGGGGAATAGGGAATTTAACTGTTTCCCATTGTAGTGCAATATATTTAAGTAGGGGTGGTGTCTGGGGTGAAGCCCCCACTCAATGTACTGTTAGTGGGTTTTTTTTCCTTATCTTTTAATGGTTCGTTGAACCGAGTTTCGCGAAAGTGCACTTTCGCTTAAGTGCACTTTTGCGTAATCGAAGGTTTGTTGTTCATTTTCGAACAAGTGGATTTTCTGTCTTTTACAGTAGACCCATATATATATATATAAAGTATGCACACACACATGTATCTATATCTATATATATATATCTCTATATCTATACATCTCTCTCTCTCTCTCTCTCTATATATATATATATATATATATAAAATAATTAAAGTTTCTGTATGGATGGGCTCCCTGAACGAGGCTTATCTGTCAGAAAGGCGCTGAAGTGAGGGTTTCTGCTTTTCTGAAGCCTCTCAAGTTGCTTCTTCACGAGCTGTTAAGAAAGTACAAATATTTCCCACTCCCTGACTGATGATTTTCCATTCTCAGGGCTAAGCAATTAGCAGTCAGACTGGAAGTGTGGCAGGGAGCTTTTGGAAGCTTAATGGTTGTTGGCTAAAGGCTACTGCATCAGTGGAATGATAAAAATCAGTGGTATAAGTGGTTCTGAGGTAGGTATTTGAAAGTCACCTGCAACCAATATATGCCTTCCCAAACAAACCAAACTCTATAAATTATTATTTTTTTAGTCACAAAATGAGATACTTCCTCAAAACAAGTTTATAAAAGCACCAACATAATTCCATTCTCATAACATGACAGTCCAAATCACTAATTTTACAGCACAAGAAACACTTTCTGACAGAAAAAAAAACAAGTTTTTCTAAAAAATCATAACAACAGTAGGAAGGCTTTCCCCATTGGGGACTATCTGTTAAACTTTTGAAGATCACTAGCCAACTGACAGGATAATGGGATATGCCAAAAAAGAGCTTACTTTGCTGGCAAGAAAGCTCTGAATTGTTTTGAGTGCTCCACTAGCCTTTCATATGTAGTACATTGTGTGCTCCTGGCAGGTTGAGCACATGGACAGCACCCAAAACCATTGGTGGCTGGCTGATCCAGGAGGCTATCACCCACTTAGCATAGACTACTGCAGTGGTGATCCATGTTCAAATATATGTAGATATCAGAAATGTCAGTGATTGCTATGAACTGGTCTGAGAGCAAATATGTTCTATTATAATAATAAAGACAACAAAAAACTTTATAACAAACAACAGAAGCAGTGTGCAAGGCAGTGTAGCCAAGCTGGGACCAACAAGGAGTTCCTATAAGCAAATACCAGCAACAGCTTGCAATTCACTGCAGCTTAGAGTCAAATTAGAATACAGCCAGCAAACTTTAGCAACCCTGCAAAATAGGTGAGACACAAAGATGAATGCAGGGATTGTAAAATAACAGTTATAAATACTTAAAAACAAATCAGGTTTGTGTATACAGTGTAGTGTGTCCACTTACTGCATATAGTACAGCAAGGTCAAATCCTGGTAGAAAAGCACACAGTAAGAGCTGCATTAAATAAAAACTCACACTTGCCTGTTGTCCTTGGGACTGACAGTAAGTTCAAGTTTGTTATAGCACTTTTTCCAAAATATTGTACAAAAACAAGAATTAGCACAGTGAATAACCAAGTCTGCAAAAAGAAAATACTTCAGAGACTCTGATTAATGCAGCACAATTAGATGGCCCAGCTAAAGAGGTGACAAAGATGTAACAGATGCAGTTTCCTTAAATCATACAAAACATAAAACAATGTTCTACTTTTGCAGCAATTTAAATATTTAAAGTTACTTCCATCAGTTGGTAATGGCAAAAACTGATACAGTATGTTACCACAAATGTCTCAAGGTGCACAATAAAGTAACCTGACAGTAATAAACTAGTAAAAAAGGTAACTCAAAAATATCTGTTCATGACTCCACAATCTCCAAAGGACAAACTAAGCAAACGTTTGGAAAGAGGAGTCCCCACAGGCATATTCAGTAAAGCACTTACCACAGAAGCAAAGCTTCACAATGATTGTCAAACCCTGGAAAACCAGCAACAGCAGAACACTTAAGGCTTCTGTCACAGACATCTCAAATCCACTACATACACCCAGTAGATTGACAGACTAAATCACCAGCACCCTCTGGCACCAGAAAGACTAATGACTGCACAAACAATAAATCCTGAAGAAAAATCCACACACACTTTCATTAATGATTCAGAAAAGTGCAGTAAAGCTCAATGATCTGACAGGCATCTTCTGCCAATGTGGGAGCACTGTTACATCACATGGTCAAATACAGTTAGAACTGGTCACTCTAGTAACAGTGTGTAGCAAGGAACTGTGGCAAAAAGCATGCAGCCAAATACAGCTGCAGGGTTAATGTTTTACATTTTTGCATTTTTAAGTACTTGTTATAGTCTTGAGAAATCTAAACTGGGTCTCTAGGGGCCAACTTTCCTGAGCAATGGGAATGCTCAAGTAGAAACATGTGTCTGCTTCTCACATTTGCTACACTCTCTATAGCCTTTTACTTAAGCAGGTCATCCAGGAGGGGTTGCAGAAGATCTCTCATCCTTTTAAACTGGTGGAAACCCTTGGAACTGGTGTTGACAGGGACTGAGTTCTGAATCTCTGGGAGAACACATGAAGAGAAAAGTAGTCCCTGGTTAATTCTCCTTATTGTTTTGCAAATTATGCCAACTGACCTCCTAGGACTAGGGAGGACTTAGGTTTTGGAGGGCTGGGGTGGGGTCTGTCAGAACTGAAGGAGGGAAGAAGCACAGCACAGTCACTGTTGCTCCCAATCTAGTCTTTGGCACTGAGGAACCACAGGCTTCCCCTTTTGATCTTCTGGTCACTTTTCTTACATCCAATCTTCTCACCCTTAACTTGTATTCTTTATTTTGCTGATGATAGAAGGACCAACTCTTTAATGGGTAGTTTTTGTCATATCTTGGTACTTAGGGATCTATGCTTCCCCCCTTTTTGTCATTTTTTAATCATTTCTTGAGCAGGGAAGTCCAAAGAAGAAATTATCTAGGGTGGCATTCGGGAGTTGCACTTTAGCATTCCCTGACAGAGGCTGTATCCTCAGCCAGGCATATACCTTAATTACTGTTCCATACGCAGCAGTCCTGGATAATGCATCTACAGTATTATAGCTACATGTAATGGCATGTTTACTCACTTGAGCAGCTCTATGAGTTAATTCCAAAGCCTTTATCTTCAGAAAGATGAGGGCGATTTCTCTGTGCTTTTTTCCTGCAGTTGGTTAATCAACTCAGTTTGATATCTTAATATACAAGTCTTGAGAGTTGTCAGCAATAAAGGCCAGACTTATTCCTGTACAGATTTTCTTATCAAAGAAGTCCAATATTCTACTCTCCCTGTAATAGGAAGAATATTACATAATGGAACCAATTTAGACCCCATCTCAGCATTCAGGGACACCACTGATGGATCTTCAAAGGGGTTCTTATAAAGATAATTAAAAAAATCCTGGGTGCTGTGGACTCGGTCTAGCTTCCTAGGAGCAGGGCTTGAGAGTTTGGTTTCAGGGCTGTAGCTAGAAATGTATTCTGAAAAGCATCTAAAACTGGAGGAATGGGCAGCAGCTTAGGGGCATTCACCCCAAGAAGGGCAATGTTTCTTTTCTGGGATTCTGCTACTTCCTTACAGCATAGGTTCATAGGTTGGTACTAGGCTATCAGCCCTAGGGCCTATACAAGCCTAGCCATAACAATTCCCCTGGCTATTTCTTCCCACACTATTTACTTCCTGGACCCCTGTCTAGCAGGGCAACTGACTTGATCCCCGGGGTGAATTTCCTTTCTCCCATCCAATTGTCAAGGTTCCTTTTGAAGAGGCCAAAGAGGCACTCTGCTTGACATGTATGAGCAATCTATTCCAGAGTCTGGGGAGTCTCTGGGTCAGGAACCTATCCCTCCAGCATGTTTTGTTTATTGTGATGACAAGGTTTAGATCCCTGGAGCGTGTGGCTCTGAGGGATTGGGATTTCTTTAAGTGTAGCATGTCCAACAGCTCTGGGTTTGACATGGCCTTGTAGGTTAAGCAGAGATCACCTCTGAGTAGACAATATGCAGCAGAGTACAGCTGGAGTTTTTTAAGGCGGTCAGCGTAGGGCATCTGCTTTAGGCCTGTGATTCTTTTAGTGAGGCATTTCTGCGGCCTTTCCAGTTGTTGCAGATGTCTTGAGAGGTACATACCAAATGGGGCGTTGTATTCTATAATGGGTCTAATGAGGGATGAGTACAGTGGGACAATAACCTCCTTTTTTCTCGATGAAAAGCCCTTAGTGATGAGGTGTGCCACATAGAAGGATTTCCTGACTGTTGTGGTGATGTGGTTATCGAAGGTGAGACCACTGTCCACCTGTGTCCCTAAGTCTCGTATCACACTTTCAGTGTTTAGTGTACTGCCACCTATATGGTAATTCACGGGTACATGTTTTTTCCCAAAGGGGATTACTATACATTTCTTGGCATTGAGCTTGAGCCCATGGCTCTGGCACCAAGCATCTGTTTCTGTAAGGCCCTTTTGTAGAATATCCACATCATTTGGGGATTCAATAATGTCTCCTAGTTTGCAGTCATCCCCCCCCCCCACACACACACAGTTTTAAAATTTCATCCCAGACAAAGAATGACCGAATCAAACTTCCTCTCAGGGTGATTCAGATGACAAGGTGTTCTTGGTTTTAGTATCACAGCCTACAGAGGAAGCTACATGTAAATTACATGCCATGTCTTCATCCTCCTCTGAATATGAAGACCTCTACTCCTCTCTGAGAGCGGGTTCCCTTTTTTCCTTCTTAAATAGGATGTTTGACCCTGATGACTTGTCCAGACTGTGCTGCAGGTTTTGAAAAAAAAAGGTGAAGAAATCCTGAGTCAGCATGAACCATTCCAGGGGAGGGTGCCTACTAAAAGGGGGCATAAGGACTCAATTGCTGCCTATGAAACAGGCAGTGGAAATGAGTCTGAAAGAAGCAGACAACCAAAATCTGGATGTCTAGATCCTCAGTTAAGAAGCAGTGGCTGCCACCGAAGCTTGGATATGTGGGCAGACATTCTGCAATTTCAATTTACAATTACTGATGCACAAGAAACAAGGAAGGACACCACCCCCCACCCACCCATGGTTACCACAAATTACAAGTCAGATTCAAATATCCTTATTGAGGTATCTAGTCAAATCATAAGTCCAGATTGTTCAGCTTGAGAGGAAGTGATGATTTCTGATGACATTGTGGCCTCAGGAGGACCACCCCAGATGCTTCAGGTATTACAGACACCAGAGCAATATGCTGCAAAAGTGCATCTGATCTCATGCCTTCAAACTTAAACAGACTCCCCAGAGATGAAATCTCATCCACTGTCTAGAGTCACTGATCCTCTCAGGAGCACTTCCCTACCTATTTTTATTTTTTGGAAGGACATCAGAAATGGCCACCTGCTGAGTATATGAAGACATGGTGACAAGCTAGAACAAGGCCTCCAACCTTTTTTTATTTACATAGTTCTGGTGAGCTGGTTCCATGTACCTTAGGGTCTTCTTGCTGAAATTAGTGTAGATACCACAAGAGGTAATGTCATGACAGGGCCTAGAGAAAACAAACAACATGAAAATCTTAATCTCAAATTATATTATCACAAGCACACTTATTAACATCTTTTGGGGTAGACATAACTGAAAAACATGTTGGACATCTGATGCAAGCACATAAAGCACAACAAAAGTATTAATTTTAGGTGCAAAAATGTTTCCAGTAAAGTACTTATCTCAACAGGATACACTGATGGACTCATGACACTAAGCATAAATGTATTGCAAATTGTGTTGTAGTAGGAAAGATCTAAAGAAGGTATGGACTATGAATGTGCCGTCATCCAAGGGAAGATGATATATGCCCATGCAGGCGGGAGAGGGAGGACTGCGCAAAACTATGGAAGTAAGGCTGGATGTCAGGCATTCTGCAGCTAAAGTTCCAAAGGTTTTAACTACTGCAACAGTGATCCATATGAAGAACATCTCTAATGTTATAATTTACTGCTACAGTAGCTACTGTCAAAGAAGATCATGTGACACAAACACATTCTTCAATTTGCAAAAAAAGGTTCTTATAGGTTCATAGGTTGGTACTAGGCTATCAGCCCTAGGGCCTATACAAGCCTAGCCATAACAATTCCCTGGCTATTTCTTCCCACACTATTTACTTCCCTGGACCCCTGTCTAGCAGGGCAACTGACGTGATCTCCGGGGTGAATTTCCTTTCTCCCATCCAATCGTCAAGGTTCCTTTTGAAGAGGACCAAAGAGGCACTCTGCTTGACATGTATGGGCAATCTATTCCAGAGTCTGGGGAGTCTCTGGGTCAGGAACCTATCCCTCCAGCATGTTTTGTTTATTGTGATGACAAGGTTTAGATCCCTGGAGCGTGTGGCTCTGAGGGATTGGGATTTCTTTAAGTGTAGCATGTCCAACAGCTCTGGGTTTGACATGGCCTTGTATGTTAAGTAAAGATCGCCTCTGAGTAGACAATATGCAACAGAGTATAGCTGGAGTTTTTTTAAGGTGGTCAGCATAGGGCATCTGCTTTAGGCCTGTGATTCATTTGGTGAGGTATTTCTGTGGCCTTTCCAGTTGTTGCAGATGTCTTGAGAGGTACATACCAAACGGGGCATTGTATTCTATAATGGGCCTAATGAGGGATGAGTACAGTGGGACAATAACCTCCTTTTTTCTGGATGAAAAGCCCTTAGTGATGAGGTGTGCCACATCGAAGGATTTCCGGACTGTTGTGGCGATGTGGTTATCGAAGGTGAGACCACTGTCCACCTGTGTCCCTAAGTCTCTTATCAAACTTTCAGTGTTTAGTGTACTGTCACCTATATGGTAATTCATGGATACATGTTTTTTCCCAAAGGGGAAAACTATACATTTCTTGGCATTGAGCTTTAGCCCATGGCTCTGGCACCAAGCATCTGTTTCTGTAAGGCCCTTTTGTAGAGTATCCCCATCATTTGGGGATTCAATAATGGCTCCCAGTTTGCAGTCATCTGCAAACTTTGTTATCCAGAGTCCCTTAGTGTTGGCCGGTACTTCAGAGGAGTAGATGCCAAACAAGAGCGGTCCCAGGACTGAACCCTGAGGTACTTCACTTGTCACTTGTCTAGAGCTGGATTTGGAGTCGGCTACTTTTACAGTGTGGGCTGTATCAGTAAGCCAGTTAGCAACCCATTGGGTGACGTAGGGATTAATGCCCAGCTTAGTAAGTTTATCTATGATTCCAGAGTGGGGGATGGTGTCAAAGGCCTTGGCAAGGTCTAGACAGGCTGTGTGGACCACCTTACCCTTGTCCATGGCTCTGGAGACTGATTCGAAGAAGTCAATCAAGTTCAGGAGACAAGACTGGTCCTTCACGAACCCAAACTGGGTGGGGTCCAGTGTTTGAAGGTTGCCAATGTCTTTATTTATAAGTTCCATGATAATACGCTCCATGGCCTTGCAGATAAGGCTTGTCAGACTGATGGGACGGTAGTTTCCTGGATCCAAGGTGGATCCCCCCTTGTGGAGAGGGTCTTTTTCTTTTTTCACAATAGCTTCAAGGTTAAGAAAAAGAAAGAAGAAAGGGTGGAAGAGCCTAGGAGAATTCATAAATGTCCTCAGCAGTGAGCAGTGCCTGCTTCCTCATCTAGAGGTCATCTACTAGGTACTACAAGAGCTAGGGAAGCAAATATTCTCCTTAAAAGGGAACATCCAAGATAGACTACATGAGCTTCTCCTTGATGAATGACAGTCTCCACAATGCCATCCTATGCTGGAATACGGCTGAGATTGTAGCTTTAGCTCTAGTATCAACACAGTCAAAATTTCAGCAGGCCACCATATAGTCTGCTCTGAATGATATAGAAAAACAACCACATTATGGGTTCATAGGTGTTTACTAGGCTAATCACCACAAGGGCCTTTTTAAGCCTAGCCATACATTCCAAATCTCAACGAGTTCTGATACCCTTGATAAGTGTAAGCATGGCCTGGGAGATGAGCCATTTACAGGTCACCTCTATCCATTAGAGACAGGTGCCAAACCAGGGATGAATTTTTGGTTTCTCCTCCAATTGTCCAAGTTGCACTTGAATTGGATTAGGGAGGAACTCTGCTTCACATGGATGGGGAGCCTGTTCCACAGACGGGGTAGTCTCTGGAATACATACCTAGCTCTCCAGCAGGTCCTATTTATATCACAGGCAAGGTTTAAGTCTTTAGAATGGGTAATTCTGGTACTGTTTGTTTTGTGGATATGCAGGAGGTCTATCAGAGTGGGGTCTGACAATGCCCTGTAAGCCAAGCATAGATCTCCCCTCAAAAGCCTGTAGGAGACAGAATACAGGGATAGGACCTTGAGGCTGTCTGCATGGGACACATTACTTATGCCCTGTATTCTTTTATTGAGGAACCTCTGTGGATGTTCCAGTTGTTAGATATACCTAGTTAGGTACATACCAAAGGGTACATTCTACTCAATGATAGGTCTGATGAATGCCGAATAAAGTGGTACAATAACTTCCTTGGACTACGATGCCATACCTTTGTTTATAAGTTGTGCAACATAGAATGATTTCCTAACTACTGTAGACACATGATGATCAAAGGCTAGATTACAATCTATATGTGTCCCTAAGTCCCTGACTACTGGGTCAACTCTAGGGGCTGTGTTGTCAATAATTATAGTTGTTTGTCTGTGTCAGCCCCTTCTGGAGAACATTTGTGTCAGTGGGAGATTCAATGACGGCTCCTAATTTGCAATTATCTGCAAATTTAGTCAGCCAGAGACCACTGACATCGGCCTTGACTTCTGAGACATAAATGCCAAAAAGGAGCAGTCCAAGAACTGATCCCTGAGGAACTCCACTTGTGACTGGCCTCTTTGTAGAGGTGGACTCCCCAATTCTAACTTCCTGGGTCCTGTCTTTGAGCCAGTTGAAGGTGACATATGGGTTTGTCCCTAATCTCTTGAGTTTGTCAACAATGCCTGAGTGGGGTACTGTGTCAAATGCCTTGGCCAGGTCAAGGTAGGCAGTGCAAATGATTTTGCCCTCATCCATTGCTTTGGTGACCTTCTCAAAGAAGTCCACCAGGTTGAGTAGGCATGATCTGCCCTTTATGAAACCAAACTGGGTTGGGTCCAGTGTCTGGAGGTTTACTATATCTCTACTGATTATCTCCATGATAATTCTTTCCATGGCTTTACATATGGGACTAGTGAGACGCATGGGTCTGTAGTTTCCAGGGTCTGTAGATGGCCCACCTTTATGCAGAGGGTGACTGTTGCCTTTCTCCATTCATGAGTCATGAAGCCTGTTTGGAGGCTACAGTTAGACAGTAATTCCAGAGGCCCTGATAGGTCATGTTTCCTGTTATTTAGAAGGCATCCTGGGATATTGTCTAGGCCCATTGATGCAGTGTTCCTGGTCTTAGAGAGCATTAAGGACTTGTTCCCTAGTGATAGTAGGTGGAGTTATATTTGATGATATTTCCTGAGGGAAGGTTGAGGGGGAGAGAGGAGTAAAGTTGGAGCTGAATTTATCAACCAGGAGGTTTGCTACATCTTCTGGCTCAGTATAGGTGACTCCATTTACCATGAGCTCTGCACAAAATTGGGTATTGCCTTTCAGGTTGCTGACATATCTAAAGAATGCCTTATGGTTGTCCTTGGCCTGGGAGGCCAAACTTACCTCAAACATTGTCTTTAACTTAGAGCACAAGGAGGGAGGAAAACTTTTTCAGTGCTTGATCTATTAGGAAACAAATGAGCAGGGACAAGTAAAACACATAGCTGAAAGCTGTAAACTACAGTATACTGGAGAATAGGCACTTGTTCACCCTGTCCAAAGCTTTAGACTTGTTTCATAATATTAAGATGGTAAAAAAGTGATGTGGTTTATGATCCTCTGCTTGACTAAAACATCATGTAGGGCCTAGTTCTATGGCATAGAGGGAAAGAGTCCTGACTATAACCAAGATGACCATATTTTGAGAAGCAGCTCATGAATGAAGTGCCAGGTGGGGGTGGGAGTGAATGGTAGATACTGTCTTGCACATTTGGGAGAAGTCTGGTCAGCAAGTAAATGCTGAAAAGAAGTAGGCTTAGTAACTCGAGCCAGAGACAATGGCCCTTGGGACATGAGTGTGTGTCTGTGAGTGTGTGTAGCAGCATGTTTATGTCAGGGAAAGAGTACTGGATGTGCCATGGTAATGCAGTACCTATGTCAGTCACTAGGGGGTGGGATTAAGTTTGATCAGAAATGCCATAACCATTCTCCTTAATGAAGGCTTTGCCATGGGCCTGCTGGCAGTTCTGGGGATTGACAGTGGTACAGGAATGGTTAGCAGCTGCTGATGGGGATGCAGTGGTGATACTGGCTCCCCACCTCCATGGAATTTTAGTTGAGACAGTCTGCAAAGTGAGACTGGTGAGCCACTTGGTAGAAACTAGCTACAGCAAGGTCTGACAATTTGTGAACAGCCAGTGACAAAGCACTACCACAGCTGCCTTAATGGCAGCCCCCTCCAGACAGCTCTCAATCCCATGTTGGGGATATACAGTAGTGATGAATGAATGAGCTGATGTCCAGCTTGGGTAACTCGATAATTTGTCAGGTGTGGAAGCAAAAAGGGTGTAGAAAAAAAATTGTGTTTGGGTCTGTTACAGGATGCATAATCACGATCTCAATCCATTAAGCTGATGGCTTGCAAGGGGCATCTATGTATCTTAGAACTGCAGCAGATTCTGGCTGCTTCCAGACTGCACTGAAGGTATCCTTGATAAATAGATTTGGGGGATAAATCAAAACACAGTTTAGATTAAATCTCAATAAGTACTAAATGTAGCACCACTAGTTGTAACATTTGTTACACTGCAGCTTCAAATTCCCACATCACCTGCTAGATTACCAGTAAGCAAATTGGTTTAATGACTTGCAAATTTAAAAGGAAACACTGTCTGCATTATGCTTGTAAGACTGGAATAGAGCACACTTGTTATAATTCTGAGTTTAGATTTAACTGAAAATGAATAATAAAGTCCTGAAGACTTTCTATGTGTGTAAAGAAACCCTTTAACTGTCTTGTATACAAGGATATGTCAGTGTTTATAAATGGTACAATGAAGTAAAATACTAGATTAAGCCTGATGGATTTCTGTACAGATGTGCTGGCAGCCTAGCAAATGAACTAAATACATTCATCGCATGAGGGTTTGAAATTAAAAATTCACTCTGAAGTGAGAACTGCTATATACTGGCAGGGGTCCAGCTGTGCATCCTCTGTGTCAGTATACAAGTTGCAAGTGCAACTTAAATTTGTATGTGACTTAGTTTAAGATTGTTTAGTTTACCTAGTAAGCATACATGAAAAATAAAGAAAAAAGTTTATTTGGCAAATAACAAACTGATAATTGATGGCAGATAACTAGATTCCAAGTCATTTTATTTTTCTTATTTCACCACTTGTGTAGTGCTGCCATATTAGCTAAAACTGCCACAGAGCATTTAGTGGTTGAAAGGGGGAAAGACTTAGTTAGGTTTCAGTGAAGTTATTTAATTCCATTGGGAGTTATTAAATGCTAATTTCCCTCTGGAATACACTGGCAGCCAAAAATCAGGATTTCCCTTTAATTACATGCTCCACAATACACTTCAGATTAGTACCTAATGAAGTAATTGAAATACCAAACTGCAGCTCCATGCCTACATGCTCTTGTTAACTTCTTACAGATAACTAAGTGAAGTTGCAGACAAAAAAAAAAAAAAAGAAACAATGCAGGCATCGTAGTCATACAGATAAAAGAGATGTAAAAGTACTCATCAAATGCTAAGAATATTTGGCTAGAGAAAAGGCTTTTGATTGTGACAGATGAGCATAACACACCTAGGGAAACATGGGTGTTGCTAAGTACATTCTACAACTGTCACAGTGTTAATTGATGAACACACTGAAGGTTACCTTAATATACATGACCTATTGTTTTATGATTGTCATTTGTTAATTCAGTGGAAAAAAGAACTATAAAATTCTGCTTATGGCTACAGACCATTGAAAATATGGCATGACACGTACAAGTGAGCTTACATAGAGAATGTCTAATCAAACTGAAGTTCAGCATTATCAGATCTACTTTGAAATTGTTATAGTTTAGTGTCTTTTTGTTACTATTTTCAACACGTATGCACAACTATACCAAATTCAGCCAAATTAGTTTCAAGTAATAAAAAAAAACGAAAATGTAGATACCCCATGCTGAACCTATTAGGTATGGAGATGAGCTTTAGCACCATTATGTAAGAACTATGACCAGGTTCTGATGCAAAATAAACACAACATTACATTATTAATCTGTGGAGTTAGAACTAAAGAGGGCAGGGAATGACAGAACAAAAAAAATACACTCCTGGATATCAAAAGTGAGTGATAAAGCAGATGAACTACAATGAAATATGTGTAGCACAAAGGACATCCAAGTTAAACCACTAGACTAAACTGGAATAAACAGGGTGGGTTGGTATACCTGAAAGTTATCAGATATTTAGTTTATCAAAACCTTTCAGGATGGCATTATTTTACTAAGTATTTAATTTATCAGTATATGGTATTGCTATTACTGAAGGTATGTTTATGAACATTAGCATATACATAGTTTGAGGGTTTTATTCTTTTAATATGAGTAGTTTGTTGGTTTACTTTACTTAAATGAACATTGGGGAGATTAGTTAAGTTTATTTACTGATGATGCATTCTCTGATCCACTACCAACAGTAACTTTAGTGTTGGGTTACATTTCTCTCTCTCTCTCTTTCTTACTCGGCCAGTAATTTCACTATTGTGAAAGATTTCTCACTTATAAGATCTGGTGTGACCTTGGAATTGATATACATAAGTTGGGGGGGGGGGGGTTGGTGGGAGAGCTTGACAACATATCAGGTTTGTAGTTTTTGTTTTGTGAACTGCAGATTAGACAAGTGTTTTTGAAATACTGGAGATCTATAATTATACATGTTTGATGTAAGGACAGATTTGTTAGAAATATGTGTGATTTTGATGATTTTATATTCAATAGTGTGGGTGCATGATGATTGCATTCTTAGATAGGTTGTGTTCAATGACTGGATGTAGAGAAAGTGTGTGTTTGATTGTTTTGGGGATACCTTCAGCAGAAACTTCAATATGACAATGTTACTGCATCTTTGCTTGATGAGATACCAGCCAAGATACTGCACCCAGTTATGACATCTATAAGCTTGAAGAATACAGATCAGAGACAATTAGAAGAAGAGTAACCAATATGGTGCAAGTACTACTTAAAAAGTCCTAGCAGGAGAAAATAATTTATACAAACTGATAATATCAGTTTATCTGTAAGGGAGTACTTCTTGGTGAAAGTATGATTGGGATGTTCACATTTACCACCTTCAGTTCAGCTACTTTCTTTTCGGTTCCCAAACCTGGGGGTGCAAATGACTCCTAGTCCTACCTCAAATACTATACATGGTACTACAGACTGGACTATGACAGCACAACTATCCACTACACGTGTCAATTCTCCACCATCCACTGAGCAAACATGATCTGAAAGAAAAGAGCTTACAGGTTATTTCAACAATACATGTTGGATGGAGAGGGACTGCCCAGACATACAGGGATCATGGAAGACTGATAACCAGTCTCAAATGAAAAGGGCTCTATCTCAGATTAACTAATATGGAGAGTAAACCTACATTTTATATACAGTATCTGATCTCAAGAGTCATTCTTGGTGGTGATATGACTGAGAAAAATCAGAAGCAGTACTGAAATCTCCTGGAAGGCTGAAACCAGAGAAGAACAAAACAAAAAAAAGCTAAAAAGAATAAATCCTGCAGCACTTAAGCACCAAAGAAGGCTTAACTCAAAGTCAGGGCCAAAGCAACAACACTTGCTCTAGGAATTAATCTATGAAAAAATAGCCACAACACAAGTGCCTGTGAAGGAGGTATTTCTAAAGCAAGTAATGGAAAAAGTAACATCTCTAGTAGAGTAGCCACCCACAGCCTAATTGTCGAGTGAGAGAGAAGTTGTCTGATGACAAAAGACATTTCAGTTAGCCATCCACTTCAAAAGTACTTGTTTAATGCTTGATGTCCCACCTTGGAGCAATGGAAATATGCATTTATTCCACCCTCCAGAACCTCTAGGTTGGCAGTGAGAATCAAGGGTATAAAAGGCTTTTTTTCACCATGGTTTCTGCCATCTGAAAGAAAACAGAGAGAAGAATGGACTGGTTTAAGAACAATTCTGAAACCATTTTTGAGATGAAATGCATGACATTCAAATTAACAAATGATGGTTTCCTACAGATAGTGTCTAGAAGGCCTAAAATCCTGCAATCAAAGATTATGACCTACAAGAAAAGTATCTTCCAGGAGGCAAGCTCTCCAAGTCAGTGAACCAGGAAGCTACAATGGAGGATGGCAAATATATGTTCTCGGGAGGACAGTGGTCAAAAGGGGAAAATGTTACTTTTAGGCTTTTTTATCTAATTGATAATATGCAACCATATTTAATAGAGTTGGTTAATGTGTAATCATATTGTATAAAGTTGGTTAACATGATGTTTTGTTGTTTTTAGCTCTCAAAGTTCTGTAGCTATTTTTAGTTTTTGAATAAAGGTGGTCAAAACAGCCTTATGGTCCACTTATCAAGAATATGAGAATACCAGGTCTGGAATACTTGCCAAACCAATCCCCAACCACTTCTAGGGCTAACATAAAACCAGGAAAGACCTCAAAAGGCTTAAATGGTGGAAGGTTGAAGGGGGAATGAAGTTTGTTTGTGGGACTGGAATGTCAAATAAGCTGAGGCTGCTGCTAAGAATTGCATTGAGCCTGAGATATTTCATCAGCTTTAACAATTTGTTTCTGTTTATAATATCAAAAGGAGAGATAAGCTGGCAGTGTCTTCTTTGACTAAAAGAAATGAACTGACCTCTTGACCTCTCTCCTTAAAGTCAGAGAGGACCTCTTTAACTCGTTTGCCAAACAATCAAGCACCAGTATTGGCAGTATAATGTAGGGCAGTTGAAACAGCCAGAAGATCTGAGATATGAAACCAGTGCCACACACAGCTACCCATACATTACATCAAATACAGTCTTCAATGACTCTGGTGTAGCTATCACACATGCTACATCCTGTAAAAGTGACCACAGCAGGTCAAGTATGCATTACAATTTATAATGTGAAATCCAAGCGCATAATCCAAACAGATTTAATACCCTGTGCATTAAGTCATTTAGAACTCATATATGAGAGCACATCACTAAGGATTACAGTATCTACTACAATTCATGACAATCCACTGTTACCTCTGAGGGACCCAGCAGCTGTTTCTCTATTAAAGTATGTCGGAGAGATGCAGAGTACTTCAGACCTCTGTAAGGAGATCTAGTCTACTATCTGTCAGAATCTCCTATGCAGACCTGATAACAGACTGGATGGTCCCAGCTGGGACCTTCCACCACCACCACCACCCTACTGAAATCCAAACAAACAGATTGTACAACAAAAGGAAAAAAGTCATAATTAAAATTAGGATGTGCAATGCCTAGCATGATAGCAACTCTCTCATCATATGTTCGTAGGTTCATAGGCTGGTACTAGGCTATCGGTCCTACGGCCTATGCAAGCCTAGCCATAACAATTCCCTGGAAATTTTTTCCCACAATATTTACTTCTCTGGGCCCCTGTCTAGCAGGGTGACTGACATGATCCCCGGGGTGAATTTCCTATCTCCCATCCAATCATCAAGGTTCCTTTTGAAGAGGGTCAATGAGGCACTCTGCTGGACATGTATGGGCAGTCTATTCCAGAGTATGGGGAGTCTCTGGGTCAGGAACCTATCCCTCCAGCATGTTTTGTTCATTGTGATGATAAAGTTTAGATCCCTGGAGCGTGTGGCTTTGAGGGATTGGGATTTCTTTAAGTAGAGCATGTTCAACAGCTCAGGGTTTGACATGGCCTTGTATGTTAAGCAGAGATCGTCTCTGAGTAGACGATGTGCCACAGAGTATAGCTGGAGTTTTTTAGATGGTCAGCATATGGCATCTGCTTTAGGCCTGTGATTCTTTTAGTGAGGTATTTCTGTGGGCTTTCCAGCTGTTGCAGATGTCTTGTGAGGTACATACCAAATGGGGCATTATACTTTATAATGGGTCTAATAAGGGATGAGTACAGTGGGACAATGACCTCCTTTTTTCTGGATGAAAAGCCCTTAGTGATGAGGTGTGCCACATAGAAGGATTTCCTGACTCTTGTGGCGATGTGGTTACCGAAAGTGAGACCACTGTCCACTTGTGTCCTTAAATCTCTCATCACACTTTTGATGTTTAGTGTCCTGCCACCTATGTGGTAGTTCATGTTTACATGTTTTTTTCCAATGGGGATAACTATACATTTCTTGGCATTAAGCTTGAGCCCATGGCTCTGGCACCAGGCATCTGTTTCTGTAAGGCCCTTTTGTAGAATATCCACATCATTTGGGGATTCAGTAATAGCTCCCAGTTTGTAGTCATCTGCAAACTTTGTTAGCCAGAGTCCCTTAATGTTGGCCTGTACTTCAGAGAAGTAGATGCCAAACAAGAGTGGTCCCAGGACTGAACCCTCATCACTTGTCACTTGTCTGGAGCTGGATTTGGAGTCGGCTACTTTTACAGTCTGGGTTCTGTCAGTAAGCCAGTTGACAACCCATCGAGTGACATAGGGATTTATGCCCAGCTTAGTAAGTTTATCTATGATTCCAGAGTGGGGGATGGTGTCGAAGGCCTTGGCGAGGTCCAGATAGGCTGTGTGGACCACCTTCCCCTCGTCCAAAGCTCTGGAGACTGATTCAAAGAAGTCATTCAGATCCAGGAGACAAGATCGGCCCTTCACAAACCCAAACTGGGTGGGGTCCAGTGTCTGGAGGTTGCCAATGTTTTTGTTTATAAGTTCCATGATAATGCGTTCCATGCCCTTGCAGATCAGGCTTGTCAGACTGATGGGACAGTAGTTCCTGGGATCCAAGGCAGATCCTCCCTTGTGGAGTGGGATAACTGTAGCTGTGCGCAACTCAGTGGGCACGAAGCCTGAGGTGAGGCTATGATTAAACATGACACTTAGGTGGGGTGCCAGTTCATTTTGTAGTTCATGTAGTACACAGCTTGGGTTGTCATCTGGTCCCATGGATGCTGTATTCTTAGCTTTGGAGAGTGCTGTTTCTACCTGTGTGGCTGTGATTATCGGAATTTGGCAATCTTTTGGTATTGAGATGGGCCCTTTAGGGGGTGAGAGGGGAGTGAAGTTGGCACTAAATCGATCTGCCAGGATATTGGCAAGATCCTTGGGATCAGTATATTTAATGTCATTCTGTTGTAGCTCAGAACAGTTAGATTCTTGACATAACTATAGAATGCCTTGTGGTTGTCTTTGGAATCTTTTGCAATTTTATTTTCGTAACTAGCTTTTGAGGATTTTATGAGGGATCTCAGCTTCTTACCTGAGGCTAGTGAGGGAGTTTTTTGCATCCTGGGATTTTCCTCTTTTCTGCAACAGTTTCTTCCTTCTGTTGAATAGTTTGTTTATAGCCGGGGACCACCAAATTGGCTTCCATTTATTGGAGAAGAGCATCTTGGTTCTATTTGGGATGGCACGATTCATGCACGAGTGGATGTGCTCGTACAGTGCCTTAGTGTAGGATTCTACAGTCGAACTTCCAGATCCCGTCTGCATGGGTGTTGTGAAGTTTGTCACTTCTGACTTCAGTAGCATGAAGTTGGCTTTGGAGAAGTTTTTTAAGGAGGTTTCCTTACTGGGGGGTGGGGGTGGGATGTGGATGTCAAGGGTGATTTGCTTATGGTCAGACGTGACCAATGAGGGGGATGACCACTGGTGTGGAGCATCTATCTCCCATGTTGGTAATGACCAGGTCTAGGATATTGGAGCCCCTGGAGGGACAGTGGATTAGTTGATCAAGGGCGTTGGAATTTATGAATTCCAAGAACCGTTGGGAAAAGGAGTTGTAACCCAAGTAGTTTTCCCAGTTAATGACAGGGTAGTTGAAATCGCCCAGTATTAGGGTGTTCGGTCGTATCTTAATATTTTCCAGTATGTTTAGGAAGGTGTAGTGAGAATCATGGGGTATGGTGGGGGATCTGTAGCAAGCTACAATTTGGATTGCAGTCTTACCTGTGTTAGTTGCACCTGGAGAATTTCAGATGCATTATGTTGGGCAACTAGCCTGGAGGTGTGAATATCCTTGGTGAATATGGACACTCCTCCACCTTTAGTGTTTTGGTCTTGGTTTTGTTGCCTGAAAAGTGTGGTAAGAATTGTAGCCTGGTATTGCAGGGGTACTCTCTGGAGCCTTTAACCAGGTCTCAGTCACTGCACAGATATCGATGTTCCCCATTTTTAGGAGTGCCTTGAGAGAGTGCATTTTGAGGTTTAGACTTCTAGCATTGAGTAGCACCAAGCTAAACAAACACCTAAGAGGGCAAATTAAGTCTACCAAATCCAATTTTGTTGTAAAGACAGCCTCCCAAGCCAAGGGCAACCACAAGGCTTTCTTTAGCTATATCTGAAATCTCAAAGGCAGTACACAACAGTCCACAGAACTGATTATTAATGGAGCTATGCATATGGAGAAAGAAGATGTAGCAAATCTGCTTGCTGACAAATTCAGCTCCAGTTTTACAACCACCCCCCCCCTCCCCATGGCTGCCCACCAAGTAATACTATCAGACACAGCCTCCTCTCCCAGCTGTCATGAGAGAGCAAGTCCTAAAATTGCTCTCTAAGGCTAAGGACACTGCATCGATGGGTGCCAATAATATCACAGGATGTCAAGTAAACAGCCTGAAGCATGACCCATCTGGACCTCTGGAACCACTATTTAACCACAGCTTTCAGACAGGTTTTGTGCCATTAGAATGGAGGACTGCAACGGTCATCCCTCTGCACAAAGGTAATCCCATCAAAGGACCCTGGGAACTACAGAGCCTTAAGTCTGACTAGTCTCATATGCAAAGCCATGGAAATAATTATCATCGATATGATTGATAATGACACAGAAAACCTTCAGACACAGAATCCAACCCAGCCTGGCTTTGCAAGGGCAGATCATACCTACTCAACCTGGTGACCTTCCTTGAAAAGGTCACCAAGCAATAGATGAGGACAGAATGGTGCATAGTGCCTATCTTGACTTGGCTAAGGAATTTAATACACTATCCTACTCTGGAACTGTAAACAAACTCATAGAATTTGGGATTAACCCCTACGTTACCCACTGGATAGCCAGCAGGCTCTCAGATAAGAGATAAGATAAGAAAAGAGCTCCTTTTTGGCATTTACTTCTTGAAGTCAAAGCCAATGTTAAAGACCTCTGGGCTGACCAAGTCTGCATCTAACTGCAAATTAAGAATAGTTATAGAGTAACACCGAAATTGTGATAAGAGACCTTGGGACACAGGTGGACAGTAGTCTCTCCTTTGATAATCACATTGCCACAGTAGTCAGGAAATCCTTCTACATGGCACACCTCATCACAAAAGGTTTCTCATCCAGGAAAAAAAAGAGGTCATTGTTCCCCTCTACTCATCACTCATTAGACCCATTATAGAGTACAACGCACCTTTTGGTATGTACCTCACAAGTCATCTACAACAACTGGAAAGGCCACAGAAATACCTCACAAAGAGGATTACCGGTCTCAAACAGATGCCCCTCCAGCTTTACTCTGTCGCATATCGCCTACTCAGAGGCGATCTCTGCCTAACATACAAAGCTATGTCAAACCCAGAGCTGCTGTACATGCTCCACGTAAAGAAATCCCAATCCCTCCGAGCTACACGCTCTAGGGACCTAAACCTTGTCACCACAATAAACAGAACATGCTGGAGGGATAGATTCCTATCTCAGAGACTTCCCATACTCTGGAACAAACTACCTATCTATATCAAACAAAGCTCTTCATTAGCACTCTTCATGAAAAATCTTGATGATTGGATGGGAGATAGGAAATTCACCCCGGGGATCACTTCTGTGGCTCTGTTTGACAGGGGCACAGGAAAATAATTTTCTTGGGTGGCAAAAGCAAGGGTACCATTTGGCTAGGCTTATACAGGCCCTAGGGCCAATGGCCTAGTACCTACCTATGAATCCCCCCAAGACACTAACATCCTACAGGAAGAGCTTATACAGTCAAATGACTGATGCAAAAGCCACAGCTTAAAACTCAATGCCATGAGATGCATAATAATACATTTGGGAAGTGAGACACCCTAGGAAACTATGTTATTGATAACACACCCCTAAGAGTGGAACCAGTAGTCACAGATTTGGGGATGTATGCAGACAGTAATCTGGCTTTTGACTATTGTGTCTAAGGTAGTAAGGAAATCATTGTAAGTTGTTTAACTTGTAAGCGAAGGCATGACATCTAGGTCCAAGGAAGTCATTGTTCCTCTGTACTCAGCCCTAAGCAGACCCATCACTGAGTACAATGCCCTCTTTGGTATGTAGCTGACCAGGCACATGTAGCAACTGGAACATCCAAACAGGTTCCTCACAAAAAGAATGCAGGGTGTAGACAACATGTCCAATGCAGTCCATTTCAAACCCCTATCTCTACACTCAGTTGCAAAGCCATTAGCAACTGAACTACTTAATCTAGGATTTGAACCTGATTGCAATATAAACAGGATATGTTGGAGGGACAGGTATGTGTCTCATTAATTTCCCCTCCTCTGGAACAGGTTTTCTATCCATGTGAAGCAGAGTCATTCCCTAAGCACTACTGTGGCGTAACCTAAAATGGAAATTCACCTCAGGTCTAGCAACTAAGTCTCTAATGGACAGATACAATCTGTAAATAATACCCTAGTTTACATGAACCCCTTACGATAGCCTCTAAGGCTCCCCAAAAACTTGTGGGATGCATGGTTGTGCTTAGAAATGGCCAAACGTCCAAGAGGTCATTAGCCTAGTATTATAGCTATGAACTTATGAGACATAATCAGTGTTAGCCTTCCAACAAGGATAAAGTGGGCCAATCCAGTCTAATCAGATCAGCACTTTATCAGAAGCACTTTTGTAATCTTTACCTAAAGTTAAATAGTGAGCATGTTTGGTAGCCCAAAAATATAACCTTCTACATATGGTAAATCTTTTCTTTCCAGAGATCACCAAACATTAAGTGGCTACACAAACCAAGATTAGTTACAAGTAATGTTCTGCTATCCATCCCTCTACATAGGCCCTCACCTTTAACCTCGTTATTAAGAAGGACCCAGCTAGAAATTATGCATCTAAAATGTTAGTATAAGATCTGCTACTGGTTCTACATGTGAGACATTATTATGAAGTCACTACTAGGTTAGCATTTCACAATGTCTTCTGCTAGTTATAGAGTATACCACTATGTTTTATGCACCAGTTTGTCTGCAATTATTTTAATATCTCTGTCTTTAGGATGACAGTTTATCCTGAACTAAAAAGTTACCAAGCTCCTTTGACACAAATACATGAAGCTCCAAAATTAATATATAATAATTATAGTCAATATTTTGAAGAACTATATATGTTTGCTTGATATAGGCTAATCACTTCTGCAGTGTCTTGCTACTTGCAACACATATTGTATTGTTAATCACAATTTCTCCTAGCAATATTCTGTAAATGCATTTCAATCCATTGTGGTAGCTCCAGAAATTAACCTAACCTGCTTAGTTAACCTATTTGTTACTGGCTGGTTGTATTTCAATTAAACTGCTTTTTAACAAATGCTTGTTTTCTCTGTCCTTCTATGTTTCTTTTCTGTTTCATGTTCCTCTATATGCTATGACACTTATTCTTCTTTTTTTATGTGACATGTTTTTTGTGGTAGCCTGTATCATTCCAGTGTAAGAAGGCAATTCTTTCCAAATTTAATTCCAGATATTCCATTCTGCATCTTCCGGTAAACATTCTTTCTTTTACCTCATTTCCACAACTTCTTTTGATAATCCCTTTGTGACCAAATTACATTAAACCAGCATGCTATATATTACAAGCTTTATCCCCAAGTCTATATTTAACTACTAGTATTTTTAAGTCTGTATTGCGTGTGTATAATGTTTTTACAATCCATTTTTACTACTCAGCCTAAAGGTTTTATGTGTCATGTTATCACCTCACTAATGTTGCAACTTTGATGCAAAAACTTTTGGATATCTTAGAAGTATCAACAAGGTACATGTTTCGGATAATATTTAGAAAGTACAGTTGTGTAAGTAAATTTACCATAACAGCAGATAATCACATAGCTTACTGTTGCAGAAGCATATAGATATATGGGATGTATCCTAAGGACTAGACATCCAGCCAGTATAGAAAAGCTTTTGGGCACCTTCCTCTCATACTGCACGTCTTTTGGAGATTGTGAGTGTAAGCAAATTCTGCACCTATGTCACAGCAGAAAGTTCTGAATTTTGCCACCCATATGTCCCCTTTTATATCAGCACTTTCATGTTCAACTGATAAACTGTAAGTGAGGAAGGCACCCAAAAGCTTTCTGTTTGTTGGTCAGATATCTGATCCTTGGCACTATACATCCTATAAAGAAGTTATGTACTCACCATAACGTTCCATCTGAGTAGGTAACTTCATTTGTCTGCAACCTATGGGTATCGGATCCGATTCGGATCCGAGCCAGCAGCTTTCCAAGCTAAAAGATCCAAGCTCCAAGCTCCTCCCCTACCCATAATGCCCTGCCATCTCCCTCTAACCCTCAGTTCGAGTTTGCCAGAAAAAAAGGCAATAGGAAAATTCTATAACCCAGGAAAGGATTACAATACTTTCCAGTGATGTCAACTGAACAAGGACATATCCTGATCCTTTGATAACGAACTAAGGGTCCGGGGGATGGAGGGAGGGTCGGTTGTAGACAAATGAAGTTACCTACTCAGACGGAACGTTATGGTGAGTACATAACTTCTTTATCTGAAGTAGTTAACTTCATTTGCTCAGCAACCTGTGGGACAGAGTCCCCAGCTACCAGCAACTTGGGAGGCCCTTATGGAAGGATATTCCGGAGCACTGCGGAGCCAAACGATGCACGTCCTCTGGATATTAAATCAAATTTATAGTGTGTAATAAAGGTATGAGAGGAAGCCCAAGTAGCTGCTGAGCAAATGTCATCCAAAGAAACCCTTGACCAGAAAGCAGCAAAAGTAGCCACAGATTGGGTAGAATGAGCTCGCACTCTCAGGGAATCAGGATGACCAGAACTTTTGTATGCTACGAGAATGCACTGGGAAATCCATCTAGCTAAGGTTACTTTAGTGACTGGCTTCCCCAGACAGGATTTTGCAAAGGAAGCAAAAAGTTGATCAGATTTTAGAAGATCTGCTGTTCTGTTTAAGTAAAAACGTAACTGTCTGTGAACATTCAGACAATGAAGTCAGTATTCTCCTTTGTTTTGGAAATTTGGAAAGAAGACAGGTAGATTGATGGACTAGTTGATGTCAGCTTCTGAAGCCACTTTGGGCAGAAAAGAGGGATTAGTCCTGAGGGAGACCCTGTCTTTATGAAAGATGATGTATGGAGGCTTACTGCAAAGAGCGTGAAGCTCCGATATCCTTCTAGCAGAAGTAATGGCAATCAGAAAGGCAGTCTTCCAAGATACATATTTTAAGTTGATTGAAGCCGCGGGTTCAAAAGGAGGCCCAGTCAGAGCTTGAAGAACTAGGGTAAGATCCCATGGAGGCACTGCATCTTTAATAGGGGGTCTTAACAAAAAGGTTCCTTTCATGAATGTTTTGCATATCTTGGAGGACGCTAGGGGCCCTGAACTGTTTCCAACGTGGTAGTGGGAAATAGCTGCCAACTGAACTTTAATAGTAGAAGCACTAGCTCCTTGATCAAAGGCATGAGAAAGAAAGTCTAGAACTGCTGGGATAGGAGCCGTGAAGGGGTCCAAGTTCCTGTGCTCCGTCCAAACAGAGAAACGTTTCCATTTACTCTTGTAGATTTTCCTGGCAGACGGTTTATGGGCAGCAACCAGGATGGCCTTAACCGAGGAAGATATACCGGGAGCCCTAACCATTAAGAGAACTGGATCAACCAAGCTAAGAGCTTGAGGTAGTCCAGGTCGGGAGGGTCTTCAATCCTAAAGGATTGAGAGATCAGATCCGGATTGGGATCTAAGATCCAGGGAGGATGTACTAGATGAGACCGCAGGTAAGGGAACCAGGTTTGACGAGGCCAGAATGGGACTATGAGGATAACTCTGCTCCCAAACAGACGAGCTTTCTGCAAGAATTTTGTCATCAATGGAAGAGGAGGATAAGCATACAGAAGACCAGATGGCCAAGCATGAACTAAAGCGTCTCTGGGGGCTTCCCCTGGTGGGAGAATCAGAGCGAAGAACTCGCTGCACTTTGTGTTCGAAGGCGAAGAGATCGCAGCAAGTTTGACCCCATTGGAGGAAGATTTTTTCACTACTGCTGGATTCAGAGACCACTCGTAAGGTGAGAGGATCGTTCGAATCAACCTGTCCGCCAAGATGTTTGACCGACCCGGGATGTGCGTTGCTATGAGAAAGCAGTTGGTGGATATCGCACATTCCTATACTCTCATTGCCTCCCTGCAGAGTGGATAGGATCTGATCCCCCCCTGTTTGTTTATGTACCAAACTACCGACATGTTGTCTGTTTGAAGTACAATAGTTCCTGGAGGGAGAAGGGGATGGAGAGCCTGCAACGCTAGAAGCACTGCCCTCATCACCAGGACATTGATATGCAGTGAGGTCACTGTGAAAGTCCACGTGCCTTGGACGGATCTGCCCATGCAATGCCCCCCCACCCGTGGAGAGATGCGTCCGTGGTCACTGTGACTTGGGGAGGGGGTATAACAAAGGGGCGGCCTTCTTGAAGATCTCTGAAGCGGAGCCACCAAAGAAGCGACTCCCTGCAAATCCTGCTGAGGGGAATAGGTGTAGACAGGGGGTGAAAAAGAATGGACCATTGAACTTGTAATGTCCATTAAAGGATTCTCATCTTCAGGCAAGCGAAGAGCGACAGATTGATGGCTGCTGCCATGGATCCCAGGGCCCTCAGGACTATTTCCGCTGGGGAAGCTGACAATTGTAAGAGGTCTAGAATGTGGAGGCTTAGACTGCGAAATCTGTCCGCTGTCAGAAAGACTCTGGATTGAGTAGTGTCTATCCTGGCCCCTATGAATTCCAAAATTTGAGTAGGTTGAAGGGAGGATTTCTGGTGGTTTATTGTGATCCCTAGGTGACGGGCTAGGTGTAAGAAGTAGTCCCTGCCTGAGCAGAGTTAATGCCTGGTGGGGGCGGTTAGGAGCCAGTCGTCCAGGTATGGAAAGAACTGTATTCCCTGAAGCCTCAGGTGGGCCCCTACAACTGCCATGACCTTGGTGAACACCATGGGGGCTGTGGCGAGACCGAAGGGTAGGACCCTGAACTGATAATGGCTGGCTCCCAGCCGAAAGCGGTGGAGCCTTATGGATCGTCTGTCCATCAGAATGTGGTAGTACGCATCCTTGAGGTCTATCGAGCACATCCAGTCGTTCACCTGCAAAAGTGGGAAAATGGATTGAATAGTGACCATTCGGAATTTTTCTTTGGTGACTGACAGGTTCAGTGTTGACAGGTCGAGAATGGGTCGTAAGTCCCCCTTCTTTTTGGCACCAAAAAGAACCTTGAGTAAAAGCCTGATCCAAATTGTTCGGGGGGGGAGATGCGCTGGATAGTTCTTTTACTTAGCAGCCCTCGAATTTCTGATGCTGCTGCCTCCCTCTGATCGGGTGGAACATCGGGGAGTTTTGTTGATTGGGGAGGGTGAGATAGGAAAGGAATTGAATAGCCTCTGGATATGATTCGGAGCACCCAGCAACCTGTCGTAATGGACTCCCATTTCGCTAAGTATTCCGAGAAGCGCCCCCCAACTGCCTCCAGAGAGGAACAGTCGGGCAATCCCTCAGGGCTGCTGCGCGGGTTGATCCAAAAAAGGTTCTCTCGACCAAAATTCTTCGGACCCCCTCTGCCCCTGGGCCGGCGTCCACCCTGTCCTCCTCTACCTCTGAAGAACGAGGGATCCGGAGCGAAACGGGATTGTTGAGCTTTCCGGAACCACATCTTCTTCTGTCTTCTTTGGTTCCTGGAGTAGGACCTCTGAAGAGCCGAGAAGTGGATCCCAACAGCAGACAACGTCTTCCCATCTTTCTCGCTCTGGAGGAGCGTATCACGGACTGTTTTGCCGAAGAGCGTAGAACTGTCAAAAGGGGCGTTCGTGAAGGACACCTTGAAGGGTTCCGCAAAATCGCAGAGACAGAGCCAGGCCTGTCTACATAAGACGACGCCTGTTCCGCTAGCTCTAGCCATTCCCTCTGTAGCATGGGAGAGAAGCCGCATAGATGTGTTGGTGATTGACTTGAGAGTGGCCATTCGAGCCGAGAAGGTCCGCTTGTCCTCAGCAGACATGGACTCTGGGGGTGACCCAGCATACTCCTTAATCAGGTCCCGAATCATGTGTGCCATATAATTTGGTGACCTTACAGAGAAGGTCGCTGAAGAGAACATCCGCTTTCCCAAACGGTCCATCATCCAAGACTCCTTGTCTGGAGGATGCACCGAGGAACTCTCCTGTGCTAATTCCTTTTTAGTGGCAGCCACCACCACCATGGCATCCACTGGGGCACCCTTGCTCCAAACTGTCCTGTCCGTGGGAGGGCTGAGGATCCTGTCCAGTCTCTTGGGTATTGGCTTGACAGTGTCCAGTTCCTTCCATGCCCTGGTAGTTATGAGGTCTACCAGGGTTCAGCGGGAGAGGACACCCAAGAGGTAGATGGGCCTGCGTCAAACGCCTCCAGAAACATAGACTCATCCGAGGAAGGTTTTTGGGCAGACCACCCCCCTCTAATGCGTAACAGTTCCATAATGTCTCCGAAGGAGACATCTTCGGGGGGTGACCTTGGGGAACCTTCCTCTTCCTCTAAGTCTGTGTCCTCCGTGAGGGACTTGGGTGAGTCCAAGTGCCTCCTCTTGCACTTCTGTTTGTGAGGGACCTCTTCGGGGGGGGGGGGCTGTCCGAGGAGGCCTCACCAACAATGTCCTGTTCCTCTAGGGAACCATCTGGGATGTAGGCGCAGGCTGTCCCTGGGGCCGGATGATGGAGGACAGGCCCATCTGAGAGGAAATGGCGGGTGGATCCGTAGCAAGAGCCTGGGGCCTCGAATCCCTCGAAAGAACCCTCTCCATGGCGTCGAACGCCAAGGTAGAACTGCTTTCTCTTGGATCCGAAAGCAGTCTCCTCGGATCCGGCGAGTGGATCGGCGCCCGAGATGATCTGATCGGATCTGAAAGAGCAGTGCACTCCAACCTCAACGGAGACGAAGGCCCAATAACTCCTCCAGATCCGATGCTCAACCCATGGCCGCGAGAGCTCAGATTCGAAAAAGGATCCAACAGACTCGAGGGTACAGTCGGTGCTGAAGTAGAAACCACTGTCGGTGCCAACATCACCCCGGCTCCAAAGCTAGATGGATCCGACAGCTCCGAACCCCGAAGCTGGGTCGGAAAGAAGCAATGGGGGCAAAAAAGGGGGTCGAGCTCAGCACTCCCATCTGCATCTGGGCCTGAAGAAATTGACGCATCATCTGGTCCATCTCTGCGTCAGATAAACTTCTTGTAGATCTGGACGAAGCTGCCGAGGCTGGCCAGGAAGGCTGCCTAGACGACCCCGAAGGTGACCGGGTTTCCTCCTCCAGCTCCGGGGAGAAACGTGGAGTATGAAGCCGGGAGGGGGAAGACCTGGAGACCTTGAGGGGAGAGAAAAGCTGCTGGGACGACGAGCCTGAAGGGACAGATTCGGACTGCCTCTTGTGGCTGTGGTGCCTATCCTTTTCCCTCTCTCTCTCCCCCTCTTGTCTTCTCTTTTTACCGTCCCTTTCCTCCTGGACCAAAGAAGGAGGTTGAGTCCTGGCCAGGGGACCGGAGGCGGTAGGTGGGGCAGCCACAGCCACGGCTGGCGCCACAGAGGAGGATGAGGAGGTCAAAGTGGAATCCGGGGGCAAAAGGCCCACAAGGATTAACTTCGTCCTCCTATCCCTCAAAGCCCTGGGGTTGAAGGCTGCACAAATAGTGCAGCCCGAAGAGAGGTGATCAACCCCCAGGCAAATAACGCACCAGGTGTGGCCATCCGCTGGGGACAGCTTATGGCCACACTCGGAGCATTTGGAAAACATAGCTTTGGGGCCTTCAGACATTTTAGAAAGGAAGAAAGGCCCACACGCACACACCTTCACACACAGGCAGGGGAGGGAAATAAGCTAAAAATAAAGACGAGAGTTTTGTTAAAATTAGCTAAAATTACTAAAAGAGTTATAAGGGATTCAGTCACACAAAGGTATAGAAATTTCTGACAGGAAATATATATATATATATATATATATATATATATATATATATATATATATATAAAAAGCCTAAACTCACGATACCACTATTGGAGCTCATTCTAATAAGCTTACAGAAGCCGCGGCAAACGAGATCTGAGGGTTAGAGGGAGATGGCAGGGCATTATGGGTAGGGGAGGAGCTTGGAGCTCAGATCTTTTAGCTTGGAAAGCTGCCGGCTCGGATCTGAATCGGATCCGATACCCACAGGTTGCTAAGCAAATGAAGTTAACTACTTCAGATAAAGTTTTAGTGCATCCATAATCTAACAATGAGCATCTGAGTGAATCATGGTATCAGACTAAGAGCTAAGAAATCGAATGAGAAAGCACTTCCTTACAGAAATATTGGCAGATTTATGAAATTTTCAAGAAGAAAATGCAGTTACCCAGCTCCAAGGCATGGAGGATAAAGCCCAAACTATGCTCCAGACAACCTGTGGCACTGGAGGACATGGCAGGGAAGGATGGGAGTTGAGGCTTACACCAGATCCCTCATCCTGGAGGAAAGGGGGGGGGGGGGCAAGCCTAGGTTTACTGCAACAACAGCATTATTAGTTTGGTGAGCTCTGTGCAGCAAGCAGTGTACTGCTTGATTGGAAGACCTCACATGCACCTCCCGATGGCAGCTACAGCAGAGCTTACAAGGCTGCTATTGGGTGGTGGGTTTAGATCACACTACCAAGGCAGCAGAATGATGTTGCACCAGCATCCTTGAATTCTCAGCCTCAGGAGTGGGTCACATAGAGACTGAGGAAGGTAGGTCTGGTAAACCTGATGAATGAGGAGAGGAGCTGGTGGTAGCTGATGGTCAGCTGGGAAGGGCTAAAAAAAAAAAAAAAACAGTGGAGAGGCAAACATATGGGAAATGTTTTTTAGTAAACATGAGGAAACAAGCAATAAGAACATAAACCTAGACACCAGTTAAAATATACCAGTTTTTCAAATTTGATATAAAAAATAGATTGATACGGTCCTTGCCTGCTATTTGTATGCTTATAAGATTTGTGTTAGCAAGAAGAAACTACTAAACCATCATCCACAAACTATATCTTAGTTGTAATCAGATGGTACACTTTTGAGTTTTAAAAATATTTCGCAGTTTTTCAGAAATTTGGTTACTAATTTCAAACAACATACATGATTTTTTTGCCATTAAACTGCATTTGAATGGCATCATTCGGTTAAGGTATCTGATTTTAACTGTATTTTATTTCAACAGATGGCCAACATTAAAGGTACCCAGTGATGTGGTCAAATGTATTAATACAGTCCTTGTGAAGCAACAGTAAACAAATGTCTACTTTGGTAATCTGTATTCCAGTTCATGGGGTACAAATAATGAAAATGCGAAAGAAGGCTGCCTAAAAAGGATTTATAGAGTTTCCAATCAAGCAGAATTATTTTGAGCAAAACTAAACAAAAAAATAGGTAATGCTTGTTTGCAAGTCTTCAGCATATATGTTCACAAATAGGTTCTGCCTGACTGTAACATCTAGCATTATTCCAGACATGCTGAAAATGACCATACTACATGGCATCTATACAAATTATTTGACAGATGTTTCCCATCTAAAGCAGTGACTTATTGGTTAACCGTGTTATATTCATATTTTAAGAAAGCCAGCTGAGGTGAAGGAATGCTTCTTGGAATTTCTGATCATTGAAGACTGTATACCAAAACAGCTGCACTACTTTTGCAGAAAAGTAAACCCTCAGATTACTTTAGATGCAGCTTCCTATGAAGTTAAAATGAAACATCTGGAGACTCAAAACTTAAAAATAAATCACAACGTACAACTATATTTAGATGTTTAAACTGACCTAATTTACTCCACCAAGTACAATTATATTTAGATGTTTAGACTGACCTAATGTACTCTACACCACTGTTACCAAGAGCAAGAAATAAGTGGAGCAAAATAACTGCCTGCATTATTAAAAACTAAAATACCCATGACCTAAACCTGCATTAGTGCTGTAAAACTATAACATGATTTCAAGAATACTGCAAGCAAGTTAGATGTAGTAGCCCACTTCTTTAGAAAGGTGAAAGTGTACACTTAGAAGGCTGTTTAGAAGTAATATATACATTAATTATCCACAGCTGTTTTTTTTAAACATCTTTATTAAGTTATCACATAAGACATAGGCAAACATATATCAATAAAAAAGAAAACAAACCACATATTTTTTTCATTTACATATATTACACATCATATAACTTTTTTCTCTGGAATTACCATCAGTACATTATATACATTGCAGAATTCTTACCCACACTAAAACCACTCCTCCTTCTCCTGAACATTATTCGGAAAGTATTGTTCCCACAATTTCCATTTATTTCTATGCAATTTGATCCTTCCATTTTCTAAAGATCCCTGTTGTAGTTCTCTTATCTCTTCCTTCACATACAGTTGGTTAAGACTTTAATTTCCATTTTCTAGCAATTGCTTTTTAAGCAGCCAACAGAATTAAATTTAATAAGGCCTTACTATATTGAAGCAGTTTAGATCCTGTGTCCCAGCTCAAAAAATCATGTACTTAGTTATAGCCATTTGCTTAAACAATAATTATGACAGAGTACTCTGTAGGGATTTTTTTTAAATTTGTCAACTCAGTACACTTCCAAAACACAATTTCCCAGTTACTTCTTTTTTCCCCCCATCAAACCTTCAACATTTGCTATCTACGAGGAAAATTCTTTGAAGTCTGCTGGGGATGCAAAAATACCTGTGCAAATACTTCCAAGCAAAGATCCTAATGCCTTCTGGACTTTCTTGCATAACTTGGGAGCCATACCTATGTCTTCCCATTGCTCTTTTGAAAACTCCAGTTTCTCTTCCCAAACCTTTCTAAACTCATCTAATTGATTTTTTTATAGTTATCATGCTACATTCTGAATGCCCTACTAATTATCATTTTGTAACAGCAGTCTCTGTCCTAAATTAGTTTATAACCTCTAAATGAACAGGCCCTTCACTTAAAATTCTCCAATTCTTGTCTCTTTACCTATACTTTCATATCAATCCCTTGTAGGTAAGGCAGTCTCTAGCTTGCAGTCATCCCAATCCCAATCTCAATCTCATTCTATAACCTTTCCCTCTCTAATTTTTTGTTCCCAGTACATTGGTTCGTTTGCCATGTTTCTCTAGTAAATAGAAGCCCCCTCTTACCTATTTTATGTACCCCTACTTGCAGTCTCTATTGGTAGAATCTCCTCTCTCCATTCTATTTTTGACTTAGATCTTAGAAAACTTTCTGCTACTTTATGAATATAAAATTCTGCATGGCTGCTAATATTCTCCTTAAAAATCTCCATCCAAAATCCCACTCTCTCTCTCTTTATTTATGAACCCCTCCCTGCTTCATCATCATCCCTTTCCATTTTGAATTATAACCTGTATATGAGCCTTAACTGTGTAGCTCTGAAATATCTCTTGAAATCAGGTAATCCCAAACCACCCTGTTTCACTGAAAGGATCAATTCATCCCACTTAACTCTTGCCCTCTTCCCTTCACACATAAATTCCTTCAACTCTTTATTAATTATTGTCCACAGCTTCTCTGGTAGATAATTATATGCCCGATTCATATATAAAATTAAATGGACTAAAAACATTTTCACTGATTTTATGTTTCTATCATCCATAAACAGGAGCTTCCAGTTTCTTAGGTTTTTGTATCATCTTTTGTTTAGTCTGTCCCCACATATCCTTAGCTGCCATAACAGAGGCCTTTTTAATTTATACTCCTAAATAGGAGTATTGCAAAACCAATTTAGGTGTAGGTACATAATTTACAGCTCTAGCCTTTGTTTAATCTTCATGAATTTTACATCCCGAAAAAAGTTAAAACTGTCTCAAAACTTTCAACAATACTTTTCTGGATTTATCAGGTACAAAATAATATCATCCACAAATAAAGCCAGCTTTTCTTGTTTACCATACTAATTACATCCTTGAATTTCTGATACCCTTATTTTCTCTGCTAATGGCTGCAAATATAGTTCATAGGTTCATAGGTGTGTATTAGGCTAAATTACCCTGACATCGTGCCACCCGACCTTAGTTCCCAGTGCCTCTGTCGAGTAAAACCACTGGAGTGATCCCTGGGGTGAATTTTCTATTTCCTATCCACTCATCAAGATTGCTCTTGAAGCTGGCCAATGAGGTGCTCTGTTTGACATGTATGGGAAGTCTATTCCATAACATGGGCAGTCTCTGGGTTATGAACCTGTCCCTCTAGCATGTTTTGTTGATTGCAATAATAAGGTTGAGGTTTCTAGAGGGTGTGGTATGGAGGGACTGGGATTTCTTTAGATGTAGCACTTCTAACAGAATTGGGTCAGGCATGGCTTTGTAAGTCAAGCAGAGATCGCCTCTAAGTAGGCGATATGAGACAGAATAGTTGGGAGTTTTTTGAGTATCTCCATATAAGACAAATGATATGAGACAGAATAGTTGGGAGTTTTTTGAGTATCTCCATATAGGACAAATGTTTAAAGGCTAGGATCCTCTTTGTGAAGTACTTTTGAGGCCTCTCTAGTTGTTGCAGGTGTTTAGTCAGGTACATGCAAAATGGGGCATTGTACTCAATGATTGGCCTAATGAGGGAAGAGTAATGACCTCTTCTTCCTGGGTGCAAAACCCTTAGTAATGAGATGTGCCACGTAGAAGGACTTTCTGATCACAGTGGCAATGTGGTGGTCAAAACAGAGGTTGCTGTCAACCTGTGTTCCCAGATCTCTTATAATGCCTTCTGTGTTCAGCAGATTACCATCAATGTGGTAATTCATGGGAACAGAGTTTTTCCCAAAGAGGATGACGACAAATATTTTGGCATTGAGCTTAACGCCATGGTTCTGACATTTTTTGCCACCAATCCCTCATATATCCTCACAATTAAACTTATTAGTTTCAGGGAATGAAAGTGTTTCCACTGCCCCACTCATAAACTTCCAGCTTACCCTGTTGAATGCTTTCCATGAATTAAGACCCACAAGTAAGTAGTAGTACTTTCTTATATTCTGCTTCCCTCTGGATCATCAGTGTTCTATTAATGTGATCAAAAGTTTGCCACCCCACCACAAAACCACACTGATCCATATCTATCAATTATGTCAAGACCTTTGCCATTCTTTTACCTATTATATATACAAACATTTTATAATCATGGTTTAAAATTGAAATGGGCCTATATGAAGCTGGGTCTTTACTGTCTAAGTATTATAGCCACCAGAAGTTTATTTCAGGATGCTGGTGTTTTTCATCCTTTTAAAATTCAGTTATACAAAACAAAACCTTCTAGATCTTTATCACTTTCTTCTCTCATAGCTTCCAAACTTGTACATTCTATTACTGGACGCTTACCTGCAGATTGATGACAGGTCTCCTCCTATCTTAACTGTTGAGCCTCATCTCCCTCTAAACTTGGTGTGATGCCCCAGCACTGGCCCAGTAATCAAGGAGCCTCAATCCTCACCGCTGGTAACAGTGGGGGACGTACACACTGGGAGGATGACAAGTACACACAAAGTAAAGTGAAATTTCCCTTAAGAGCATAAAGAGATCACAGTCAGTCTGGGACTGGTTTCTCTTTCTTTCTCCAGAACCCCAATAAGACTCCCCACTGGCGCAGCTACAGAGTTGAGATCTCAGCTAAGCCAAGCTAAGACCTCCAGCACCCTCTCTGTCCAACCAGTACTTCGTGTCCCTGCCTAAGTAGCTGACACTTTGAGATTTGATTTATACAGAAACACACCCACACACACCTGTGAAAGGTTGGAACAGGTTTACTAGCTATGCCCCCTTTTGCCTAGACCATAAAGTAGCTATCACTGCCACCAGCCAACTCTTTATCAGCTACATTAAGGCCCTTAACAAAGGGTGTGAAATCTTACTGTGTAACTTTACTATTAATCCAAATGGTAGCTTGATCAAGGCCCAGGCTATTAGGAGTGGCCTCTACAGTGTCACCAAATAGATATGCAAGTACTGTAAGAGCTTAAATATCTCTAAACAGACCAGCCACAATTGAAATGTTTAAATATAGTTAATGAATAATAAAAGAACAATAAAATACTGAATAAATCATCACAGTAACTTTAGAGTTCAACATCACAGGAAATATTTAAAACAACACTGCAGGATGTGTCTCAAATAAATACAGAAAACATTTAAACTAATCCTTACTGAATCTAAAAGAAATTATTGTACTCTAGACAACTTACTTACAGAGCAAGTGCAGAGCTGGTGAATGGATGTTTTCAGTTCAAAGACAAATACAAAATGTTCTATCTCTCTGACTCCCTCTCTCTCTCTTTTTCTCAGAGAGTTCTTAAATTAACCTCAAATATTGTTGCTGGGATACTTGCAGCATGGCATCACTTTTTGTCACATGACTTCAGTTCCTAGGATCACAAACAACCCCACTGATGGCAGCATCTAGCATCTCCCAGTGAAAACACATGACCTTCAGATGTTTGCAGATCTAGAAGTCATAAAACAACAAAACACTTGCAAAACAATGTAGAGGGCTCCCTAGTTTTAAACATCCTGTCTCCTTGCTGCATTGGAACCATCTCTTTTATTAAGTGGTTATAAAACTATTTAATTTCAGCTGTTTTCCTGAAGTTTTGCAAGTTAACCTTCTATGTTCCAGTTTCCACTGTTAAAAATATAGACATTCACACAGCTACAATAGTGTATATACACTTCTGTTCTAATCAAGCAGAGTACACTGTGGTCACACATCTAGGGTCAGTACTGTGCAAACCCTGTTCAACACACACTTTTGTACCAGCAGTTTAAGATACACATAACATACAGTTCTAATACATTTGTAAGACAAACATATGAATCATGCTGATATTCACAAATGACATATGATTATTTACAAAATTCCATATAGCTGTGCTGGCAGTATCTTCTTCTGTCACACTTGTATAAAAATCATATTAATATTCACAAATGACATATAATTATTTACAAAATTTCAGATAGCTGGGCTAGCAGTATTTCCTTTTGTGACCCCCCCCCCCCCAGAAAACTCAAGCTAGTTTTTCAATTGACCCTTGAGAAATTATGCTTGAGAAGGTGAGTCTATATGGGAATACACTACCCCATACCCTGTCTTGAGTGCCCATCTGTGTTGGCACTGCTCACCCTGTTCTGGTGCTGCACTGTCATATCATATGCCTTCAACCTTAGGCTCCACCTCAGTACCTTGGCATTTTGCTGGCTGGCTCGATGTAGCTATATTAAGGGTTTATGGTCTGTAACTACAGTGAATTTCCTTCCATGCAGATATGGTTGAAGTTTCTGCAGTGCCCACACTATGGCTAGACATTCCTTTTCTACAGCTGCATAGCATTCCTCCCTGGGTTGGCACCTATGACCGAGATATACCATTAGGTGCTCTTCTCCCTCTGAGGAAACCTGGCTGAGTACAGCCCCCACCCCAAGGTTTGAAACATCTACCTGCACAACAAATTATTTGCTGTAATCTGGACTGGCTAACACAGGGGGTCCTCCCAAAGCTCCTCAATCACAGGCAAAGGCACCAAAGGAGCTTTGACTTTGTCTCCTGCCTCGTCTACCTTTTGGCACTGCTTACAGGTCCTGCAGTACCCCGTTACATCTCTAGAAATTGCAGGCCAATAAAAGTTCTGCATAATACGTCACTTAGCACGCTTTATGGCCATATGACCTGCAAAGGGAATATCATGGGCTCTGGCTAGAAGTGCCAGACGGCAGGCTCTGGGCACTACCAACTGCTGTATTCTCTCACTCTCTAGCCCTCCCTCAGAGGTCCACTCTCTATAAAGTAATCCATTGTCCTAATATACAGATTCCCCTTTTCCTTGAGAATCAGGTGCCTCACTAGCTACCTCCCTCAGGCCTTGTAATGTAGGGTCTAAGAGCTGAGCCTGTCTGAACTCTCTCTTGGTAACCCTTACCAGATCCCCTTCCACAGGAAGTCTGGTATTCCCTGACAGCGGTGCCTCACTGTCTGCCTGGGTACTACTACTCACCTCTGCACTTGCAGTCACTCTGTCCATGGGAACATCAGTACCCACAAGCAGCTGTCGCTCACCTTCAGTCTCACTGCTACAGGGTAGCCCACTGCCTGAGATAACCACCTCATCAGTCCTCGCTGCAAGTGGGCGATCTGTCTGGGTCCCCCCCAGGCTACCAGACCCACATGCTTGTCTCCAAGCCAGACTACATGTCACTGCATGCACACAAAGTACTGCATTATCAGAGTCATTCCCTATTTGAGGACATCTGCAAAGATATCCTCAAACACACCTACTTGCTGGCTTCCTTTTCCACTCTCTCAGTCAAGGTGAACCCTAGCCAAAGGTATTTGGAATGGGGTCTCACCTAAAGCTCTGTATAGAGTAGACTGCCCAGCCTGGTAGTGCTCCTCTTTAACCATTGCAGGCTTCATAATGGTTTGGTCAGAGGCTGAGTCTCTCTTAGCAGTGGCCTCTTTCCCATCTACTAAGATAGGACATAACCTCTTGCGGTAATTTGGTACCGTTGTTGTCTCGAGGCAAATTACTGCTGGCATTCTGTCATTCCCACTTACTGGCTCTCCCACCTTTTGTTCCCCATCTTGCCACTGTAGACACCTACATGCTACATGGCCCCACTGATTGTATTTAAAACATTTAACTCTTGGTCCTTGACGTGTACTTGGACTAGTGGCTTCCTCTGCTACTGGAGGACTCTGTTGAGGCACTCTGAGCTGCCCATCATGCATTCCCATACACTCATGAGCAGCACTGAGTATCACTTTCCTGTGCAGTGATGCCCTGCTTGCTAGGTATAGGTTTCCCTTTTTCTCCAGCCCCTCTGCTGTATTACATTCTATATATGCTAACCAGATTCTCAAGTCCTCAGGCAAAGTGCTAAGTGCTTGTTCCCTCACCAAAATGTCTGCCAGTCTTTCAAAAGTGATGACCTGACATCCACTCACCCACCTATGAAAATAAGTGCTTATTTCCACAATATAGTCACACACACACTTTCATCTGCCTTGCGTCTATGCTCACAAAACTTTTTCCTATAAGCTTCAGGTGTTAACTTAAAATATTGTAACAAACAATTCTTTTTTTTTTTTTTGACTGTGCTATAATTTAAGCATCAGTATCAGACAATTTAGAAACACCAGTTACAGTTTTACCATGGAGCAATGGGGTCAGGAACCATACCCAGAGCCCTTGGTCAACATTATACTGTTTACTTACCATTTCAAACATATTAATGAAACTATCAAAATTATCCCCCTCTGTTAATTATGAAAGAAATGTCCTGACCTTTGTTGCTTTTGGGGTTTGATTACTCCCTTCCCCATTACCTCCATGACCCTGGTGAAGAGTCAGCATCTCCTTTAAATGTTGCCTCTGCCTCTCATTCTCCTCAGCTTCCAGATGTCACATTTTCTCATTTTCCTCAGCCTCAAACATCTCAGTCTATCTGCTGCTTCTATTTCCAAATGTTTGGCCTCCAGTTCAAGTCTCTTTGACTCCAGACAGATTTTTAAGTCGTGTGTGGAAAGTCTGAACTTTCCAGTTTCTGAGAGTTGTACATCTCCAGGGCCAGCCTGGTTGTCCTGCTGATTGCTGGTCTGTGATGCAGCTGTGCCCAAGGCTGCAATCATTTCTGGTTTAGTCAGGTTAGCAGGCACCAGTCCTTTAGCCTGGCCATCTCAGCCAACTGGCTTCTTGTCAGCATGCCATACTCTCTGCTGACATGCTTGCCTTCTCTCCCTGACTAACTAATCTAATAAAAAAATAAATAAAATAATTGTGATATGAAACTCTGAATGTTCACTGTATGGCTGAATGAGAGTGCAAACACCTTCCTTAGTGACCACTGTTTACAAGCTACAAGAGTTCAACATCCCACCAATGCCACCAATTAACATGTGATACTCCAGCACTGCCCAGTAATCAAGGAACCTCAATCATGACCCCTGGCAACAGTGGGGGAATGCACACACTGGGAGGACAAGTAAACACACAGTAAAGTGCAATTTCCCTTAGGAGCACAAAAAGATCACACTCAGTCTGGGGCTGGTTTCTCCCTCTTTCTCCAGATCCCCAATAAGACTCCCCACTGGTACAGCTATAGAGTTGAGATCTCAGCTGAGTGGCCAAGCTAAGACCTCCCACACCCTCTTTGTCCAACCAGTGCTTCGTGTCCCTGCTCAAGTAGCTGACACACGCACACTTTGAGATTTTGATTTATACACAAACACACACACACCTGGGAAAGATTGGCACAGGTTTACTAGCTATGCCCTCTTTTGCCCAGACCATAAGGTAGTTATCACTGCCACCAGCCAACTATTTATCAGCTACTTTAAGGCCTTAAAAAAAGGGTGCCCAATCTTACTGTGTAATGTTACTATTAATCCAAATAGTAGTTTGACCAAGGGCCAGGCTATTAGGAGTGGCCTGTACAGTGCCACTATATAGATATGCAAGTACTCTCAGAGCAATCTAAACAGACCAGGTACAATTGAAAGATTTAAATATATTTAATAAATAATAAAATAACAAGAAAACACTCAATAAATCATCTCTGTAATGTCAGATTTCAAAATCAGAGGAAATATTTAAAACAACATTGCAAGACAGTCTCAAATAAATACAGAAAACATCTTAACTAATTCTTACTGAATCTAAAAGAATTTACTGTACCCTAGCTAGCTAACTTACAGAGCAAGTGCAGAGCTTGTGAGTGGATGTTGTCACATCAAAGACGAATACAAAATGCCCCTTCTCTCTCACTCTGTCTCAGAGAGTTCTTAAATTAATATCTCAAACATTGCTGCTGGGATACCTGCAACATGACATCACTTTCCGTCATATGACTTCAGTTCCCAGGCTCAAAAATAACCTCCACCGATGCAGCATCTAGCATCTTCCTGTGAAAATACATAGACTTCAGATGTTTGCAGATCCTGGAAGTCATAAAACAATGCACAGGGCTCCCTAGTTATAGACGCCCTGTCTCCTTACTGCATTGGCACTGTCTGTTGTATTAAGTTGTTATAAAACAAATTAATTTCAACTATTTTCCACAAAGTTTTGCAAGTTAACCTTCTATGTTCCAGTTTCCAATATTACAGATATATACATTCACACAGCTATAACAGTGTATATACATTTATGTTCTAATCCAGCAGGGTGCACTGTGGTCACACATCTAGGCTCAGTACTGTACAAACTCTGTCAATGCACACTTCTGTACCAGCAGTTTAATATACACATAACATACAATTCTAATACATTTGTAAGACAAGCATATGAATCATGTTGGTATTCACAAATGACATATGATTATTTATAAAATTCCAGATAGCTGTGCTGGCAATATCTCCTTCTGTCACACTTCTAAATAAATCATATTAATATTCACAAATGACATATAATTATTTTAAAAATTCCACATAGCTGGACTGGCAGTATTTCCTTTTGTGACACTTGGCATATTTAAGTCTTCCATAAATATTTCCATTTGTACTTTTTCTTGATTTCCACATTTCTTTGTTTTATATAAGTTTGTTTCCAGAATATCTTAAATACCTCTACAGGACTGATGGTTATTTTTCTTGTTATAGGCTCCCTAAGTCTGGCAACAGCACACACTACTTTCTGTTGCCTAAGTTGCTATACTAAGAGTTTTTGTGCTCTGGAGATATTATCAATAAACAGTTGTGTCTGATGTTGCCTTTTTCATTCATTTCTCAACTAGTGGGCCTCAGATCTGACCTTAGATCTCGCTCGGCTGCATTTTCTAGACTCACTGATTCAACTCTCTAGATCCTCCCTTTACCCATTAGCCCTGGTCACCTTGCAATACCCCAGATCTCATTTGTTACCTTATAGCTACAGAAGTGGATCTTTCTCGCAGAGCTTTAGGGTTTAGTTTTCTTGCAGTGAGTGTAACTTATTTTTTAATTTTATTACAGCTTTTTCTTTTCTAATAATTTCTTCCTCCCTTACTTTAGTTTTGATGTTTCTATCATGTTAGGGTTACAGTTTATTTTTTCTCCTCTCCTGTTTCTACCTTCAGTAGCTCTCCATATCATTCTTTCTTTTTTTTCTGTTTATTCCTACCTTCAGAGGGTAATTCCTTTCCTCTACACTTTTGGTAGTTTTCTAACAAAAAAAAAAAAAAAATATATATATATATATATATATATATATATATATATATATATATGGGTCTACTTTAATTTACCGAAATCGCAGTTGACCGACACGCGGAAGAGGGAGACGAAATGACCAACAGGTAAGTTTACCGAAAAGGTGATGTGCCGACAGCGGATAGACCGACAAGGGTAACGTGTGAGCGCGTCCCGGTAAGTGTGCGATAGTGACGGAGTTAGGAGCGGTCAGGTAAGTGTGCGTTGTTGTGGGATTTTGGGTTAGGGTGTGGGATAGGTGAGTGTGTGGTAGTGTCAGAGGTAGGGAGGTAGGGTTCGGGTAAGGTAAGTGTGTGATAGTGACGGAGTTTAGTTTAGGGTGGGTTAAGTGAGTTAGGGTTAGGGTGCAGGTAGGGTGAGTGTGCGATAGTGACGGGCATTTTGTTTTGGGGTGGGTTAAGTGAGTTAGGGTTAGGGTGCAGGTAGGGTGAGTGTGCGATAGTGACGGGCATTTTGTTTTGGGGTGGGTTAAGTGAGTTAGGGTTAGGGTGCGGGTAGGGTAACTGTGCGGTAGTGTCGGACCTTAGGGTTAGGGTTTGGGTTAGGGTTAGTGGATATGTGATTGTGTATGATGTGTAGTTTACGTTGTTTGTGTCGCTGTAATTGTGTTCGGTTTTGTGAATTGTTGGTGTTGTGTGGTTTTGGTCATTAGGGTTCGGTGTTTTGTGTGTCGGTGAAGTGTGGTGTCGGTAAGGTAAAGTAGACCCATACATACATATATATATATATATATATATATATATATATATATATATATATATATACATACATTCCGTAAAGTTTTCCTTTCTATTTCTGTCAATCCATTCCCTTATTGTTGCTATGGCTGACAAACTCACTGGGTTTAAGATATGCACTTCATGTGGGCACAAGATCCCCAATTCTGATTCCCACAGGGAGTGTGCTTATTGTCTGAGTGCATCCCATCTAAATACTGAATGTTCAATTTCTGCTGGCTTCCGTGATAGGGCGAACAACATAATAAACTTGTCTTAAAGTGTTTACCACCATCCTCTTTTTCCTCCTCTTCTCTTTCAGGGGATCAAACCCCCACAAAAACACTTAAGGCCTCTTCAGAGGCAAAAGAATCCAGGAAGTAGTCTCTCACCTGCTCTCCAAAGTCAGCTTTAACTTTGAAGCCTCCTGCCAAAGTAATAAAAAAGTCAGATCTGACTCCATTTGCTCCAAAATGTCAACAGGCAGATCTGACACCCTAGGATCTGAAACGTTCCAAGTCAAAGTCTATGAGGACCCGGTCTACATGGTTCTCCCTGGAACCTGTCTCTCCTAGACTCCATTTTCCATTCCTACAAAAGAGTCCAAGGAGAAAGTCTTGGCCCCAGTCTACTACTTCCTCCATCAGGCCCTCTAGGAACCTTTTCAAAGCCAAAGTGGATAGGATGATGAGGAAGTTCTTCAGATCTCAGGTTCAGATGGGGGTTATCCTGTCTCTGTCTCCCATCAGATCCGTGAGCCTCCCTTCTGTTTCCCACACTATAATTTCTCCTTCTCCAATCTGACCAGTGATTTCAGAGCCTTCTGATCCAAGAACCCAGACAGTGTCGGATCTGATGATGGATAGCTCTTTGAATCTGACTGTATCCCTGACTTGTCTGAAGCACTGGCGCTGGGTCCAGGGGGTTTGATTTGACTCAGAGTTTGTCAGTGCCATCCCTGCCCCTCAAAGCTTCGGCATTGGACAGCTCAGGTCAGACCCCCCCTTTGGGGCAGATATCCATGCTGGGTCTGCGCATGTGCTATCTGAGGCTATGGTGCTAGTGCAGCCAGCTATGGCTTCTCCAGGTCCTTCTGCTTTCGAGGCGTTGGGGTTTGGATCCAGTCCTTGGATCAGACTTGGTCACATATATTAGACTTCTGATCCAAATTTTGAAATTTTAGACAATACAGAAAGCTTCCTAGTATAGACTTTGTGTTTCTGGCTGCACTGAAACTTGTGAGATATGATCTTTGTGGCCTAACCTATAAAGTGATTTAATTTCAGATATTTTCTAAAGTTTGCTTTCTCTGTTAAACATATACATTTAAACAGTTACAACAGTGCATGCACATCTCTATTCCCTGGAGTAAGGCACACTGTGGATACATTTCAAACACAAGCACTTCAGCAATACCTTTTCAGCACAAACATCTGTACAAATCAGTTTGATATACATGTGACATACAGTTCTAATACATTTGTAACACCAGCATCTTGTATGACATTTCTAATACATTTGTAACACAAGCATCTTATATAAATCAGTTTGATATTCACAAATGACAGAGTTATTTACAAAATTCCAGCTAACTGCGCTGGCAGTACCTCCTTTCGTCGCACACATGATGTGCCCTTTCAACTAACAACTCTTGGTGAGGAATACCAGTCCTGTTGCTTATTTGTGATTTCATAAAATTAATGCAGTCTGTTCCTTCCACCTTCTGTGGTGTAGCTGAAAATCTCGGGTTTTCCCTACGTGCTCTGTCCTCCAATTTTATTATTTTTTGAAGTAAGTCTTCTTGAGCAGTTTCATATTCAGACAGCCTTTTCTTCATTTCGACCTCTGATTTTTGCAGCTTTATTATCTCATCCGAATGTCTGCTTAAAGCTTCTTCCTTGTTGTTTGTGTTGATATACTCCATCAGGGTTTTGTTTATTTTAACCAGGTCTGTATGCAGTTGCCTTATATCTTCCTGCAGGTTACTGGAAGTCATGTCTGAAGGTTGCATTGCTTTTTGATGAACAGCTGCAGAACTTTTCCCAGTCAGTGTTTCTTCCTCACTTTTTGTAGCTGATTTTTTCCAAGTGTTCTGTATTTCTTATATATATATTTCTCTCTCTCTCTATATATATATATATATATATATATTTTTTCATTATATATTCCTGCATTCCTGGCATGCAGGCAGTGCACTTACAAGGCAGTTACTGAAATTTACCCATAAACAAAAGTCTACTGGCCTTCTCTGCTGAGTTTCTGTTTTCACAGTGGGAGAGCTAGAAACAAGCTGTTACTCAATGTGCAGCTATTTTAGAAGTCCATGCTTTTTTGGTCTTTTTACTTTTTAGTTACTTAAAGCTCATGCCATCCAAGAAGGGAAAATGTCAGTGTGAAAGACAAATTTCCCTTAAGGATCATCACAAACAGTGTCTTTTTTTGTCTAGGTGCTTCCCACCACCATACATCCCATTGCATTCAAAACTCAGAAGTCGCTATCTTTGTATTTTGTGTTTTCTTTCTTGTCTTATAAGTAAATTATTTCTTCTTTGCATAGGCTCACATTTTCACTAATTGTTACTGTTTGACACCACTTCATTTAGCACCATGATGTTCCTGGATTTGGCTTAATAAGCTCTTTTAGCTATTCTCCAGATCTGACATTTTGGAGTAGGGTGGAGGTTAAATTTTCATTGACTGGTATTCTAGTGCATACTCAGAGGATGGGTAAAAAAAAACTAAGTTGCTCTCAGGCTAAGCTTGCTTTCCTAGTTTGATCTGTGATGTATTGGTGCATGTTACCAACAACTGCATGCACCCCCCAGATGTTGGGACAAAAGACAAAAGTAATAGTTGAGCTGGTTATACAAAAGATGAAATCCTCTTAGATACCCACTGCAGAAGGCTCCTTGCAAATCAACTGATATGGTAAGTAATATCCCAAAATACTAAATATCAATGGCATAGCTGATGATGCTCTTTCTGTATACTTTGTTCCCTTTTTTGCCCTAAAGATAACATGTTTTTGAAGCAGCTTTTGCAGACTGGACTTGGTTGTGAGTAAAATCAAATGTAACTAATGTGGTCTTGGAATCATCACAGTGGACTATTCCATCGACTTTGAAGGTAAACAATTCTGTCAAGGCTTTAGTACCTAATTCCCAAGGTGAATATTGTTAACAATTTCTGCCTTATTTAAGCCCTGAGGAAAAGTTTGTTGCCTTGTTTTATATTGCTCTCTGTCTTTTCACAGGGATTTTAGGTTTAAAATAATGCTCTCCTCCAACAAGTACCACCATCATCAGAGTCCTGATCCTTGCATGAGAACAATATATTTTTTTTATTTGCAGTACCCGAAGGTTCGGTTATGAATCTGTTTTAGCATTATGATTTGCATTTTCTCTCTTGGGAAATGCTGAATGTAGTCGCTGTTCTTATCTTTGAAGTACTCCAGAGCTCCAGGTTTCTGAAGTATTTGTTTGATTTCATCACAGTAATCCTAAGGTCTTAAAAAAATGATTTTCAGAAATGAAGTTGGTTGCAGTGGTTATCCTTTTGGTTTATTTCTTAAATGTTCCGGTCTAGGAAAATGCTGTTATACCACTGTGATATATCTAGATTATTCAAGTACTTAGACTGCTGCATTCTCCCATTCCTTACATTTATTTCATATGCTTCTGGTCAAGATAGTATATCTATGGAAAAGAAGATTTTGCTTTCTGACATTTTTGATCTAACACGTCATCCTTGCATTAGACAGACAAAACAAATCTTTCCTGACTTCATATCTGCTGTGTGCCACTTGTCTCAGAGGGGGTTTATTAACGGTACATTGCAATCTGTGCTTGTTCCAGGTCTTTTTAACTTTTATGAGGCATTTCAGTCTGGATTTTGAATGTATAGTTAAAACAGATTTCTTCAGGGCTGTTACAAAATTCTTGTTGTTTTAGCACAGTTCTTTCTTTATTTTTTCTTTACATATTAAGCGTAGTCTCTATTTCTTCAGGTATTGTCTATTTCATCCTTATCTTTTGCTTTTACATTGTCAGATGACTTTATGGGGTTTATTATTTTGGTATGTTGTATGTCTTGTACATATAACAAAAATCAGATGCTGCCATAGTCATTCTTTAATTGCCTTCTTTCTTTCTTCTTTTTTTTTGTTCTCTCCCAGGGAAGCAACAAGGGAAATGGGAAATGGAGAGTATGGGTGCCCAGAATATGGTACTTTGTACCTGCTGAAAAATCCTTAATGTAGATAAGTCTATGGGTAGTGCAGTGCTTCATTTATGAGTCATTCACATTCAGTTAATTCATGTTTAACTCTTGGGAAACTCAAACCTCTAGATACCTTGTACTTTTATATACCAGCTCCAAAGTTGGATAAGCACTAGGAAAGGCAAAATTCCCAAACCAAAAATGATCATTGCTGGTATACACTTAGAAACTGCACCAGCAGTGATTTCCTTTAGTAAACAGTCATTTGAATTCAACATTAGGGAACTGAGCTCGACCACAAGAAATCTCATCCAATTTGCACTCAAGAAGGTGTAGAGGAAACACAGTGCAGTATATGACTTAATACAGTTTATCTACTTGAAATATAGTTCTACAGATTGCTGGCTTCATTGGCATACAGGATAAAGCCCTAACTACAGCCAAGGTGTCCTAGGTTTGATTAGCAGTTGGGTACCTGCTGGAACTGGCATGCACAAAGGAGGAGTGACACAGCTGTGCCAGCTTGCCTGTCTTGTGTTTTGAGGAATGGGGAACATGTCCATGGTGCTAATTCCCATGATAGAGTTCCCAGATTAGACCGAAGATTACATAGGAGTGCTGGCTTTGAGAGGTGTAGGGCAGCCTTGAAGGGTTACATCTCTTGCAGAAGCAAATGATACACTTTTGATGATGCCCACTTCATGTTAAACCCCAAGAAGGCTTACTGGGCATGGGCAGTGGGGTTATGGACTAAAACAGAATAAACATGGAAGACTTCTAAGATGACTCCACACTGATCAGCAGCTTGATTTCACCTCTCTGAGTGTGAAAAAAAAACTGAGATACAAGTGCCAGAAACTGTGCAAGTTTTAGTAAATTCAATTACTGAATAGTAAATGCACTGCCTGGATGCCAGCAAAGAAGAAACTTAGAGAGCCTGAAAGAAAATCATTGAGAAAAGATGAAGAGATAACACTGACTAGGAAGAGTCCTGTAGCTGTTCCAGCTTTGGTGCAAGACATGGCTTCCAGTAATCAAGAGGAAAATAAATCAAATCTTCTCAGAGCTAATTAAAATAAATGAAACCTTGAAGGAGTATATCAACTCAAACAACAAGAGTGGTAAAATGGAAGAAGCTTTAAACAGCTATTCAGATGAACTCGTAAAACTGCAAAAATCAGTGGTTGAAATGAAGAAAAGGCTGGTTGAGTATGAAATTGCTCAAAAAGAGCTGTTTCAAAAACAGTAGAGTTAGAAGACAAAGCTTGCTGTGAAAACCTGAGATTTTCTGTTGTACCAGAGAAACTTGAAGGAACAGACATTATGAAAGCACAAATAAGCAGCTGGACTGGTATTCCACAGCAGGATCTGTTGATTGAAAGGGCGCATCATATGCATGCTCCAAACATGGCCATAGAAGGCAGCCAAGAACTCTATTAGTAAAGATGCAATCATACCACCAGACAGAATTGATCCTGACAAAACTATGTTAAAATGGCAAAGTATTAAAAATTGGAGACAGTACAGTATTTGTGGAAAATGATTACGCTAGGCAGAAGAAAAGCAAATGTATCCCAACAATCATGGAATGTCGAGAGGCAGATGTGAGATTCAAGATGCTGTAACCAACTGCCTTCAGAATATTTTTTTTTCCTGCAGGATAAAAGTCATTTTTTGATTTAGAACAGGCTAAGGAGGAAATACTAAAGTTTGTACAACAAAAAGTGAGCCATCAAGTAGAAGGGGATTCTGTTTCTCATTCTTCTGATAATAAAGCTTGTAGAGAGACTTTGCAAGTGAAACCTTTTCCAGTATTCCAAAGGAAAATACTTGCAAGACAGAAAAAAAGCATATGAGCTGACTAGAAGAATCAGGAGTACCTAGGATTTGAACTGGAGCCTGGGGTTGGGAGATGGAGATGAACAGAAAGAAGGTCAGCAACATTACAATTATTAAATAAATGTGAGACTATAAAGCATTAGTCACATTTGAATTGTCTTTGGGGTAAATTAATTACTACTCTGGAAGCATAGAGGTATGAAATTATTTTATGACTTCCAGCACCTGCCACAGATCTGAGCAAAAGCCCTTGTGTGTGTATTTTTACAGATAGATGCTAAGTCCTGGCAGCTTCTAGCAATGGGAGTTTTGTGTGGGAACTAAAAGTCAGATGACCAGAAGTGATGTCATTCTGCAAGCTATTTCAGATGTAATATTTTATATTTTATTTTGAGAAGTCTCTTGGTGATAATGAGCATTCTGTATTCTGTTTTGGGCCTGATAACAAGAAGAACCATTCACGTCATCATCTGCCTTGCTCTATTAAGTAAGTTATTAGGGTACAGTAATTCTTTTAGAGTCAGTCAGGAATGTAGTGAAGCTTAGACATTATTTTTCTTTATTTGTCTGAGCCTGTCCTTCAATATTATTTTAAATATTTCCTGTGTTTTGAACTCTGATGTCACTGTTAATACATGCTTAGTATTTTCTTGTTCTTTTATTATTTATTATTAAATATATTTAAACCTTTAATTGTGGCTGATATTTAAGTTTTGAGAGTACTTGCATATTTACTTGGCAACACTGTGTGGGCCACTCCTAATAGCATTGCTCTTGGTCATACTACCATTTGTATTAATATTAATTTCACTCAATAAATTGGACACACTTTAAGGGCCTTAAAGTAGCTGGCAAAGAGTTCTGATTCCAGTGATAACTACCTTATGTTCTGGGCAGAAGGTGGCATAGCTAGTAAACCTGTGCTAGCCTTTCCTAGTGTGTGTGTGTGTGTGTGTGTGTGTGTGTGTGTGTACAACTAATGTCCAAGAGTATGCATGTCAACTACACGGGCATGGACATGAAGCACTGTTTGGACAGAAAGAGTGTTGGAGGACTTGGCTTGGAACCCTGGCTGAGGGCTTAACTCTATAGCTCTGTCAGAGGAGAGTCTTATTGGGGATCTGGAGAAAGAGGAAGAAACCAGCCCCAGACTGACTGCAGCCTCTGTGTGCTCTTAAGGGAAATTGCACTTGATGCAGAGAGCTGCATCTGGAAATACTGTGGTATACCTATTATCCTCCTAGTGAACGTCCCCCACTGGTGCCAGTGGTGAGAATTGAGGTTCCTTGATTATTGGCCCAGTGGTGGAGGGTCTTCACATAATGGTTGGCAGTGGTGGGATATCCACATCACAGTGTGAATGCTCCAAACCTAGCTATAAGTAAGCAACATAGAATTTTAATAGCAAAGATGCAATCCTACCAACAGAAGGAGTTGATTCTGACAAAACTATAGCCATAGAAAAAATAATAAAAGTGGGTGACAACATAGTGTTTGTGGAGAATGATTACTCACAATACACCAGGCAGAAGAGGACTAAATTTACTGCACTATTCATGGCATGTTGAGGTGCAGGTGTGAGATTCAAACTGCTGTATCCAGCTGTCTTTAAGGTATTCTTCCCTGAAGGGACAAAATAATTTTTTTTAATGAAGTGCATGCTAGGGAGGACATCCAAAAGTTTGTCCAACAAAAAGTGAGCTGTGAAACAGAATGAGATTCTTCTTTTTCTTCTGGTAATAAAGACCACAGACAGACTGTACCTGTGAAACATTTTCCAGTATTTCAATGGAAAATGTTTGAGAGTAGGAAGGGAGCACAAGAGCTGACTAGAAGAATCAAGATTATGCTGGAAATGAAGCAGAGACAGGATACGGGTGGAGAAAAAAGTAATAAAACCAGTAAATTACTGTGGGATTACAATGCAATAATTATATTTATGAATATATTTATGAATATTTCCTCCATATTTATGAAATATGACAGAACAGGAAAATCTGGAAATATTGGACTTTTTCAAAATCTGTTTGACTTCTGGGGGACTCTAAATTATATGTCCTACTTCATGTCATTAATGTTCAGAAAAGTGCTTTGGGGAGGGGAAGAGAGGGGAGAAAGCTAACTGTAAGTAAAGAAAATATTTTCTTTTCTTAATTGTACTTATTTGTGGTGTATGGTTTTCTTTGCATGCTACTTTTAAATGTAATGGGGAATGTAAGCAGGTGCTGCTGTTTCTTTTTTCTTCTTCTTCTTTTTCTCCCTTCTTTTTTCTTCTTGTACTGTTTTGAGAATATATGGAATGCAGTGTAAAAAAAGAAGAAGAAAAAAGCCTGGTTAAAGAGGCATGACAAAGTTAAAATTAATGTGCTTTTTTCCATTCTTGCCTGGGGAAATGCCTGGATTAAAGACCTTTGATAGATTAGTTTTAAGAGAGAGCAAGTAAATGAAAAAGAATACTGAATATTATAAGGCTTTTTCCTCTAGCAAATGCATGTATACTTACTAGCAATTCTGCAGCTGGTCTTCATGTTTCCATAGAAACAATCTGATAAAGAGAAACTGGCTGTCTAGTTCTCATGTCTCCATGGAGACAACCTGCTAAAGAGAAACTGGAGACAGTCTGGTGGAAGGGGATTGGCTGAGGGGAAAAAGAACACAGAAATTGGCTAGAACATAATCTTCTCTGAAAGCAATAAGGGGTTTTCCCAGCTGGAAGACCTTTAAAGATAAGACAAAATGAATCAGACTTGAAGTAAAGTTTTCTCATTTTTTTTAAATGCAATGGGAATAATACTATAAACCAGTGCTTTTGTTTTTCTTTTTCTCCCTTCTTATCTCTTTTCTTTGTTCAGTTTTAAGAAATGTAGGCACTGCAATGTAAAAACAGAAAAAAAGAAAAAGGGAAAGGGGGAGAGAAAAGGTCCGTTTAACAGAGTATGACAAAAGAAAAAGTGTGTTTTTTCACATGCTTGTATAGGGAAATGAATGGGTTAAGACTGTAAGCATTATCCAGTAATGAGTTTGTTACAAAGAATGTAAATGAAAAAGAATATTGAATATTATAAGGCTTTTTTCTGATAAACAAGGTATCCTTAGCAGTTTTGTGTCTGGTTTACATGTCACTAGAAGACAATGTGATAAAGACATCATTCAAGTGTTTTCTCAGCTGGGTGAGCTATAAATAAATATAAGAAAATCAAATAGCACTTACTAATAGCACAGGCTGTACTATGTGTCTTAGCATGACTAACCTTTCTTTTTGGTTAACTGTAGCCTGTCTTTGTGGCTATCAACTTAGAACTTTTGTTCTTATTAATTACTTCTTATTAAAAAACCCTTTTAAGAATGCCCAACAGAATGTGGAAGAAGAAAAGGTAGAGGAAAAACCAATTGCCTTCCCAACATGGAAATTTGAGATAGCCACAAAGTGTACCTCTGTAGCAGAAAAACTAGCTTCCTCCTGGAAAAGAGAACACAAAAACATAAGACCATCAGAAACTGAGGCTGAAAAGGGGTCTATATTCCTATGTGAGGCCCAGATGGAAAATCTTTTCCATTTGATACAATATACCTTCTTGGTGGAGGGCTTTTGAGAAGCAAAGATTATGTCACGAACAGGTGAAGGAAGCCTGAACTTAGCAAAATTACTGGAAGTGGAGAAACCAAGTGGTTAGTTTGAGGAACCGAAGACTGGGTTTCTGTCATTCTGTGGAATGTGAAATTAGATTCTGTCTGGGATCCAGTATCCATGCAGGATATTTGCTGTGAGACTACAGAAAGGGGAGCTATACCTGACATGGCCAATGAGGGACAATGAGGATAAGATTGGTCTTCAACCTGCTGGCATAGAACTTTGGGTTTCAGGGGATCACAGGATAAACCTACAGGAGAACCGGGGACAATCATGGACTAGAGCATCCCTGGGCGACTCCCTTGCTGGGGGGATCAGAGTGAAGTACCTGCTACATTTGTTGTTTAGGGGAGAGGCAAACAGAATGCAGCAAGGTTGGCCCCAATGGCTGAAAATCTCATTTGCTACTGACTGATTCAAGGACCACTCATGAGGACTCAAAATGGACCTGCTCAACTTGTCAGCCAGAACAGTGGATTCTCCTGGGATGTGTGTATCAATGAGAAAGTGATTTGAAGGAGTCACCCATTCCCAGACTCTCATGGCCTCTCCGCAGAGTGGGTAAGATCAAGCTCCATCATGCTTGTTGATGTACCATACCACTGACATACTGTCAATCAAGATTGCAATTGTGCCCAAAGGAAGGCAGTCCTGAAAGGCTTGCAACATGAGGAGGACCACCCTCATTTCCACGTTTATGTGCAACTTGGTCTCTAAAGGGGACCACTTGTCTTGGACCATCCTTCCCTGAAAATATTCCACCCATCCCAACAGGGGGAAGGACAAAGGACCTGCCGAGCTGAAGATCGTCTGTGAGCAGCAACCACTGCAGGTGGAGTCTGCAAGCTGGAAGTTTGATTGGGGTTGATAAATGGTGATACCTGATGGGCCATTGAACAGCCAGAGTCTGGTGGAGAACTCTCATGAAGAACCTGGCTAGATGCACCAGAAGAATGGCAGCTGACATGGAACTCAAAGCTATGAGAACTAGGTGAGTTGAAGGAGATGGTGTGTCTAGTAGGCATTGTACCTCTTGCCTGAGAAACGATATCCTTTGTAAAGGAATAGCTGCCACTTGAGTTACAGTGTTCAAATGGGTCCAGATGAATTTGATTTCCTGAAATGGGGCCAGCCTGGATTTTGGCATGTTCACTGTGATTCCCAGGTGGCAAAATAGGAACAACTTTACATGAATCGCTCTGAGTAGTTGATGCCTTGTGGGTGCCGTTAGGAGTCAATTGTCCAGGTAGGGGAACACCTAGAATCCTTGCAAACAGAGATGGGCTATGACTACTGCCATGCACTTGAACACCTGGGGGGGTAGTGGTAAGACCAAAAGGCAGTGCTCTGAACTGGTAATGATCACCCCCAGCCAGATGCACAGATATCTCCTGGAGCGCCTGTCTATTTTGATATCAATATGCATCCTGGAGATCCACCGAGCACATCCAGTCATCCTTGCTCATGAGCAGTAGAATGGACTGTACCACAACCATGCAGAACTTTGTCTTCTTGACAAACAGATTCAAACTGCTTAGATCCAGGAAAGGTTGGAGGTTCCTGGTCTTATTTGGCACCAAAAAGAAGCATGAGTAAGTTCTGCATCCTTGTTGTTCAGTTGGGACCCACTGGATGACTCTCTTGTCTAGAAGTTTTTGCACTTCTAGAAGGGCATTCTTCCTCTGACTGGGTGGCATGTCAGGGAGATGCTCCCCTGTGTGGGAAGTCAGAAGGAAAACAAAATATAGTAGCCTCTGGATATAATGTTTTAACACCCAAGTGCCATTTGTAATGTCTGTTCAAGCTTCTGGGAGCAAGGATGGTTTGCCCCCGACTGCCTCCAGAGTATGACAGTCAGTCAGAGCTTCAGGAGCGCTGAAAGGGCTTGTCAGAGAAGGGTTCCCTGGCACCCTGGTTCTGTGGACCTCCTCTGCCTCTGGGGCAGTGTTTACCATTAAATCCTCTCTCTCTGCCCCTGGAAGAAGATTCATCCTGCAATTTAGGGAAGGCCCCTTGGGATTTGCGGAAGCTCATCTTTTTCCCACTCTGTTGGTTTCTGGAAAAGGTCCATAGAGAGGAAAAAAAATTGATCCCTACGGGAGACAGTCTTGCCCTCCTATTCTCTGCAGGTCAGAGTCTCCTTAACTGATGGTCTGAACAAAGAGGAACCATCAAAGGGGGCATTAATGAATGACACTTTGAAGGGGTCTGCAAACCCACATAGTTTCATCCAGGCATCTTATCTGAGGGCTATGCCTGAACCAGACACTTGAGAGGTTCCCTCTACTACATGGCAGATTAGCCTCATTGAAAAGTTAGCAATCGAAGTCATAATATTCAGCTTTCCTCCTACAGCATCTGCACCAGAGGTCTCTCTGGAGGTGAGTGAAATGTGATAGATAATTCAATGCTCTCAGCAAAAAGATGGCTGTGGTATACACTTGCTTTTTATGAGTCAGAAAAAGAGGAAGAAAAGGGAAAGGGAAGACACGAAAAGGAAGGGAAGGACCTAATACCAGCAAACTACTAAGGTAGTGTAGCAGGAGGGGAGGTAGAGAAAAAAAGGTAGTCTCACTAGTTTAAAGAGAAATCTTAAGAAGAAAAAGGGAAAGTATTACCTACACACTGGAAATGCTTGCAATCATGTCTGTACCAAATGATGACAAACAAGATCTAAGGGTTTGTAGAGGAGTGATGCATCATGGGAAAGGAAGGAGTTTGAGGCTTGGATTGTATGTCTGAGAAATGACCGGCTTGGATCCGAGGATGGATCCGAAGACTCATTCGTAATGCATAATGAAATGGGCAACATTACACTGAAGTATGTAGGAGTATCGATTAGAAATGACTGTTGTGGCAGCTAAGGATATGTAGGAAGAGACTAAAGAGAAGATAATACAAAAACTGAAAAACTGGAAGCTTTGTTATATGGATATGGATGCTAAGATATAAGCAATTAAAATAGTTTTAGTCCCTTTAGTCTTATACACAGGTCAGGCATGTTTTTATCAACCAGAGGAGAAGCTGTGGAGAGCAATTAAAAAAGGGTTGGATTTTATCTGGGAAAGGAAGACAGCAAAGGTCAAGTGGGATAAGCTGATTATTCCAATAGAACAAGGTGGACTAGGATTGCCCAATTTGTGGAGTTATTTCAGAGCAACACAGTTAAGGCTCTTATGCATAGCATAAGCAGAAAACTATAATTCAAAGTGGAAAGGAATGAATATGACGATACAAGGGGGAAGCTCAAGAAATAAGGAGAGATTGGGATTTTGGGTGCAGAATCTTAAGGAGAACATCAAAAACCATACAGAGTATTATATTCATAAAATAGCAGGGAGTATTCTAAGAACTAAACCAGCATGAGAAGGGAGAAAAGAGATCCTGCCAATAGGGATGACTGTGGTTAGGGATACAAATAATAGGCAAGAGGGGGCTGAAATTTACTGGCGAAAATTGGCACAGAGACCAAGGCAATGGGAGCAAATAACTAGAAAGGGAAAAGTAATAGAATGGGAAGAGGCCAATAATTTATTTGGACTGCAGGTTAGAGATTGCCTTCCCTATCAAGGATTGATATAAGAGTATAGGCAAAGAGAACGAAAGAAATAGGGGGCTATTAAATTAAATACTAGCACTGGTATAGTTTTTAATAGAATCTAGAACAGAAGCTACTGCTAAATATGGAATAATTAGTAGAGCATATAAAATATTGCAGAATAACTATCAGAGTCAATCGGAGGAGCTTAGAAAGGATAAGGAATTCACAAAGAGACAATGGAGGAATATATGTGTATCTCCCAAATATGCGACAAAGTCAAGAAAATGTAGGATCTTTGCCCGGAAGTGTTTATATATGTATTTCTATACCCCCAAGTAGACTACAAAGAATTTTTCCTCAGGTGGGCAGCAAATGTTGGAGGTGTGACAGGCAGGAACGAGGTGGCTGGGAACACATTTTTGGGAGTGTAGTGAGCTGGCAGACTTTAGGGATCCCCTGCGGACCACTGTATCAGAGATGCTGAGTGAGTGGATTGAATTGACTGGGGAGATAATTTTTTTTGAGCTATGATACAGAATTGGAATTGCCTAGACATAGTAAAGCCTTCCTGAGTCTAATTATGGCGATTGCAAAAAAAAAAACAATTACTAGAAAATGGAAATCCAAGTCTAGACCAACTTTATTAGAAGTAATGAATATAGTAACAGAGATAAAACAAGTGAAATTGGAATTTTTAGAAAACAGAAGGAGCAAACTGCATAGGAAGAAATGGGAAATGTGGGAACAATATATGCAGAAAAGGAACGAGGTTTAAGAGGCAGGATTTGAATGAGCCATATGATGATTAACTGACAATGACTGGTTAGATTATAAGTGAAGTATAATGTTTGCAACTACAGTTGTTTCAATGGTGTCTGTGATGTATAATGTTTACAACTAAAGTGGTGTTAATGTTGTATGTTTTTCATTTATATAAATGTAAGATTGCCTATGTCATACGTGATAATTTAATAAAGATGTTTATTAGGAAAAAAAAGACCAAAGAAGAATAAAAAGAACCCAACAGGGGAATTACCTGATGGCTAGGTAGTCAGAACAGCAAAGGGGCCTTCAGAATGATGAGCGATGATGGTGTTCAGACTGGCAGCAAAGAAGTTCTGGGTAACTGCATCTGTTTGTCATCTCTATGCCCTATGCCCTAATAGGGAGCATACAAAATCTGAAGGCTTTGGAATACTAGCCAGAAGCTGGGCTATGCCTGACAGAAGGTTCCTACTGTGAAGAATACAGCAACAGTGACATAGAAGGATATATACTGTTATGGTAAGCACATTCATACATACAAATATGCTGTCTTCTTTGGGGATGGTCAGAGTTGCAGTACATCTTAATATTTGGATAGATGTTCAAGCAGTACCTTATATGTTTTGTCTGGGAAGTGAGGCAGGTAAAAAAAATTCCAGATTAACAGCAGTACAAATTAGAGGCTATAAAAATACAAGTTCCTGTATAATGAATAGTTTTGTTCAATGTTTAGTACATATGAGAACCAGACTCATAACTTCATTGGTGGAATTCAAGGAGTTAGTTTAAAATCAAAAATAAGGTCAAATACCATTCCCCAAACCATCAATTTACTTCTTAAAGCTACTTAGATCGCCCATTTTTCTAATGTTAAGTGGTGACATGTTCCATATTTTACTTGCTCTCTTAGTTCAGCCCTTGAAACTGATAGAGCTACTAGAGCACTACCATTCTTTCTGTCAAATGAATATTATATAAATTCAATATTCAATATCGCGGCCAGAGCTTCATTATTATAACCTTTGTATATACATCATAAAGTCAGTTGAATGAGCCTATCCTTACACCAAATATGTTTAGTTTTAAACATTTTTCTTGCAAATGATTTCTGAATCCTTTCAGGTTTCCCAGTCTGTGATCAGTTGCTGTACAATATTCAATATTTGGTTTCACAACAGATTTATATGGAGGTAACAGTACCTATTCATCTCTACTGGTTACACATTGCAGCAGATCCCTCAAAACAAAATAACAATTCCTGACAACCAGTGTAATATATGCATCAAATTTGAGACGGCTCTCCACTTCTCTTCCCAAAGTGATATATTTTGTCATCACTTGACAAAATGACATTATATACTGTACAGGGATAAGCTGGATTTCTAGAACCAAAATGTAGAATCTTGCAGTTTTTATTTCTGATCTGCAGGTAAGAGTACCCATGAACTACTGCAGCTCAGTTTGATCTCTGATGCCTGTCACTGCTGGTACTACTTTTGCACTGTCAGCAAACCTGCCCATCCAGACTTTATTTTAATGGGGGAAACTCTGATATAAATATGCCAAAAAAAATGGTCCAATAAAACAGCACTGAGCCCTCACTGCCATTATTTTCTCTTTTGAAAAGGAGCTGCCCATTTTAACCTTGCATCTTCTGCTTTTAATTCTGTTGCCTACTCATCTTATAATGTACATATTAATGTCAACTGATAGCATACTAGTTATGCTTCAAAAGTGTGGAACTGTATTGAAATTCCTATCCAAGTCCAAATAACCTACATCTACCAACAAGTCCAAATGAGTAGCATTAAGAATGAGCATACAGTAAGCTCTCAGTTAACCAGAACTCAAGCAAATGGCACTCTCAAGCAACCAGAAAAAAATGAAGAAATACAGTACAGTATGAACAATTCAGTTTTTCGTGTCTTGCACTTTCCGCCCCCCCCCCCCCACAGAAACATACCTTACATTTTTAGACTTTTAGTGTTTTAAAAAGGAAGATACAAATAAATTCCCTCTCTCCCCGACCTGAGAACAAGTCTAACCAAACAAGTCAAATCACAAAAATGTCAACACTTGCTCTATACTCACTCAGTCATGTTGCATCAGACTGCACATTTCCTCTCTGATCTCTTACAAACACAGTCTCTTCAGCTTTCATACATGCATTCACGCACTCTCTCTCCGATCTCTCACACAGACTCTATTCAGCTTTCATACACCTCCTCAACCTCTCACACACAGTTGCTTCTGCTTTCATACATGCATTCACACTCTCTTTCTCTATTCAATTAATTCAATTCCAGTCCAGCACGCACTGAAAACAGTTTCGTGTGCCATGCTTTCTAGTGGAAATAAAAGTTTAAAATATTATTCAAGCCAAGCTTTTAATTACTGTATTTCAATATTAAAATCAATCAATGCAGTGTTTATGGTATGGTATGGTATAGTATAGGGTACAGTATTTGTCAGGTCTGTTTTTAAGAGTAACTCTCAAGCAACCAGAAACTACACTTATCTGGCACCTACTAATCCCCATGGGTGCCAGTTAACTGAGACTTTATTGTATAAATACTTACGAGTGTATTACGGCATGAGACACTTTCCATAAAACAATACTGAAATATGTCCAGCTTTTATGTAGCCCTCCTGTAGGCAGTAACTGACAAATAACCCTCTCAGAAGATTTCCCTATGATAGTAGTCAAGCTTATTGGGTGACAGCTATTCATAACTGAAGCATTTGAACTTTTAGGTATCAGAATTATGATAGTCTTTTCTTTCTTTCTACAAATTAAGCTCCGAATATAATCTATAAAAGTACCCTGCTGGCAAAACAAATGGAAATGAGATCTGCAAGATAACTAGAAAAGAATAATCCCACCATATAATGAATCGTAATGAAGGAAATGTGGTGACCTTACTAAAATTAGCCACATTTAGGATCTAGAAGATGCCAGTGTACTGATTACATCAGTATATAAAAGCATCTCTGTGGTGAGCTTAACCATATCAAAACAAGAAAATAGTAGTATAGAACAGTCAAAGAAAAAATAATTTACTGATATTTAGCTAGGCCCATTACAGGTACCTGCCTCTGTAAGTAAGCTTGTATATTTAAAGACGACAGTCTACAAATATGCGTAGCTCCTCTGTGCCACCTATTCAGACTCTAGTCAATGTAAATAATAAAACAGATTTAGTCTTTAGTAGATAAAAATTTATATACAAATATTCCTTGTACCAGTTACCAAAATGGCAAATAAATGTAATCCATCATCTCAAATGGCTTGAGTGGTAGGACCTACTTTGCACAAAGGCGTGGTAGATATCATCATAAAGTAATTCTTTGTACTAACCTCATGTTACTACTATTAAAAGTCACAGAACTAAATGAAGAAGACTACATTTAATGAAACTTTTCTGTGTAAATAATATCAGTAATTAAAGTAATAATGACCTACGATGTTATCAGGTCTTCAAAGTAAAGAAAACATGAAAAAAGACTCTAAATTACATACTACACGGTATTTCATAACATATAACTACAAAATACTGGAAAACTTTAAAAGCAAAATTACAAAGTTAAGCAACAAGAGCAATGCTTTATAATCACCCTTCTTATCAGGAAACTTCTGAGATGTTTTTATTGCACTTATAAATGAGGCTGATGGACAGGTTTTGGCTTTCTCTGTAGGTAACTGTTAGACATTGAGTGGTTTTGATGAAAACCTGCCGCTGCTGTATGTTAAGCCTCCAAGAAGAGTTTGATGCATTTCTTCAAATAATAACTTCATGAGAAAAGCAACCGAAGTACCAAAAACAAAAAAAAAATCTGTGACATTTTCATTTCTGACCATAGCCAAGCAAGTTTTTGTATGCCAACTCTTGTAATCATTTCTCTAGACACACAGCCTCCATAGGACACAAGACCATTTTGAAGCTTGAAGACCAACTGTTTCACCGCTTTTAGCTAGCTGAAACACCTCAGCTTTTTCACTTTAGAGTGTGGCATACTACATGTTTTAGCAAGACAATGTATGCCATACAGCTCCTAGCTTCAGTTGGTAATGAATCTGAGTTGTACAACTTTGCTTAACACCTGTCCAAAAACTTTGCCTCTCTCTGAAAATGATGTGGACTCACAAAAACGTAGCAGAAGGTTCAACCAAGATGCACTTACTGGCTTTCAGATTAAAGTACAAATGTAAGATGTGTGTGTTTTTTATTTTCATTAGCTGTCCAACAACTCTGTCAGCCTGTGTGTTGGTGGCCAATGATATTGGTTTATGATGTTTGATTTCTAGAAATTCTTAAACTTTGCAGGAATCCTCATTAAAGACATTATAACTTCAGGCATCTGTAAATATCTTCTTTAGATAAAAAAAAATCTGTTTCAGCCCAGTTTAAACTTTCACTCATGGTATTTACTGCTTCACTGAAAATTAATTCCTGTGGAGCTGAACCCAATGATTTGAGAATAGTACTCATGATATGAGGGGGATGCACAAGCCAGTGCATTTCTTTGTGCCAGTCCCAAGCCCGGATAAATGGGGAGGGTTGCATCAGGAAGGGCATCCAGTGTAAAACTTGGCTAAATAATTCACGTGGACACCAGTAAATATTTACATACCGGATCGGTTGAGGGCCGGGTTAACAATGACTGCCACACTAAATAAAACAAGTAGTACACGAAAACCACCAAAAAAGAGCAGGAACAAGATGCAGAAATGCACGCAGAGTTTATTCTGGTACCTCGGCTTCCACCGCCTTCAAAGGAATAAACATTAACAAACACATGCATCATTTTATACATATTTGCATAATTAGTTAATTAGATAATCATACTAATGCATCAAAGACAGAATAAAAGGGCCATACACAGAGGAAAAAAACTTACTAAGGCACATACTAAAAAACAGCTTAGGACATAATTAGACATGTTGATAATATAGCAAATTATTTTAGATAGTTAGATTATTTTCTAAATTTAAACCTTTGGGTTTTAAAGTGCCAAAATTAAGAATAAACATACTTTCCAATTTTAACAATTTATATAGGAAATTCCCATTAGTATAACTACCAGGTCTAGCCAAAGCACAGAAAAAGAAGGAATCCAGCTTCCCATTGTGTAACATATTAAAATGTTCGGAAACTGGACTTTCCATCCTCCCATTTCTAATGTCACCCATATGTTCCATAATTCTTAACTTCAGCTGGCGTTTGGTTTGTCCTATATAATATTTCGGTGGATTGCACCCACAACCTATAATGTAAACCACCCCACAAGATCTACAATTGAAACTATCCAAAGCTTGGTATTTGATGCCATTAATGCAGTTTCCTGTTAAATTCCTAACATTTGAACAAATTCTACATTTTCCACATTTAAACATACCCTTGACTGATGAACAAACATTTAACATATTTGACCTAATGCGTGATTTAAATTTTAATTTTTCTTTCAAGTTTGCATATCTACCAAATGAAAAACAAACCTTATTAGGAAATAGATGGCCAATTTCATCATTATGATAGACAAAAGGCCAAAGAAAATCTACTATTTCTTTAAGAAAAGGAGAAAAAGGAGAATATTTACTAACAAAAAAGATTCTATTCTCTTCATTCAGAACAGATCTATTCTCCCTGTACTGATAGAATAAATCAGTCTTTCTAATGAAAGAATCAGGATTAAGCAATCTATTACTGCTATTCTTTATTGAGATTTCGAATAGCCCCTTTCCAAGAGTCTATTTGTGACCATCCTGAATTCAAAATCTAACAAATCAGTTTCAGAAGTATGCTCAAACGTGCGTTTAAATTCGCCATAGGGTAATGCTTCAATCAAATGTCTTGGATGCGCACTCGTGGCATGAAGAAAGTTGTTAGTTGCAGTAGCTTTTCTATATGGTCTATATTGTACTCTATTGTAAGAATCCACATATAGCAAAATATCTAAGAACTGAATAGTGCTTCTATTCAGAACATAAGTGAATTCAAGACCAAATTTGTTCTCATGTAGACTAGCAATAAAGCCCTCAAATTCAGTAGTACTGCCAGTACATACAAAGATCAAGTCATCAATGTATCTATAGTAGAGCACAACATTATTCTGAAAAAATTTAAGCCTATATAGAAAAGTTGTCTCAAAAAAGGACATAAACAGTATCGCATAACTGGGGGCAAAATTCGCACCCATTGCGGTACCTTCTTTTTGCAAGAATATCTTATCTTCACAACAAAAATAATTGTTAGTTAATGCAAATTCTAGCAATGAAATAATGTATGAAGTGCGTGGGCCCTCCCCCATTATGTTTTGAATGGCTTCCAAACCCCATTTTTTCTTTATACTTGTATAAAGTGCCTTTACATCCACCGTGGCCCAATAAAATTTTCTGTCCCATAGCATATTCTTGATTTTAATACAAAAATCATTAGTATTCCTAATGTGTGAAGAAACATGGACCAATTCTTTCTTAAGAATACAGTCCAATAATATACCAATGTGTTCAAGAAAGCAACCGCAGCAAGAAACTATAGGGCGGCCAGGGGGGTCAACAAGATTTTTGTGTATCTTTGGTAGGGCATAGAAACTGGGATCTCTAGGATTAACAATGAAAAGTTTTTTAACATCTTTACTAGTAAGAAAACCCAGTCTCTCTCCCCTCTCCAATATTTCTAACAGGGCTTTATTAAATTCCAAGACAGGATTATTTGGCAACTCAATATAAACTTCTTCATTTGATAACAGATCAAACACCATCTTCAAATAATGTGTTCTGTCCATGATTACCCAGTTCCCTCCCTTATCTGCTTGACAAAAGGCATATGTGTCACAAACAGCTTGCATATCTTTTAAAGCTTTCCATTCATTTTTAGTGAGGTTATAGGAAAAATATTTTTTCATAAAATTTGCATATTCAGCCTCTACTTTACCAAGTAACACATTCTCAAAAGCCCTTAAAACAGCAGAGTTTTTAGGTGGAAAAAAGGAACTGTAACTTGGCAAGCTTGGAACTTCAAGTTTGCCATAACCTGTCACAAAACGCCCAGTTGCAACATCACATAAATCAGATTCAGAAATATCTCTAGTCCCTTCCATAAGCCCAGAAGTTTCATAATCATATGTGGAAAGGTTCAGCATGGAATCAAAAGAACATGATAAATCATCCTGCAAAATGCAAGTCTCATTAACATTACTAGTTTCCAAAACATTCAGAGAACTCATTAAATTATCATTAGAACATTTCTTGTTTTCAAAAAAGTTTTTTAAGCACAATTTCCTACAAAAACGCTTAGCATCAATAATTAGCTCTGAAAGAGCAGGTATCTTGGTAGGCACAAACTTGCTACCTTTAAATAATACCTGCTCCATATCAAAAGTGACTAACAAGTCACTTAAATTTACAATATGTTTTTGCTCACAATTGTACAAAACATTCGAAACAGCAAAATGTCCCAACCTCAGAGTCTCTCTGGGAACAGCCGCGAACTGCTCCTTTTCAGCGACGTCTGTTACGACCCTTGCTTCTAGATTTCCGCTTATTACCCTGGCGAAAATTCCAGTTTACTTGTTCTTCCATCTCCGCATGGCCACTGGCGTCTTCCACGTTATCCACTCTTTCAAATGATACACTTTTTCTGCTTGTTCCCGTATTTGCTAGTCTACATGAGAACAAATTTGGTCTTGAATTCACTTATGTTCTGAATAGAAGCACTATTCAGTTCTTAGATATTTTGCTATATGTGGATTCTTACAATAGAGTACAATATAGACCATATAGAAAAGCTACTGCAACTAACAACTTTCTTCATGCCACGAGTGCGCATCCAAGACATTTGATTGAAGCATTACCCTATGGCGAATTTAAACGCACGTTTGAGCATACTTCTGAAACTGATTTGTTAGATTTTGAATTCAGGATGGTCACAAATAGACTCTTGGAAAGGGGCTATTCGGAAATCTCAATAAAGAATAGCAGTAATAGATTGCTTAATCCTGATTCTTTCATTAGAAAGACTGATTTATTCTATCAGTACAGGGAGAATAGATCTGTTCTGAATGAAGAGAATAGAATCTTTTTTGTTAGTAAATATTCTCCTTTTTCTCCTTTTCTTAAAGAAATAGTAGATTTTCTTTGGCCTTTTGTCTATCATAATGATGAAATTGGCCATCTATTTCCTAATAAGGTTTGTTTTTCATTTGGTAGATATGCAAACTTGAAAGAAAAATTAAAATTTAAATCACACATTAGGTCAAATATGTTAAATGTTTGTTCATCAGTCAAGGGTATGTTTAAATGTGGAAAATGTAGAATTTGTTCAAATGTTAGGAATTTAACAGGAAACTGCATTAATGGCATCAAATACCAAGCTTTGGATAGTTTCAATTGTAGATCTTGTGGGGTGGTTTACATTATAGGTTGTGGGTGCAATCCACCGAAATATTATATAGGACAAACCAAACGCCAGCTGAAGTTAAGAATTATGGAACATATGGGTGACATTAGAAATGGGAGGATGGAAAGTCCAGTTTCCAAACATTTTAATATGTTACACAATGGGAAGCTGGATTCCTTCTTTTTCTGTGCTTTGGCTAGACCTGGTAGTTATACTAATGGGAATTTCCTATATAAATTGTTAAAATTGGAAAGTATGTTTATTCTTAATTTTGGCACTTTAAAACCCAAAGGTTTAAATTTAGAAAATAATCTAACTATCTAAAATAATTTGCTATATTATCAACATGTCTAATTATGTCCTAAGCTGTTTTTTAGTATGTGCCTTAGTAAGTTTTTTTCCTCTGTGTATGGCCCTTTTATTCTGTCTTTGATGCATTAGTATGATTATCTAATTAACTAATTATGCAAATATGTATAAAATGATGCATGTGTTTGTTAATGTTTATTCCTTTGAAGGCTGTGGAAGCCGAGGTACCAGAATAAACTCTGCGTGCATTTCTGCATCTTGTTCCTGCTCTTTTTTGGTGGTTTTCGTGCAACAATGACTGCCACCAGTACTGTTAGCCAACAGGGTGCTGGCAGAAATTGGGCTACTGTTGGCTGAAGGAGGAGAGGAGGGGGAAGGCATGGCCGAAGGCAGGAAGAGAGGAGAAAGGCCAGGACTGTGGTAGTGAGGGTTGGAACTTAGAATGTTGGCAGTATGACTGGTAAAGGGAGAGAGCTAGCCGTTGTGATGGACAGAAGGAAGGTTGGTATATTGTGTGTGCAAGAGACCTGATGGAAGGGGAGTAAGGCTAGGTGTATCGGAGGTGGGTTCAAATTGTTTTATCATGGTGTGGATGGGAGGAGAATTGGCGTAGGAGTTATCCTGAAGGAACAGTATGCTAAGAGTGTTTTGGAGGTGAAAAGAGTGTCGGATAGAGTGATGTTTATGAAGCTGGAAATTGATGGTGTAATGACGAATGTTGTTAGTGCATATGCTCCACAAGTTGGGTGTGCGATGGACGAGAAAGAAAAATTTTGGAGTGAGTTGGATGAAGTGGTGATGACTGTACCCAAGGGTGAGAGAGTGGTGACTGGAGCAGATTTCAATGGGCATGTTGGTGAAGGGAACAGAGGGGATGAGGAAGTGATGGGTAGGTATGGTGGTAAACAAAGGAATGCAGAAGGTCAGATGGTAGTGGATTTTGCGAAAAGGATAGACATGGCTGTGGTGAATAGATATTTTAACAAGAGGGAGGAGCACAGGGTGACATACAAGAGTGGAGGAAGATGCACACAGGTGGATTATATCTTGTGTAGGAGGGCCAGTTTGAAGGAGATTGGAGACTGTAAAGTGGTGACCGGGGAAAGTGTAGTTAGGCAGCATAGGATGGTGGTTTGTAAGATGACGTTTGTGATCAAGAAGAGAAGGAAGAGTGTGAGGGCAGCACCAAGGATCAAATGGTGGAAATTGAAAAAGGGTAATTGTGAGGTGGAGTTCAGGGAAGAGTTAAGACAGGCACTGGGTGGCAGTGAAGAGTTACCAAATAGCTGGGTAACTACAGCAGAGCTAGTAAGGGAGACTGCTAGAAAGGTGTTTGGTATGACATCTGGACAGAGGAAGGACGACAAGGAGACATGGTGGTGGAATGAGGAAATACAGGAGAGTATACAGAGACAGAGGTTAGCAAAAAAGAAGTGGGACTGTCAGAGAGATGAAGAAAGTAAACAGGAGTATAAGGGGATGAGGTGCATGGCAAAGAGAGAGGTGGCGAAGGCTAAGGATAAGGCATATGAAGAGTTGTATGAAAGGTTGGACAGTAAGGAGGGAGAAAAGGACCTGTACCGATTGGCTAGACAGAGGGACCGAGCTAGGAAAGATGTGCAGTAGGTAACGGTGATAAAGTATAATGAGGGAAACAACTTACAAGCGAGGAGAGTGTGTTGAGCAGATGGAAAGAGTACTTTGAGGGGTTGATGAATGAAGAGAATGAGAGGGAGAGAAGGTTGGATGATGTGGGGATAGTGAATCATGAACTCCTATGGATTAGCAATGAGGAAGTAAGGATAGCTATGAAGAATGGAAAGGCTGTTGGTCCAAATGATATACCTGTGGAAGCATTGAGGTGTTTAGGTGAAATGGCAGTGGAGTTTTTAACCGGATTGTTTAATGAAATTTTGGAAAGTGAGAGGATGCCTGAGGAATGCAGAAAAAGTGTTTTGGTACCAATTTGTAAGAATAAGGGTGATGTGCAGAGCTGTAGTAACTACAGACAGATTAAATTGATCAGTCACAGCATGAAGTTATGGGAAAGAATAGTGGAAGCTAGGTTAAGAAGGGACATGATGATTAGTGATCAGAAGTATGGTTTCATGCTGGGAAAGAGCACTACAGATGCAATGTTTACTCTGAGTGTTGATGAAGAAGTACAGAGAAGGTCAGAAGGAGTTGCACTGTGTTTTTGTAGACTTAGAGAAAGCATATGACAAGGTACCTAGACAGGGGTTGTGGTATTGTATGAGGAGGTCGGGATTGTCAGAGAAGTATGTAAGAATGGTACAGGATATGTACGATGGTAGTGTGACAGCGGTGAGGTCTGCGGTGGGAGTGACGGATGCGTTTAAGGTGGAGGTGGGATTACATCAAGGATCAGCTCTGAGCCCTTTCTTATTTGCAATGGTGATGGACAGGTTGACAGACGAGATCAGACAGGAGTCCCCGTGGACTATGATGTTTGCAGATGACATTGTGATCTGTAGTGAGAGTAGGGAACAGGTGGAGGAGACCCTGAAGAGATGGAGATATGCTCTAGAGAGAAGAGGAATGAAGGTCAGCAGGACTAAGACAGAATATATGTGTGTGAATGAGAGGGAGGATAGAAGAATGGTGAGGATGTAAGGAGTAGAGGTGGCGAAGGTGGATGAGTTTAAATACTTGGGATCAATAGTTCAGAGTAATGGTGAGTGTGGAAGAGTGGTGAAGAAGACAGTACAGGCAGGATGGAGTGGGTGGAGAAGAGTGTCAGGAGTGATTTGTGACAGACAGGTACCAGTAAGAGTGAAAGGGAAGGTCTACAAGAGGGTAGTGAGACCAGCTATGTTATATGGGTTGGAGACAGTGGCATTGACAAAAAGGCAGGAGTTAGAACTGGACGTGGCAGAGTTAAAGATGTTAAGATCTGCACTGGGTGTGACGAGGGTGGACAGGATTAGGAATAAGTATATTAGAGGGTCAGCCCAGGTTGGAAAGTTTGGAGACAAAGTCAGAGAGGCAAAATTACATTGGTTTGGACATGTGCTGAGGTGGGATGCTGAGTATATTGGGAAAAAGATGCTAAGGATGAAGCTACCAGGTAACAGGAAAAGAGGAAGGCCTAAGATAAGGTTTATGGATGTGGTGAGAGAGGACATGCAGGTGGTTGGTGTGACAGAGAAAGAAGCAGAGAACAGGAAGAAATGGAAACAGATGATCCGATGTGGCGACCCCTAACGGGAACAGCCGAAAGAAGATGATGATGACTCATGATATGAGTAAACAGAATGGGGAGAGAAACCACTCCTCTTCCATATGTGAAAGTAGAAGACAGACTCCTTATCACCTAACATTCTTAGTTTCTATGGCCTTCACTTGTTCTGATATACATTGATTTTGCTGTAATTAGACATATGTAAACCCTGAAAAAGAACCAGTTTCAGCCCAAAATATTTTTCTACAGAAAAAGAAGCAAACTGCTCAGACATTCTTTTATAATCAATGGATGGTACAGGTAATACCAGGGAATTATCCTTTTTATAGACAGAGCATTAAAAAATGGAAAATGTTCTTTAGTATAAAAAAATGGCTCACCTACTTCACTTCAGATGTAATCTTCAAAATATCTGATGCTTGGAACCAATCTCACTGTTTATTTGAAAGATATTATTGTCAGTGGATGCTCCAGAGGCATCAAAGAAACCAACTGCACCTCTTTTTATTTGCAGTTCAGTGAAACAATTCTGTGTGCACCAAAAGTACTGATATTTTACGAAATAGTACCAGAGTGGAAAGGAAAAGAAATGTCTTGTCTCAGATTTCATTTTGAAGGAACAACATTATTTTTTCTTTTAAAAATGAATGCAATACCTTTTGCCTCCCCAAACTGTTTGATTGGTTAAATCTGCTGCAGTACTCACACTCATTCACTACATGCTCTGTGCCTAGAAAAAATAAAGAGTGCATGGATGCTTTTTAAATGCTAGCTGTCTAGCACAGACTTTTGCTGCCACAGCAGAAATCTTTGCCCTTACCAAGGAAGGAATTTATAACTCAAAATGTTAAGAAATGAACAATGAAATTAAAGACTGAAACTGTGAGGAAAATCATAAACTGAAGTCACCATATTGCAGAAATTTATTATGGCATAACAGGAGGTCAGTAAAATGAAGAGAAAACTCAGCAGAAATTTGTTATGGTACAACAGTGAAAAATATGAAACCCTAAAACAATGACAAGAACTAAAAAGAATGTGGAATAATATGGGGTACATAAGAAAGACCAGCTTTATTCCTACGTCAGTACTTAGCAAGTTTGAGACTTAAACTGGTTACCCTCAGGGTACATGCCACTACCTGAACAAATTTTGTCTGGTGAAAGAGATACATAAAGTAAGCAAATCCCAGTAATATGGTTTACTATTACATTAACCCTCTGTAAGGGCTGAAGATGTTTCAAGTAATATGATAAAAAAAGAAAGAAATAACACCAGTGGCATATGTTTAACAACTAGAACAAGTACTCATAAACTGAACATATAGCTGCAAGTGTAATTGTGCTGAAGCAGTGAGAGGAAATTATGTAAGATCATGTCAACGTTGTATAACTGGAAACCTCAACCCCCTTTTTGCCATATAAAAGTTGATGCTAGACCAGTGCTGGCCTTCAAAGAACAGGATAGCTATGGAAAAATAAACAGGTCAGTGCAGCACTGATGGTAAATAAACTCAAATGTTATGACTACTGCTATTGTGACCCTCCTCTGAGGTAAGATCTAGGCCTTATTTTTATAGGTAGCTTATTCCATGGTACTGGCAATCTCTAAGTAATGCACCTATCCCATTTTAGTTCTATTATCTAATTTTAACAGGAAATTTCCAGATCTAGCGTCTGCTCCACCAAATGTACACTCATCATACCTCTCAACCTTTAAACATCCAAAAATCTGGACAAGGCCCATGAAAAATATGTACAAATCTGTACACTGATTAACATAACATTTGCATACATAATTATGTAACCCTGCCCACTCCAATGGAATTGTGGGATACCAACTTTCAAATGCACACTGAAGAAAAGACAATCAAAATATGGCACCAGAGTTCACTTCCAGCCATGTCCTATTACCACCTGGCTATTTCACCCCATTTACCATAAACACTAATGTGTGCATACTGCTTTACTTCTACAATCTACAATGATTTGGATTTTATTTTTACATTTTTAGCACAATGCACAAACACTAATAGACATCTGCTAAACAATGCAATACTATCTCACAATGAAAATAGACTTAGCATTAAAATTTCTCTGCCCTTGAAAGTCATATTCATTGAAACAGTATTGAAACCCATACCATGCCCAAAGAAAACGCATCTGGACACTGGTAAATAAAGATTACCTTTAGGATGTTTTCAAATCATAGGCCCCTTGCACACAAAACAAGAAACATACATGTGTTCTTTGATACACCTTTCTGACTTTATTAAATTACATTCCTTGTATACTACATCACACTTGTTAAGAGGGCATTTTAAATTTACTGTTTGAACATTTTTCCAGTAAGCAATGAAACGAAATGCATGAGCCAATAATGACAAAACTGCCCAATTCAGAACAGTTCCATCATAAAAGTCTACTTCCACACACAATGTGTATGTGTGTATATATATATATATATATATATATATATATATATTTATATATATATATATATATATATATATTTATAAACAGAATGACAGTATTAAAGGCCATAAGCATCTTGCATAGGTTCTCGCACTTATTTTCAATTTCAGTTTTTTTTGGGAGGGGGGTCAAAAAGGCCAAAAAACAGGGACATATTTTAAACATTGCTTGTATAAATTTTGGAAAGTTGCCAGAATAAAATGTTATGTTACCACCGTGCATTTTAGTGCCAAGTCTTGAACCCAGGACTCTGTGCACTACAGTCAGAGCAACATACCACTATGCCAAATCAGCAGTTTCCTGAAAGATAGAAATACTGAAACATAAATGTCTGTCATTTAGTGAATTCAGTTTTCACTTCTCACCATAGCTCTCAACCTCTTAGCACAGAAAAAAACTGGCCAAAGCCAATAATGGGGGAATACAGAATTCAGTTCTCACTTCTCACTATAGCTCTCAATGTCTTAGCACAAAAAACCTGGACAAAGCCAATAATGGAGGTATACAGCCCCAAAATAGGGACAAGTTTCAAATACTTATCTTACAAACTTAGAAAATTGCTAGAATATGTGTGTGTGGAGTTATACTCAATGTCCATCACTAATCACAATCTGAATATGGTCTCTTTCAGTACATGACAACGGTGCAGTCCAGCTGCTCATCCACCGAGCATCCCATCCCCATTAACCAATACAGCCAACAAGTTAATTTAGTGACTGATATAAACCTCCATTCACCATCACAGTCAACGGCAAATTAATGAATAAACATGTTTTCCAAATAGAAATTATTTTTTTTATTACTTCATGCTGTACAGTTCATCGGTTCATAGGTAGGTACTAGGCTATCAGCCCTAGGGCCTATACAAGCCCAGCCAAAAAGGTACCATGGCTTTTGGCACCCAAGAAAATTATTTTCCTGTGCCACTGTTGAGCAGGGGGACAGAAGTGATCCCCGGGGTGAATTTCCTATTTCCCATCCAATCATCAAGATTTTTCTTGAAGAGTGCTAATGAGGAGCTTTGTTTGCTATAGATAGGTAGTTTATTCCAGAGTACGGAAAGTTTCTGGGACACGTATCTCTCCCACCGGCATGTTCTGTTTATTGTGGTGACAAGGTTTAGGTCCCTAGAGCGTATAGCTCGGAGGGATTGGGACTTCTTTAAGTGAAGCATGTTCAACAGCTCTGGGTTTGACATAGCTTTGTATGTTAGGCAGAGATCACCTCTGAGTAGGTGATATGCGACGTTGTAAAGCTGGAGTTTTTTGAAAAGGTCTGCGTAGGGCATCTGTTTGAGGCCAGTAATACTCTTTGTGAGGTATTTCTGCAGCCTTTCCAGTTGTTGTAGATGTCTTGTGAGGTACATACCAAAAGGGGCATTGTACTCTATTATGGGTCTAATGAGTGATGAGTAGAGGGGAACAATGACCTCTTTTTTTCTGGATGAGAAACCTTTTATGATGAGGTGTGCCATGTAGAAGGATTTCCTGACTACTGTGGTGATGAGATTATCAAAGGAGAGACTGCTATCCACCTGTGTCCCAAGGTCTCATCACACTTTCAGTGTTAAGTATACTACTGCCTATGTTGTAGTTCATGGGTACAGAGTTTTTACCAAAGGGGATGACAATGCACTCTTTGGCATTGAGCTTGAGGCCATGGCTTTGACACCAGGCATCTGTCTCAGTGAGACCCTTTTGTAGGATGTCCACATCGTTAGGAGTTTTGATTATGGCTCCTAGTTTGCAGTCATCTGCGAACTTCGTTAGCCAAAGACCTTCTGTGTTAGCCTGTACTTCAGAGAAGTAGATACCAAACAGGAGAGGACCCAGGACTGAACCCAGTGGTACTCCACTTGTCACTGGTCTGAAGTCGGATTTGGAGTCTGCTACTTTCACAGTGTGGGTTCTGTCAGTGAGCCAGTTGGCAGCCCATCTTGTGACATAGGGATTTATACCTAGTTTAGTGAGTTTATCTATAATTCCAGAGTGGGGGATGGTGTCGAAAGCCTTGGCAAGATCTAGATAGGCTGTGTGAACCACCTTACCCTCATCTACGGCTTTGGTGACTGCTTCAAAGAAGTCTATCAGGTTTAGGAGACATGATCTGCCTTTTACAAACCTGAACTGGGTGGGGTCCAGAGTTTGGAGATTACCAATGTCTTTGTTTATAAGTTCCATGATGATACGTTCCATGGCCTTGCAGACCAGGCTCGTCAGGCTAATGGGGTGGTAGTTCCCAGGGTCCGTGTTGGCTCCCCCTTGTGGAGTGGGATAATCGTCACTGTGCGATGGTTCTCATTGAACTGTGAGACATTTTTCTTTAAATTCTTTGCATATAAGGAACTGCTTATGTGCTAAACAAAGTTATTTAATTCAGTATTCAGTAAATCATAGCATACTGTGTGTTTCACAAGACCCCTTGGAGAACTGAATAGAGGTGAAGTGGGCATGTAACACAGATGAAGCTATTACTTCATGTTAGCCCTCACTAACTAAGCATGATGGTTAGCAATGCAACAATGAACAGCATCCGGGAAAATGTGCTGTATCAAGAGTTAACATCAATGTTCAAACCGATTAAGTTTTACATGCTTAACAAAACAGCAGAAAATGATCATACACTACATTGAAATGTTATTTTTAACAACCAGTTTGACCTGCAAAATGATTAGTTAGAGAACCACAGTGACATTTTGTTCTTCAGAAGAAACGCATGACTGAAAAATTATGACTTGCAATCTAATAATAAGATGTGACATTAAAAAGGTAATTCTGTATAAATAAGAATTATGGTATGTAATCAGTTACCCAGTCAGTTATTTTGTGTCATAAAAGAAATATTTTATTCCCAGAAACTAATTTACTGCAACAAAATGAAACATTCAGCTATGCAATGAAATTTCAATTGAAAGACAATGTGGACTGATGAATCATGAGTTGCAATCAGCTTTTAAGTTGAGAAATCACTTTCCATTGTAAAATGAAAACCTGTTGAGTACAATTGCATTTGTTACGAAAACGGTTTGATTTTGCCTTCAAATACGATATTCTGATGTAAACCCAAATTTTATGTAGTGAATGCAAGTCTTGTACCATGGAATGAAAACATTCAGATGAGCCAGATCCATCATAAGAACCCTATCCATATTTTTTGATAAAAAAGCTAAAAATATTATACAAAATGCAATATCAACCTAGTATAAGCATACTATATAGTCAAACACACACACACACACACACACACACACACACACACACACACACACACACACACACACACACACACACACACACACACCACTTTCCTTACCTTACTTCAAGTTAATTTCGCTTGCACAGCCAGCCCTTCCATTCATGAATATAATCCTTCTTCCAGCCATAAATCCTTTCTGTTTCAGAATCCTTCTGCCAGCCATAAATCCTTTCCAGAATTCTTCTGCCAGCCATAAATCATTTACGTTTCAGAACCCGTTTGCCCTAATTCCATTAAATAATGACCTGGACTGTCATTCCTGCTCGCACCACCAGAAATAAAGCATTTGAATAGTCAGGCGAGCCACAGCTGGAAATGCGAGTTCCTTGAGCTCAATTCTGACAGGCTGGTAGCCCTGATGGAGCTAATGTCATCGCACATGTGATGGCATCAGCTCAAGAAGCACGAAAAATAAAAAAACAAAGAAAAAATAAGAAAAAAAATCGGAAATGAAGGGGTGCCACTCGGGAATTGTGGCACCCCATTATTTGGACCCCAAAACTCGGTAAAAACCAAGTAATTTGGTACGGTTGGGAGGTATGACACTCATAGCAGATGTTTTCCAAAAAGACTACAGAGAATGTAACTTCATATATGTAAGCAGACAACACCCCTGAAAACTCACAGGATATGGAGAAAAATGACCATTCCTACAATTATTTAGACTGCATCGAATTTTCCACGCATTATTTTTCTAGCTATGAACTTCTGCAACTTTTCTACTTCTACCAGACGGCAGTTTTAACACTACAGAAAATGAAACTGTATTCGGTAAATGAGTGAATTGCTAAAGAGCTTAAACATCAACAATCACCACAAATGTTTGCAGTACTCTAAACGCCTCTTATAAACACCAAAAAGAGATGAAAGTGCTCAATATATACTACATCAGAGCCTTGTGTTTCCCTTTAGTGAGTGTTTACATCATAAGAATTACTAGACATGTCCCTTAAAATCATGAGCCATTCAGTAAACCGTTCTGATTTTATTTGCTATACATTGCTCAGAACATAAGTTTCTATTACTGTTCCTAAATTTTTAATTTTATTTTCTGACATGGATACTTGTCCATGAATATTGTATTTGAAAAAAAAAGTTATGTACTCACCATAATTTTCCATCTCAGTTGTTCTTCATTTGTCTTCGGCCTGTGAGTTCCCGGATCTGGCACAGATCCAACTCGGCTGCATATCCAGCATCTGATCCGAGCTCAAAGCTCCTCCCCTATCCATAATACCCCTGTCTTCTTCCTCCCTTCAGATTGAGTTTGCTGCGCAACTGACGTCCTCACCTGACCCAACACTTTATCTCAAACTAGACATCTGCATAAGCAAAAAGAAGAGAGTAAGAGGCATGCAGGAGGTGACCACATCCTCTACTCATCAAACCACCACAAAGTCTATGCAAGACAGGGGGAAGGAGGGAGGGACATTGAAGACAAATGAAGAACAACATAGATTGTATGTTATAGTGTGTACATAACTTCTTTATCTGAAGTTGTTGTCTTCATTTGATCTTCAACCTGTGGGACAGACTCCCCAGCTACTAAACACCTGGGAGGCCCTCATGGAAAGATGTTGCGAAGGACAACAGAGCGAAAGGATGCCCTATTCCTGGATATGATGTCCAACTTGTAATGCGAAATGAAGGTATGAGATGAAGCCCAAGTGGCTGCAAAGCAGGTATCATCTAATGAAACTCTGGACCAGAAGGCCGTTGAAGTAGCCATAGATTTGGTAAAATGTGTCTTCACATGACATGGTGGGGATAACCCCCTAACAGACTACGCTAGAATAATACACTGAGAAATTCAACGGGTGATGGTGACCTTAGATATTGGTTTCCTCAAAAAGGGTTTAGAGTAGGAAATGAAAAGCTGGTCAAACTTGCGAAAGGATTTAGTCCTGTGCAGGTAAAAACATAACTGTCTGTGCACATCCAACAAGGGCAATTTAGATTATTCCTTGTTTTGAAAATTTGGAAAAAAGCCCGAGAGATTAATCACCTGATTAATATTGGACTCTGAAGCTACCTTAGGAAGAAAAGATGGGTTAGTATGCAAGGATGCCCTGTCCTTATGAAAGATCATATAAGGGGGCTTGACTGACAATGCTTGAAGCTCTGAGACCCTCTTGGCAGAAGTACTAGCAACCAGAAAGGACGTCTTGCAGGATAGAAACTGCATATCCACTGAGGCTGCAGGCTCATAAGGGGACAAAACAAGAGTTTGCAAAACTAACGTAAGAGCCCATGGCGGCACTGGGTCCTTCACCGGGGGCCGAAGAAGAAAGGTGCCTTTTAGGAAGGCTTTACAAAGCTTAAAGGATGCTAAGGAAACCACATTATCACTGACATGAAAACTAGAAATCGCTGCAAATTGGACCTTGACTGTAGAGGAACTGGCACCTTGCTGAAAGATCCCTGCCAAAAATTCCTACACCGCTGAGACTAGGGCAGTGAAGGGATCTAGGCTATGTTGCAAGGCCCAAACCGAAAAACATTTCCATTTGCTGGAGTAAACCTTTCTGGTGAAGGACTTATGAGTCACCACCAGGACCCTTTTGAAAGGTGAAGATAAAGTGGGAGTCCTGACTCTCATGGGAACTGGAGCAGCCAAGCAGTGAGCTTCAGACTACCCAGGCCTGCATGGGAAATCCCTGACGGAAATAAGATCCAGAACTGGATCCAATGTCCATGGTGGAGCCACCAAATGAGACCACAGAGAAAGGAACCAGAACTGACAAGGCCAGGATGGGGCAATGAGGATAACTAAGCTCCCCAGCCTGTGAGCTTTCTGAAGGAATTTTGAAATCAAGGGAAGAAGAAAATAAGCATACAAGAGACCGGGGGGGCAAGCATGAATCAGAGAGTCTCTGGGGGCTTCAGAGTGAAGAACTTGCTGCATTTCTTGTTGGATGGAGAGGTGAAGAGATCACAGCAAGGCTGACCCCACTTGAGAAAGATCTGTTTCACTACCGAAGGATTCAGAGACCACAAATAAGGCATCAGAACAGACCTGCTGAGCCTGTCTGCTAGAATGTTGGACCTCCCCAGAATGTGCGTTGCCACCAGAAAATGGCTGGTGGAGATCGCCCAGTCCCACAAGCTGATGGCTTCGCGACATAAAGGGTAAGGCCAGCTTGACCCCTGTTTGTTGATGTACCAGACCACAGACATATTGTCTGTCTGGACAGCAATTGCCCCTGCAGGAAGATGGGCATGGAGAGCCTGCAACACTAGGAGCACCATCCTCATCTCCAGGATGTTGATATGCAATCTGATCTTGTAGGGGGACCACATGGCTTGGACTGTCCTTCCCGAACAGCGCCTCCCCCTTAGTAGGGAGGCATCCGTAGTCACAGTGGTTGAGGGGGAGGGTGGAAGAAAGAAGCAACCCCGGGCCAGATTTGGGGAATGAATCCACCACAGAAGAGAGTCCCTACCCACCTGAGAGATTCAAACAGGATGAGACAAAGGGAAATCTAACATGGACCATTGAACTGTGACGGTCCATTGAAGAACCTGCATGTTAAACCGTGCTATGGACATGAGACTGATCATGGCCGCGATGGACCCCAACATCTTTAAACCCATTTCTGCTGTCGGTGACTGAGCTTGGAGAATGTAAAATGACGTGTAGCTTCAGAGACTAAATCCTGCCCAAGATAAGAAAGACCTTGGTTTGAATTCTGTCCAATCGCCCTTCTTAGAGGTGGCCGCCACCACCATGGTATCAACCATGAATCCTTTAGTCCAATGAGTCCTGTCTGAAGGCTGGACTTAAAACCTTGTTAGGGCATTTGGGACTGGGCTCCACCATGGCCAGATCCTTTCACGTCCAAGATGTGATAAGATCCACCAATGGATCTGCGAGAGGGGACACCCAAGAAGTAGAAGGTCCAGCGCCAAATGCCTCCAGGAACACCAATTCATCCGAGTTAGGTTTTTAGGCAGACCACCCTCCCATGCTGACATAGGAATTCCATATGTCTCCAAAGGAGACATCCTCTGGGGGGTGACCAGGGGGACCCTTCCCCTTCCTCCAAATCGGTGTCTTCAGTGAAGGAATCGAGAGGGGAGTCCAAGTTTCTCCTTTTGCACGTACGTTGGCAGGGGTTCTTCTCAGTGGGGGTTTCTGGGGAAGGACTCACCAATGTCTTGCTGCTCCCAAGAGGGAGCAGCTTGGGGCAATGAGGCAGCAGGCTGTCCCTGAGATGGTAGAATTGCCGGGTCCACTCCAGAAACAGAGGGAGCCAGGATGGACTACGAAGATGAGATCATCAAGGGTCACGATGAGATTGAGAGGACCCTCCCCACCACATCGAAAGCCGAAGGGGAACAGATCTGCTGAGAAGGCGCAATGGTCATAGCTGTAACCCTCTGACCCAATGGGGGAGCCAGAGCTTAACATCTAGACACCGAGATCCCAAAGGGAAGGCTTTGCTCTGAAAGGTTCAGAGTCAACACCAACCCCACGGATCTGGCGCTGAGGCTATGGTTCTGAGATACAGGCATATCCGAGCTAGTCAGATCCAACCTGCTCAAGGCCATAGCTGGCATCGAGGTACAAGGTACCATCTGAGCCGACCCCTCGACGGCAAGTGCCCTCAGATCCAAGGGCTCCCAAACTGGTGGTCAGATCAGAGAAGGAGCAATAGGGATGAATGCTGACTGCATGCCCCCGGCTCCAGTGGGAGAGGGGGCAGGTAGGACTCCCAACTGAATTTGGGTGCTGATAAACTTCGGTATCGTCCTATCCATCTCCACTTCAGAAAGACTGTGGGTGGAGCGAGAAGAGGAAACCACCGACACCGGCCTAGAGGGGCGGTGAGGGGAAGCCTGCACTGGTGACTGGGTCCGAAGCTCCTCCAGCTCCAGAGAGAACTGAGGGGAATGGATCTGGGGAGACTCTATCCTCGAAGATCGCTTCCTGGCCCTGTCCTTAGACTTGGCAGATTTATCTGACTTGTCTCCATCCCTGGACCTCTTGACAGGAGTTTGAGTTGCAGAGGCCAGGGCAGAGACCGAAGCAGAAGCCGAGGCAGAAGAGACCTGTGCCCCGGTGGTAGGCCCCTCAAAATGAGCTTATTTCTCCTGTCCATCAGTGCCTGAGGATTAAACCCGGCACAGATGGAAGAGAAAGTGTCCACATGGGCTGCACCAAGACATTCAATGCACACAATGTGGCCATCAGCTGTGGAGAGCTTGTAGCCACACTCTGTGCATTTTCGGAAGTCTAGTTTGGGGGTTTCAGACATTACTCCTAACTACATGGACTAACACACTCAGTCACACCAAGAACACACACACACTTGCGTGCAAGAGAGACAGAAAGAAAAGAGTTTTTTTTTTTTTTTCTTATAACCGACGCAAAGAGCATGAGGGAAGCTAGAAAAACAAAAAAGGGAAAAGTATAGTTAAAGCCAGAGCTACAAGGCAAAAAAGAAAGTCACTTACCCAATGTTTTTAGCAGAGAGCACGGATCTCAATGTGGACTTGAGCACGGCAAATGAGATCTGATGGGGGGAAGGTGACAGGGGCATTATGGGTAGGGGAAGAGCTTTGAGCTTGAATCAGATGCTGGATCTGGGAACCCACAGGTTGAAGATCAAATGAAGACAACAACTTCTGTAGTTTTTCTGAATTTAACAATGCTGTACTTTTTACAGTTAAGATTAAGTGGGAACATCAAGTATTTACTTTGTCCAGTCTATCTTGCAAAACCTTTGCATTATTTCTCAGGTGACACTATTCCCTAAATTTAGTTACTGATGCATTTTCACAGCAGTCCTTTCAATACTTTCATGACTAATAAAAGATGGAATAGAAGAGTTTCTAGCAAGAACCTCAAAAGGATACATAAGCAGGATATGTTAAATATCATACACTGTAAATCCCCATATCAGTTACTTGTATTAAATTTCCATTACTGACACTGCAGTGCAGCTTAAGCTGGTGTCGCACTTCTGAGTGTATCATTCTTCGGACGAGGCATCAAATCAAGCTCCCATCTGCCTAAACTAGTGGTAGTTCAGGTAAATGCAAGACATCCCATGGCACTTACAAAAAAGAGAGTAGGGACTGATTTATGGCTCACAAACAGAACCCAAGAAATTAGGGTGGGCTGCTCTACTTCCTCCAAAAGACTTGTCACTAGTGGTGTAGCCCAGGGTTCAATTATTGGGCCACTCCTCTTTTACATTTATTTCTTGGAGGTCAAAGCTACACTTAAGGATTTGTGGCTGACCAAGTTTGCTTATGACTATAAACTTGGTGCCACCATAAACGCTAGAGGACACCAAGATCCTCCAAGAGGACATTTCTCAAACCAACAGCTGGTGTCAAAAAGTATAATTGTGTACACTTACCATAAATGTAGATGTTCGAGTGTATCCACTGTTGCAGTCATCACATTTGGGTTATCTGCTTGCAGGTAGCCCTCAGTTGGCCTGATTATCAAAGTCTTGGGTCCTGCATCGGTTGCTGTCTCATCTTCCATGACATCAGGCAGTCAGGGGTATAAAGCATGCAGCCGACGCCATTACATCAGTTTTTCTTGCCCCCGATGTCAGGTGCCCCCATAATGAGAAGCAATTACATACAAGGTTACACCAACAACAAAAATGCAAATACACCAAAAAGCTTTAAGCATAGTAAACAAGAAAAGAGGTATAGTCAATAGAAGTCAGGGGGCTGGAGGGAGGGTAACCAGGACTGCAACAGTGAATACACTCGAACATCTACATTTATGGTAAGTGTACACAACTGTACTATGTTCTTCGTGTTTCACTGTTGCAGTCATCATATTTGGGTAGATTCCCAAAGCTAAGGATGGGAGGAGGAAATTAGATAGCATTTGGACCAGCTAAAATGCCCTGCAAGACTGCAGTGGCAAAGCCAGCTCTAGATTTAGAAAAAATTAGCAAGTGGTAATGTTTGGTGAAGGTATGTATGGAACTCCATTAGCAGCTTCTAGGATGTCCCTAGTAGGGACACCTCTTAGAAAGGCTGTAGAGGTAGATGCAGCCCTGGTTGAATGTGGTCTTATCCCCTGTGGGGTAAGGTTTTCCATGGTGCTTATAGCAGAAATTAATGCAATGGCTTATCCACTTAGAAATGGTTTGCTTTGAAATGGCCTTCCCCTCTGCCCCTGCAGCAAATGCCACCAGCAGCTATACAGGTTTCCTGAGAGGCTTAGTCCTGTCCAAGTAAAATCTAAGTTGTCTGTGCACGTCCAAGGAGTGCAATATTTATTCCCCTTTGTTCTGTGGATTAGAAAAAGAAGGTTGGCAAATGAATGGACTGATTAAGGGCCACACTGGATACTACCTTGGGCATAAATGAGGGATTGGTCCTGAGGGACACCCTGTCCGCATGAAAGATGATGAAAGGTTCCACTGCCATGAGGGCCTGTAATTCAGACACCCTTCTTGCTGAAGTGATGGCTAAAAGGAAGGCTGTTGTCCAAGAAAGGAATTTTAACTCTGCATTTGCAGCTGGCTCAAAGGAAGGAAGAGTGAGCTTTTCCAATACAAAGTTAAGCTCCCAGGCTGGAGTAGGGGCTCTCCTGGGTGGTCTTACGTTTTTGGCCCTCAGGAATTGCTTCAGCAGTGAATGAGAGAAGAGGGGTGGTTCTGTGTTGTAATGTGCTGAAATGGCTGAGGCATGAATTTTGATGGAAGAAAAGTAAAGGCCTTGTGAAGCATCTCAGTTAATTATTGAAGAATATGGGGTAAATTGGGTACTGCTGTGCCCATCCCCTGAGTATGGCTCCAAGAACAGAATCTTTTCTATTTTTCAGCATAGGATTTTATAGTACTAGGCCTCCTTGCCTCCAGAATGACATCCATCACTTGCTTACTGAGGGATGGTAACACAGAGGTCAGGTAATTAGCCAGGCTGCAAGGTTTAGGGTTTAAAGCTGTGGGTACAGAATCTGGCCCTCCTGCTGGGACAGCAGGATAGGGGTGTGAGGCAGGTGCCATGGTGCCAGCAGTGACACACTGCGCAAGAGGGGGTACCAGTGTTGGTGAGGCCAGTCCATTGCAATCAGTATTGTCCTTGGTTTGTCCAGTTTGATCTTTAGTAGCACTTTCGAGAGGAGAGGCAGAGGGGGAAATGCATAAATTTTCCAGGTGAAGGACAGGGCATCCACTTTCCAAGCCTGCTTGTGAGGAGTCCTTGTGCAGAATTTGTCCAACTGGTAGTTCTGAGGGGAGGCAAACAGGTCTATCTCTGGGCTCTCCCATTTGTTTCTCAACATGTTGAATATCTTTGGTTCCAGTCCCCTCTGCTTAGGTCGTCTGCCAGTGTATTTAGCTCTCCTGGCAGAAATTGAGCCTGTAGGTACACTTGGTAGCTCATGGCTGTGTTCCACACAGCCATGGCTAGTCTGCAGAGAGGGTATGAGTGGGTTCCCCCCTGCTTGTTTATGTACCACATAACAGTGGTGTTGTCAGTCTTTACCAATAATTGTCCTGGAAGAATATGGTCCTTGAAGGCTGTCAGAGCATTCTGTACAGCTAACATTTCTTTTGATTGATATGTAGGTGCATTTGACTTGGGTTCCAGTTGTCCTGAATGCACTGCCCTGGCAAGTGAGCCCCCCATGCATAGTCTGATGCGTCTGTTGTTAGGGTTTGACTGGCAGGGGGTAGAGAAAATGGCAGTCCCTTGTTTTGTTTCTGCCCACCAAAGGAACTCTATCTTTAGACAAGGTACAATAGGAATCATTGATTCTAGATCCTGAGAATGTTGACACTATAGGCTTTTTAGATACCACTAGTTTCCTCATATGCAGTCTTGCATATGGAATTAGTAGAATGTAAGAGGCGATGAACCCCAGTGCTTGCAGTATTTTCCTTGTAGATAGCTGTTTCTTTGTGGCCAGTAAATTGAAGTAGGCTGTCAAATCTAGAATCAATGATTCCTGTTGTACCTTGTCTAAAGATAGAGTTCCTTTGGTGGGCAGAAACAAAACAAGGGACTGCCATTATGTTGTGGAATAAAATCCCGGTCCATGTGAGGCAGAGCACCTCGCTGGCTCTGTTCAAGAGAAATCTTGACCGGTGGATGGGAGATCATAGGTTTACCCCGGGAATCATCTCTGTGTCACTGCTGGACAGAGGCACAACAAACTAATGGGCACAGTATTTTTTAACATAAGGGGTGGCGTAAGCCACAAAAACTCTGGGCTAAGCTTATAAATGCCTTAGGGCAGATAGCCTAGTATAAACCTATGAACCTATGAACCTAAATGAACTTGTTTCTTTGGCTTGAGGTAGACCATCTAGGAAGTTGTATTCAAGCTTGGTCCCAAGAAAACAATTTGTTGGCAGGGTACAAGATTTGATTTCTTTTAGTTTATGGTGTACCCCAGATAGGTAAGCAACTTCTTTACAAGTGCCAGATGATTTAATAGTATGTCCTGGCTTTCTGCCTGAATTAGACAATCGTCCAGATATGGATATATTTGAATATTTCTTTGCCTGCAAAATGCAATGACTGGAGCTAGGCACTTTGTGAATACCCTGGGTGCAGTAGATAAGCCAAAGGGCAGTGCAGAGAACTGATAATGCATGTAGCCTACTCTGAAGCGTAGGTATCTTCTGCAAGATTCCTTTATTGGGATGTGCAGGTAGGCTTCCTTTAAATCAAGTGTTGCCAACCAGGCATTTCTACCTAGCATGGGAAGCAGCTGATGAAGAGTTAGCATCTTGAATTTTGGGATTACCAAAAATGTGTTTAGGATAGATAGGTCCAGGATAAGACACCAGGAATTGTCTTTCCTGGGTACCAGGAAAAGTCTTGAGTAAAAACCTTGCCCCCATTCTTCTTCTGGGACAGGTTGAATAGCCCTGATGCTTAAAAGAGAGAGAACCTGCTTTTGAGCCACTGCCCACTGATTTGGGGTTGGTAAGGAGTGGAAGTGGAATTTGTATCCTTGGGAAATTATATTTGGAACCCATTTGTCCTGGGTAATGAGTTCCCAATTTTTTTGCACGCAGGGCAATCTTTCCCCCTAAAGGAACAGTCAGTTGAGTAGGGCTTGGAAGGTTTAAAGTTAAGTCACTGAGACAGTTTACCACAGGGGGGAGTCTTACTACTCCCTGCTTTGGAAGTGGGAGCCCCCCAGTGCTTATTCCTGTGAGCACCCTGAGACGGAAGCCTGGGTGTTCTGCTAGTTCTGAGTTTGGACTGAGAAGGCCTGGAAGAGGCAGGAAAGGACCAATTCTTACAGGGCCAATGCCTACTAAATCTGGGAGGCTGTACTTGCAGGAAATCTTTAACAGTTTTGCGTAGATTTAGCTTTTTCCTCCATCTTTTTAAGTACTACTTCTGTTATGATGCCAAACAGGCGGTCTTGGTTTAAGGGAGCATCCAGCAATTTAGCTTTAACAAGATCTGGCAAAGATTGTTCCTTAAGCCAAGCATGCCTTCTAAGTACAGACCCAGTGACAGCAGCCCTGCAAGATGCCTCTAATGAATCAAAACCACATTGCAAAGTATATTTTCCCACTTGTTCAGCAGAATGCATTAAATCCTGTAATTCTTTATTTTCAGCACAGTCAGGCATCAACATAATTTTTTGTTTAAGCAGTCCAATAATATACAGCTGATACTTCAACATATGAAACTGGCAGTTTAAGGCCCTAATCGCTAACGTTGCAGAAGTGTATACCTTCTTACCCCATCTATCCAGCGCCCTGGAATCTCTATCAGAGGGAGTAGGAGTTTTGGCAGTAGTGGCTTTAATGCCCTTGGGTCCCTGTGAAATGGTCTCAGGATCCGCAGTAGGATTTTTAAAGAGGAACTTGCGAGAGTCAGGTACCCTGTAATACCTATCAGGTTTGCTGGGAGCAGGAGAAACCTGATAAGTGTCAGGGGCCAAGCTACATTCCGAGAAGGCATCATCTACAATGTCCAGTACAGGAGGGATAGCTAAAGACCTGTGTTAAGGTAGGAGTAAGAATTCCCTAAGCCTCTTTTTGGAGTCAGAGAAATCCTGGCTTTCCCATCGGAAATACTCCGTAAGAGTATGCAAGGTTTCACCAAAAGAGAAATCCTCTGGAGGGAAAGCAGAGATAATGGAGTCCTCTGCATCAGAATCCTCATAGGTAGATAAGGGCAAATCCTGGTCATCAGAAAAAAACAGAAATTTCAGAATCCTGATCAGAAGAATCAGAAGGAAAATCAGTTCTAGGTCTCTTGGAGGGAGAAGGGTGGCTTCCCCTGATTAGAGTAATAAGGTCTTCAGCCATTCTTATCATTTGTTTTTTAGGTATAGGGGCCTGACCATGCAGTCTGGGTGTTGATTTTCTGGGCATGGATCGGGTTTTAGGCCTTGAAGAAGAAGATGGCATCAGTTTAATATACAAGTCAGTAGGCCTGAATACACCCTCAGAAGCCTGTGCCTGCACAGCGGCTCCAGACCCATCCAAGTTAGAGATATCCGCAGGTTCCATAAACGAAGAAGCATCTTGCGGCATACCGGACTCCGAATGGATCTCAGTAGAGGCCTGCGAATCTGAAGTAGTGGGTATCAAGGGCTGCGAAAGCGCCTCACTGAGTACCAGCAAACTGGCGACTAGCTTAGGAGAAGCGTCGTCGGCAGCTTTGGACCTATGCAGTCTGTCTCTGTCTTTATCTTTGTGTTTTATTGGAATGTCGGTAGTCGGGCGGCTTACCGAAGCCATTTCTGGATAATTGAGCAGAGTACCAAAATATTTAGATGTGAAAATGAACCGACGACGAATAGTACGAGGTTTGAAAAAGGCACAAAACTGACAGCGAGGTACGTCATGGTCTGGGCCTAGGCTAGGAATACAGTACGAATTAAAATCTTTATGAGGTATTTGCTTTCCACAAGAAATACAATTGTTAACTTTTACTGACATCAGTTTAGAGCAAGAAAAAGGTTCCCCAATGGGGTACTTAGCTTAGTTGAAGACTTCAGATCTGAAACTCAAAAATGAAAATTTCAGGAGTCGGCCAACCGGCACATGCGAACTGCTTCTGCTATAGGCACCACACAGCAAGAAAGACTGATGTAATGGTGTCAGCTGCATGCTTTATACCCCTGACTACCTGACGTCATGGAAGATGAGACAGCAACCGACGCAGGACCCAAGACTTTGATAATCAGGCCGACTGAGGGCTACCTGCAAGCAGATAACCCAAATGTCATGACTGCAACAGTGAAACACGAAGAACATCCATGGATTACAACACAGTGTCGAGAAATGTAAAATAGTATCCTTCGGCAAGCAAGACGTCCCTTGTAAGTATCACAATGGCAACACACCCTTAAAAATTCATCCAGTAGTTAAGGACCTGGGAAACAATGTAGACAATGAACTGTCCTTTGATCAACACATATCCACTACTGTATGAAAGTACTTTTTTCATTTCACAACTTATTACTAAGGGTATGGCATCCAGGTCCAGGGATATGATCATTTCACTATATTCTGTCATCATCAAGCGGATCATTCAGTATAATGCTTACTTCAGTAATGTACCTGTCTAAACATCTGACACAACTTAAATGCCCACAGCACTTTCCTACTAATAAAATCAAGGTCCTAAATCATAAAACTCAAGTAAGCAGACCATCTCAAAGCTTTGCCCCTCTTCTTGGTGCCATACAGGCTACTGAGTGGCAACCTCTGTCTTGAGTACACACTCTGTTCTGTTGAGCCTACTGCACAACTGCAAGAACAATGGGGGCATAAAAACTTTTTCAAGAGATCTATAAACATCTTTTGCAACATAAACAGAGCATGTTGTAGAGAAAGATATATATCACAGAGAAAAACATTTCATTGGAATCATTTTCCTGTTCACATAAAGCAAAGTACTTCTCTAACACTAGTCAAACCTACAGGTAACCACAAATTAACCCCTGGTCCCTCATAGACAGGTGCAACATGCAGATGTTATGCTTATCTCTTTGAGTTATTCACACTTAAATATAAGGGCTAAAACCTTGAAGGGAATGCATGGCTAAGTCTCTAAAAAATAATCACAAATCAACAGCCTTGTAAGTTCCCATGGACCTTCCACTCTGGGCTGCTGAATAAACTCATTAAACCAGACATTCACCCATCTAATCATTTCACCATTGACACTGAGACGAACCAACTTAAAAAAAAAAAGTACAGCTACCAAGGCCTTTCTACATTTTCTTACTGTATTTAAGAGTGCTCCATGTCCTGCTGGCTAGGACATATATATTGCTTTTATTTAAATATTTTTCTACTAAATTTAACAGAATGTTTACAAAAATAACCATCATATAACACAATAAACTCAAAGCAAAGCATTCTGATAGTAAATGTGAAATAAGCAAAAAATATTTCTGAACAAAAACAGCCATTCTGTAATGTGTTGAAAGCTTTACAATCATTTAAACATATAAAGCACACAACACATTTCATACTTGTAGAAAATGCTATTTGAAAGGAAACCTAATGAATAACAAATAAACAAAAAACAGCTATGCACCCAAACACACACATTCACATCACACATGACAGCTATGTGCTCCTCCAGGCCTAACCTAAAATTTCTAACTCTTGGCAGCAGAACAAAACAAACTGTACTTCCTGATTATAGCAAACTACCTGCATAACAAGGTAATACTGTACTAGGAAATCATATGTATACACTTAATGCCATCTTCCACTGCCAGACATATTGCTATTCCAAATGCATGCATCACCACTGAACCCCTGATATTTTTTCACAGCAACACATTATTTATACTCACTAAATGGGGCTGGTAGCATGTGCCACATTAAGAAAAAAGTAAATGAAAAGAAATAGCAAAAAATAAATAACTTGAGTAACAACAACAGCAGCAGTTACAAGGACTTGCAGTTTTACTCTTCACCTTGCTTGCTAACACTGGCTTGCTTAACAGTTAATAAGTGTGGAAAAAAATAAAGCAAAAGTAATGGAATTATGTGTGCATACATATATAGACCCGCGGTAGTGGTGCTGCAGTAGCGTTGTCGCCTCACAGTAAGACGTTGTCCCATTCAATTCTGAGCTACAGCGTCTTCTGTGTGGAGGCATGCGTGAATGAGCGTGCCTTCGTTGAAGGTTGTGCGTCAGGGCTGGTAACTCGGCACGTAAAAATCCACTACCAAACATTAGCAGACCTGAGTTCCGCTGTGGCGACCCCTAACTGGGATAAGCCAAAAGACACAACAACAACATATATATATATATATATATATATGTATGGTTTACTATCAAAATGTTGATCGCCCATCGTCGAAACCACTAACGCGAACTCTGAACAGCGACTGTTGGGATGTCGAACACAGATATTCCGAAATGCAAAATCTTGCCCCCCGTTGGACCCATGGTAGCACTTGTTTTGTGGTGTAGCGGTTGGAAATGTCGACGTTCGGTGTTTTAGTTCGATATCTTGAGGACTCGGCATTACAGCTTTCGCATAAAGGAGTCGACAGTATGTACATTCGACGATGGGCGATCGACATTTTGATATTAAACCTATATATATATATATATATATATATATATATATATATATATATATATGTCTGTGTGTGTGTGTGTGTGTGTGTGTGTGTGTGTGTATATATATATATATATATATATATATATATATATATATATATATATATATATATATATATATATGTGTGTGTGTGTGTACCTGTGTGTCTGAGAGACAGAGAGAGAAACAGAGACAGAGAGTATATACCTCTCAACTTCAACAAGTACAAAGATAAAGGGGAAACAAAGACACCAAATCAGGGACAATTTTTAAATATTAGCCTAATTCACTTAAAGAAGTTAACAGAGCAAGAGGTTTTGTAACAATATACATTCTCCTAAGTTTATAGCTGCATACTAGACTAACCACCCTGAAGGGCCATTTTACGCCTAGCCAGTAAGTAACCCAAGATCAGAATCAAACCCTGTACCTTCCATCTTTGAGGTAAAGGCCTTAACCATTTTCTGAACAATACGAAGTTTAAAACTCAAATGTCTAGCATTATTGACTGGCAGCAATCCTTAGTGATTCACCAGAAAATCAAATATTTTTCAAGGGGCAGACCTAAAATATGACGCAAAATCAGGGACAGTTGAGAGGAAGGTTGGGAGGGGAGTTGTAATACTTTACATTGCTAGGTATTTTTCATTCATTTGACCATGAGAAAGATGAGGTGTACACAGCCAAGAATGTGGCAGAATGGTTAGACAAATTTCTTTGTGTGTGTGTGTGTGTGTGTGTGTGTGTGTGTGTGTGTGTGTGTGTGTGTGTGTGTGTGTAGGGGCATGCATGCATGAATGTGTGTGCATCTGTACATATTAATTGCTTAATGTATATTTTGGATGTAAAATACATCCTCCAAACAATTACATATCCTACAGCAACTCTGAAACATTAGGAGGGAACTATTTTACATCAAAAATAAAAACAAAACTGTGTATACTAATAATACAATAAATAAAAAACAATTTAGCGGAAATCCCATTTTCTAATTCCAATAATGCCCTTCAGGGTAGGCAAAACAGTGAAATAAAGGGCCTTATAGTAGTATGAAGGCACTCCACTGCAGCATCAGTCCACAACACCAAGGGATGGTCTGTTATTTCCTTGTAACCTCATTTTGTAAGGGAATATTGTTTGCTTGTTCAGAAGCCATGGAAGCAGGCAAACTAGGCATACATAACAATCCTTATTTATCAAAAATACACTGTATCTCTTAACTCTCTAGACACCCATCCGACTGAGTCCTTAACTACTACGAAAAATTGTTTCAGTTTCAAATTTCTAGCTCCACAAATTACTTTGCTGCATGTTCCTGCTTCAAGTTTAAACATAATAATTATTATTATTATTATTACAGTATCAATAACTAACGTGTTAGCTGTCTGAATCAATTGTAAAACATGACTGTCGACATGTTATTCAAAAGCTGAGGAGGCTGTATATAATAAAGCTTAACTGAACATTCAGTACATTTCTATTACGTAACCATTATTCCTCAAGCATCTAAGAAACTAAATGGCTAAATAAAAGAATCTGCTACTGCCACTTATGAGCATGTGACGTGTGAATCATTGCGACACTACCACTGTAAAAAAGGCAAACCCACCATCTGCGGTTATATGTGCACCATTAAAAAGTACCTTTGATGTTGCGGAGGATGATGATTTGGCTCTGTTAATCTTTCAAGCAGTTAAAGCATGCAGTTTATCATACCAGTATACTTACTGCTCTGAATGATTCCAGGTGGTGATCTGGAATGCAAGTTTAAAAGACAGAATAATATTGAAACCACTGTTATTCTAAAGAGAACAATATGGAGTTTTTTTTTTAACATTAGAGTTCAGCAGGGATGTTTTTTAATTATTGTAATAAAACAAAAAGCAGCTGGTTTAATATTAACCTTATCCTAGTAGTACAGATTGTTTGGGAAATCTATTATTCTCTACAAAAGTCTCATATGGCTTATAAATTCCACCTTTATTTTTTTTTACAGTTTTATAAATCTTTTAGAACATGTCACATCAATGGCTATAGCCCTAAAACCTATCACCTGAGTTGAACACGCACACGCACAGATATATACCTGTCTGTGTGTTTTTAAGTGGAAAGCATATTTTTTAAAACCTCTGAGGAAGCCAAGCTATGTTATTTCAAGCTGCAGGAAGCTAATTTCTCCGGCCTAGTAGCAGTGTAATGCCTCTGCCTAGGCCAGCAGTACATCATATGGGGTGTCTTGATGTTGATTCACTATATGAATGCTTCTCATGAAAATGTGCTCATACAATACTACAGGACTAATGACAATGAAATGACATACAAGGCATGTAGCTATAATAAAGTACAGTTGTGTACACTTACCATAAATGCAGATGTTCGAGTGTATTCACTGTTGCAGTCATTACATTTGGGTTATCTGCAGCCGGCCCTCAGCCGGCCTGATTATCAAAGTCTTGGATCCTGCGTCAGATGCTGTCTCTTCTTCCATGACTTCAGGTAGTCAGGGGTATAAAGCATGCAGCCGACGCCATTACATCAGTTTTTCTTGCCCCAGATGTCAGGTGCCCCCATAATGGGAAGCAATTATATACAAGATTACACCTCCAACAAAAAGCAAATACACCAGAAAGCTTAAATACAGTAAACAAGAAGAAAGATATAGCCAATAGATGTCCGGGGGCTGGAGGGAGGGTAACCAGGACTGCAACAGTGAATACACTCGAACATCTACATTTATGGTAAGTGTACACAACTGTACTATCTTCTTCATGTTTCACTGTTGCAGTCATTACATTTGGGTAGATTCCCAAAGCTAAAGAAAGGAGGAGGCAGTTAGAGAGCATTAGGACCAGCTATTAAGCCCTGCAAGACTGCAGTGGGAAAACCAGCTCTGGATTTAGAAAAAACAGGCAAGTGGTAATGCTTGGTGAAGGTATGTACAGAGCTCCAGGTAGCAGCTTCTAAGCTGTCCCTGGTAGGAACACCCCTGAGAAAGGCTGATGAAGTAGATGCAGCCCTGGTGGAATGTGATCTTATCCCCTTGTGGGGTAGGTTTTCCATGGTGCTTATAACAGAAATTAATGCAATGGCCTATCCACTTGGAAATGGTTTGCTTTGAAATGGCCTTCCCCTCTGCCCCTGCAGCAAAGGCAACTAGCAGCTATTCAGTTTTCCTGATAGGATTAGTCCTAGCCAAATAAAATCTAAGTTGTCTGTGTACATCCAAAGAGTACAGTATTTGTTTTCCTTTTGTAATGTGCTGAAATGGCTGAGGCATGAATTTTAATAGATGAGAAGGAAAGGCCCTTGTGGAGCATCTCTGTTAAGTATTGAAGAATATGCGGTAAGCTGGGAACTGTTGTGCCCATCCCCTGAGTCTGGCTCCAGGAACAGTAGCTTTTCCACTTTTAAGCATAGGATTTTCAAGTAATAGGCCTCCTTGCTTCCAGAATGACATCCAGCACTTGCTTACTGAGGGAGGGTATTGGAGAGCTCAGGTAATTAGCCCAGCTGCAAGGTTCAGGGTTTGAAGCTGAGGGTGCAGAATCTGGCCCTCTTGCTGGGACAGCATGGAAGGGGTCTGAGGAAGGTGCCATGGTTTCAGCAGTGACATAATGCGCAAGAGAGGGTACCAGTGTTGGCGTGGCCAGTCTGGTGCAATGAGAATTGTCCTTGGCTTGTCCTGTTTGATCTTTAGCAGAACTTTTAAGAGGAGAGGCAGAGGGGGAAAGGCATAAACTGACAGACTTTCCCAGGTGAAGGACAGGGCATCCACTTTCCAAGCTTGTCTGTGGGGAGTCCTTGTGCAGAATTTGTCCAATTGGTAGTTCTGAGGGGAGGCAAACAGGTCTATCTCTGGGCTCCCCCCATTTGTTTCTCAAAATGTTGAATATCTTTGGTTCCAGTTTCCACTTGTGTGGGTCCATGAGATTTCTGCTTAGGTCATCTGCCAGTGAATTTAGCTTGCCTGGCTGGTGTTGAGCTTGTAGGTGTACTTGGTAGCTCAAGGCTGTGCTCCACAGAGCCATGGCTGGTCTGCAGAGAGGGTACAAGTGGGTTCCCCCCTGCTTGTTTATGTACCACATAACAGTGGTGTTGTCTGTCTTTACCAATAATTGTCTTGGAAGAATATGGTCCTTGAAGGCTGTCAGAGAATTCTGTACAGCTAACATTTCTTTTTGATTGATATGCAGGTGCATTTGGCTCGGGTTCCATTTGCCCTAAATGCACTGCCCTGCCAAGTGAGCCCCCCATGCATAGTCTGATGCGTCTGTTGTTAGGGTTTGGGTGGCAGGGGGTACAGTGAATGGCAGTCCCTTGTTGTGGTAGCAAGCCTCTGCCCACCAAAGGAACTCTGTCTTTATACAAGGAATGATAGGAATCATTGATTCCAGATCCTGAGAATGTTGACACCATAGGCTTTTTAGATACCATTGTAGTTTCCTCATATGCAGTTTTGTATATGGAATTAGTAGGATGCAAGAGGCCATGAACCCCAGGGCTTGCAGTATTTTCCTTGCAGATAGCTGGGTCCTTGCGGTCAGTAGTTTGAAGTAGGCTGTTAAATAAACTTGTTTCTCTGGCGTGAGGTAGGCCATCTGGGGAAGTTGTGTTCCAGCTTGCTCCCAGGAATACAATTTGTTGACAGGGTACTAGGTGAGATTTATTTTCGTTTATGGTGCACCACAGTGAGGTTAGCAGTTTCTTTACAAATGCCAGCTGATTTAATTGCATATCCTGGCTTTCTGCCTGAATTAGACAACTGTCCAAGTATGGGTATATTTGAATATTTCTTTGCCTGCAGAATGCAATCACTGGAGCTAGGCACTTTGTGAATACCCTGGCACAGTAGATAAGCCAAAGGGCAATGCAGAGAACTGATAGTGCATATAGCCTGCTCTGAAGCGTAGGAATTTTCTGCAAGATTCCCTTATTGGGATGTGCAGGTAATCCAATGTTGCCAACCAGGCATTTTTGCCTAGCATGGGAAGCAGCTGATGAAGAGTTAGCATTTTGAATTTTGGGATTACCAAAAATGTGTTTAGATTAGACAGGTCCAGGATAGGACACTAGGAGTTGTCTTTTCTGGGTACCAGGAAAAGTCCTGAGTAAAAGCCTTGTCCCCATTCCTCTGATGGGACAGGCTGAATATCCCTGATACTTAGAAGAGAGAGAACCTGCTGTTGAACCTCTGCCCACTGATTTGGGGGTAGGTCTGGCCAACTGTTTGAGGTTGGTAAGCAGTGGAAGTGGAATCTGTATCCTTGGGAAACTATATTTAAAACCCATTTGTCTTGGGTAATGAGTTCCCAGTTTTTTGCATGCAGGGTGATTTTTCCCCCTAAGGGGGCAGACAGTTTAGCAGGGTTTGGAAGGTTTAAGGTTAAGTCATTGTGACAGTTTACCATGGGGGGTGTCTTACTACTTCCAACTTTGGAAGTGGGAGCCCCCCACTGCTTAGGCCTGTGAGCACCTTGAGACTGTAGTGTAGGTGGTCTGCTGTTCCTGGATTTGGACTGAGAAGGCCTGGAAGAGACAGGAAAGGACCAATTCTCCAACTCTTAGAAGGCCAATGTCTACTAAACTTGGGAGGCTGTACTTGCAGGAAATCTTTAACAGTTTGCACAGATTTAGTTTTTTCCTCTATCCTTTTAAGTACTGCTTCTGCTTTGTTGCCAAACAGGTGGTCTTGGTTTAAGGGAGCATCCAGTAATTTAGCTTTAACATGATCTGGCAAAGTCTTCTCCTTAAGCCAAGCATGCCTTCTAAGAACAGACCCAGTGATGGCAGCCCTGCAAGATGCTTCTAAAGAGTCAAAACCACATTGCAAAGTATGTTTACCAACTTGTTCAGCAGAGTGCATTAAATCCTGTAATTCTTTATTTTCAGCACAGTCAGGAATCAACATAATTTTCTGTTTAAGTAGTCCAATAATATGCTGCTGATACTTTAACATATGAAACTGGCAGTTTAAGGCCCTAATGGCAAAAGTAGCAGAAGTGTATACCTTCTTATCCCATCTATCCAGGGCCCTGGAATCTCTATTAGAGGGGGTACGGTTTTTGGCAGTAGTAGCCTTAATGCCTTTGGGTCCCTGTGAAATGGTCTCTGGGTCCGCAGTAGGATTCTTTAAAAGGAACTTGTGAGAGTCAGGTACTCTGTAATACCTGTCAGGTTTTCTGGGAGCCGGAAGTAAAGTGTCTGCGGCCAGGCTAGATTCCAAGAAGGCATCATCTACAATGTCCAGTACAGGAGGGATAGCTAAAGGCCTGTGCTGAGGTAGGAGTAAGAATTCCCTAAGTCTCTTTTTGGAGTCAGAGTAATCTAGGCTTTCCCAGCGGAAATGCTCCCTAAGAGTGTGCAAGGTTTCACCAAAAGAGAAGTCTTGTGGAGGGGAAGCAGAGGGTATGGATTCCTCTGCATCAGAATCCTCATAGGTAGATAAGGACAAATCCCGGTCATCAGAAGAAACAGAAATATCAGAATCCTGATCAGAAGAATCAGAAGGAAAATCAGTTCTAGGTCACTTAGAGGGAGAAGGCTGACTTCCCCTAATTAGAGTAATAAGGTCTTCAGTCATTCTTATCATTTATTTTTTAGGCAAATGGGCCTGACCATGCGGTTTGGACATCGGTTTTCTAGGCGTGGGTGGAGTTTTAGGCCTTGAAGAAGAAGATAGCTGCGGTTTGAAATGCAAGTCCGTAGGCCTGAATACACCCTCAGAAGCCGGTGCCTGCACAGCGGCTCTGGACCCATCCAAGGTAGAGACATCCACAGGTTCCATAGTCAAAAAAGCATCTTGCAGCATACCGTACTCCGAATGGGTCTCAGTAGAGGCCTGCAAATCTGAAGTAATGGGTATCAGGAGCTGCAAAAGTGCCTCATTGAGTACCAGCTAACTGGCGACTAGCTTGACTGAAGCGTCGGCAGCTTTGGACCTATGCGGTCTGCCTCTGTCTTTATCTTTACGTTTTTTTTGGAATGTCAGTAGTTGGGTGGCTTACTGAAGCCATTTCTGGATAATTAAACTGAGTACCAAAATAGTTTTCTGCAAAAATGGACCGACGACGAATAGTTTGAGGATTGACTAAGGCACAAAACCGAAAGAGAGGAAGATTGTGGTCTGGGCCTAGGCAAGGAATGCAGTACGAATGAAAATCTTTATGAGGTATTTGCTTTCCACAGGTAATACAATTGTTAACTTTTATTGACATCGGTTTAGAGCAAGAAAAAGGATCCCCAGTGGGGTACTTAGCTTTTTTGAAGACTTCGGTTCTTTCTGAAACTCAAAAACGAAAATTTCAGGAGTCGGCCGACCAGCACTTGAGAACTGCTTCTGCTTCGGGCACTGCGTGGCAAGAAAGACTGATGTAATGGCATCGGCTGCATGCTTTATACCCCTGATTGCCTGACATCATGGAAGAAGAGACAGCATCGCACGCAGGACCCAAGACTTTGATAATCAGGCCGGCTGTGGGCTACCTGTAGGCAGATAAACCAAATGTAATGACTGCAACAGTGTAACACAAAGAACATCTGATCAATACTCACAAAGAAAACTGTGGCATCAATTTACAATACAGTTATATATCTTGTCTGGAGGCTGAAGGGGTTCAAATTGTGATTGCACAATGGATCAGGAAAAAAAAAACGAAACCACTGTTTTTGCGGGGGGGGGGGGGTATATCTGTGACACACCCAGCTAATTATATACACCAACTCTGAGATTGCACTTCAGTGGGGGAAAGGGCAAATTCCCTGATCCCCACTGTACTGTGATCTCAGGCTGAAAAAGCCAGTAAGGTTAGACAAGCTGATTTTCAATCAGTTACACCGGCTTTCTGAAATTTCAGTGAAGGGACTACTTGATAAAGAGGCATGCATCCCTTCTACTATATTACAGAATGCTCTGCAGTTAAGTTGAGTAATGATGCTGCCTGACTGGGACCTAATAAACAAACCCACAGCTACAGAGTAGTTTGACTTCTTCAGTGTGTTCTGGAAAAAGGGGGAGAGGTGCATAATATAACAGCTTTGTGAAAATTGTACTTCTTTCTAGCAGTAGTTAGCTTGGCCTCTTTCAGGAGATGATATTTAATATTACAGCAAAATATATGCTTTGGCTTGATTTTTGTGACACTTTTTTGAAAACAAGGTGGTACAGCGGTTAGCATTGTCTTCTCACTGCAAGAGTTTCTCTGGTTTGATTCTTGGCTGGGGTGCCTTCTGCGTGGAGTCTACGTGTCCTCCCTGTGTTCGTGTGGGTTTCCTCTGGGTGCTCCGGTTTTCTTCCACATTCCAAAGACATATGAACATGAACATAAATCACTGGAACCACCACGATAAGTAGAACGATAATTTAATGAAAAGAAACAAGCGTTTTCACGCACCCAAACAAGTGCGCTTCATCAGGTTATGGTATACAGAACTGATTTACTGCTTATATAGTAACAAACACCTCAATTAACAATTAGTAATTGCCAAGCGGCAGTTCGTGATTATTTCAATAAAACCTAATACATTTAAAAAATCATGCTTAAAAAAGATAGCTTATAAAGCACTTCTAAAACAAATATAAATATAATGTTGCCAAGTGTTATTTAGGTTAGTCGTGAAAACAAACTAACTAAGTAAATGTTTAACAACTTTTAAAAGTTTTTCTAAAAAATCAATTCATGTGTAAAGAAAACAAATTCTCATTATTTTTATCTCTATATATCTTAATCTTAGTTTTTCATATTTCTTAAAATATAACAGCCCCAATGCAAAGAGATGGATGGGGAAATACACAATAATAATAAAACCCAACATCTTAGTTTCGTAATAAAGTCATTTACCCTATTATATATCAAAGTCTATATTTCATCATAAGGAAAGCAGTATAGTTTATATATTCCTTTAAACATAAAAATAAAAATAACAGGAATACGTAGATCTAGTTTGATAGCCATATCAAAGGTATACATTTGATAGTCAGAGCCCAAGGATAATAGAATGCATTTCGAAATACAAGGTGGAAAAAAGAAAAGATTTAGAAAAAGAGAGAGAAAAGAAAAGGAAAAAAGGGGGGGGGAGGGGGGAGAGGAGAAGGAAAAATAGTAAGGTAAAAGGTGGGAAAGAAGGATCAAAGTAAAGGATGGAAAAACAGAAGAAAAAACAGAAGAAAAATGTGCTCAAACAAATTATCCAAGGCCAATAACCTCAGTGTTAGGCTAGTGTCAGATGTCACATTCAGACCAAGGGCCATGAACATGAACATATGGCCAAATATCCCCCTTCAGATTACATAACCCAGAGTTTCTTTTAGATAGAGGTGTGACCTTGGGGGCAAAGTTGTTATTTACAGGAGCGCTGGTCTAATACTAACAGCTGAATTAAGGCCAGGCTCAATGTGCGCTCTAAGGGTTAGGATCCATTTGAGTTCATTTAATTCCAAGGTTCCTAATGTATCACCTTCCCTCCTGTTTGGATATATGATCTGTAACACTCTAAACTTGAACATATGTTCTGGAAACAATTGACAATGCCTAGCTAGAGCATTATTAATATTAGCCTTCCTTATATCATATATGTGGTTATAGACCCGATCTTTGAGTCTGCCTGTTGTCATCCCCACATAATAGGCTTCACAGCCTTCACAGGTTGCCAAATACACCACATTAGGTGTGTCACAGGTGGCATAAAAATTTGGTCTGATCAACATATCTAGTTCTGCATTCTCATATTTTTGGTCACTGGTAATAAACTTACAGATACAGCACTTTCTACAGGAAAGGTTCCTGTTTTATATTCATTCTTATGTCAGTAGGTATTATCTTAACCTTTTCCTTACACAATAATCTTTTCAGATTCAAACAATTGCTGTATCTAAAACTGGGTCTCTCCCCTACAAATTGCAATAGATCCTTATTCATACTAAGCAGCTTCCAATTTTTACATAAAATATCTTTGATATGTTTTACATCGTTAGTATGCTTAATATCATATTGTATTTTTTTCTTAGTATCCCTATTTGAATAACTGTGAAAGTATCTTTTTATCACCGACCCATTTTTGGGAGCAGCATGGTTAATGTGACTCATAACTAATTGAGTAGGGTAACCCCTATCCTCAAAACATTTAGCCTGAAATTCCAATAAGGAGTCTCTATCTTCAGCACTGTTACATATCCTAGTAATTCTGGCCATCTGATTTTTTATTACATTAGGGAAGATATGTCTCGGATGCATACTTTCATAGTGAAGTATGCTATTCCTCCAGCAAGGTTTTCTGTATAATGAGGTTATAACTTCATTCGTTGCATTCTTAGTGATGGTAACATCCAGATAGTTGACACTGGTAAAAGAGTATTCAAATGTGAATTCTAAAAAGGACATGGTTGATCCCATATATTTAACAAAATCAGCCAAAGATTCATAGGTACCATTCCAAAACATAAGTATGTCATCTACGAATCGCTTATATAAAATAGCATTATTTATAAACCTCTCATCTTCAAAAATGTAATTCTTTTCCCATTGATGGATCACTAGATTAGCATAGGCATTAGCACATGGGGTGCCCATGGCTACCCCCCATGTTTGCCTATAAATTCTATTTTGATACATAAAGATGTTATTATTTAAAATTAAATCTAGCAGGCTACAGATGGTCAGTTGGTCATTATTATTTAAGCCAACACATTGAGCTAGGTGACTCCTAATTGCCTCAATGCCAAATTCATTTGGTATACTTGTAAATAGACTCTTTATGTCCATCGTTACCATCAGAGTATCAGGCTTTAGGCTATTAAGCATAGAGGAATCCTTCAAGTCCTCCAGTAATACAGCTGAGTTCCTTAATATAGTGGGTATAGCCCCCACCAAAGGGCATAATTTAGATTGTACATAATGTGAAATATGCTCGGTAACCCAAAGTTTCCCAGATACAATGGGTCGAAGAGGTGGGGGGTAAACCCCCTTGTGCACCTTAGGGAGCCCTTTAATTATGGGAATTAAAGGCGCCTCAATGACCAAATATTCATATACACTTTTGTCAATGCATCTGGACATTAAAAAGTCATATAAGGTGTCATGTACGTTTCTAATAGTTGCTGATACTTCATTTTTAGAGATACAACAATAAGCCACATCATCATCTAACATTTCAGTCATAAGACAATTATAAAACTCAGCATCCATGATTGCAACACCCCCTCCTTTATCAACTGGTCTAAAAACCAAGTTTTCATCATTGCATAAGGAATCAAGACTATGTCTCTGAGTAGCATTCAAATTAACAAATAGTCTCTTGTGCTTCTTTTCTTTATAATAAAGATAGAAGTCATGTTCACAAGCTCGTTGGAAACAGTCCACTGAGCTAGGTAAAGGTGGTACAAAGGTACTCTTTCTTTTCACGGCTGCTCCAGTATGAACATCATTGACAGAATCTCTAAACAGCAATTTGAGAGCTAGTTTCCTTGTGAATTTACGTAGAGTAATAAGGGTGTCAGACAACTCACTCCCTCGAGAGGGAATGAAGGAGAGTCCCTTATTTAAAACAGAACACTCTACATCAGTCAAATTACGAGATGACATGTTAACAAATAGAGTATTTAATATTTCTTCTTCCTGACTTCTCGATTCTCCCCTGACATCTTTCGCTTTCCCCTCCCTCTGCTTGTCGAGCGCGTTTACGCTCTGTGCTTGTAGGGCAGCGGGAAGTTTAAAGTAGCTGTTGTTCCTGGGGCCATGTCTAAATGGTTACTGCCATCCTTCGGTCTCGTTCCATTTGATATTATCTCTTTAAGTCCCTGCTGGTTACAGGGTATAGAAGAATTAGATAAAACTTCATCTACTTCTGACTGAGCAGAGGCAGAAACAGTGTTACTGGAAGCATTATCAGTCGGAACAGACATATTATTTGTACTGGTTGTGCTAACCTGGCCAAGATCAAGATGTTCACTAGTTTCTGCTGAGGCAACAGTTTCATTGAACCGCGGCCACATAAAGATGTGGCCAGATTGAAAATCAATACAGTCCCGTTTAAGCTTCCTAAGCTTAGTTTGTTCCAGTTTACTACCATAAAACATTAGTTGCTTCAGCATACTGTTGAGCTTCGACATACAAAAGTCACTTTTAAACATCGAAATAATGCTTTTATGCTCACCTTCAACCTTAGAGACAAGCTCATTCTCTATCGGCTGGAAATAGTTAATGAGTAGTTTGATGTAACTATTGCCAAGATCAATGTTTAGCTGCTGCCATTTTCGTAGGAGCTCCGGATGAGCCTCTCCATAGCTCGGCATGCAGAGGACGCGCATGCCTCGAGGAATAACCTTGAAGTGCAGGCACGCCTCTAGATGTTTCCTCTGCCAGATAAGCCTATAAAGCTTATAGAGATCGTTCTCCAGAGTTCTGAGTGCTCCATAAAATTCTTGCAAATTTTCGGCATTAGTAGTTGGAGTTGGTAAAACATTACCTACGGCACTGAAGTTCAAAAGAGAATTTTCTTGTTGATAGAACAGTTCATTCCACTTGTTAACATCACCAGCATTTACAGGGACATAATCAAGTTCAATATTCAAAGTATCCATCGCGTGTTGATCAACCAGGGCAAAAAACAGTAACAAGGCAGAAACTTATAGCACCAAACCCAGTACGATCATCCAAAGGTATCCAGTGAAGAAACACACAGCAGGAATATGAACATAAATCACTGGAACCACCACGATAAGTAGAACGATAATTTAATGAAAAGAAACAAGCGCTTTCATGCACCCAAACAAGTGCGCTTCATCAGGTTATGGTATACAGAACTGATTTACTGCTTATATAGTAACAAACACCTCAATTAACAATTAGTAATTGCCAAGCGGCAGTTCGTGATTATTTCAATAAAACCTAATACATTTAAAAAATCACGCTTAAAAAAGATAGCTTATAAAGCACTTCTAAAACAAATATAAATATAATGTTGCCAAGTGTTATTTAGGTTAGTCGTGAAAACAAACTAACTAAGTAAATGTTTAACAACTTTTAAAAGTTTTTCTAAAAAATCAATTCATGTGTAAAGAAAACAAATTCTCATTATTTTTATCTCTATATATCTTAATCTTAGTTTTTCATATTTCTTAAAATATAACAGCCCCAATGCAAAGAGATGGATGGGGAAATACACAATAATAATAAAACCCAACATCTTAGTTTCGTAATAAAGTCATTTACCCTATTATATATCAAAGTCTATATTTCATCATAAGGAAAGCAGTATAGTTTATATATTCCTTTAAACATAAAAATAAAAATAACAGGAATACGTAGATCTAGTTTGATAGCCATTCCAAAGACATGCGTCTGGAGCATTTCTCCCTGGGCCTCTGCTGAAAATGAGCCCTGTCCCAGTCGGACTTTCCTGGTAAGCAAATGGTAAATAAAAATAACCAGGTAACAACAACATTCTTGCCAAGCTAAATCTTTTTGAAAAGAAACTCTTGCTGAATGCAATGAAAAAATAATTTTCGATACAGGTAATAGTTTTCATCAGTAAATGTCCAATACATATCAAAGCAATGACAAATTAAACACACAAACTAGAAAAGAAGAGGTACACAGAATCAGCAAGGACATACTGGCCAATGTGCACAGTAAACTAACACATCTATTTTCCTAAATGAGAATAATGTTCTACTTAATGGTTACCTAGATTTTCCCTTTCTGAAAAACTGAATTACTTACAAACACACCTCTCAACCAATTAGCGTAAGAAATCTGGACAAAGCCTGACATAACGGGGGGACAAAGGCCCAAATATAGGGGACATTTTAAATATTGCTCTTAAAAACTTAGGAAGTTGATGGAAAAACAGCACTTGTCTTAGTATACATTTTTCTGAAGAATATGAAGTCTGAAATTCAAAGATAAGTCATTATTTAGTGACTTCAGACTTCAGATCATTCCAATGATTTGCTAGGTAACCACAGATTTTATGAGAAACAGACCAAAAATATAAGGCAAAAGTCTGGCCATTCTGCAAAAATCTGGACAGTTGGGAGCTATGCTTACAAGTGTTTAAAAGATCACAGAAGGAATGCACACACACACACACACACACACACACACACACGCACGCACGCACGCACGCACGCACGCACACACACACACACACACACACACACACACACACACAGATAATTTGGTCTGAACAAGTCAGAAAATGTTACACTGCTGAGAAAAGGCACTGAAATTTATTTATTTTTAATAGATAGCCAAAGTAAAAAATACTTACAGTAACTGAACAAGGACAGCACTGGATGGAAATCATACTGCTGTAGAAAGCACAATCAGCCAAAACAAAAAAGGTAGCAGAGGCACTGCACTGCAAGACAGCTAAGCCATATAAAACATCTAGTCCTGAAACAAATTGAACTCTGATGACATTATCAAATCAGTTTGGGTCTAATCCCTTGCTATTTAAAACTTTGTAGGCATGGGCTCAAACTCCTGTTGGTATACCTGGTTTAACTTGAGATTTGCAAAGCTTCTAGGCTACTTTTTAGACTACAGAGATTTCAGGGTTGGGGATGGGGTACTGCTTAGATTTGCTAGCCTGGTCTTAATTATGAGGTATTTATTCACTGGAATCAAATTTTAGAAAGGAAACTTATGTTTCCATCTCATATTTTTTGCCTTTGGCCAGAAGGTACTGTTTTGGGGTGCTCACTGCCTCCATGTCCTCCAACCACTGATGGATCCTATTCAGAGTATAACTCCCTATCTTTTTCAGGAATGAACACCAGATTCAGGGCAATTTATTTAAATGGAAGGCAGGGGTTAGTATCATGAGGTGATCAGTGCATCATTTGAAGCAGTCTGAATGACCATGGGATGATCTCCTGCCATCACTATAATGCCAGGCAATATTCTCCTTCTGTAACTTCCAAGATTTGGAGATGCAATTATGTGGGCACTAATATGTGCATACTCCTTTTTTCAGCTACATCTTTCCCCTCAAGTATAACTGCCAGTATTTCCTGGCTTTCACTAGATGGCAAAAGAATACAAATCTCCAAGCACTTTTCCATCCCAAGAAAATTAACCCACTGGGCACGCAATGCTTTCCTCTCAAGCTGCTTAGTTACCAGGTATCACAGAAAGGAGCCATTTACCTCTGCTAGTAAACACATTTCCATACCACTAAATAAAAGGCTTCACATTTGCAATACATCTATGCCTCTTTTATGAGTAAAAAGTGTAAGAATGTGTCATTTATCATCTAATGACTTTATCACTTAGATGGAAGGACAGGTATAACCATCCTACAATAAGTGTAAAAATACTTCTCTAGTGAAGGAAGCTCATCATTTGACTGACCTCTCCGGTTGCTGTTACATGCAAGAATTACCAGTTTTTACATGCAAAAAACAAATGTAGGCTGCTGGTCACCTGTCACCAAGAAAATGAGCTGCTTTTAGTTTTTTTCTACTTTGGCCTTTGCAAATACATTAAAATGGATTGTCTTTATGAAATGGTAAAATGCAAACTACATTCTGCCATCTCATTTTTTACTCCATACAAAAAGAACTTGCACTCTAGTGGAGAATGTCTCAAAATCTTCTGACAAAATGAACATTCTATACACGTCTGTTAAGTATCAGTATATACTTATAAATTCTAATGAGTTAGAGTGATTTGCATGCCATGTTGTATAAAAACCTCATAGAGAACTCATTGTGACTATAGAACCCATGGAGGTTACACATCTCCTGTCTCTATGTTATGTATTAAGCTTTGTGACATGATGTAGGGGTCAGACAGCAGAAAAGTATTTGCAGTGAAGAAATAAATATTTCTCCTGAATGAAGAAAATGCATCTGGTATCAACAGTGTTTTTGTATGGGACAACATGATTGTAATGTCAATCAAATGGAATTCCAGCTCAGCTGTAACCTCCTGAAACTCTTACTGAGAACTGGAAGATTTCAGTCCGGAAATCTGATTTATTCCTGACTGCAAGAACATTAGCTGAAATGTTTTAAGAGGTACAGTGTGCTGGATTCCTGCATGCTGATAGCAAGAAGCCATATTTTTTTAATTTCTTTTACTTTTCATGAAAACAAGAAAGAAAAGATAGCTCTGGTAATTAATGCCAGACCCGAAATAAATTGATTTTAATTAGTATACAGATTCAGATTCTGATATCTGAGATAACTATGTCTCTACAAAAGCTATTCAAAAAATGCAGCCTGGGAATGGAGCTATGAACAGGAAAGACTTCTCACATGCTTAGAAACTAGATGCAAAATGCTCCACTGTTAAACCCTATGCTGAGAATAAACCAGCTCTGTTCAAGTAAATATCAGAATAGTTTAGGAGCTGCAGTTCTACATGGCAGCTGGTCAGATGTCCATTGGTCAAAGCATTTACAGCTGCAAAAAAGAAATGTGCTCATATAAAAAAGAACCATTGGTCAAAGCATATACAGCTGCATAGAAGAGATTTGCTCATATAAAAAATAATATTTAGCCATAGCGTACAGATGTCAGCAATATTGTGAATGTGATGGTAGAGAAATTCAGGTTCATAGGTAGGTACTAGGCTATTGGCCCTAGGGCCTATATAAGCCTAGCCAAACAGTACCCTGACTTTTGCCACCCAAGAAAATTATTTTCCTGTGCCCCTGTCAAGCAGAGCCACAGAAGGGATCCCCGGGGTGAATTTCCTATCTCCCATCCAATCATCAAGATTTTTCTTGAAGAGTGCTAATGAGGAGCTTTGTTTGATATAGACAGGTAGTTTGTTCCAGAGTATGGGAAGTCTCTGAGACAGTAATCTATCCCTCCAGCATGTTCTGTTTATTGTGGTGACAAGGTTTAGGTCCCTAGAGCGTGTAGCTGGGAGGGATTGGGATTTCTTTACATGGAGCATGTCCAACAGCTCTGGGTTTGACATAGCTTTGTATGTTAGGCAGAGATCACTTCTGAGTAGGCGATATGCGACAGAGTAAAGCTGGAGTTTTTTGAGACGGTCTGCGTAGGGCATCTGTTTGAGGTCAGTTATAGTCTTTGTGAGGTATTTCTGTAGCCTTTCCAGTTGTTGTAGATGTCTTGTGAGGTACATACCAAAAGGGGCGTTGTACTCCATAATGGGTCTAATGAGTGATGAGTAGAGGGGAACAATTACCTCTTTTTTTTCCTGGATGACAAACCTTTTGTGATGAGGTGTGCCACGTAGAAGGATTTCCTGACTACTGTGGCAATGTGATTATCAAAGGAGAGACTACTGTCCACCTGTGTCCCAAGGTCTCTTATCACACTTTTAGTGTTAAGTAGACTACCGCCTATGTGGTAGTTCATGGGTACAGAGTTTTTACCAAAAGGGATGACAATGCACTTTTTGGCATTGAGCTTGAGGCCATGGCTTTGACACCAGGCATCTATCTCAGTGAGGCCCTTTTTTAGGATATCCACATCATTAGGAGATTTGATTATGGCTCCTAGTTTGCAGTCATCTGCAAACTTTGTTAGCCAAAGACCTTCTGTGTTAGCCTGTACTTCAGAGAAGTTCATAGGTTCATAGGTTTATACTAGGCCATCTGCCCTAATGCATTTATAAGCCTAGCCCAAAGTTATGTGGCTTACGCCACCCCTTATGTTAGAAATAATGTGCCCATTAGTTTGTTGTGCCTCTGTCCAGCAGTGACACAGAGATGATTCCCAGGGTAAACCTACGATCTCCCATCCACCGGTCAAGATTTCTCTTGAACAGAGCCAGCGAGGTGCTCTGTCTCACATGGACCGGGATTTTATTCCACAGCATGGGGAGTCTCTGGGTGATAAATCTATCCCTCCAGCACGTCCTATTTATATCCGTGCTAAGGTTTAAGTCACTTGCTCTAGTGGTTCTGGTGGATTTGGATTTTTTGAGGTGGAGCATGTCCATTAATTCCGGGTTGGTCATGGCCTTGTATGTCAGGCACAGGTCACCTCTGAGCAGGCGGTATGCAACTGAATAGAGTTGGAGTTTCTTCAGTCTGGCAGTATATGACAGGTTTTGGAGTCCCTTTATCCTTTTGGTGAGGAACTTTTGGGGTCTCTCCAATTGCTGCAGGTGTCGGGTGAGATACATCCCGAATGGGGCATTGTACTCGATCATTGGTCTGATAAGTGAATAGTACAGGGGAACAATGACCTCACTTGATCTGGATGTGAATCCCTTCATGATCAGATGGGCAATGTAGAAGGTCTTTCGAACCACTTTAGCAATGTGAGTGTCAAACGAGAGGCCGCTGTCAACCTGGGTAACCAGGTCCCTGATAACCTCTTCTGTGCTTAGTGGGTTGCCACCTATATGGTAGCTTGGGGTTACCTTGTTTTTCCCGAAGGGTATGACTATACACTTTTTTGCGTTTAACTTCAGGCCATGGCTCTGGCACCAGCTATCAGTTTCCGTGAGACCCCTCTGAAGGATGTCTGTGTCCGATGTACTATCCACTATGGCACCCAGTTTGCAGTCATCCGCAAACTTTGTCAGCCATAGTCCTCCTATGTTTGCCTGTACTTCTGAGAAGTAGATGCCAAACAATAGGAGGCCAAGGACTGAGCCCTGTGGGACACCACTTGTAACCGGCTTGGAGTCTGACATGGCTCCAGCAACTCTAACCCTGTGGGTTCTGTCCTTTAGCCAGTTTGCAACCCATCTTTTGACATATGGGTTTACATTTAAGCTGGTAAGTTTCTCTATGATACCCGAGTGTGGTATTGTGTCGAAAGCTTTTTCAAGGTCAAGTAGATACCATACAGGAGAGGACCTAGGACTGAACCCTGTGGTACTCCACTTGTCACTGGTCTGAAGTTGGATTTAGAGTCTGCTACTTTCACAGTGTGTGTTTGGTCAGTGAGCCATTTGGCAACCCAACTTGTGACATAGGGATTTATACCTAGTTTAGTGAGTTTGTCTATAATTCCAGAGTGGGGGATGGTGTTGAAAGCCTTGGCAAGATCTAGATAGGCTGTGTGTACCACCTTACCCACATCTACAGCTTTGGTGACCACTTCAAAGAAGTCTATCAGGTTTAGGAGACATGAGCTGCCTTTTACAAACCCAAACTGGGTAGGGTCCAGAGTTTGGAGATTACTAATGTCATTGTTTATAAGTTCCATGATGATACGCTCGATAGCCTTGCAGACCAGGCTCGTCAAGCTAATGGGGCGGTAGTTCTCGGGGTCTGTGGTGGCTCCCCCTTTGTGGAGTGGCATAACTGTTGCTGTGCACCATTAAGTGGGCACAAAGCCTGAGGTGAGGCTATGATTGAACATGGTACTTAGGTGGGGTGCCAGTTCGTTCTGTAGTTCATATAGAACGCAGCCTGGGATGTTGTCAGGTCCCATGGATGCTGTGTTCTTGGCTTTGGAGAGTGTGTTTTTTACCTGTGCAGCTGTGATTACAGGTACTTTGCATTCTTCCGGTATAGAGATGGGCCCTTTAGGGGATGAGAGAGGGGAAAAGTTAGCACTGAACCGATCTGCCAGGATGTTGGCAATATCAGTTGATTCTGTATATTTAGTGCCATTGTGCTATAACTCAGAGAAGATCTGAGTGTTGCCATTGAGATTCCTGACATAGCTACAGAATGCTTTGTGGTTGTCTTTAGAATCAGTGGCGAATTTGTTTTCGTAACTAGCTTTGGAGGATTTTATGAGGGATCTCAGCTTCTTACTGAGGCTGACCAAAGAGTTCCTCCAATCATGGAATTTTACTCTTTTTTGTTAACAGACCAAGGACTTTTGCAAAGAATAGTGAAAAAGGTCCCTATACAAGGCAAATCTGAGACTGCAGAGAATGTTACTTAATCTACAGAATGATCTGAAACTGAATTACAGACCCAGTAAGGAACTACACAAAGGAGAAATGCTGAGATGAGAATGTCTGCCACAGAAGTCATGAGGAACTGCTAGAGGAAGAAAGGAAAGTTATGTACCTACCATAACTCTATCCTTGAGGCAGATCCAAGCCAGCAACATTATCAGAGCTTTCTTCAGTGCTTGACCCATCTGAAATAATGCACTTCTGCAGCAGAAGCACCTCAGATCAAGTTTGCCTTAAGGACAGATATAAATACTCCAGGAAGGAATCAACTCTCAGCATACAGATGTACAAATAACATGTAGATGAATTGCCTGTTGGAAAGCTTCAGGTCTGATGAGCTAGATTTTGAAACTGAAGAAGGACAACAGTGACCAAGCAACATGGTAAATACATAACTTTCATACTCTGTATGGTCCTCTCCTTCTGTCTCGACAGGTGGAGCAGAGTGCCCAGCTGGTATCATGGCAGGATGCCTCTAAGTATTGTGGAACCAAAAGATGCTCTGGATCTGGAAATTAGTGTTTGACAAAGGTATGCATACTCCACCAACTTGCTGTAGCACAAATATCACTCACTGAAGAATGTTGGAAAAATGCAGAGGAAGTTGATACAGATCTAGTGGAATGTGGTTTTGGTAGGAAGTTGATACAGATCTAGTGGAATGTGGTTTTGATTTGTAGTTGATACAGATCTAGTGATATGTGCCTTTGTTCTGTATGAAAGTGGAGTCCTCTTGCTATTTTAGACAAAGGAAATACAATCTGAAGTCCATAGGGACAAGATTACTTAGGAGACTTTGAATCCAAGTTTGGCTTTGACAAAAAATACAAAAACTGCTTATCTCTTCTGATAAATTTCATATGGTGCAGATAAAATCTGAGTTACTGATGAACATCTAAGTTGTGTAATGTGTATTCTCCCTGACTGGCATAATTAGGAAAAAGTACAGGCAAATGCCTCGATTGGTTTAAGGATGACTGCGTGGCTACCTTAAGCACAAAGCTTGGACTGGGTTTAAGGGAAACTATCTCTGTGGAAGATCAAGTACAGGTGTTTGCAGGACAAAGCCTGAAGTTCAGAAATTCACCTGGATAACAAGACAGCTACCAAAAGTAAAGTTTTCCAAGACAGAAACTTCAGCTTGACTTTGCAGGCAGACTCTTAACTGTAGTTTTTGTCAGAGCCTGCAACATAAATGTAATGCCCCAAGGAGGAGCAGGGTCTTTGACTGGAAGTCTGAGTAGAAAAGTGCCTTTTAGAAAGGCTTTGAAAATTTCAAGGAGGCTATGGATGAACCATTTGAGCCCATGTGAAATCTGGAAACAACTGCTAACTGCACCTTAATGCTAGAAACACTAGCACCTAAGCGGAACAGTCATGGTAAAAAATCCAGAATGAATGAAAGGGATACTGAAAAAAGGGTCAAAGTTGCAGTCAGCTGCTCAGGTAGAAAACATTTTCCATTTGCTCCAATAAATTTTCCAAGAGAAATTGTTCTGTGATGCTGTGAGTATATATACTGCTCTAGAAGGTAAAGGAGCTTTGGCCCAAATGAGAATTGGTTTAACTTTTGCCTTTGTATATGGCAGCTTTTTATCAAAACTTTGCTCTCAGTCGCTGTGGCGAGTATGCACAAAAAAGGCCAGATGGCCAAGTATGAACTAGAGTGGTCCTTGGTGACTGTCTCTGCTCTGCTGAGGGATGAAGGCAAACTAGCTGCTGCACTTTGTATTGGTGGGAGATACAAAAAGGTCACAGCATGGCTGGCCACAGAGGCTGATGGTATTTATTGCTACTGTCTGGTTGACAGAGCATTTGTGAGGCATGAGAATGCAGTGACTCAGCCTGCCCACTAAAATACTGGATCAACCTTGAGTGAGAGAATGGAAAAGCAATTCATAAATAAAACAATGGGAGGACATATGCATGGCTCCCAAATATGGAATAAAGTCAAAAGATTTCAGATTTTTGTTGGAAGTGTTTGTATAGATATTTTTATATGTCAGGTAGACTCCAAAGAATCTTCTTCAGGTAGATTGCAAATGTTGGAGGTATGATGAGGAAGAAAGGTAATTGGGAACATATTTTTGAAGTGCAATGAGTTGGCAATCTTTAAAAATTCTCTGCAGACTACTCTGCCAGAAATACTGGTTGAGCAAATAGGTGAAACTAAGGAAAGGATTTTTTGAACCATGACACAGAGTTGGAATTGCCTAGACATAGTGCGGCCTTGTTGACTTTAATTCTGGTGGCTGCCAAAAAAGCAATTACTAGAAAAATGGAAATCAAAGTCAAAACTAACCACACTAGAAGTAGTGAATATAGTAACAGAGATCAAAGAACCGAAGTGGGATATTTAGAAAGGGGTAGGAGCAAATTACATAGGAAATATGGGAATTGTGGGAATAATACATGCAGAATAATGTTTTGGAGGAGGAATGAGGTTTAAGGGAAGGCAGGAATTGAATGAGCTATGTAATGCTCGAATGGCAATGACTTTATAGCATATTATATGTGATCTATGATCTTTGCAATTGAAAATGTGTCAGTATGGTTTGTTTCCATTTACATACATATATGATTGCTTATGTCAGAAGTGATAATTCAATAAAGATGTTTTTTGTTTAAAAAAACGATGTATGTGTTGCAAGGAAAAAGCAGTGTAAAGACACTGCCCACTGCCAAACCTCAAGACCTCTCAATGTAACAGGTATAACACAGGTTCTTCCCTGTTTATTGAGATACCAGACTACAGAAGTATCCTCTGTCTAAATAGCAATCACACGCTGGGAGAGGCAATTTAATTATTTATTTATTGTATTTGTTGACTGGGAAAATCCAAACAAGTAAAGTCCCCTTTTCAGAGAAGGCCCAGGGAGAAAAGCTCCAATTTATAAATAACAGATATATAACTTTATACATAGTGTGGAAAAGAAGACAGCATTTTTACAGTTTATCCATAGTCTAGTGCCAAAACACTTTCTACAAGATTATACATGGTGTACAAGAGTCATAGAATGCAATTTTGAAAAGTCTGTGTACTAAAGGAGAAAAGCAGTTTGAACCATAAAGTATGGATACAGATCATCAGTTTGAGGGAAAATACAGTCAAAAGATACAAAGACATTCAGAAGAGATGCAACATCTTACCCATTGTTTTTCATTGAGCAGATTTCACATTAGGCAGAACTGCAGAACACAAAATTTCAGGAGAGCAGTTCAGTGAGTATATTTCATAATACAGATATTAAACTGCAGAACATCATTTTCTGCTTTGCTAATCAGTCAAATGCTGACATATTAGGCTAAATACAGAGTAGAACTGAATAGATAGTGAGGGTAGAAGAGTTTTTAAAAGAAAGAAGGAAGAAACTTGGGGAGAAATAGGACTTTTGCAGCTGTATACAGGAATGAGTGTGAGGGTGGGGGGGTTGTTATAGCTTGTCGATGTGAGTAGAGAGAAAGGCATAGAGGAAGAGAGACAATGAGAGTATGAGAGAGAGAAAGAGATGAGGTGGAGTAGTTGGAGGGTACGAGATAGTGTGAAAGCGATGTTAGGTGCAGAGTAGTTATCCATCTTCAACTCAAAATGTAGCTCCCACTGCAAGTGGAAGTGTACATTATCAATGTGGCCAAGGCAGTAGAAGGATCAATGATTGGCTCCCAGCTGAAAAATGGAGAAATCGCCTGGATTGCGTCTGTATTTCTATGTGATAGTAGCTATCCTGGAGGTCTCCTGAGCACATCCAATCTCTCTTCCTCAGAAAAGGCAATACGGACTGCAATGTAACAGTCCAGAATTTTGTCTGCCTTATGAATAGAGTGAGATGACTTATGACCAAGATAGGTCTGAGGTGCCCTGAATTCTTTGTAACTAAAAAGAACCTTTAATAGAATCTGGATTTTAATTGGTCTTGAGGGATCTGCTGGATGACTCTTTTTTTTATAGCAACTTGAGTACTTCTGTTGCTGCAGACTACAGCTGGCTGGGTGAAACATTGGGAATCTTTCTGTTTTTCTTCGGAGGATAAGAAAAGGGAATGGATATAGTGGATATGTGATTAGTCTTAGCACCCAATAATCGACTGTAATATCTTGCCAGGCTTCTGGGTAAAAGGATAAATGGCCCCCGACCACTTCCAGAGTACAACAGTCAGGTAACTCTTCAGGAGTAAGGTTTCTCAGTTAAAGGAGCGCGAAGGCCTTGACTGTGCTGTCTGTCTGTGACCCAGGGCAATGTCTATTTGAATTATCTCCCCCTCTGCTCCAGGGATACTGTCCTGGTAATCAGCCTGTGAGTTTCTGAATCACATCTTCTTACCAAATCCTTGGTTCCTAGCAAAGGACCTTTGAGGGGTAATGAAGAGTATCGAAATGGCAGACAGGTTATTATCCATATTGTTCACTCCTGGTAAGCATTTCTTTGACTTTGGGTCTGAAAAGTATTGAACCATCAAAAGAAGCATTGATGAAGCATGTCTTGAAGCCTTCCAAGACACTGCAAAGGTGCATCCAAGTATGCTGATGTATGGTTATGTTGGTGCCTGCTTCCCTAGCTGTGCCATCAGTTAAGCTGGAGAGCAGACACAAACACATTAGAGATACGATATAGGGGAGACAGTAGGGAGTCCACTGTTTTCTGAACATCCACTAGTAAGTTACATTATGACATTTGATTACAAGGAAAACACGACTGGGTAGGAGTCCATTTTCAGCAGAGGCCCAGGGAGAAAAGCTCCAAAGCTTTTCCTTAACCAAACCACTGGAGTTGAAAGAGTGAGGGAAGATGACAGAGTCGAAGTTGTCAGAATTCTAAGTACAGTTGTGTACACTTACCATAAATGTAGATGTTAGAGTGTATTCACTGTTGCAGTCATTACATTTGGGTTATCTGCTTGCAGGTAGCCCTCAGTCGGCCTGATTAACAAAGTCTTGGGTCCTGCGTCAGATGCTGTCTCGTCTTCCATGACGTCAGGTAGTCAGGGGTATAAAGCATGCAGCCAACACCATTACATCAGTTTCTCTTACACCAGATGTCAGGTGCCCCCATAATGGGAAGCAATTATATACAAGGTTACACCTCCCACAAAAAGCAAATACACTAGAAAACTTAAATACAGTAAACAAGAAGAGAGGTATAGTCAATAGAAGTCAGGGGGCTGGAGGGAGGGTAACCAGGACTGCAACAGTGAATACACTTAAACATCTACATTTATGGTAAGTGTACACAACTGTACTATCTTCTTCGTGTTTCACTGTTGCAGTCATTACATTTGGGTAGATTCCCAAAGCTAAGAAAGGGAAGAGGCACTTGAAGAGCATTAGGACCAGTTATTAGGCCCTGCAAGACTGCAGTGGCAAAACCAGCTCTGGATTTAGAAAAAATTGGCAAGTGGTGATGCTTGGTGAAGGTATGTACAGAACACCAGGTAGCAGCTTCTAGGATGTCCCTGGTAGGAATACCTCTGAGACAGACTGTAGAAGTAAATGCAGCCCTGGTGGAATGGGATCTTATCCCCTGTGGGGTAGCTTTTCCATGGTGCTTATAACAGAAATTAATGCAATGGCCTATCTACTTAGAAATGGTTTGCTTTGAAATGGCCTTCCGCTCCGGCCCTACAGCAAAGGCAACTAGCAGCTGTTCAGATTTTCTGAGAGGCTTAGTCCTGTCCAAATAAAATCGAAGTTGTTTCTGCACGTCCAAGGAGTGCAGTAATCTTTCTCCTTTGTTCTGTGGATTAGAGAAGAAGGTTGGCAAATGAATGGACTGATTAAGGGCAACACTGGATACCACCTTGGGCAAAAAGGAAGGATTGGTCCTGAGGGACACCCTGTCTGCATGGAAGATGATTAAGGGATTCACTGCCATGAGGGCCTGTAATTCAGATACCCTTCTTGCTGCAGTGATGGCTAGAAAGAAGGCTGTTTTCCAAGAAAGGAATTTCAACTCTGCAGTTGCAGCTGGCTCATCAGGAGGTAGAGTGAGCTTTTCCAATACAAAGTTAAGGTCCCAGGCTGGAGTAGGGGCTCTCCTGGGTAGTCTTAAACTTTTGGCCCCTCTGAGGAATTGTTTCAGTTGGGGGTGAGAGAAGAGGGGTGGCTCAGTATTATAATGTGCTGAAATGGCTGAGGCATGAATTTTAATAGAAGAGAAGGAAACACCCTTGTATAGCATCTCTGTTACGTATTGAAGAATATGCGGTAAACTGGGCACTGTTGTGCCCCATCCTCTGAGTCTGGCTCCAGGAACAGAATCTTTTCCACTTTTCAGCATAGGATTTTATAGTACTAGGCTTCCTTGCCTCCAGGATGACATCCAGCACTTGCTTGCTGAGGGGTGGTATTGGAGAACTCAGGTAATTAGCCAGGCTGCCAGGTTCAGGGTTTGAAGATGGGGGTGCAGAATCTGGCCCTCCTGCTGGGACAGCAGGGAAGGGTCTGAGGCAGGTGCCATGGTTCCAGCAGTGACATACTATGCAAGAGGGGGTACCAGTGTTGGCATGGCCAGTCTGGTGCAATGAGTATTGTCCTTGGATTGTCCTATTTGATCTTTAGTAGAACTTTCGAGAGGAGAGGCAGAGGGGGAAAGGCATAAACTTAGAGGCTTTCCCAGGTGAAGGACAGGGCATCCACTTTCCAAGCTTGTCTGTGAGGAGTCCTTGTGCAGATTTTGTCCAATTGGTAGTTCTGAGGGGAGGCAAACAGGTCTATCTCTGGGCTCCCCCATTTGTTTCTCAAAATGTTGACTATCTTTGGTTCCAGTTTCCACTCGTGTGGGTCCATGAGATTTCTGCTTAGGTCATCTGCCAGTGAATTTAGCTTGCCTGGCAGAAATTGAGCTTGTAGATGCACTTGGTAGCTCAAGGCTGTGTTCCACAGAGCCATGGCTAGTCTGCAGAGAGGGTATGAGTGGCTTCCCCCCTGTTTGTTTATGTACCACATAACAGTGGTGTTGTCCATTTTTACCAATAATTGTCCTGGAAGAATGTAGTCCTTGGCTGTCAGAGAATTCAGTACAGCTAACATTTCTTTCTGACTGATATGCAGGTGCATTTGAATCAGGATCCATTTGCCCTGAATGCACTGCCCTCCCAAGTGAGCCCCCCATGCACAGTATGATGCATCTGTTGTTAGGTTGTGGGCGGCAGGGGGTAGAGTGAATGGCAAGCCCTTGTTGTGATGGCAGGCTTCTGACCACCAAAGGAACTCTATCTTTATACAAGGAATGATAGGAATCATTGATTCCAGGTCCTGAGAATGTTGACACCATAGGCTTTTTAGATACCATCGTAGTTTCCTCATATGCAGTCTTGCATATAGAACTAGTAGAATGCAAGAGGCCATTAACCACAGGGCTTGCAGTATTTTCCTTGCAGACAGCTGGGTCTTTGTGGCCAGTAGTTTGAAGTAGGCTGTAAAATAAACTTGTTTCTCTGGCATGAGGTAGGCCATCTGGGAAGTTGTATTCAAGCTTGCTCTCAGGAATACAATTTGTTGGCAGGATACTAGGTGAGATTTTTTTTCGTTTATTGTGTACCCCAGTGAGGTTAGCAGTTTCTTTACAAATGCCAGATGATTTAATAGTATGTCCTGGCTTTCTGCCTGAATTACACAATCGTTCAGGTATGGGTATATGTGAATATTTCTTTGCCTGCAGAATGCAATGACTGGCGCTAGACACTTTGTGAATACCCTGGGCACAGTAGATAAGCCAAAGGGCAGTGCAGAGAACTGATAGTGCATGTAGCCTGCTCTGAATCGTAGGTATTTTCGGCAAGATTCCCTTACTGGGATGTGCAGGTAAGCCTCCTTCAAGTCCAATCTTGCCAACCAGGCATTTTTGCCTAGCATGGGAAGCAGCTGATGAAGAGACAGCATTTTGAATTCTGGGATTACCACACAGGTGTTTAGAATAGACAGGTCCAGGATAGGACGCCAGGAGTTGTCTTTTCTGGGTACCAGGAAAAGTCTTGAGTAAAAACCTTGTCCCCATTCCTCTTCTGGGACAGACTGAATAGCTCTGATACTTAGAAGAGAGAGAACCTGCTGTTGAGCCTCTGCCCACTGATTTCCGGGTAGGTCTGGCCAACCGTTTGGGGTTGGTAAGGTGTGGAAGTGGAATCTGTATCCTAGGGAAACTATATTTAAAACCCATTTGTCTTGGGTAATGAGTTCCCAGTTTTTTGCATGCAGGGTGATCTTTCCCCCTAAAAGAGCAGTAATTTGAGCAGGGCTTGGAATGTTTAAGGTTAAGTCATTGTGACAGTTTACCATAGGGGAGTGCCTTACTACTTCCAGCTTTGGAAGTGGGAACCCCTCACTGCTTAGGCTTGTGAGTACCTTGAGACTGTAGCCTAGGTGGTCTGCTGTTTCTGGGTTTGGACTGAGAAGGCCTGGAAGATACAGGAAAGGATCAATTCTTAGAAGGCCAATGCCTACTAAATCTGGGAGGCTGTACTTGCAGGAAATCTTTAACAGTTTGCATAGATTTAGCTTTTTCCTCCATCTTTTTAAGTACTTCTTCTGCTTTGTTGCCAAACAGGTGGTCTTGATTTAAAGGAGCATCCAGTAATTTAGTTTTAACATGATCTGGCAAAGTTTGCTCCTTAAGCCAAGCATGCCTTCTAAGAACAGACTCAGTGACAGCAGCCCTGCAAGATGCCTCTAAGGAGTCAAAACCACATTGCAAAGTATGTTTACCAACTTGTTCAGCAGAATGCATTAAATCCTGTAATTCTTTATTTTCAGCACAGTCAGGAATCAACATCATTTTCTGTTTAAGTAATCCAATAATATGCTGCTGATACTTTAACATATGAAACTGGCAGTTTAAGGCCCTAATGGCCAAAGTAGCAGAAGTGTATACCTTCTTTCCCCATCTGTCCAGGGCCCTGGAATCTCTATCAGAGGAGGGTAGGGTTTTTGGCAGTAGTGGCCTTAATGCCTTTGGGTCCCTGTGAAATGGTCTCTGAGTCGGCAGTGGGATTCTTAAAGAGGAACATGTGAGAGTCAGGTACTCTCTAATACCTGTCAGTTTTCCTGGGAGCTGGAGATAGAGTGTCTGGGACCAGGCTAGATTCCAAGAAGGCTTCATCTACAATGTCCAGTACAGGAGGGATAGCTAAAGGCCTGTATTGAGGTAGGAGTAAGAATTCCCTAAGCCTCTTTTTGGAGTTAGAGTAATCCTGACTTTCCCAGCAGAAATGCTCCCTAAGACTGTGCAAAGTTTCACCAAAAGAAAAATCTTCTGGAAGGGAAGCAGAGGGTATGGAGTCCTCTGCATCAGAATCCTCATAGGTAGATAAGGACAAATCCTGGTCATCAGAAGAAACAGAAATTTCAGAATCCTGATCAGAAGGAAAATCAGTTCTAGGTCTCTTAGAGGGAGAAGGCTGGCTTCCCCTAATTAGAGTAATAAGGTCTTCAGCCATTCTTATCATTTGTTTCTTAGGCATATGGGCCTGACCATTCAGTTTGGATGTCGGTATTCTAGGCGTGGATCGAGTTTTATGCCTCGAAGAAGAAGGCGGCATTGGTTTGATATGCAAGTCCATAGGCCTGAATAAACCCTCAGAAGCCGGTGCCTGCACAGCGGCTCTGGACCCATCCAAGGTAGAGACATCCGGAGGTTCCATAGTCGAAGAAGCATCTTGTGGCATACCGGCCTCCAAATGGGTCTGAGTAGAGGCCTGCGAATCTGAAGTACCGGGTATCAGTGGCTGCGAAAGTGCCTCACTGAGTAGCGGCGAACTGGCAACTATCTTAACGGAAGCATCGTCGTCAGCTTTGGACCTATGTGGTCTGCCTCTGTCTTTATCTTTACGTTTTTTCGGAATGTCGGTAGTCAGATGGCTTACTGAAACCATTTCTGGATAATTAAACAGAGTACTGAAGTAGTTAGAAGCAAAAATGAACTGACAACGAATAGTTCGAGGATTGAAAAAGGCACAAAACTGACAGCGAGGGACGTCGTGGTCACGGCCTAAGCAAGGAATGCAGTACGAATGAAAATCTTTATGAGGTATTTGCTTTCCACAAGAAATACAATTGTTAACATTTACTGACATCAGTTTAGAGTAAGAAAAAGGATCCCCAACGGGGTACTTAGCTTTTCTGAAGACTTCAGTTCTGAAACTCGAAAATGAAATTTCAGGAGTCGGCCGACCAGCACTTGCGAACTGCTTCTGCTTCGGGCACCGCACAGCAAGAAAGACTGATGTAATGGCGTCAGATGCATGCTTTATACCCCTGATTACCTGACGTCATAGAAGATAAGGCAGCAACTGACGCAGGACCCAATACTTCAGGCTGACTGAGGGCTACCCTAAAGCAGATAACCCAAATGCAATGACTGCAACAGTGAAACACGAAGAACATCCTGATCCGGTGTTTGGACCAGTACCAGAGATATAAAGGGAGGGGTAGTTGGACCTGTGCCCAGAGTACTCAACGTGGATGACACCAGGAGAACCCCTAGTTGAATTTGTATCTTCAAGAATTTCCGCATCATTTGATCAATGTCTATTTCAGTGAGGCTTCTGGAACACAGGATAAACCTTAAAGAAAATGCTACAGAAGAAGTCTGAAATACTACCTTTCCAACAGAATTGGAGAATGAAGCCTTGGGCTCACAGGATCTGGGAAGAATACTGGGTGAGGTGAGGGAGATTGTATCCAAGGAGTCTTGCATACCAAACTGAAGAACCTGAGGACCTTTTTCTAATTTTTTCTCTCTTTTTAGCTTCAGATCTCTTGTGTCTTCCTTTGGTCTTTTCCTGATATTTCTGCTTGTATTCTTCTAGGAAAAGATTAAAGTGGCCTCAAGGAAGTAGAGGGAGTAGCCGGGAAGCAGACCCTGTCTGAGGGGGGAACTAACCTATCAGTATTAGTTTCTCTTTATGGTAATGAATGGCCCTGGTTCCAAAGAAGGTACAAATCTCACAGTCAACATTCAAATGGGCAGCGCCAAGCAATACACAGCACCCAAGAGAGTGTGGGTCTTGTGTTGGAATTTTATGTCCACAGGCCGTGTACTTTTTGAACCCCTGCACTTTGTCAAACATTAGAGGAGCCATCTATCTATAACAGCAACAAATTATGACATGTACAGTAGAAAGTTGTTGACTGCTTTCTATATCTGTAAACTATTTTTTAGGCATTTCCCAACTAGTCTTTAAACTACAATGTACTGCAATACCTGTAGCAGCTGTTCTAGATACAATAAATACTGAGTTAGAAGCCAGCTTCAAAATATTGTTAATGACAAACAACATGACTCTATAGTCAGGCATACTGATGTTCCACTCACCAGGCTAAACAAGGAGAAAGTTACTGTCAGCCGCCTGTCGGGTGCCAGGATCCACCACATAATGCACGCACTCAGGTCACTCCACAACAAGTACAAATGTGACTCTGTCATTGTCCATGTTGGTGTGAATGACCTGAGATGTACCTCCGTGGACTACATGAAAAGAGACATGGAGGAGGTCTCCGATCTTGCTGCCCAGGCAAGTATGACCCTAGCCCTGAGTAGCATCCTGTCATCACCCAGAATAATACCACAGTACAAGGACAAAATGATTGACTTCAACAATTGGCTAAGCTTCTGGTGAAATTCTAAGGGGATCTAGTATTTGTCTGCCTGGGATGACATGATCGACAGACCACGATGCTTTCCCAGAGATGACCTGCACCTGTCACCCTTGGGATTCCGGATACTGGCTAAGGCTCTTGCCACCCCTGTAGTGTCTTTTTTAAGCAAGGTTCAAATGACAAATTCACCGCTGTAACAGGTACAAGCAAGTAAAATCTGAGGGTAATGCTACTCAGTGCTAGAAGTCTAAGCTTCAAAATGCACTCACTCGAGGCACTCCTTAAAATGGAGAACATTGACATCTGTGCAGTGACAGAGACCTGGTTCAAAGCTACAGAGAGCACCCCTGCATTACCAGGCTATAATTCATACCACACCTTTCGGCCACCTAGCCCGGACAAAAGCAATAAAGGCAGAGGCATATCCATATTCATTATGGATATCCACACCTCCAGGCTAGTTGCACAGCATAATGCATCCGAGATTATCCAAGTGCAAATTACTCTGGGCAAGACCGCAATCCAAACTGTAGCTTGCTACAGACCTCCCACCATGCCCCAGGATTCCCACTCCTCATTTCTTGATACACTGGAAAATATTAGGGTACAACCCAACACTCTAATAATGGGTGATTTCAACTACCCCACCATTAACTGGGAAAACTACTCATGCACCAACTCTTTTGCTCAACATTTTCTGGAATTCATAAATTCCAACGCCTTGGATCAACTTATTCACACCCCCACCGGGGGTAGCAATATCCTAGACCTGGTCATTACCAACATGGCCGACCGGTGTTCCACACCAGAGGTCAATTCCTCATTGGTGAGATCCGACCACAAGCTAATCGCCCTAGACATCCACATCCCACCCCCACCCCCCATCAGGGAAGCTACCGTAAATAATTTCTCCAAAGCCAACTTCATGCTTCTTAAGACAGAACTGGCAAACTTCATGACACCCATGCAGACAGACAATAGAGGTACAACTGCTGACTCCTACACAATTGCACTTTATAAGCACTTAAACGAGTGCATGGATCGTGCTATCTCTAACAGAACTAAGATGCTATCCTCCAAAAAAATGAAGCCAATCTGGTGGTCCTCTGCCATAAACAAACTCTACAACAGAAAAAAGAAACTGTTGCAAGAAAGACTAAAATCCCATGATTGGAGGAACTCCCTGGTCAGCCTCAATAAGAAGCTGAGATCCCTCATAAAATCCTCCAAAGCTAGTTATGAAACAAAAATTGCCACTAACTCTAAAGACAACCACAAAGAATTCTATAGCTATGTCAAGAATCTCAATGGCAACACTCAGATCTGCTCTGAGTTACAGCACAATGGCACTAAATATACAGAACTGTTAGTTGCTCTTACGAGGGGGCTGGAAACAATCAGGTAACTGAGTAAACTGATAAAAGAACATATGATAGTGAATGTGGAAACTCAGGTAGGTACCCTGTATTTCCACGAACTATCAGTTAAGCTGTGCCCCATTTCAAGCAGTTTTAGTAAGTTTTATGGCAGGCTGAGCATAAAGTGCACAAAGGGTGGTTATAGTTTTACAAATGGTGCCTGCCATAGGTAATATTTATTAACTTTGAGATTGGCTTAAGGTAATAAACAGGGAAGGGGGGAGGGGAGAACAAGGGTGTGAGCAGGCAGTTCTTTTGTACTGAGTCAAGATCCAAGCAAAAACAAGTTTGTGTTTAAGAAACAATCAGAATTGACAAAGGACTGCTCTGTATCAAAAGGCTACTGTGGTCTCAATTTAAAGTAACAAACACACAGTATTTGAAAAGTTATGGATACTATTTGCTAATAGAAGGGAATAAAAGAGAAAATGGAAGATGAGTGTGTGTGTGTGTGCGGGGGGGGGGGGGGGGATGGGGCTGCTTACAAGCCAAAAGCAGAGTGCTCTCCAGGGGATAATGAATATTAGCTCAAACACGTAGACATACTCAAAGTATTGAGGTGGCCAAAAGGTGTAGTATGAATTATAGCCTGGTAATGTAGGGGTGCTCTCTGCAGCCTTGAACCAGGTCTCTGACACTGCACAGATGTCGATGTTCCCCATTTTAAGGAGTGCCTCGAGTGAGTGCATTTTGAGGTTTAGACTTTTGGCATTGCCCTCAGATTTTGCTTGCTTGTACCTGTTACGCTGGTGAATTTGTCATTTGAACCTTGCCTAAAAAAGGCACTATAGGGGTGGCAAGAGCCTTAGCCAGTATCCAGAATCCCAAGGGTGACAGGTACAGGCCATCTCTGGTAAAACATCGTGGTCTGTCGATCATGTCATCCCAGGCAGACAAATACTGGATCCCCTTAGAATGACACCAGAAGTTTAGCCAATTATTGAAGTCAGTCATTTTGTCCTTGTACTGTGGTATCATTCTGGGTGATGGCAGGATGCTACTCAGGGCTAAGGTCATACCAGCCTGGGCTACAAGATCAGAGAGCTCCTCCATGTGTCTTTTCATGTAGTCCAGGGAGGTATGTCTCAGGTCATTCACATCAACATGGACAATGACAGTGTCATATTTGTACTTGTTGTGGAGTGACCTGAGTGCATGCATTATGCGGCGGATCCTGGCGCCTGATAGGCAGCTGACAATAACTTTCTCCTTGTTTAGCCTGGTGAGTGGAACATCAGTGTGCCTGACTATAGAGTCACCTATGACTAGAGTGTTGAGTACGTTGTTACGCCTTATGGGCTGTGGTTGAGTGGCACACTGAGATTGTGGTCTATGTGTCATTTGGGTTGTGTTGGGGGGGTGGAGGTTGCATGCGTTTCTGCTTTGGAGGGAGGGTGGCCTAATGGTTAAGGTATTTGCCTTACAAACATAAGGTGCAGGGTTTGAGTCTCACAAGGGATAATTGGCTTGACTTAAAATGGCTCGCAAGAGCAGTTAGCCTAGTACTAATCTGTGAACCTCTGTAATCTGTGCTGCTTGAACAGATTTTTATTGAGAGCCTCCGCAAATGTAGGTGTGTGTTTTGTGTTTCTATGTGTGTATTTTGGTATTGTAGGTTTTGAGGGACTATGGGACTATGTGATGAGTGTGGTGTGGTGCAAGTGTTTACATTCTCCTCTTGTCTGTCTAGTCCAGTCTTGGGTGAAGACAGCTTTGCTTCCAGTTTGGCTATATAAGTGCATCTCTCACAGTTTGTAGTGTTGGGTGGTAGGAGGAGAGGGTTGTCTGTGTACATGAGGCAATTGCTGCATTGCCCCATGATGCCCAGATTCTTCAGATAGACAGGAGAAAACATTGGGAGCTGACCCTTAGACATGCCTGGATAGGTGCTTATTTATTAAGTACTAAAAACTGTTTTCCTCTAGATAAGTGAGGAAAGTTGAGTGCTGTAGTAATTAGTAGCTTATTTAGTGCTTACAATGAGTTCTGAACAAGTGCTGAGTTCAAAGAAACAGATTTCAGTGCTAAAACTAAAAAACTGACTAGTTCTAAGGGAAAATTTGAAGATCAGATTTTATGGCGCCGGAACAGTTTAACCATAACTAAGCGACGATGCATAAAATGTATTTTTTTATAACAGTAGCAAATGAGCAAACTGATTTAAACAAATTAATCAATTAACCAATAAGAGCTAAAAACTGAGCCTTGTTCCAGCAGTCTTCAATCAGACAAGTTTTAACTGCACACTCCTGACACTAGGGTGCAAGGGAACCTTCTCCAAAAAAAGATGGCCTGGATTAGTGCTCAAGTTCTACAAACAAAGCTAGATTCAGCAGGTCTAAATGTAGTCTATACTACAGCAAACAAGGCATACCAATTTCAAAAAGAAACAGTTCAAATAAGCAGGCACAATAAACCTCTAACCAGAAACTCCCAGCTCAGAAGGGCAGAATCTATCCTCTCCTCCCATAAGAGTGCAGACCACACCTTCTTAATGTAAAATAACTGGCCCAAAGCCCAAGTGCTTAAACCAAAACTAATACACTTTTAGAATAACAGACACTAATCCCTCAATCAGCAACTCCCAACTTAGAAGGATGTAAGCTACCTGTCCTGCCACAACAGTGCAGACCACAACCTGCTTAACATAAAACAACTGGTCTGAGGCCCAAGTGCGTAAACCAAAAGCTTAGAATAACAGTTACAATTTAATCAGGCTACTAACAAGCAGTAATAAATGCAGCAGAATAAATGCAATTAAGTACTGTTAAGAAAAGGCAGCAAAAGCAAAATAAAGTAATAAAGTAGAAAGAAACACAAATACTGTAAACGCAGATGAATAAAGTGCAATTTGTTTTCTATATAAACAATAGAAAATGAGCAAACTGATTTAAACAAATTACCCAATTAACTAGCAAAAAGCTCAAAACTGAGCCCTGTTCCAGCAGTCTTTAATCAGACGAGTTCTAACTGCACACTCCTGCCACTAAGGTGCAGGGGAACCTTCTCCAAAAAAAGATGGCCTAGATCAGTGCTCAAGTTATACAAACAAAGCTAGATTCAGCCGGCCTGAATTTAGTCTATGCTACAGCAAATAAAGTGCACCAATTTCAGAAGAAACAGTTCAAATAAGCAGGCATAATAAGCCTTTAACCAGAAATTCCCAACTCAGAAGGGCAGAATCTAGCCTCTCCTCTCACAAGAGTGCTGACCACAAACCTTCTTAATGTAAAATAACTGGCCTGGAAGCCCAAGTGCTTAAACCAGAACTAATACACTTTTAGAATAATAGACACTGAGCCTTCAATCAGCAATTCCCAACTTAGAAGGATGTAAGCTACCTGTCCTGCCACAACAGTGCAGACCACAAACCTTTTTAATGTAAAACAACTGGTCTGAAGCCCAAGTGCTTAATCCAAAAGGCTTAGAATAACAATTACAGTTTAATCAGGCTACTACCAAGCAGTAATAAATGCAGCAGAATAAGTACAACTGAGTACTTTTAAGAAGAGTCAAAAGGAAAATAATATAATACTGTAGGAAGAAACACAAATACAGTAAGAGCAGATGAATAAAGTGCAATTTTTTTCTGAGCTAATGAGACTACAATGAGAGGGGTGTCACAGATCAAATATACAGCAGGGGCGGGGAACTGCAAAGCCACCAAGTATAAGAAGATGATCCCAATAGTGAGGGAGGGTGAGAAACACACAAAAGTTGTTAGACCACCATTTAACACAGCAGGAATAAGGGTGGGAGAAAAACCAGCAATTTCTGCATAGATCAGAAGCCAGCAAATATATATATGTAAAGCAATAAAGCAAAAAAAATTAGGATAATGCAGAACTTTGAAGTGCCAAAAAAATACTTATCACTTAATATTTCGAATTGTTTCAGTAGCACTTTCAGTCAGAACACAGGGAGTTTCAAGCAATAAATACAGAGGTTAACAACAGGGAATATTAATTATACTAGCTAGCCTTTAGACAATCAGATAAAATAAAAAAGTTGTTAGACCACTAATCAACACAGCAGGAATAAGGGTGGGAAAAAACAGCAATTTCAGCACAGATCAGAAGCCAGAATATATATATATATATATATACATATATATACATATATATATATATATATATATATATATATATATTTTTTTTTAAATCAATCAAGCAAAAAAATATTAGGATAATGCAGAACGTTGAAGTGCCAAAAAAAAAAAAAAAATACTTATCACTTTGTATTTCTAATTGTTTCAGTAGCACTTTCAGCCAGAACGCAATGAGTTTCAAGCAATAAATGCAGAGGTTAACAACAGGGAATATTAATTATACTAGCAAGCCTTTACACAATCAGATAAAACACAAACGTTGTTAGACCACTATTTAGCATAGCAGGAATAAGGGTGGGAGAAATACCAGCAATTTCAGCATAGATCAGAAGCCAAAATATATATATATCTAAATCAATCAAGCAAAAAATAGTAGGATAATGCAGAACTTTGAAGTGCCAAAAAAATACTTATCACTTTATATTTCGAATTGTTTCAGTAGCACTTTCAGTCAGAACACAAGGAGTTTCAAGTAATAAATGTCTCCAACCCCACTCCTCATAATCAGTCTAGAAACCACAACTTCTCCTAAATCACAGCCAATAGAAAGCCAAGTGACCTCCTTCTACTAAGCCTAAATATTAGAAGTATATCCAACAAGGTCCATGAACTCCATGCCACCATAGACTTGTACTCCCCAGACATAGTCATCCTGACAGACACCTGGCTAAAACCTCACATTACCAGTGAGCAAATCCTCCCTACCGGTTACGGCATACTAAGAGTAGACCAGCTAAACAAGAAAGGAGGCGGTATAGCTATAATATTTAAAAAGCATCTAAACATCCAGATCTTAAAATCATCAGCTCCACAAATAGGCAATGAAGAAATAATATATACCAACCTCAAAATAAACCAAAATAAAACCATCAACATAGCTGGATGCTACTTCCCACCTGGCCAAAACATCCCTCCACTAGAAAACCTCCTCAGCTAGACTACCCACCATCTCCCCCAAGAAACTATAATTTTAGGTGATTTCAATACTGACTGGCAGTCCTGTTCTGGCAACCATCTAACCCATCATCCAAACCTTCATGGCTTCACCCAACTAGTCCAGTCGCCAACGAGGATAAATAAAAACTCCAACAATCACACTACCCTGGATTGGATACTAGTCAGTAAGAACCCCCAGTCATATATAGCAGGCTGCTTATCAGATAGCCTCAGTGATCACTCCCCAACATTCCTACTCAAAAAGCACCTATACCAAGTTAAACCTGTCATCTACCGTCAAATACATAAAAAACTGAACTTTAACCCACTCACATTCATTTCATCCCTCAAAGAATGTAACTGCCATCCTCTAAAGTTCCTCAGTCTTGGTGATGCAGTTGAATTTTTTAATACTACCTTCCTGAGCATCCTTAATTACCACGCCCCCATGAAACTTTCCAGAACCAAAGAACAATCCTCCCCTTGGCTACCGAAAACCACTAAGTCAGAAATGAAAAACAGGGATAAAGCCTGGGAGCACTGGCGCAAAATCAAAACCCCCACAACTAGACAGAAATTCCTACAACTACACAATAGAGTCAAAAAGCTAATAAAACAGGACAAATTCCAATACTACCAGTCTGCCCTAGACTCCTCCCAACACAACCCCAAACAATTCTGGTCCTCCATAAACTCCATCCTCCACCCAGGTAAAGTCAGTACCCCTCCTCCTAACATCCCTCACTCCTCCGAAAATATTGCTACCTCATTCAACACACACTTCATACAAACCATACTATCACTAGCTAGACAAAGTACAGTTGTGAACACTTACCATAAATGTAGATGTTCGAGTGTATTCACTGTTGCAGTCATCACATTTGGGTTATCTGCCTGCAGGTAGCCCTCAGCTGGTCTGAATACCAGAGTCTTGGATTGCTGCATCTGATGCTGTCTCTTCTTCCATGACATCAGGTCATCAGGGATATAAAACATGCAGATGATGCCATTACATCCGTTTTTCTTACCCTACAATGGGAAGCAATTATATGTTATAGTACACCTCCATCAAAAAGCAAATACACCAGAAAGCTTAAATACACCAAACAAGAAAGAAAGATAGAGCCAAGAGAAGTCAGGAGGCTGGAGGGAGGGTAACCAGGACTGCAACAGTGAATACACTTGAACATCTACATTTAAGGTAAGTGTACACAACTGTACTACGTTCTTCGTGTTTCACTGTTGCAGTCATCACATTTGGGTTTATTCCCAAAGCTAAGGAAGGGAGGATGAAGTAAGAGAGCATTAGGGCCAGCTATTAAGCACTGCAAGACTGCAGTGGCAAAACCAGCTCTGGATTTAGAAAAAATAGGCATGTGGTAATGCTTGGTGAAGGTATGTACAGAGCTCCAGGTAGCAGCTTCTAGGAGGTTCCTGGTAGGGACTCCTCTGAAAAAGGCTGTAGAGGTAGATGCAGCCCTGGTGGAATGTGATCTTATCCCCTGTGGGGTAGGTTTTCCATGGTGCTTATAGCAGAAATTAATCCAATGGGCTATCCATTTAGAAATGGTTTTCTTTGAAATGGCCTTCCCCTTTGCCCCTGCAGCTAGGGCAACTAGCAGCTGCTCAGTTTTTCTGAAAGGCTTAGTCCTGTCCTAATAAAATCTAAGTTGTCTGTGCATGTCCAAAGAGTGCAGTATTCATTCTCCTCGGTTTTGTGGATTCAGGAAAAAGGTAGGCAAATGAATTGACTGATTTAGGGCCACACTAGACACTACCTTGGGCACAAAGGAAGGATTGGTCCTGAGGGAAACCCTGTCTGCATGGAAGATAATGAAGAGCTCCACTGCCATGAGGGCCTGTAATTCAGATACTCTTCTTGCTGAAGTGATGGCTAGAAGGAAGGCTGTTTTCCAAGAAAGGAATTTTAACTCTGCAGTTGCAGCTGGCTCAAAAGGAGGGAGAGTGAGCTTTTCCAATACAAAGTTAAGGTCCCAGGCTGGAGTAGGGGCTTTAAATTTTTGGCCCCTCTGAGGAATTGCTTTAGCAGGGGGTGAGACAAGAGGGGTGGTTCAGTATTATAATGTGCTGAAATGGCAGCTGCATGAATTTTAATTGACGAGAAGGATAGGCCCTTGTGGAGCATTTCTGTTAAGCACTGAAGAATATGAGGTAGGCTGGGCACCATTGTGCCCATCCCCTGAGTCTGGCTCCAGGAACAGTATATTTTCCACTTTTCAGCATATTATTTCCTAGTACTAGGCCTCCTTGCCTCCAGAATGACATCTAGCACCTCCTTACTGAGGGATGCTATTGGAGAGCTCAAGGAATTAGTCAGGCTACAAGGTTCAGGGTTTGAAGCTTAGGGTGCAGAATCTGGCCCGCCTGCTGGGACAGCAGGGAAGGGGTCTGAGGCAGGTGCCATGGTTCCAGCAGTGTCATACTGCGCAAGAGGGGTTTACTAGTGCTGACGTGGCCAGACTGGTGCAATCTGTAATGTCCTTGGTTTGTCCTGTTTGATCTTTAGCAGAACCTTCGAGAGGAGAGGCAGAGAGGGAAAGGCATAAACTGAGAGGCTTTCCCAGGTAAAGGACAGGGCATCCACTTTCCAAGCTTGACTGTGGGAAGTCCTTGTGCAGAATTTGTCCAATTGGTAGGTCTGAGGGGAGGCAAACAGGTCTTTCTCTTGAGTCCCCCATTTGTTTCTCAAGAGGTTGATTATTTTTGGTTCCAGTTTCCGTTTGTGTGGGTCCATGAGATTTCTGCTTAGGTCGTCTGCCAGTGAATTTAGCTTGCCTGGCAAGAATTGAACTTGTAGGTGCACTTGGTAGCTCAAGGCTGTGTTCCACAGAGCCATGGCTAGTCTGCAGAGAGGGTACGAGTGGGTTCATCCTGCTTGTTTATGTACCACATAACTGTGGTGTTGTCTGTCTTTACCAATAATTGTCCTGGAAGAATGTGGTCCTTGAAGGCTGCCAGGGAATTCTGTACGGCTAACATTTCTTTTTGGTTGATATGCTCTGTCTCTGGTTCCATATGCCCTGAATGCACTGCCCTGCCAAGTGAGCCTCCCATGTGCAGTCTGATGCATCTGTTATTAGGGTTTGGGCGGCAGGGGGTAGAGTGGAAGGGAGCCCCTTGTTGTGGTAGCAGGCCTCTGCCCACCAAAGGAACTCTGTCTTTATACAAGGAATAATAGGAATCATTGATTCTAGGTCCTGAGAATGTTGACACCACATGCTTTTTAGATACCATTGTAGTTTCCTCATATGCAGTCTTGCATATGGAATTAGTAAAATGCAAGAGGCCATGAACCCCAGGGCTTGCATAATTTTCCTTGCAGATAGCTGGGTCTTTGTGGCCAGTAGTTTGAAGTAGGTTGTCAAATAAACTTGTTTCTCTGGAGTGAGGAAAGCCATCTGGGAAGTTGTGTTCAAGCTTGCTCCCAGGAATATAATTTGTTGGCAGGATACTAAGTGAGATTTCTTTTAGTTTACAGTGTACCCCAGTGAGTTTAGAAGTTTCTTTACGAATGCCAGATGTTTTAATAGCAATTCCTGGCTTTCTGCCTGAGTCAGACAATCGTCCATGTATGGGCATATGTGAATATTTCTATGTCTCCAAAATGCAATGGCTGGAGCTAGACACTTTGTGAATACCCTGGGTGCAGTAGATAAGCCAAAGGGAAGTTCAGAGAACTGAAAGTGCATGGAGCCTGCCCTGAAGTGTAGGTATTTCCTGCAAGATTCCCTTATCTTTGCCTAGCATAGGAAGCAGCTGTTGAAGTGTTAGCATCTTGAATTTTGGGATTACCAAAAAGGTGTTTAGAATAGAGAGGTCCAGGATAGGACGCCAGGAGCTGTCTTTTCTGGGTACCAGGAAAAGTCTTGAATAAAAACCTTGTCCCCTTTCTTCTGCTGGGACAGGCTGAATAGCCCTGATACTTAGAAGAGAGAGAACCTGCTGTTGAGCCTCTGCCCACTGATTTGGGGGTAGGTCTGCCCAACCGTTTGGGGTTGGTAGGGTGTGGAAGTGGAATCTGTATCCTTGGGAAACTATATTCAAAACCCATTTGTCCTGGGTAATGAGTTCCCAGTTTTTTGCATGCAGTGCAAGCTTTCCTCCAAAGGGAGCAGGCAGCTGAGCAGGGTTTGGAAGGGTTAAGGTTAAGTCACAGTGCCATTTTCCTGTAGGGGGGGTGTCTGACTACTCCCTGCTTTGGAAGTGGGAGCCCCCCACTGCTTAGGCCTGTGCGTAGCCTGAGACTGTAACCTAGGTGGTCTGCTGTTGCTGGGTTTGGACTGAGAAGGCCTGGAAGAGGCTGGAAAGGACCAATTCTTTGAAGGCCAATGCCTACTAAATCTGGGAGGCTGTACTTGCAAGAAATCTTTAACAGTTTGCATAGATTTAGCTTTTTCCTCCATCTTTTTGAGGACTACTTCTGCTTTGTTGCCAAACAGGCGGTCTTGGTTTAAGGGAGCATTCAGTAATTTAGCTTTAACATGATCTGGCAAGTTTTGCTCCTTAAGCCAAGCATGCCTTCTAAGTACAGACCCAGTGACAGCAGCCCTGCAAGATGCTTCTAAAGAGTCAAAAACCACATTCCAAAGTATGTTTATCAACTTGTTCTGCAGAATGCATTAAATCCTGTAATTCTTTGTGTTCAGCACAGTCAGGAATCAACATAATTTTCTGTTTAAGTAGTCCCATAATATGCTGTTGGTACATTAACATATGAAACTGGCAATTTAAAGCCCTAATGTCCAAAGTAGCAGAAGTATATACTTTCTTACCCCATCTGTCCAAGGCTCTATAATCTCTATCAGAAGGGGTAGGGTTTTTGCCAGCAGTAGCCTTAATGCCCTTTGGTCCTTGGGAAATGGTCTCTGGATCCGCAGTAGGATTCTTGAAGAGGAACTTGTGAGAGTCAAGTACTCTTTAATACCTGTCAGGTTTTCTGGGAGCTGAAGGTAGAGTGTTTGGGGATAGGCTAGATTCCAAGAAAGCATCATATACAATGTTCAGAACAGGCGGGATAGCTAAAGGCCTGTGTTTTGGAAGGAGTAAGAATTCCATAAGCCTCTTTTTGGAGTCAGAGTAATCCTGGCTTTCCCAGCAGGAATGCTCCTGAAGAGTGTGCAAGGTTTCTCCAAAAGAAAACTCTTCTGCAGGGGAAGCAAAGGGAATGGAATCCTTTGCATCAGAATCCTCATAGGTAGCTAAGGGCAAATCCTGGTAATCAGAAGAAACAAAAATATCAGATTCCTGATCAAAAGAATCACAAGGAAAATCAGTTCTAGGTCTCTTAGAGGGGGAAGGCTGGCTTCCCCTAATTAAGGTAATAAGGTCTTCAGCCATTTTAAGCATTTGTTTTTTAGGCATATGGGCCTGATCATGTGGTTTGGACGTCGGTTTTCTAGGCATGGGTTGAGTTTTAGGCCTGTAACAAGAAGATGGCGTTGGTTTAAAATGCAAGTCTGTAGGCCTGAATACACCCTCAGAAGCTGGTGCCTGCACAGCAGCTCTGGACTCATCCAAGGAAGAGACATCCGCAAGTTTCATAGTCGAAGAAGCATTTCGCGGCATACTGGACTCGGTATGGGACTCAGTAGAGGCCTGCAAATTTGAAGTAGCGGGTATCAGGGGCTGTGAAAGCACCTCACTGAGTACAGGCGGACTGGTGGCTAGCTTAATGAAAGTATCGTCGGCGGTTTTGGACCTATGCGGTCTGTCTCTGTCTTTATTCTTACTTTTTTCAGAATATCGGTAGTCGGATGGCTTACCGAAGCCATTTCTGGATTGTTATACCGAGTACTAAAATAATTTGCTGCAAATATAGACCAACTATGAATAGTTCGGAGATTGAACAAGGCACAAAACCGACAGCGAGGGACGTTGTGGTCTGGGCCTAAGCAAGGAAAGCAGTACGAATGAAAATCTTTATGAGGTATTTGCTTTCCACAGGTAAGACAATTGTTAACTTTTACTGACATCGGTTAAGAGCAAGAAAAAGGATCCCCAACGGGGTACTTAGCTTTTATGAAGACTTCGGTTCTGAAATTCGAAAATGAAAATTTCAGAAGTCGGCCGACCGGCATTTGCGAACTGCTTCTGCTTCCGGCACCGCGCGGCAAAAAAGACTGATATAATGGCATCGGCTGCATGTTTTATACCCCTGATGACCAGACGTCATGGAAGAAGAGACAGCATCCGACGCAGGAATCCAATACTCTGGTATTCAGGCCGGCTGAGGGCTACCTGCAGACAGATAACCCAAATGTGATCACTGCAACAGTGAAACAAGAAGAACATCACAACCCCCCTCCACTCCAACCCACACCTTCAACTAGTAATCTTCCCACTGTCTTCTCTTTTTCTCCTGTTCCTACCTCCAACATAAATAAACTCTTAATTAAACTTAAGTCCACCAAATTAGCAGCAGACAACCTCCCAAGTGAATACCTACAAACCGCAGCTGATGCTCTAGCCTACCCAGTATCCATCTTGAATAACCGATCTCTGTCAGAAAGTTACGTTCCCACACAAAGGAAAGTATTACATATAATTCCCCTCCACAAAGGCGGCCCCTCCACAGAACTAACCAATTACCACTCCATAGCTATTCGCTCTCCACTCTCCAAAATACTAGAGAGATGCATTCACTCTCAGGTCTCAGACTACCTCCTTACTAACAACCTCCTTTCCAATACTCAACATGGTTTCCAACCAAACCATAGCACCACCACTGCCTTACTCTCCTTTACTAACACTATCCTTCAGCATAAAAACAATGGCTATCTCTCCTCTGCTACTTTCCTAGACCTATCTAAAGCATTCGACATGGTCCCACACAAACAACTCATCTCTGTCTTCAATAACCTATCCTTCTCTCAATCAGTCACCAACTGGTTTCAGTGTTACCTTTCTGACTGCCAATGATCCGTTGTATGGCAAAATGACATATCTCCCCAACTACCTGTCTCTATAGGGGTTCCCCAAGGATCCATCCTTGGACCCCTACTCTTCTTTATTTTCACCAGTAATCTAGTCTCTGCCACCAAACATGGCACGATCATACAATACGCAGATGACTCAACCATCATCTGCTCAGCCCAGTCCCTACCCAAACTGCAAAAAGTCACAATGGAAGCCTTTTCCTCTGTTGAAACTTGGTTATCCGATGCCCAATTAATACTCAACCCAAGCAAGACTAAACTACTCATCTTCCAACTCACCAAACATACTCAAAAAAACTCTCTTTAACATCACAGCAAAAGACAACACCACTTTACACCCAACAGAACACACCAAATTGTTAGGAGTTGAAATAGACAAACTAAAATTTGACATTCACATATCCATGACCATAAAATAAGTCCACAAAAAAATAGGAGCGTTGTACAGAAATAAGCAACTTCTCACCAAAGCAGCAAAGATTTCAGTAGCAAATTCTCACCTTATCTCCACCCTACTTAATGCCTCTCCAATATATACCAACCTACGGCAATGCGATCTAAACAAGCTCAAGACCTGCTACAACAAAATCACCAAATTCGCCACAAGGGCATCCTACCATAGTCACCACTGCCTCTCCCTTGCTGAACTGGGCTGGCTTGAACTCCCTCACCTCCTTCAATAGTATCAACTCGCACTCGCCCACAAACTAGTAAACCATTCACTAAAGGTCCCATCCCTCCAGAATCTACTCCAACCCTACTGCACCACCAGACCACGAAGATCCAGCAACAAAAATCACGTACAGGTCACTAAAGCCAATAACTCTGCTGGAGAAGCACTATTCTCGTGCACCAAAGCCAAATTATGGAACTCCCCCCACCCACAATTACCTCTGTACCATCATGCACCCACTTCAAAACTTTTCTAAAAGCGCATTTAAAAACATGCTGGCTATGCCTTTGCGACTCCCCCTCTAATATTACCCACCCCATCCACCCATTACCTTTCTTTCCACCCCACTAACTACCATGATTATAGCAAGCTCGGATGCTCATAAGCCTAACTACTTATTATACAGCAGGAACGTCTTATTGTAACAATTGTTAATGTCTGTTATGTTATTCGCAGATGATAAAGATTCTAGTTGTCTACTGATGTACTATGTTCTTCATTTGTAACTATTTTTGTAATTTTTAATTGCTATGTTGATCAAATTGTTAATTGCTATGTAAATCCAATGTAACTACTGTCTGTATATTTTAACTGTGGAGCTTTTCTCCCCGGGCCTGAGCTGAAAATGGACCTACATCCAGTCGGACACTCCCGGTCAACAAATGTAAGTAAATAAATAAAATAAATAAACTCTGATACCACTTTAGGCAAAAAAAGGATAAGTTCTCAAGCAAACCTTACATTTGTGGAAAATGAGATGAGACTGACACACCAGAAGCGCTTGCAACTCAGATAATTGTCTTCCAGATTTCAGAGCAATCATTAATACTGTTTTCCATGTAAAAAAAACTCAAGATAGCTTAATGAGCTGGTTCAAATGGGGCAAAATTTAGTTTTTCTAAAACAAAATTAAGATCCCCAAGGAGGAGCTACCTATTTCCTGGGGGGCTTCATATGCAACACTACTTTCCAAAACATTCTCACATGAGTCTGCATTGAAGTGGGGGAATTCATGTGCAGACATGCTGAAATGGCCAACAAATGAACCATGATAGATAAGTAAGACAGGCCAGTGGATAGTGACTCACATAAATAATTTAGAACCAGAGAGACACTGAATGTGTGATGATTCTTTTTTTTTTTTTTTGGGGGGGGGGGGGCTGAACTAGAAAACCTTTTCTATTTACCAATACAATATATTCCAGTAGTAGGCTTTCTTGCCTCCTTTAGTACTTGCCACACACCTTCAGGAAAAAGGTACCTAAAAGGTATTAAGATTCTAACAACCAGGCAGTCAGCTGTAGTTGTTTGAGGGTAGACATATATCATACATCTCTGATCCTAAGTGAGTACAACCAGTTTGTGAGGAAGCTTGTGGTAGTTGCCCCTGGCTATTTGTAAAAGAAGGAACAACCACTGCTGAGTCAGAAGGGAGTCACCACAGTGCTCTTTGAGGATTCCTTCTGAATCTTCAGAATTTACCCTGATTACTAGTGGAAAGGGTGAAAAAGCATACAGGAACATTCCTTTCCATGGAAAAGAAAAGGTCCGTCTTCCAGGCCTTTTTGCATGGAGTTATGGAGCAGAATTTTGCAAACCAATTGTTGCCAGTGAAGGCAAATAAATCTACTTGAGTGATCCCCACAATTGGATCAATTCCTGGAATAATTCTGATTCTGTTTCCATTTTCAGCATCTGTCCTGGTTTTTTTCAGCTTGTATGCCACACAATTTTGCTTTGACAGTATGTAGAATCCCTTTAGAGTCAGATTATGCTGAAAGGCTATTTCCCAGGCTACCATGGCTAGTCTGCACAAAGAGTATAATATCTGGTTCCCCCAAGCTTGTTAATGTACCATATAAACCACATGGTGTTGTCTTGTAAACACTTGAAGAGGTCCCGGAGACCACAGATGATTGAGGGAGTGAACAAGAGAGAGAGAGATGACAGCATTTATAAGTGCCAAGATCTCTTATGTTTGTGTTTTGGTCTTCATTTTCCATTCCAAAGACACTACTTTTCAAGCAAAGTCTGACACATCTCTTATGAATGACTGTGCTGACGCTGAGAGGGAAAATGGAAGACGTGGATTCGGAGAAATTTGGTGTCTCCACAAAAAAAAAAAAAATCTCCTTCTTTACAACCCAAAACTGGAATCTGAAATGTCAATGGGTGTTGATGTTGGGACCATACAGACTTCAGGTACAATTGCATTTTTCTCATGTGGAAACTTACAAGAGGAATCATGAGAATGACAGATGTCATGAGGCCTAGCTGAGAAAGTAGTCTGGATGGCAAAACTCAGGAACAGAGCTAGATACAGATCTACTTTTTTCTGTGGAAGAAAAACTCTGAATTGAGGTGTCTAGGAGACAACCTAGAAAAACAATCCTGTGGGAAGGAGTCAAACAATACTGTCTAGGGGGATCCTTTACTCAGGTGAGAGACTCCTCACACTTTGGAAAAAAACACTCCACAAAGATAACTGAGCCATTTAAATAAGGAAAAATTCAAATACTTTGTAGTTTGCAATAAGCTAAGTGAGCCATCTAAATAAGGAAAAATGCAAATACTTTGTAATCTGCAATAAGCTGTCACTGGAGCTAGACACTTTATGAATTCCCTTGGAGCAACAAGTAGACCAAAGGGTAAAGCAGCAAACTAATAATGTGATCCAGGCACAGAAAATCTAAAGAAAAACCTAAAAGCTGGATTTATAGGAATGTGATGATATGTATCTTTTAAATACAAGGTTACCAGAAAACTCAAATGGGGAATAAGGGGTAATAAATTGCGACGTGACAGCATTATGAACTTGGATACTGCTACAAGTAGGTTCAAAGAGGAAAGATACAGAACTGGTCTCCAAGAATCTTCTTTCTTTTACACCAGAACCATCCTTACATAAAATCTTTCTCTCAACTGAGGAGGGACAAATTCTATCACTCCCTGGGAGATCATATGCTAAATGATAGCAAGGGAAAAAAAGAGTTGGACGAGGAGGAAATCCTTTGAAAAGAGGAAGAGACTCCAACTGCCATCTATAACCTTGAAGGATTACTCTCAGAACCCACCTGTCGGAAACTATCTGCTGCCAAAGAGTGAAATAAGGTTCAGACTTTCTGGAAGGATTAAAGGACTGCTATAGTACGATAGAGGTTGAGTCCCTCAAAAAGTCATACTGCCTTATTAGACTGTCCTTTGTTCTGAGACATTCCTGCTTCCTGTTTGGAACCTGCTTGTCACCACTTTTTATTCATTTACTTACCAGTACCTTATGGGTGTTTTTTTTTTTTTGCTTTTTAAAGAAGGCTGTAGAGGAAACATTAAATCCACTGGAAAACTTAAAGAACGAGGGGTGAAAAAAATGAAAGATCCCTTGAATCAGCTTACCTGTCTCATCAAATATCTTAAGGACCACTGCAGCAGACAGTACAACAAAAAAGTCTTTAACCAATGGGGCACTCAAAATGTCATTTTTACATCCTCTGGGAGATTTTGAGAAAAGAACCAAGCAAACCTCCTCATAAGAGTTCCAGTGGCATCACAGAATCATATGTACATCTGAAGCAATGAGTAGCCACTTGATAAACAGAAGCAACCAAATTATACAAAGCAGATTTCTCCTCAGACGAAGAAACAGAAGCCAAAATATTCCTCACATTTTCAAACCAGGCAAGCATAAACTTTAACATATCAGCTTCACAGCTGAGAATCCTATAAACAAGTATTGCATAAGAGTTAATTTTCCCCACATCTATCCAAACTCTTCCCATCCTCGTCAAAATATTTAGCAGCAGCTGGGTTAAAGTACAGTTAAGTAAGCAAATTTTGCATAACAGTAGATAGTAGAATGTTCACTGCTGCAGTAGCCTAAGCTATATGGGCTATATCCTGCATAGGATATAATAACTGGCCAACTTCAAAACCTTCAGGGCACCTTCCACATGTCCAAACTGCTAGTCAGCTCGAGCCGAGATGACTTCCATATTAACTGAGGGAAGGAGGCTAAGCCCTGAAAGGCCAAGAAAAATACTTGTCCACACCCGGCATATAAAACACACCAAAAATCAAGGAGGATGGAGGGACGGAGTGGCTACTGCAGCAGTGGTCATTTGAACATCTACTGTTATGGTAAGGTTACTTACACAGCTATACTATGTTCTTTATATTAATCACTTCTGTGCCTAAACTATATGGATAGATTACCATAGCTTAGAACAAGTGGGAGGTGAAAGTGTCCAGGAATCCCTGGAGAACTGTCCTAGTAAAGCCGGTCCTAAACTTGGAAAAAGAAACTAGTTTATAGTGCTTTATGAATGTATGTACAGAGGACCATGCTGCTACTTGTAGAATACTTCTCGAGTCCAACAATGAAGCCAAAGTCATGGTAGAGTGTGCCTTGATCCTGCCTGGATTACATTTGCTATGGTGGGAATAGCAATGACAATAGTCTGAGACAAACCTTTTGAAATAGTCTGCTTTGATAAAGGTTCTCTTCTTCTTAACTTCACAAAAAATTAACTGGAAATTCTGAAAGATTTTCTTCTGTCAAATTTTTCTCAGATCCCTAACTATCGGGTCAACTCTTAGGGGTAATTTATGATGAAGTAATTAGCTTGGGTGAATGACTTCCCAAAGAGCACTAATATGTATTTCTTCATGTTGAGTTTTAATTTGTGGCTTTTACACCAATCATTTGTTTGCGCCATATGAACATCCACAATATGAGGAATCTTCTCACATTTTACAGTTCTGGAAATAAAATTGGGAGATGGGATGGATAGTTTGGCTTAAAGCAAACTTGATTACCACTTTAGGCATAAAGGAAGGATGAGTTCTCAAAGAGATCTTGCCTCAGTGAAAAATGAGATAAGGTTGACCCACCACAGGTTCATAGGTTTGTACTAATTTATCAACCTCTAGGGTCTTTATAAGCCTAGCCGTCCAACCCGACCCAGTTTTGTCCTCAAGTACACTGGACACCTATAGGGTGGGGTATGTTAGCAATGAGGTAACTAAGAGTTGTGTGTGTGGGAGGTATGTTAGCTTGGGTAAGAGCTTGCGACTTCGCTACTTTTCTTGCAGAGTTCAGAGCAATCAGCAGAACTGTTTTCCATATTAAGAACCTCAAGTCAGTCTGATGAGCTGGTTCAAATGGAGCAAGTATTAACTTCTGTAACACATAATTAAGATCCCAGTGAACAGCACCCCCTTCAAAAACATTTCACATGAGAATGCATAGAAAGAAGGGGATCCATGGGTTTAGTTCTCAAAGAACTCCTGTCTCTGTGAAAAATTTGTTTGTGCCATATGGATATCCAAGATATGAGGATCATTTTTCCTGTCAGTTTTAGATTCTGGAAGAAAACTGGAAGATGGATAGCTTGTCTTAAAGTGAACTTGCATGCCACTTTATGCATAAAAGAAGAATTAGTTCTCAAAGAAATCCTGTCTCTGTGAAAAATGAGATAAGGTCAACCCATCATACGATTATAAATTTGTACTAGGTTATCAACCACCAGGGTCTTTATAAGCCTAGCCGTGCAACCCAACCCAGTTTTGTCTTCGAGTACACTGAATGCCCACATGGTGGGGTATGTTAATTTGGGTACTAGCTTCTCTAACACAAAATTAAAACCCCAGGGAGGAGCACCCTTTCAAAAAGATTTTCTCAAGAAAATGCATTGAAAGAGGGGGATCCATGGGCAGGCATATTGAAATGGCTGAGAAATTAACCTTAACAGAGGAGTAAATCAGGCCCACAGGATAGTAACTCACACAAATACCGTAAAACCAGAGAAATGCTAGCCCTGAATGGGGGTTGGTTGTTTTGCTGACACCAACTACAAAATCTTTTCATTTACTAACAAATGACCTTCTGGTAGCAGGCTTTCTTGCCTCCATTAATACATGCTGCTAGTCCTCAGAAAAGATGTGCCTAAAAGGTATTAAGACCCTATTATCGAGGCAGTCAGTTATAGTTGTTTGAGGTTGGGATGGATCAAACACCCTTGTTCCTGTGGGAGCAAATCCAGTCTGTCAGGAGGCTTGCTGTAACTGACTCTGGCTAATTCCAAAAGAAGGGAAAACCGCTGTTGCCTGAGTCAGGACAGCATCACCAAAATTACCTTGGGGATTCCATCTGAATCTTCAGCTATACCCTGGATAACAGTGAAAAGGGTGGAAAAGCATACATTAACATTCCTGTCCCAGGAAAAGAAAAGGTGTCTGTCTTCCAGACATTCTTGTAAGGAGTCCTGGAATAGAATTTTGCCAGTTGAGTGTTCACAGAGTTGGAAAAAAGGTCCACCTGAGGGGATCCCCACAGATGGATCAAATCTTGGAAGACCCCCTTGATCTAGTTTCTATTCATGAGGGTCTGCATTTGTCCTGCTCAGCCTGTCTGTCACAGAATTTTGCTCTTATAAAATAGCTTCATAGGTTTAATACCAGGCTAATGATCACCAGAGTCTACACAAGCCCAGCTGTGCAATCTAACCCAGTTTTGTCCCTAAGTTCCTTGGATGTCTATATGGTGGGCTATGTTAGTAAAGAAGTAGCTAAAACGTGTGTGTGTGTGTGTGTGTGTGTGTGTGTGTGTGTGCGGCAGAGGATATGTTAGTTGGGGATTCATTTACTTACTGTCTACCTCTGTCCTTCAGAGACAAGGGGGGCCAGACTAGGAGTGTATTTGCAACTTCTCATCCAATGATCAAGGTTTCTTTTGACTACAGTCAGGGATGACCTCTGCTTCACATACATGGGGAGCTTATTACATAGTGCGGGGATCATTTGAGACACATATTGGCCTCTCCAGCATGTTCTGTTTATGTTGCAGACAAAGTTCAGGTCCTTAGATCAAGTATTTTGTGTGGTGCTGTTTGTTCTGTGAATGTGCAAGAAATTCATAAGTTGCCTGTAAGAGACTGAGTAGAGAGACAGGGCCTTAAGGTGATCTGTGTAAGACAGGGCATTCATTACCCTTGATTCTCCTGGTGAGGAACTTTTAAGGGCATTCCAACTGTTACAAGTGCCTGATTAGATACACACCAAAGGGGGCATTGTACTCAATTATGGGTCTGATTAGGGCTGAGTGAAGTGATACTATAACTTCCTTGGATCTGGATGCCATATCATTGCTTATGAGTTGGGTGACATAGAATGATTTTCTTACTGTCTTGGCTACATGTTGACAGAAGGCTAGATTACTGCCTACATATTTTCCTGATTCCTGACTATTGGGTCAATTCTTAGTGGTATTTTACTGATGGAGTAAAGAGCATGGGTGGACAATTTCCCAAAGAGCACTATAATGCATTCCTTCGCATTGAATTTTAATCCGTGGCTTTGGCAAAAGTCATTTGTTTGTGTTAGAGTCTCTTGCAGGATGTTGTTGTCATGGGGGAATCTATGATAGCTCCAAATTTACAGTCATCTGCAAACATCCTAGAAATAGGTGCCAAACAGGAGCGGGCCCAACATGGAGCCTTGAGATACTGCGCTGATGACCTGTCTTCTGGTGGAGGTGTCTCAATGATCTTAACTTCTTGGGTCTTATCTGTGAGCCAGCCAGAAATCCATTCAGTTATGTAGGGATTTATGCCTAATTCTGTAAGTTTGACAACAATAACAGAGTGTGGTATTGTACTGAAGGTCTTGGCCATGTCAAGGTAGGCAGTATAAACCATTTTCCCTTTATCCATAGCCTTGATGATCCTCTTGAAGAAGTCTACCATGTTGAATAGGCATGACCTTCCCTTAACAAAGCCATAGTGGGATGAGTCCAGTGCCTGTAGGTTGATAATGTCCTTGTTGATCACTTCTATGATAACTTGTTCCACAGCTTTGCATATTAGACTTGTCAGACTGATGGGTCTGTAGTTCCTGGGGTCAGTTGATGGTCCACCCTTATGAACAGGGATGACTTTTACAGTCCTCCATTCAACTGGCATGATAGAATGAGATTGTGATGTAAAGCTATATTACATGCTAGCAAGGCTAGTCTGCAAAGGGGTTAAGATCTGGCTCCCCCTTGCTTGTTTATGCATCTCATCACTGTGGTGTTGTCTGTAACTACTTGAAGAGGTTTGGGGGAGCACAGATGATTCAGAGTGCATACAGTCATTATAAGAGATAGTATTTATTTTTTTGTTTATGTGTTTTTTTCTGTCCTTCATGTCCAATAGACCTTGCAATTTTATCTCACTTGTATCTCATTTGACACTTCTCCCCAAGAAAAGACTAATGTTTCTGTTATGACTGACTGTTTTGGAGCAGGAGAGGAGGAGGGGAGACCTGGATTCTGGATATTTAATATCTCAACCAAGTAGTTTATCTTTTCATAAATCCCGAGACTGGAATTTGAAAATACAATAGGTATTGATGCTGGGACCAAAGAAGTTTCAGACAGCATTGTATTTTTCTTGTGTGGAGTCTTGCAAGAGGCATCATGAGAATCATGAAAGTCATGAGTGCCAGAAGCTTGAGATATTCCTTTGCAGTGACAGACGACTGAGTGGAAAACCCCTGGAATAGCTCTAAATATAGATCTATTTGCTTTCTGCTGAAGAAAAGCTCTTTTACTGTGGTGTCTAGCAGGCAACCTAGAAAAACCATCAAAAAACACTTTTGAATGTTCTCTTGGAATCCCAGCCTGTGTAGGGGATCTCTTACCCATGTGAGATTCCTGTCACTTTGAAAATGACCCTGCAAAGATTAGTAGTCTTAATATGGAAAATATGTGTGTCCTGTAACATGCAATGGGCTATGATTGCAGCTAGACACTGTGTGAATTCTGTTGGAGCAGTGGATAGCCCAAAGTAAGGCAGAGAAATGATAATGTGGTGCAGACATACAGACATTTAGGAAACACATGAAATCTAGCTGAATAGGGATGTGACAATATACATCTTTTAAATAAAAAAAATACTAGAAAAAACTCAAATGAGGAAGAATGGGTTACAGGATGTAAAGTGAAAGCATTATCACAAACGGATTCAGGAAAGAATGGTCCAGAACTGTGGCGATTTGTACTGGGAAGAAAGGGGTTCCAGTATTCTTTTTGGAACCTACCTGCTGTTGCTTTTTAAACATCTGCTTACCAGCAGTCTAATGAGACTATTTCGCTTCCTGCCAAAATTGGAAGAGGGAGCAGAAAATCCTGTGGAAAACTTAGAGAAAGAGGGATGGAAAATCAGAGAGATTCCCTGAATTACCTCTGTCAACACATTTTTGATAACCTCTATAGCAGAGGATCCAAAAGTTCTCTCTCTCTCTCTCCAAAGGAGAATTCAAAATTTCATTTTGGTCTTCTTCTGAGAGGTACTGAGAACAAAGCCAAGCAACCCTCCTTAAAACAGCACAAGTTGTAGCACCACTGGGGACAGTACCTACAGAGTTATAAACACACTTTAAACAATGAAAAGTGAGTTAATAAACAAGAAACTAGACTACACAAAGCAGATTCTTCCTCACAAGAGGAAACTCCACTTGAAGCATTCATCAAGCTTTCACAATTAGAATAAACCTCAACAACCCTGACAATTCAGAATAAAAAAAAAAAAACAGAGTTGCAGAAATAATACACCTTTTTTCAAACTTATCACTACCTTTATCATGCTTGTCATAAGGAGAATGAATGAATGAATGAATGAATGAATAAATAATAAAATGGTTGGCAGCAGCTGGATTAACTAAAGGTATAGCTGCTGTACCAGGTCTTTGAGTAATGTATAAAAACTTGAAAGACTGAGGAACTTTGTACATACTATCTGTTTTCTTAGGGGAAACCACTGGCTGTGAAAATCACATCCTCCATTGCTGACAGCAATGGAAGGCTGGATGAAGGTTCTAGGAATTACATTTGTAGCAATTCATAGTATCTTTAGGTGACAGAAACCTCAATGTTCTCCCACTGAGGACACTGGCACATTCTGGAAACAGTCTCAGAGAAAGTGAATTCCTCACTGGGATATTCAAATACCATACTCTCCTAAGAATCTCAATCAGAAATCTGAGGATAAAAAAAAGTAAGTGTCCTTCACATTCCCCTATAGAGTCCACATTTTGAAACTCATCTAGAAAAGAACTCCTTTTACCAAAAACCATGAAAGAAGATGAGTCAACAGCCTGCACAAGATTCTGAGCAAGTCCAATAAATTATTTAGGTCCAGAGAAACTGAAATAAAAGTTAAATGTTAAGTTTTCTGTGTAATTTATGACAGGAAATTTGGGGCAAACAAACCTAGTTTTGGCAGCAACAGCTTCCCCAGGGATGGGCACTACACTGTGGAAAAGCAAGGGCATATCCTGCCCCTTCTCCCATGATAAAAAAAAAAATGTCTCTTCCTTGCCCACTGAGGGTACCCTAACAGTTGCAGAGGACGTGGCTGACCTTCCAGTCCACGGTGGCTCTATGAACAACAACTGAGGGATCCTAGGAAAGATGAGTGGTCTGAACAACCAGCTTTGGCCACAGCAAAGTCACCACCTACAGTGGATATAAAAAGTGTACACATACCTGTTAAAATGCCATTTTTTGTGATATAAAAATGAGACCACACTAAATCATTTCAAAATATTTCCCACAAAAAGTTTTGAAATGATTTATTGTGGTCTCATTTTTTTATATCACAAAAACCTGACATTTTAACAGGGGTGTGTACACTTTTCATATCCATTGTACATCTGTAACAAATGACTAGCTTGCTGTGATGGTGAAAGGTGCCTAGTTAACTTTTTCTTTCTGTGGCTGAAAAAGGTCTGACAGAGGGACTGGTAGTATGTTCCATATTCCAGTCGAAAATGGTGCTATTTTATCATGGAAAGTAGCAGAAAAGTCACTTTTTCCAACAAAAAGACAGCAAAAGCATTGTAGACATTTTCCACTGCCACAAAAAGTAAAATAAACACAGTTTTTCCACAGAAAAAGTAGTTATAAACAACTTTTAATAACTTTTCACCACAAAAGTAAAAAAGCACACACTCATTTAAAAGCACGTAAAACTAAAAATATTTTTCTGTAGCTTTAAAGCAGTTATTTTTTTTTTTACAAAAAACTTGGTTTAAACAACTAAAATGTAATGTAGAAGTTTTTCTCTCCAAATGGAACTTATCTGCCCAGCAATAGAACAGCATTAGGCAACCTTCAATTCTTGAAAGCCTGCAGAATAGTGCTCTTCTTGGTAGCAGAAAAGCTCTTAAGGGATTGGCACCCAAACCAGGCATCTTAGTCAGCTCAGTTTAAGTTGACTAATGGACTGGGCATGTGGAAGATGCCATGAAGCTTTGAAAACTGGCCAGTTGTTACAGCCTATGCAGGCTACAACCCATATAGCTTAGACTACTGTAGTAATGATCAATATGAAGAACATCTAGTTGTTCTGATGGCAAAGATAAACTGTCTTTCAGCTTTTCCCGGTTAGGCGTTGCCACAGTGGAACTCTGGTCTGCTAATGACTGGCAGTGAATTTTTATGGTGTTGAGTTGCCAGCCTGGCGCCAACCTTCAGAGAAGGCACACACTCGCACCTACCTGCATGTCTTTTAAATTCACTCAACAGTGGGCAGACTCCGCACAGAAGGCACTCCAGCTGAGAATCGAACTGGAGAACCTCTTGCTGTGAGGCGAAAATGCTAACCGTTGCACCACCATGGAAGCTACCCCAGCCAAGAGGATGCTTATTGATATACTCCCTAAGGGGAGAGGGGTGTGCTCCAAAGAGGGGAGTTGCTCTCAGAGGTAAAAACAATAAGTGTGGTGGGTGGGGAAAAGGAAGTGTTATCTCTGAATTTCTCTTTTTGCTTATCTTTTTCAGCAGATTTAGAGACCTGCTTCTCAGTATGTTTGGGAAGCTGACACTCTGAAACATCTGTGGAATAACAAGTTAATTCACCAACACAGCCTGATACAAGTCCCCTTAATAATAGCTTGCCTCTTCTGTCCAAAAAGGTTTGCTGATGAAAGGAGGAACAAATTTCACATTGTTCATTCAAGTAGTCAGGTCCCAAGCAATAAGCTCATTAACTATGCAGATCTTCGGGTGGGATCTTATGCCTGCAGTCTAAGCTTGAAGCCTTCTTCATTAGGATAACTAACCAACAGACGACATCTGTATAGTAAAATAAATGGGGAAAATGGCACGAGAAAGACCTTGAATGAGAAGACAAACTTTTTTTGAAGAAACAGTCAACAAAATATAGAGAGACATGAAAGGGGAACACATAACTGCTAGGTTAGAAAATGGAAAACAAAAGATTTCACTTATCTGAAAAAAATTCAAAGCTGAGCAGAGGGCTGGAGATTTTGTCTAACTAGAATGGTGGCAAGAGAGATCCGGTGTCTTCTGCGACAGCAGTTTATTATATGACAAGGGAGCTCTAGCACTGGAGAAAACTCTGATAATGTGTACTCCTTTCTTTTGATAACTTCCTGGACTTCTGCATTCTTGTTTTGAGGTGTTGATATTCGTCTTCAATTCCACCTATTTTCTCTTCTTCCTGAGATGCTACAGGCCTGAGTATTTCCTTTAACTCTTGTGCTTTTTCAGTCAACTTTCAGTCTTCAACCTAGTCTCTCTAGCCTTCTCTAACCACTGGCTTGCAGCTTATTTTTAGAAACCAATGGTTTATGCTGATTGCCACACAAATCACTTATAAACCAAAAATGAACTCCTAGGCATGGCACTATAGGTGTATGGGCAGCAGTCAAACCTCAGCAAAACACAAAAACCTATTTCATCCCCAGAGACAAGAGTCACTAGAATGGTTTGGTCAATCCCTTCCAGACAAAAAACAGTCCACTAATACTTTTCATGTTATTGTAATTGTTATAGGCGATTCTATTGTTTGGTACATAGATGCACTACTCACAAAGCTGAGTAAAGACAGTCAGCTGCCTCTCTGGTGCTAAAATTTGTCACAACAACAAGGCATTCAAATCCCTTCACGCAGCATGAATACGACATTTTAATTGTTAATGTGTGTGTGAATGATCTGTGAAACTTCCCCTGATGGAATTCTCTGAATTTGACTCTATGGCTGGAAAGAAAACAGTCTTGAACAGTATCCTGTTATCACAGACTTTAGTATTTGTCTTAGTTAATGGTATCATTCTGAGGGGGGATAATGAGTGTCGGCCTACATGGAGATGGAAAATAATCCTACTTTTTATGTCAATGATGGCCTGCCCCAGTGTCATCAGGTCTTTTGAATAATGGCTAAGACTGCCTACTCTCATAGTTTCTTTTTTCAGATAATGTCAGTATACTAAAACTACCAACCTTATCACAATTTCAAATCCAGCAAATATTATCGGAATGCTGTGGAACACTAGAAGCCCAAATACGAATGTCAACCCCCCCCTCCTACAGGCATTCTTAACTGTAGAACACAAGTACATTTGTGTTGCCACTGAAATGTGGTTCTAAAACAGTGACAGCACTCCTTCCTTACCTGGCTTCTCTACCTCCACTCAATCTGGTCCCCAAGTACTGACAAAAGTAATTCTGGTGGCGGCAGCAGTGGTGATGTGCCTATCTTTATCTGGATCACTATCACCTCTAGCTTAATCAACCCAGGACAATAAAAGAAGTTATGTACTCACCATAACGTTCCATGTTTGTAGCCCATCTCGCCCTTCATTCTTACACATGGGTTTGGAGCCGATCCTCGGCTCCGACACGGCCTATTTACAAACTCAAAGTCTTCTAGTTGGCTCGTGGCTAGGTAGGTATCTCATGGTGCACCAGTACAATCCACAGATCTTGTTTGCTGCTAACTAAGAGAAATAATAACAAACCATACAGAAAGAACCCAATAATAAAAGGTCTCCAGTGAATAATAATAACAATATTTTTCTCTCTCCAGATATTTCCAGGATGGGGGTAGGAGGGTGGGTTCATAAGAATGAAGGGCGAGATGGACTACAAATATGGAACGTTATGGTGAGTACATAACTTCTTTATGTTCTGTAGTCCTATCTCGCCTTCATTCTTACACATGGGACAGCGTCCCTAGCACCTTATTCTTGGGTGGCTCAAGGATAAATACTTCTGAGTACCATGGAACCAAAGGATGCTCTACCCCTGGAGGTTAAATCCAATTTGTAATGAGTAATAAATGTGTGAGAGGTAGCCCAGGTTGCTGCTGCACAGATGTTATCAAGTGGGACCCTGGCTTGAAAGGCTGCAGAGGTAGACTGAGATCTCATAGAATGAACCTTAATTTTGAAAGGTAAAAGCTTACCATCAGAAGCGCAAATGTAAACTATACAGCTAGAAATCCAATTTGAGAGGGTCACTTTGGAAACTGGTAGGCCTAAATCTGGATTTGGAGAAGGAAATAAATAATTGGTCTGACTTCCTGAATTCCTCAGTCCGGTGCAAATAAAAATGTTATTGTCTATGAACATCCAACTGATGAAACCTGTATTCTGCTGCGTTGGAATGATTAGGGAAGAACACCGGAAGTTCTATGGATTGGTTCAAAGTGCTATGGGAACAGACCTTGGGGACAAAGGATGGATTAGTACGAAGAGATACTCTGTCTTTATGAAATATCAAATATAATCAGATCCTGCAGATAGACTAGTGGTGGACCGTAGCTGGGATAGCTACTAAAGTTCAAAAAAATGACACGGATATATGAAACTTGAATTATGTCACTGATAAAACAGAACGAAAAAAAGATGAAAAAACACTTCTTTTAAATCCACAGAAACCTCACTGCTTCGCCGAATTGGCAAGATGTTGAACTGAAGTGTAACAAAAAGACTGTTACACACTGATGTTTAGCAGTTCAAAGTTAAGTAGGACTAAATCTGTTTATATCCCAGGCATATACATTCCTATAACTCTTCCAAATGATGCAAAGTAACTTGAACACAACTCACAACAGTCTGTGTGGGGAGACAATAACAAGCATAAAAAAGTACCTTGGAATGTTTGTAAAAGCTGATGAAATGTTGTAGAGCAAATGCCTGGTTGCTCAGGAAGTCCTGACTATCCGTTTAGCTTGTGGTAGAGAAAACCCAATCCAATACTTTGTAGTTAGAAAACACAAGAAGCTTCCTTTGCAAACTCAATAGTTCCAAACTTGCAGGAAGCAAATGAAGCACTAGAAGCACTAGCACAATTGCTATGTAAACAAACTCAGAAGTTCCAAACTCATACACTGTTATACACTGATGTTTAGAAGTTCAAAAGTAAAGTAGGACTAAATCTGTTTATATCCCAGGCATATACATTCCTGTAACTCTTCCAAATGATGCAAAGTAACTTGAACACAACTCACAACAGTCTGTGTGGGGAGACCACAACAACCATAAAAAAGTACCTTAGAATGTTTGTAAAAGCTGATGAAATGTTGTAGAGCAAATACCTGGTTGCTCAGGAAGTCCTGACTATCCGTTTAGCTTGTGGTAGAAAACCCAATCCAATACTTTGTAGTTAGAAAAACACAAGAAGCTTCCCTTGGCAAACTCAATAGTTCCAGACTTGCAGGAAGCAAATGAAGCACTAGCACAATTGCTATGTAAACAAACTCAGAAGTTCCAAACTCATAGGAAGCAAAAAGGCGCTGTAGACTGAAAATAAATCCTTTATTACAACGATAGCATTCCTTAAGCACTAGTTGAGCTTTCATCTGCACCATCGCAGACTTCATCAGAACTAGTGCAAAACATTTAATTAACTCATTTAAAACAGTTTTGGCCAAAACTTTGTTACTCAATTTAAAGAAACAGTACTCCATTTGTAATATAACTAATATTGGACCTATATAAAAACATATAAATCTTGGTGATTTATGTATATACATACCAAAAGTAAATACAAATGTATATATAATTATAAATATTGATTTTAAAAGTCACTAAAAATAATTATTCATATGGTATTGTGATTGAAATACTAAAACATGAATTAAATTCACTATGTGTACTTACATTTCATCAAATATTGCAGCCATAAAAATATTATATATCAAGAATTAAAATGGTTTTATACTTATAAAATCGTTAATACCTGGATTCCTGGTGGAATCAGTTAAAATCTGCCACTTGCTTTCTTTACAGGCCAGTCTTGTTTTCCAATCCCTCCAAAAGGAATTTCCTTCACCTCATCTATTATCATAAAGGAGAATGTGTGTCCCTCACCATATTCCTTGATGTGTCTGTATAGGGCATTTTGCTATCCATTTTCCTAATTTTATAATAATGCTCATAAATCGTTTCTTTAACTCTCTTTCTGTTTTGCCTATATAATAGGCTGGACATTTTGCACAGAGCTAAATATACTATGTGCTTGGTGCTGCAATTTCCACCTATGCTCCTAATTTTACTGTGATTAATGTCATTCAAAACAATATCACTGTTGGTGTTTATATGTGTACATTGTTTGCATCTTCCGCACTTTCTGGTGAAAACCTTGTCTTTATTATTGTTTCTGCCTTTCCCTAACTTGGAATGTTCCAGTAATCTTTTATGTTGGGACCAGTTTTGTATACTATCTTAGGTTCCTCACCCAGTATATTTTGTTGACATCTGATACTGTGATAATGTCCCAATATTTCTTTATAATGTCCTTAATCTTGGTGCTGTGAGGGGTATAGGTCAAAACACACACTCTACCCATATTTGCTTTCTGCAAGTTAGCGTTAATCTCTTTATCAAGACCTAGCAGTGGTTTGTATTTTATTCCCCATTGGGATTTGACAAATTCAATGGTGTCACTAATCATGTTGCTGGGATATCCTCTCCTTTCAAATAAATCTGCTAACAGAACCATTTCTCCTTCCATGAATTCTCTAGTTGATGACATTCTAGCACATCTAATGCACTGTCCCTTCATAATATTTTTGAAAATGTGTGGTGGATGTTCACTTCCAAAAAATAGATAATCATTAGAGAATGTGCTTTTTCTATGTATCTTGGATGTAAAACCTTCCTCATTGGAACCTATGAACACATCCAAATATGAAATACCTGAGTTATTTGTTTCATAGGTAAATTTAAAAAAATTGGTAGTTTCGTTGATGTATTCAATAAATTGTGGTATTGTCTCGTTGGGTCCCTTCCACAGAATGAATATATCATCCAGAAATCTTACATAGAAGGTGATGTAGCTGGAGAATGCACAGTTGGTAATGAATTCATTCTCCCAATCAGACATAACCAAGTTTGCAAATATGGGGGCACAAGATGCGCCCATAGCAACTCCCTTGCTTTGTCTGAAAAATTCACCCTCGAAAGTAAGATAATTGTGATCCAACACTAGGCCCATCATATCCATGATTAGATTTATTTTATCCCAGGTCAATGTAGAAAACTTTCTAAGACTCCTGGCAAATCTCTCTAGTCCCTCGTCCTTAGGAATACATGAAAATAAGTCACATACATCAATGGTGATGAATGTACATTGTTCTGTCCATTTGTCAGGACTGAGTTTACTCAAGAAATCCCATGAGTCTTTGATGATGAATGGTACATGTGTATAAATGTGTTTCGTCCATCTATCGATCATTACTCCTATGTTATATGTTTTTGACTTTGAACCTGAGATGATGGGTCTGAAGGGTGGTGAACTGCTAAACATCAGTGTGTAACAGTCTTTTTGTTACACTTTAGTTCAACATCTTGCCAATTCGGCGAAGCAGTGAGGTTTCTGTGGATTTAAAAGAAGTGTTTTTTCATCTTTTTTTCGTTCTGTTTTATCAGTGACATAATTCAAGTTTCATATATCCGTGTCATTTTTTTGAACTTTAGTAGCTATCCCAGCTACGGTCCACCACTAGTCTATCTGCAGGATCTGATTATATTTGATATTTCATAAAGACAGAGTATCTCTTCGTACTAATCCATCCTTTGTCCCCAAGGTCTGTTCCCATAGCACTTTGAACCAATCCATAGAACTTCCGGTGTTCTTCCCTAATCATTCCAACGCAGCAGAATACAGGTTTCATCAGTTGGATGTTCATAGACAATAACATTTTTATTTGCACCGGACTGAGGAATTCAGGAAGTCAGACCAATTATTTATTTCCTTCTCCAAATCCAGATTTAGGCCTACCAGTTTCCAAAGTGACCCTCTCAAATTGGATTTCTAGCTGTATAGTTTACATTTGCGCTTCTGATGGTAAGCTTTTACCTTTCAAAATTAAGGCTCATTCTATGAGATCTCAGTCTACCTCTGCAGCCTTTCAAGCCAGGGTCCCACTTGATAACATCTGTGCAGCAGCAACCTGGGCTACCTCTCACACATTTATTACTCATTACAAATTGGATTTAACCTCCAGGGGTAGAGCATCCTTTGGTTCCATGGTACTCAGAAGTATTTATCCTTGAGCCACCCAAGAATAAGGTGCTAGGGACGCTGTCCCATGTGTAAGAATGAAGGCGAGATAGGACTACAGAACATAAAGAAGTTATGTACTCACCATAACGTTCCATATTTGTAGTCCATCTCGCCCTTCATTCTTATGAACCCACCCTCCTACCCCCATCCTGGAAATATCTGAAGAGAGAAAAATATTGTTATTATTATTCACTGGAGACCTTTTATTATTGGGTTCTTTCTGTATGGTTTGTTATTATTTCTCTTAGTTAGCAGCAAACAAGATCTGTGGATTGTACTGGTGCACCATGAGATACCTACCTAGCCACGAGCCAACTAGAAGACTTTGAGTTTGTAAATAGGCCGTGTCGGAGCCGAGGATCGGCTCCAAACCCATGTGTAAGAATGAAGGGCGAGATGGGCTACAAACATGGAACGTTATGGTGAGTACATAACTTCTTTTATTGTCCTGGGTTGATTAAGCTAGAGGTGATAGTGATCCAGATAAAGATAGGCACATCACCACTGCTGCCGCCACCAGAATTACTTTTGTCACTACTTGGGGACCAGATTGAGTGGTAGGTAGAGAAGCCAGGTAAGGAAGGAGTGCTGTCACTGTTTTAGAACCACATTTCAGTGGCAACACAAATGTACTTGTGTTCTACAGTTAAGAATGCCTGTAGGAGGGGGGGGTTGACATTCGTATTTGGGCTTCTAGTGTTCCACAGCATTCCAATAATATTTGCTGGATTTGAAATTGTGATAAGGTTGGTAGTTTTAGTATACTGACATTATCTGAAAAAAGAAACTATGAGAGTAGGCAGTCTTAGCCATTATTCAAAAGACCTGATGACACTGGGGCAGGCCATCATTGACATAAAAAGTAGGATTATTTTCCATCTCCATGTAGGCCGACACTCATTATCCCCCCTCAGAATGATACCATTAACTAAGACAAATACTAAAGTCTGTGATAACAGGATACTGTTCAAGACTGTTTTCTTTCCAGCCATAGAGTCAAATTCAGAGAATTCCATCAGGGGAAGTTTCACAGATCATTCACACACACATTAACAATTAAAATGTCGTATTCATGCTGCGTGAAGGGATTTGAATGCCTTGTTGTTGTGACAAATTTTAGCACCAGAGAGGCAGCTGACTGTCTTTACTCAGCTTTGTGAGTAGTGCATCTATGTACCAAACAATAGAATCGCCTATAACAATTACAATAACATGAAAAGTATTAGTGGACTGTTTTTTGTCTGGAAGGGATTGACCAAACCATTCTAGTGACTCTTGTCTCTGGGGATGAAATAGGTTTTTGTGTTTTGCTGAGGTTTGACTGCTGCCCATACACCTATAGTGCCATGCCTAGGAGTTCATTTTTGGTTTATAAGTGATTTGTGTGGCAATCAGCATAAACCATTGGTTTCTAAAAATAAGCTGCAAGCCAGTGGTTAGAGAAGGCTAGAGAGACTAGGTTGAAGACTGAAAGTTGACTGAAAAAGCACAAGAGTTAAAGGAAATACTCAGGCCTGTAGCATCTCAGGAAGAAGAGAAAATAGGTGGAATTGAAGACGAATATCAACACCTCAAAACAAGAATGCAGAAGTCCAGGAAGTTATCAAAAGAAAGGAGTACACATTATCAGAGTTTTCTCCAGTGCTAGAGCTCCCTTGTCATATAATAAACTGCTGTCGCAGAAGACACCGGATCTCTCTTGCCACCATTCTAGTTAGACAAAATCTCCAGCCCTCTGCTCAGCTTTGAATTTTTTTCAGATAAGTGAAATCTTTTGTTTTCCATTTTCTAACCTAGCAGTTATGTGTTCCCCTTTCATGTCTCTCTATATTTTGTTGACTGTTTCTTCAAAAAAAGTTTGTCTTCTCATTCAAGGTCTTTCTCGTGCCATTTTCCCATTTATTTTACTATACAGATGTCGCCTGTTGGTTAGTTATCCTAATGAAGAAGGCTTCAAGCTTAGACTGCAGGCATAAGATCCCACCAAGATCTGCATAGTTAATGAGCTTATTGCTTGGGACCTGACTACTTGAATGAACAATGTGAAATTTGTTCCTCCTTTCATCAGCAAACCTTTTTGGACAGAAGAGGCAAGCTATTATTAAGGGGACTTGTATCAGGCTGTGTTGGTGAATTAACTTGTTATTCCACAGATGTTTCAGAGTGTCAGCTTCCCAAACATACTGAGAAGCAGGTCTCTAAATCTGCTGAAAAGATAAGCAAAAGAGAAATTCAGAGATAACACTTCCTTTTCCCCACCCACCACACTTATTGTTTTACCTCTGAGAGCAACTCCCTCTTTGGAGCACACCTCTCCCTTAGGGAGTATATCAATAAGCATCCTCTTGGCTGGGGTAGCTTCCATGGTGGTGCAACGGTTAGCATTTTCGCCTCACAGCAAGAGGTTCTCCAGTTCGATTCTCAGCTGGAGTGCCTTCTGTGCGGAGTCTGCCCACTGTTGAGTGAATTTAAAAGACATGCAGGTAGGTGCGAGTGTGTGCCTTCTCTGAAGGTTGGCGCCAGGCTGGCAACTCAACACCATAAAAATTCACTGCCAGTCATTAGCAGACCAGAGTTCCACTGTGGCAACGCCTAACCGGGAAAAGCTGAAAGACAGTTTATCTTTGCCATCAGAACAACTAGATGTTCTTCATATTGATCATTACTACAGTAGTCTTTCAAAAATATTATGAAGGGACAGTGCATTAGATGTGCTAGAATGTCATCAACTAGAGAATTCATGGAAGGAGAAATGGTTCTGTTAGCAGATTTATTTGAAAGGAGAGGATATCCCAGCAACATGATTAGTGACACCATTGAATTTGTCAAATCCCAATGGGGAATAAAATACAAACCACTGCTAGGTCTTGATAAAGAGATTAACGCTAACTTGCAGAAAGCAAATATGGGTAGAGTGTGTGTTTTGACCTATACCCCTCACAGCACCAAGATTAAGGACATTATAAAGAAATATTGGGACATTATCACAGTATCAGATGTCAACAAAAATATACTGGGTGAGGAACCTAAGATAGTATACAAAACTGGTCCCAACATAAAAGATTACTGGAACATTCCAAGTTAGGGAAAGGCAGAAACAATAATAAAGACAAGGTTTTCACCAGAAAGTGCGGAAGATGCAAACAATGTACACATATAAACACCAACAGTGATATTGTTTTGAATGACATTAATCACAGTAAAATTAGGAGCATAGGTGGAAATTGCAGCACCAAGCACATAGTATATTTAGCTCTGTGCAAAATGTCCAGCCTATTATATAGGCAAAACAGAAAGAGAGTTAAAGAAACGTATTTATGAGCATTATTATAAAATTAGGAAAATGGATAGCAAAATGCCCTATACAGACACATCAAGGAATATGGTGAGGGACACACATTCTCCTTTATGATAATAGATGAGGTGAAGGAAATTCCTTTTGGAGGATTGGAAAACAAGACTGGCCTGTAAAGAAAGCAAGTGGCAGATTTTAACTGATTCCACCAGGAATCCAGGTATTAACGATTTTATAAGTATAAAACCATTTTTAATTCTTGATATATAATATTTTTATGGCTGCAATATTTGATGAAATGTAAGTACACATAGTGAATTTAATTCATGTTTTAGTATTTCAATCACAATACCATATGAATAATTATTTTTAGTGACTTTTAAAATCAATATTTATAATTATATATACATTTGTATTTACTTTTGGTATGTATATACATAAATCACCAAGATTTATATGTTTTTATATAGGTCCAATATTAGTTATGTTACAAATGGAGTACTGTTTCTTTAAATTGAGTAACAAAGTTTTGGCCAAAACTGTTTTTAAATGAGTTAATTAAATGTTTTGCACTAGTTCTGATGAAGTCTGCGATGGTGCAGATGAAAGCGCTCAACTAGTGCTTAAGGAATGCTATCGTTGTAATAAAGGATTTATTTTCAGTCTACAGCGCCTTTTTGCTTCCTATGAGTTTGGAACTTCTGAGTTTGTTTACATAGCAATTGTGCTAGTGCTTCATTTGCTTCCTGCAAGTCTGGAACTATTGAGTTTGCCAAGGGAAGCTTCTTGTGTTTTTCTAACTACAAAGTATTGGATTGGGGTTTCTCTACCACAAGCTAAACGGATAGTCAGGACTTCCTGAGCAACCAGGTATTTGCTCTACAACATTTCATCAGCTTTTACAAACATTCTAAGGTACTTTTTTATGGTTGTTGTGTTCTCCCACACAGACTGTTGTGAGTTGTGTTCAAGTTACTTTGCATCATTTGGAAGAGTTACAGGAATGTATATGCCTGGGATATAAACAGATTTAGTCCTACTTTACTTTTGAACTTCTAAACATCAGTGTATAACAGTGTATGAGTTTGGAACTTCTGAGTTTGTTTACATAGCAATTGTGCTAGTGCTTCTAGTGCTTCATTTGCTTCCTGCAAGTTTGGAACTATTGAGTTTGCAAAGGGAAGCTTCTTGTGTTTTTCTAACTACAAAGTATTGGATTGGGTTTTCTCTACCACAAGCTAAACGGATAGTCAGGACTTCCTGAGCAACCAGGCATTTGCTCTACAACATTTCATCAGCTTTTACAAACATTCCAAGGTACTTTTTTATGCTTGTTATTGTCTCCCCACACAGACTGTTGTGAGTTGTGTTCAAGTTACTTTGCATCATTTGGAAGAGTTATAGGAATGTATATGCCTGGGATATAAACAGATTTAGTCCTACTTAACTTTGAACTGCTAAACATCAGTGTGTAACAGTCTTTTTGTTACACTTCAGTTCAACATCTTGCCAATTCGGCGAAGCAGTGAGGTTTCTGTGGATTTAAAAGAAGTGTTTTTTCATCTTTTTTTCGTTCTGTTTTATCAGTGACATAATTCAAGTTTCATATATCCGTGTCATTTTTTTGAACTTTAGTAGCTATCCCAGCTACGGTCCACCACTAGTCTATCTGCAGGATCTGATTATATTTTATCAGTTGTTTGTTCTTGCACAACCTTATTTATGAAATATCAGATAAGGGGGTTTGACAGACAGTGCTTGTAACTCTGACACTCGTCTAGCAGATGTGATTGCCACCAGAAACAAAGTTTTCCAAGATAGAAATTTCAAAGGGGACAAATCAGAAGGCTCAAAGGGTGGAGACGTTAATTTGGATAGCACAAAATTCAAGTCCCATGAAGCAAACAGTTCTTGAAATGGAGGTCTTATCAAAGTGGCATCTTTGAAGAAGGTTTTGCACAACCTATGTGACATCAGATTAGAATCTTGTAGGCCTAGGTGAAAATTAGAAATCGCTGCCAATTGAACCCTGATTATGGCAGCCACAGATCCCTGGTGGAAAAGTTCAGACAAAAATTCCAAAATCACTGGAATGGAAGCAGTATACGGGTCAAAAATCTTTTTCTCAGCCCAGATAGAGAAGCTCCTCCATTTACTGGAAAATAATTTCTTAGTGGAGGGTTTATGAGAGGACATAAGGGTATGAGTCATGGAGGGTAAGAAGGTGAAGCCTGACTAGGGATGAAACTGGAGCAGCCAAGCTGTCAAATTGAGGGTGTGTAAGTTGGGATGAAGCAAACCTGACATGTGCATCAAGAGATCTGGCACTGGGTCCAGAATCCATGGATCATCTAGGAGATGAGGCCAGAGAAAGGGGAACCAAACCTATCAAGGCCAGTAAGGAGCAATAAGGATCAGTTTGTTTCCCAGCTGTTTTGCTTTCTGAATAACCTTGGATATAAGAGGAAAGGGAGGGAAAGCATAAGGGAGACCCAGAGGCCAATCGTGAACAAGTGCGTTTCTCAGTGACTACCCCGGAATGGGGATGAGGGAGAAATAGCTGCTGCACTTGGCATTAATTGGGCTGACAAAGAGTTTGCAGCAAGGCTGTCCCCATCTGCAGAAAATCTGCTCTGGTATTTCCTGTTTTAGAGACCACTCATGAAGCATCAAACTTGCCCAGCTGAGTTTGTCGGCTATCACGTTGGTTGTCCCCAGGATGTGCATTGCCAACAGAAAGCGCTGGGAAGATATCGCCAATTTCCAAACTCGAATGGCCTCTTGACAGAGTGGGTATGATCTGGTTCTGCCTTGTTTGTTGATATACCATACTACTGACATGTTGTCTGATTGTATTGCAATCGGCCCAAGAGGAAGAAGGTTGTGAAGTGCTTGCAATGCCAGGAGCACCGCCCTCATCTCTAGAACACTGATATGCAGGTGAGCCTAGTGATCTTTACATTCCTGCCTAGATAATGCCCCCCCCCCATGTGCGAGGCATCCGTGGTCACAGTGGCAACGGGTTGCCATGGGACAAATGGAGAGCCCGTGGTTAACTGGTTGGGTTGAGTCCACCAAATGATGTCCTTCTTGAGTCTGTCAGCAGTATGTGATGAGTTAAGTGTAGTTGTTGAAAGGACCACTGGGACGACAGGAGCCACTGAAGAATTTGCATGTGTAGTCTGGCTAGCAGCACTAGTAGTATGGTAGAATTCATGGTCCCTAGAAGCTTCAGAATAGCCATGGCCTGGACTTTTCATATGGGAAGACAGTGAATTTGAAGAAACAGACTCTGTGCCCTTTCTACTGGAAGACAAGCCAACATGACTACTGTGTCTATTTCTGCACCTATAAAAATCACAAATTGAGAGGTCAATTAGGCTGATTTTTTACAACTGATAGTAATCCCCATCTGGGCACACAGTGGAATAGTAGCGGTCTGAAGAAGTAGATGCCTGGTGGAGGTGGTCAGGTGCCAGTTGTCCAGATATGGAAACACCTGTAATCCTCAATATCTCAGGTGAGCTGTCACTACTGCCATGCATTTGGTGAACACCCTGGGGGCTGTGGTGAGACCAAAGGGCAAAGCACGAAACTGGTAGTGACTGGCTCCCAGTCAGAAGTGTAGAGAACTCCTCGACACCCTGTCCATTTTTATGTGGTAATAAGCGCCTTGGAGGTCTATTGAGCACATCCAAGTGTCTTTCCTTAGTAATGGGGAGTATAGACTGCAGTGTCACCATCCGGAACTTGTCCTTCTTTACGTATTTGTTTAATTTGCTGAGGTCCAAGATGGGCCTCCAGTCACCTGTATATTTTGGCACTAAAAAGAATCTGGAGTAAGTTTCAAATCCTATTTGGTCTGTGGGGACGGTTTGGATGAGTCTTTTTGCCAGCAATTTGTTGACCTCCACAGTTGCCTGATCCCTGTGATTGGGTGGAACATCCGGGATCCTCTTGAGAACATGAGGTGGCAGAGAAAAGGGTATGGAATAACCTCTGGTGATAATTCTTTGTACCCATCTGTCTTGAGTGATTCTTAGCCAGGCTTCCGGATACAAAGAAATGTGATCCCCGACCGGCTCCAGAGAAGCACAGTCGGGCCCCACATCAGTAGCGCTGGTAGGGCCGGCCCTGAAACGAATCACAGCCTCCCTGATTTTGTGGTCCACCCCTGCCTCTAGGGTGATGTCTACCATTTCCTCCTCCTCCTCTGCCTCTGAAGGAGGCGTCACCCTGTGCATCCTGGAAAAACCTCTGGAACTTCTTGAACCACACTTTACCACCTCTCTGACCCTTAGGGTAGGGTCTAGAGGGGATGGTAAAACATACTCCCACAGCAGAGAGTGTTTTGCCTTCCTGCTCACACCGGGTGAGTGTGTCCTTTACCTTAGGTCCAAACAATGAAGAACCGTCAAAGGGGGCGTTGGTAAAGTTAGACTTGAATGGTTCCGCAAAATTACACAATCACATCCAGGAATGACGCCTTAGGGAAATTCCTGAACCCGATTCTCAGCTCGCTCCATCGGCTGCATAAGAGATGAGCCTCATGGATGAGTTGACAATAGAGTTCAAGGTGGACAACTGGGCAGACACCTTCTCAGGGACTCCCTCAGTGGATGTACCTTGTAGAGTATCTCCTAACTCCTTAAGGAGATCTCTCTGAAGCCTCATGAAGTGAGTAAGGTAGTTCAGCGATCTAAGAGTAAATGGAACTGATGAAAAGATACGCTTCCCGTATCTGTCCATCATTCGAGACTCTTTATTCAGCGGATGGACAGAAGAAGTCATTTCCGCTAGCTCCTTCTTAGTGGCCGCCGCTGCCACCACCATGGCATCTATGGGAACACCCTTTGACAAAATTTCCTTCTCCTTGGGAGCTGATAGAAATTTATTTGGACTCCTAGGGACTGGCTCCATGTAATCAGGAGTATTCCACACCTTCCGACTAATAAGCTCTAACAGTTCGTCGAAAGGTGAAGACACCCAAGAAGCTAAAGTTTAAGACACAAAAGACTTCAGGTACACCGACTCCTCATCAGAAGGGGTGACAGTGGGCCAGCTGCACCTCTGCTTAAGGATTTCCAGGATGTCTAGAAAGGAGACATCATCAGAGGATGACTTGGAGGACCCTTCTGACTCCTCGTGGTCAGTGTCCGAGGTAAGATATTTGTCCTGGGAGTCTACATGCTTCCTCTTGCATGTTCTCTTCCATGGGAGCTCCACAGAAGAATATTCTGGGGAGGTCTCGGAAGAATGGGGGCCACCAGCCACTAGCTCCTGAGGATGCAGGATCTCTGCTGTCCAAAGAGGGAGTAGGAGCTGAGATAGAAGTAGGTGCCCTGGGGGGAAAGTGTCGGTACTCCTGGTAGGAGCTGATGATCGGGACAGCACACTCATCATCTGAAATGCTGACCTCCCTGGCTCCGAAGACCTCCCCGGCTCCGAGGAGACCGAGGATGCCATCGGTTCGAGAGCCATCGGCTCCGAGATAGATGTAGGGATCCCCGCTCACCCTAGCCGACACGCCAAGAGGAAGGCTCGGAACCGAAGAGGTTCTGTTACAGGCGTCCCTGTCGGGGCCGACTGGGGAGCTTCGGCTCCTAGACACCATGGACGGCACCGAGTGTGTTGGATTGGAACCTGGCTTCGAAACAACCTCAAGGGGAGTTGGAACTGTGGGTTCCACCAGTGGTACCAAACACTCCAGCTTCGAAAGACCAGCATGGCTCGGAGGAGGAATCACCGAAGGGGCAACGGACTTAAGTGGCCTCGGAACTGACTGGGTTGGAGCCAACAACATTTTAGGTAAAGCAGATGACTTCAGGAGTCTCAGCACTACTCTCTCCACATCTTCTTCCGATAAGCTCCTGGAAGATCTGGAAGACAATGTGGGAGAGCAGGATCCCTGCAATATGGGTGACCTTAATTTAGGGGATCCGTAGACCAGCTCCAATGTATTCTCTCAGTGGCCGGCTCCGATCTACCTGGTGCCGACACTGTAGCAACAGTAGTAGTAGAACCTTCGATTGGCTCCAAACTCAGTGGAGCCGAGGAGGCAGTAGGTTTGTCAGAGATGGTAATTTTGAGAGGCAGCTCCGATGCACCCTCTGGTGCCGGGGATGGCCTCTTACAAGGTATGGATTTCTCCTTTTTAGATCCATGAGACTTAGTAGAAGAGGAAGAGCTAGCCAGATCTTCCTCAAAAGAAGGCTTTAGGTGACCTTTTAATATGAGCTTATTTTTCCTCTCCTGCAACACCCTGGCACTAAAAGAGTGACAAAATAAGCATGTTTCCTGTAAGTGGATGGCCCCAAGACAGTATACGCAGTTACTTCTGCCATCCGTTATAGACATCTTCTGTGAGCATTTCACACACTTTTTAAAGCCAGATGGCTTATGATCCTTGACCTCCTTAGACATCTCACAGAAGATTGCAATCAGACACACAGAGAAGAAAGGGAAAATGGGAGGACTAGGTCCTCTAACTTAAACAGGCCTAGCCCTGGTAGAGAAAGAAAAGGAGGAAAATTTAGGTCCTCAAACTAAATTGGACCTAGAGGGAAAGGTACAGAAGACAAGTCAAGAGTCTCGCACACACACTTGAAAAGATATACAATGTATAATAATTGAAAAAAGGGGAACGGAGGTCAAAACAAAACCCTGTTCTGGATGCAAATACCAACAAGTGGAAAACTCTACAAGCAAAGCTATTTATTTTAATATAAGCGAGAAACTTATCTAAATATGAAAAATGCACACACAGTCTAAACTACGCGCAAAGCGCCTACAACTACTAATACCAACAGTATCAGAACTAGGTTAATAGACATATATTTTAACAACCCCAGTGAAGAAACAAATTGGCACACAGGATACCAAAGAGAACGCTAAGGCCAACAGCCAACTGTTCTCACAGAAACTTAACACAGGAAGCACTCTAGTAAATGCTAACTATCTAACTACAAACATGACACTAACAACAACTATATAAGGCTATCAAAACATGAAAATAGCAGAAATATCCAAAAAATAGACAAAATGTGTCAGACTTAGCCACGGCCAAGAAGAAGCACATCCAAACTCGTCGACGTGCCAAACGAGATCTGGGGATTGTATTGGTGCACCATGGGATACCTACCTAGCCACAAGCTAACTAGAAGACTTTGACCTTGTAAAGAGGCTGAGTCGGAGCCGAACCCATGTGTAAGAATGAAGGCGAGATAGGAGTACAGAACATCTACAAACTCATTTGTATAACAATATCAGTACACAAGACCTCAAACCACATCCTGGCCAACTACTGAACACTATGCATGACATCCACAAATCACAAAACCTATTTTAATAAACTAGCATTTCTGTCCACTAATCCTAATGCTGTCTTTCTAGGGAATGTAGGGGTTAGGAGTTAGCATAACAGTTAAAGTGTTTACCTCACAGATGAAGGTACAAGACTTAGTTCTAACCTCTGGTCATTGGCATAGTGTATAACAGTCTTGCAGACTGATTGCCTAGTATTTACTAAGAACTTTAACTATCCCTCCATAAATTGGCATACCTGTACCTTTACAAATAAATATTCTCAATGGTCCATTAATTCTGACATTGTAAGATCCATAGATAAAACAGTATCTTCCCACCATAAGAGACACCAGATATTTGATCTTGTCTTTACATACCCAGCTCCTATCTGCTCTTTGCCCACTGTCATACCCTCACTGGTCAAATCATATTATCGTACTATTTTATTCACAATACAGTCCCAGTACAGGTCAAAGGCTAACACAACTATCTTTACAGACTTCTCCAAGGCCACTTTCCTTCCAGATGATGATTATTTCAGAAGGTTCAACATCACTGCATGTACCTGCAGGTTATGCTCCCTTCACCTCTTGCACAGATGCTCATATTTATGTTCACCACAAATACAATAAAAAAATTTAGAAAAAAAAAACTCTGGAGGAGTGTTGCTATAAACAAATGCTACAATAAAAGGAAAAACTCACAGCCCCGGAAAATCACTGTGGTATAATCAATCTCAAAAAGGTTAACATAGAACTGATAAGCAAGATCAAATCCTGTAGAGGTAATTCTAAACTATAAATTACAATTATTAGTAAACAATAATCTGAAAAAAAAAAACCAGACCTTGTGGGATATAGCAAAAGTTGCACCATTTATTTGGCGCTTTCATCTCCAAGCAAAATGAGATGTCATCATAATAATCCAAGTACTGATCCCATTTGATTTAAATTGTAAAGCAGTCATATGACTACTTACACTCATAATATTTAAAGCAACAGCACATATAACACACACAAATAATTTTCAGATCTCATTAAAGTCTTTATAATATTAAAATATTAGTAATCATGAATAATAAATAAAATAAATAATAGCAATATCAATAATAACAGTAGCATTAAATCTTACATGCTTGACATTGTTAAAAAAAAGCAATGTTAAGACTTTCATTCAAATCCAGTGATGAACAAGAATCTGTTTTCATCTGCCAAAATAACTACTTAACCTCCAATTTGTTTTTCCAGACTCATCTGAGATTATTTATCATCTATCATCACCTTTCAGCTATCAACTTTCCTTTTCCCACAATCTCCTACTACTTCCAGACAAAACTGCAGCTCTAGCCAATCTACTAGAACTACAAGCTAAAACTAGACAACTTCACTCTAGCGACAAAAAATTAATCAAGGTCATCAACACAAACAACACATCAGGGGACTCCATCTTCTCTAACTACATAGGCAAAATTTGGAACACCCTACCTATTGCTATTACTTCAGCAGGCTCAAAGGTTACATTTAAAAAACTCCTGAAAAAATACCTAAAGCACACATGGATATGCACATGTTCCCCACCTGGCTGAACTCCCCCCCCCCCCTCTCTTGCCCTCTGACTTCAGCTTCATCACCAAAAGAATGCAACTTCTCTAGCTTCCTTCCAGTTCCACCTCTAATTCTAACCCCTTAGTCAATACCCATATGTCACTGCTAGGACACTTATCTATCTGCTAAACTTTACTTTTCTCTTTACACCTCTACTCTTACCTTGTACTTAAGCTACTTACGCCTCCTGCTTTTTTAACTTAACCTGTTATCCAATTTCTCATCTCTGTCTCTTCTCCTCCTCCTATACTCCCTACTATGTCTAATCTTTGCTCTCGCTGATGCTATACTCCCTACTGTGGTAACTTGTTCACAACTTAACTGTATAAAGCAAAAAATGCAACCGCTACTAACAATGTTCACCATTAAGTAATGCCTAGACTTAAAACTGTAAAAGACGTTTTTAGTCTATATAAATATGTTAAACCTTAAGTTTCAATGCTATGTTACTTCTTCTTCTTCTTTCGGCTTTTCCCGGTTAGGGGTCGCCACAGCGGATCACCTTGTCCGCACATTGAATGGCAGAGGAGTTTTACGGTGTCGAGTTGCCAGCCCGGCACCCAACCTTCCACAGAAGGCACACTCACACGCACACCTAGGGCCAATTTAGAGTGTCCAATCCACCTGCAGCATGTCTTTGGGATGTGGGAGGAAACCGGAGCACCCGGAGGAAACCCACGCGACCACAGGGAGGACATGCGGACTCCGCACAGAAGGCACCCCAGCCGAGGATCGAACCAGAGAACCTCTTGCTGTGAGGCGGCAATGCTAACCACTGCACCACCGTGGCCGCCCTTTTCAATGCTATGTTACTAGTCAGTGTTAAGTTTGATACTATGTAAATTTGCATTAAGCTTGAATGCTATGTTACTAGTCAATGTTACGTTTAGTACTATCTATGTAAATTTGAATGTTCTGTATACACCTTAAATTTTGCTTAAAATTTAACTGTGGAGCTTTTCTCCCCGGGCCTCCGCTGAAAATGGACATGCATCCAGTTGGACTTTCCCAGTCAACAAATCTATATAAATAAAAATGTAAATGTTCGTTTGTTCAAAATCTTAAATCTCCGAAAGTTCTTCACTGAGTGCTTTGAAATTTTCCCACAATGTTGCATTTGAATACACGTGTGTTTTTATATACCTACTATTATACAGATGTCACACATTGCATTTGAATACGCGCGTGTTTTTATATAATACTATGGATTCTATATATTTGTATACAAATATGCAATTTTATATGTTTTTGTTATAACTTTCTTACTTCTTTTTCAGTGCAATCGATCTGCTTTAGTTCATCCAAATAATGCCTCGCAGAAGATCAAACTTAGCTCGTTGTACTCGTGGAGCGGAAGCAGTGCGATGAGTAATTGCAAATCAAATTGAGGAAGAACGAGCATCAGCGAACGAGCAAAACAGACAAAGAATGGCTCAAATACGTGCCAAAGAAGCAGCAGAGTGACGTGCAGCCAGACTTGAGGATGCACAGTTGTGAGCACGGCAATTGCATTCTGCAGCTTCAGATCTGCTTCATTCTCAATCGACACCAGCGGACAAATAAATGCTTGCCTGAAATACTCTACTTTGTGGTGACACAAAGACATTAAAATTAACTACAAATATGCGTGTCCAGCTGCAAAACGATCGATCAGCTGAGATATTCTCACATCAATTGCTGGAAATTGGGAACGGAAAGGTGCTGGTTGATCTGACCTCAGGACGAATTTCATTGCCTCATAACTTCTGCAATTTAGTGACGTCAAAAGAAGAATTAGTTGAAAAAGTATTTCCCAATATTCAAACCAATTATAACAATCACGACTGGCTGACTGAACGAGCTATTCTTGCGGCCAAGAACAAAGACGTCTACAAACTTAACAATATTATTCAGTCTAACATTCAAAGCGAGGCAGATACATACAAGTCCGTCGACACTGCTGTGGAAGCAGATGAAGTGGTTAATTATCCAACAAAATTTTTGAATTCACTCGATCTGCCAGGGATGCCACCACATGTACTGCAATTGAAAATCGGCGTGCCAATTATCATGTTGCGAAATATCAACCAGCCAAAGCTTTGCAATGGCACACGGCTTGCAGTAAAAAAATTAATGAGCAATGTCATAGAAGCAACAATCTTGACAGGACCTTTCAAATGTGAAGATGTCCTCATTCCTCGCATTCCTATGATTCCAACGGATATGCCATTTCAATTTAAGAGATTGCAATTCCCAATTCGATTGGCGTTTGCAATCACCATCAACAAAGCTCAGGGCCAATCTTTAGAATTGTGCGGTTTAGATCTACACACGGACTGCTTCTCACATGGACAATTATATTGCATGTTCTAGAGTCGGCAAACCAGACAATCTCTATATCTGCACAGACAATGGAACAACAAAAAATATTGTATACCCACAAGCATTGTGAAATTAAACATATTAGAAACGTGTGCTTTCTCTTTTCTTTCTTTTCCATTTAACCAGACTGAGCCACAGCAACGCGTGGCCGGGTACAGCTAGTGTAAAATAAATAAATAGTAAATATATGTTTGAATTTTATCCAATACAACAAATATTACCTTTTTACAATGAATGCATTTTTCTGCATGTTTACTTCATGCATTTCTATCATTATGTTTTCTAATACAATGAGGATTACTTTGCAATCTTTGATTCTACCCCAATGTCTTTTCATTACTAACAGAAAGTCTACCTGAGTTGAATACTGGACACTCTTGTATGTGATTTTGTGACTGTCTCTCTTGCCAAGTCCTGGATGATCCCCCCTTCTTTATTCCCGTTGTCCCACTCATGTCGACCAAAGCAGTCTTCATATCCTATTCTGTCTGTCCCAATATGATCATTCAGGTTCCATATCATCAGCACCATAGGTTCATAGGTATGTACTAGGCTATCGGCCCAAGGGCCTACGTAAGCCTAGCCAAGAAGGTTCCCTGGCTTACGCCACCCAAGAAAGTTATTTTCCTGTGCCACTGTTGAGCAGAGACACAGAAGTGATCCCCGGGGTGTATTTCCTATTTCCCATCCACTCATCAAGATTTTTATTGAAGAGTGCTAATGAAGAACTTTGCTTGACATAGATGGGTAGCCTGTTCCAGAGTATGGGAAGTCTCTGGGACAGGAATCTATCCCTCCAGCATGTCCTGTTTATTGTGGTGACAAGGTTAAGGTCCCTAGAGCATGTAGCTCAGAGGGATTGGGATTTCTTTAGGTGTAGCATGTCCAACAGCTCTGGGTTTGACATAGCTTTATATGTTAGGCAAAGACCACCTCGGTGTAGGCGATATGCTACGGAGTAAAGCTGGAGTTTTTTGAGGCGGTCAGTGTAGGGCATTTGTTTGAGCCCAGTAATCCTCTTTGTGAGGTACTTCTGTGGCCTTTCCAGCTGCTGCAGATGCCTTGTGAGGTACATTCCAAAAGGGACATTGTACTCTATAATGGGGCTAATGAGCTAATGAGTGTCGAGTAGAGGGGAACAATGACCTCTTTTTTCCTGGATGAGAACCCTTTTATGATGAGGTGTGCAATGTAGAAGAACTTCCTGACTACTGTGGCGATGTGACTATCAAAGGAGAGACTACTGTCCACCTGGGTCCCAGTGTCTCTTATCACACTTTTGGTGTTAAGTAGATTGCTGCCTATGTGGTAATGCATGGGCACACAGTTTTTACCAAAGGGGATGACACTGCAGTTTTTGGCATTGAGCTTGAGGCCATGACTCTGACACCAGGCATCTGTCTCAGCGAGGCCCTTCTGTAGGATGTCCACATCATTTGGGGACTTGACTATGGCTCCTAGTTTGCAGTCATCTGCGAACTTCATTAGCCAGAGGCCTTCTGTGTTAGCCTGTACTTCAGAGAAGTAGATACCAAACAGGAGAGATCCCAGGACAGAACCCTGTGGTACTCCAGTTGTCACTGCTTTGAGGTCAGATTTGGAGTCTGCAACTTTTACAGTGTGGGTTCTGTCAGTGAGCCATTTGGCAACCCATCTTGTGATGTAGGGATTTATACCTAGTTTAGTGAGTTTAGCTAAAATTCCAGAATGGGGGATGGTGTTGAAAGCCTTGGCGAGGTCAAGATAGGCTGTGTGAACCACCTTAACCTCATCTACAGCTTTGGTGAATGCCTCAAAGAAGTCGATCAGGTTCAGAAGGCATGATCTGTCTTTCACAAACCCGAACTGGGTGGGATCCAGAATTTGGAGGTTACCAATGTCTTTGTTTATGAGTTTCATGATGATACGTTCCATGGCCTTGCAGACTAGGCTCATCAGGCTAATAGGTCAATAGTTCCCGGGATCAGTGGTGGCTCCCCCTTTGTGGAGTGGGATAACTGTTGCTGTACGCCATTCAGTGGGCACAAAGCCTGATGCTAGGCTATTATTGAACATAGTGCTTAAGTAGGGAGCCAGTTCGAACTGAAGTTCGTGTAAAACACAGCCTGGGATGTTGTCCGGTCCCATGGATGCTGTGTTTTTGGCTTTAGAGAGTGCAGCTTTTACCTGCATAGTTGTGATTACATGGACTCTGCATTCTTCCTGTATAGATATGGGCCCTTTAGGGGCTGAGGGGGGGGGGGGTAAAGTTAGCACTGAACCTATCTGCCAGGATGTTGGCAATATCTGTGGGTTCTGTAATTTTCGTGCCTTTGTGCTGTAACTCAGAGCAGATCTGGGTGTTGCCATCGAGATTCTTGATATAGCTATAGAATGCTTTGTGGTTGTCCTTAGAATTAGTGGCAATTTTGTTTTCGCAGCTAGCTTTGGAGGATCTTATAAGGGATCTCAGCTTCTTACTGAGGCTGACCAGGGAGCTCCTCCACTCATGGGATTTTACTCTCTTTTGCAACAGTTTCTTCATTCTGTTGTACAGTTTGTTTATGGTACGGGACAACCAGATTGGATTCCTTTTTTTGGAGGATAGCATCTTGGTTCTGTTTGGGATAGCACAATCCATGCACTTGTGTAAGTGCTTATAGAGTGCATTTGTGTAGGATTCAGCAGTTGTAACTGTATTGTCCATCTGCATGGGTGTCATGAAGTTCACCACTTCTGTCTTAAGAAGCATGAAGTTGGATTTGGTTTCCTTAATGGGGGGGTGGGGGCGGGATGTGGATATCAAGGGTGATTAGCTTATGGTTGAATCGGACCAATCTGGAGTTGACTTCAGGTGTGGAACACCGGTCACTCATGTTGGTAATGACTAGGTCTAGGATATTGTTGCCCCTGGTGGAGGTGTGGATAAGTTGATCCAGGGCATTGGAGTTTATGAATTCCAGAAAGCGCTGAGCTAAGGAGTTGGTACACGAGTAGTTTTCCCAGTTAATGGTGGGGTAGTTGAAGTCGCCCATTATTAGGGTGTTTGGTTGAACCCTAATATTTTCCAGTACATCAAGAAAAGAGGAGCGGGAATCCTGGGGCATGGTGGGGGATCTGTAGCAAGCTACAATTTGGATTGCAGTTTTGCCTAGAGTTAGTTGCACTTGGATAACCACAGATGCATTATGCTGAGCAATTAGCCTGGAGGTGTGGATATCTTTAATGAATATGGACACACCTCTGCCTTTGGTGTTTCAGTCCAGGTTACACGGCCGAAAAGTGTGGTATGAATTACAGCCTGGTAGTGCAGGGGTGCTCTCTGCAGCCTTGAACCAAGTCTCTGTCACTGCACAGATATCGATGTTCTCCATTTTAAGGAGTGCCTCGAGTGAGTGCATTTTGAGATTTAGACTTCTAGAATTGAGTAGCATTGCCCTCAGTTTTTGAGGGTTGTGTTGACCTGCTTCATTCAGTATGTCATACAGCTGCTGCCTGTAGGCACTCTTTTCCTCACTTTCACAACCTTGTTGTGAAGCATATACTGAGATTATGTCCCATCTTTACACTGGAGTTTGATTACCATGAATCTATCTCTAATTCTGATGACATCCCTCAGTGCCTTCTGAAGACTCTCTCTCACTGCAAATCCTCTCACTATTTCTAGTCTGCTCTCCCCTTGAGAAGTAGACTCTAGATCCCAAACCCAGTGGCTTTGCTGCACTGCCCTTCCACCTTGACTCCTTGATACACAAGACATTTTGCCTCCTCCTTACCATCATATCATCCTCTTCCAAACTGCATTCTGTCAGTGAACCTATATTGATTACTGAAATTCTTAGTCAATGTTTGGCAGGTTGACTAGTTTTACATCTAACTTTCAATCAACTGAGCTTTCCCAGGTAACCCAAGCTGCCAATAGCTTACTGTCCCAGGACTGCTGGGCTTTACGGGAGATATGTAGACCCCTCCCAGTTAGCATGGATCCCTAGCATAGGTTAGAGTAGGCTGAGTCCTAAACCAACTTAAAACCAGCAAATACCCTTGTGCATTTTTGGAGACATTAGTCAGCATGACCAGATCACCTAGAGCTTTTTCTTTTCCAGTGGAGTAGCTGAGGGGGGTTGAGGGGCGGTTCGCCACGGGCAGCATTTTTCCGGTCACTGACGTGGGTGGCATCTTTATGTTTGTTGACGTGCCATGACATTTAAATGCTACTCCTGCGTGGGCAAGCCAGCCGAGTGTGGAGTGAGTTCAACTACAAACAAGTAAGGAGCGAGTTAAACTGCAAACAAGTAAGGAGATATATGCTGCAGCTTTGCTGATGAACATTAACCCCCCCCCCCCCCCAGATGTGCAGTAGTAATGGCCGGCCAAACCCGGCCCTACACCCAGAATCAGGATCATGTCACGGAGTATTCATTTCAGCCGACTGAGGGTGTAAATTGATCTCTGTATAATGAAAGCTCTTTGGTAAAAAAAAAAAAAAAAAAGTTGTGAGCAAAGCAAACCTAACCTGTTAGGACTTTGGCAGCTCCACTTTTACACATGGAAGCAGTACAATCCCCTGCCTTGATGAAGGCTTTTTTGGCAGTTTATTTCTCAATGAGAAAATAAGTACACACAATCCTGTTGTAAATACGTATCAGAAAGTAATTTTGTACCAAAATCATGGCAGTCAGTAAATAATATATTTTCTTGTTTTAGAATTATTTTTAGAAAGTGCATATTAATGTAAGGTGTTTTGTTCGCTAGTATTTAAACAAATCCTTGCTTTTATCTCTTTGTTTTGGCCACTGTTGAAGGTAAGAAGTGAAAGCTGTGGAGATAAGCAGGACTGAAATGCAGAACCATGAGAATTCACTTGTGTATGGAATTTTCTTGTGTGTTCTGTTTGTAGTCGGTTTTCAAAGGCGTTGGAAGATTTGTCTTTTAGACGGTCATTTTTTTATATACAGGAGCGGATAGTTAGGCTAACAGAGAAAGGTCAATATATTTGCCCATATGTTGAACTTGAAGAGCAAGCCCCTAGCAGTCTTTGTTTCCTCCAAACTTCAGTTCCACTTTTATTCCATCTGTTTCCATGCTATTTTGAAGGAGTAAAATGCTCTGATAAAAGTGATGACAAAATTACATCTTACCCTTTCTTTCCTTTTGTTGATGGGCGAGTTCATCCCAAAGGGTATAACTCGGGTTGCATAAATTGTTTCTCAGAATGAGAGAAATGAGTTTACCTGTCTTCTGAAATCATAAGTAAATGTTTAAATTTTTTTTTAAGTGGGTCAGGTTTCTGGTCAGTATAAAAACTATAAGCCTAACCTTAAAACTCTAATCTTAACAGTAACACACTTCTCTAACTGTGATCCTCGAACCCTAGCCCTAACTCTGCAGTTCTAACACTAACTGCTTGGCAGTCTTCAGGTAGTGTAACTTGCAGTCCTGCTACTTTCATAGAGTTGTTTTCCTGTTTATCAGGAGCAACTATGGCTGACGGACTTTTTTTCAGCTACTTGACAAATTGTTATTTTTAATTGCTGGCTACTGTGGTGGTGATCTGATTCTGAGAATGACCCCCACTATGGCTAGGATCAGTGCAATGATCCATTTTTTCCTCTCTGAGTATCAGAAATTTAATATAATGTAATCTTGCTGAGCATGCTGTGGCTGTGCAGAGAATTATATGTAGATTTGAGACAATAATGGTGCTGGCTAGCAGTGTTAATCTCCAGTTTTACAAAGGATTTAGCTCTACAGTGCTGTCAGTGTACACAGGGCAGATAAATCATAGTGAATAAAACATTTTCATAACTAACGCCTAAAAAACTGATATTACAGCAGTTGCCTGCAGTATCCAGCTACAGAAGTGTATGGCAAATTAGTTGCATATATGTAAAATTGTACAAAGACCTTACTTAGAGACAGTCTGGCAATATTTGGGGAGATATGCAAATTTATAAATGTGAGATGGTCGAGTAAGGTACACTGCCCTAATTAATTTTTAAGGTTTGTGTGCGTGTGTGTGTGTGTGTGTGTGTGTGTGTGTCGGTCTGTCTGTGTGCAAAATGCCCCAGTTAGGTGTTACCCAGGCTCAAACCCTGTACCTTGTGTACAGGGAACAAGAGCTTTTGGTCTGTTGCTCATACAATTTGTGGATTTCTGACAAATCACTGAGAACTGAATTCACTAAATAATGACATTTAGTTTCAGTCTTCTTATCTTTCAGGAAATGCATGGTAACAAAATATTTTATTGTAGCAACTTTCTAAGGTTATACAAGCAAGGTTTAAAATGTGTCCATGGTTTTGTGCCTTTGTCCCCCTCCCCTCCCAATAACGTTTGGCTTTTTTTTAGATTTTAGATTTATTGTTCTGCAAAGTTGACAGATATAGTTGAGTGTCAAGTTGATTTTATAAGGAGCTGACAGCTCAGGGGACTAACTTATCATTTTTTAATGTAACATAGGCAATTTATTCTTCAAAGGCAGCAGGCACTTTATTTGCAGATGAAACAATGATAACAATTGCTTGCTAGCAGCAACCTCTTAATTAGTTACAGATACTTTTTATGTGGAATTATTTAGATGACTTACTGCTGCAAAGATTGTGCATATTTACTGATATTGGTGGACGTAATGACAGAAGTTTGAGTAGACTTTATGATGGAAATGTTCTGAATTGGGCAGTTTTGTCATTACTGATTCATACATTTTGTTTCATTGCTTACTGGAGAAATGTTCAAAACAATAAATTTAAAACACGCTCTAACAAGTGTGCTGTATTAAATAAGCAATATAATACAATCAGAAAGGTGAATCAAAGAACACATATATGTTTGCATGGTCTTAAATATGTGTGCAAAGGACCTATGATTTGAAAACAACCCAAAGGTAAACTTTATCTGCCACTGGCCAGATGCATTTTCTTTGAATGTGGGTTTCAATGCTGTTTCAATGAATGTGAGTTTCAAGGGCAGAGAAGCTTTAATGCTAAGTCTGTTATCATTATGAGACTGTATTGCTTTGTTTAGCAGATGTCTATCAGTGTTTCTGCTATAACATTTAAAATAAACATTTTTTTAAATTACATCCAAATAATCGTTGTAGAAGTAAAGCATACAGCAGTATGCACATTACAATATTTATGGTAAATGGGGAGAAATAGCCAAGTAATGGGACACTGGAATGGCTGCGGGGGAGGGGGGTTTGTATGTGGAGGCCATATGACTATGATTTATGTGAGGGGGGAGGGGCAGGAAACTCAAAGACAGCCCTGGGCGGCACAAACTCTAACTATGCCACTGTTCTTTTCACACTATCAAGTGGCTAATCGTGACGCAGCGCACGGTCTATAAATAGAAGTTATGCCCTTACCATAACGTTCCATGTGGAGTGTTCATCTCGCCTTTGTTCTTACACCTGGGTTCGGAGCCGATCCTCGGCTCCGTGTCAGCCGCTTTGCAAAGCTCTGCATCGAGAAGAAGCTCGAGACCAACCTAACTCCCACAATCCCCCTCTGCCTTTACCTCAGATCTAGTTTGCAAGCAAACCAGAAGCCAACAGAAGAGAATGTAACACATTCATGCAAAAAAACATAGCTGAAATATAGCCACAACAACTGACCAAGGCAGAAACAGGAGAACCAAACCAGACACCTAAACTGGACGTTCTTCCTGAGGGTGGGAGGGTGGGAATGTAAGAACAAAGGCGAGATGAACACTCCACATGGAACGTTATGGTAAGGACATAACTTCTATATGTGAGAGTGTTCAATCTCGCCGTTTGTTCTTACACCTGGGTAGCGTCCCTAGCTCCATGTTCCTGAGGAACTCACGGGAGAATGTTCCTGAGCACAGTGGAACCAAAGGTTGCCCTGTCCCTAGAAATCCTGTCTACTTTGTAATGAGTAATGAATGTATGTGGTTTAGACCAAGTGGCAGCCGCACAAATAGTGTCTAACGGTAGGCGGGCTGCATGAGCCAGGGATGTAGATACTGATCTTGTAGAGTGCCCTTTGGGCTTGACAGGTAAAGTTTGCTCAGAGGCAGTATAAACAAAAATAATACAATCGGAAAGGGTTCGTTTCATAACTGCCATACCCTTCTTGCTGTCTGCAAAGGCTATAAAGAGCTGGTCTGTTTTTCTGTGATCCTTTGTTCTATCCAAGTAAAATCTGAGTTGTCTATGAACATCTAACTTGTGTAACATATATTCCAACTTATTGGAGTGGTTCTTGAAAAAGGTGGGGAGCTCAATGGACTGATTAATATTATTAATGGAGCCAACTTTGGGAAGAAAGGATGGATTAGTGCGAAGAGATACTCTATCAGGGTGAAAGATCAAATAAGGGTGTTTAACGGAAAGAGTTTGAAGCTCCGATACCCGTCTGGCCGATGTGATAGCCACCAGAAAGAGGGTCTTCCATGACAAAAATTTCAAAGGACAGGAAGAGGCTGGTTCAAAGGGTGGTAGCATCAGCTGTGATAAAAGAAGGTTCAAGTTCCAAGGTGATGTAGGACTTCTAACTGGTGGTCTAATATGGAAAGATCCTTTTAGAAAGGCCTTACAAAGTCTGTGAGCCATAATAGGAGCCCCACTTTCTCCCACATGAAAGTTTGAAATGGCAGCCAACTGCACTCTCAAAGTGGCAGGAGAAGCTCCTTGGTGGAACAGTTCGGCTAAAAACTCCAAGACCCTATTAAGAGGAGCTATTACGGGATCCAATTGTTGTGTAGTTGCCCAGTGCACAAAACGCTTCCATTTACTAGTGTAAATCTTTGTAGTGGAAGCTTTATGAGAAGCCACCAGAATTATTTTGAACTGCAGGGGAAAGAAGATCAGACCTGGCTAAGAAGGGAAGTGGAGCAGCCATGCTGCTAGTCTGAGGGAGAGTAGCGATGGGTGGGGAGCCCCTGACGAGTGGGTCAGCAGATCCGGCTCCGGGTCCAGGATCCAGGGTTCCCGAATTCGGTGTGCCAGAAGAAAGGGAAACCAAATTTGACGAGGCCAGAATGGGGCAATGAGGATAATTGTCCTTTGCAGGTTGTTGGCTTTCTGTAGAAATTTTGCAATCAGGGGAATAGGAGGAAAAGCGTACAGGAGACCCGGGGGCCAATCGTGAACCAGAGCGTCCCTGGGGACTTCCCCTGGAGGGGGTAATAGAGCAAAATAGCTTCTGCATTTGGCGTTCATTGGAGACGCAAACAGATCGCAGCAAGGCTGGCCCCACTTGCGAAAAATTTCCTTCGCAATTGATTGTTTGAGGGACCACTCGTGAGGTAACAGGATGGCTCTGCTCAACCTGTCCGCTATGATGTTGGATAACCCCGGGATGTGCGTTGCTATCAGAAAGCGACCCGTGGACTCCGCCCATTGCCAGATTCTCATGGCCTCTCTGCATAGTTGATAAGACTTGGTTCCCCCTTGTTTGTTTATGTACCAGACTACGGACATGTTGTCCGACTGAACTGCAATGGTCCCTAGGGGAAGAAGGGGAGAAAAGTGTTGCAACGCTAGAAACACTGCCCTCATCTCTAGAACATTGATGTGCAGATTGTACTCCAAATTGGACCATTCGCCTTGGACTGTCTGTCCCTGAAAGATGCCCCCCCACCCTATCAGGGAAGCGTCCGTGGTCACAGTAGCTGTCGGCGTGGGTAGCACAAATGGTCTTCCGCTGGAAAGATTGCAAGTCTGAAGCCACCAAGCCAGGTGCGACTTGCAGATGTTCGTGATGTGAATTTCGTGTGTCAGGGGTAACTGTTGGAACGACCATTGTGCAAACAGTAGCCATTGAAGAACTCTCATGTGCAGTCTTCCCAAGGGTATCGCAATGAGGGAAGCTGCCATGAGACCCAAAACCTTCAGAACCAGTTTTGCTGGGGATTTTTTGGATAATAGGAGAAGAGATATATGGTTTTGTAGGGAGGCTATTCTTTCTGGAGGAAGCCTTAGGATTAAGCAACGCGTATTCAATTCTGCTCCTATGAATGAGATATGCTGTGATGGCTGTAGTAAAGATTTTTCGAAATTTACGGAAATTCCGAGATGAACACAGAGTTGTAGTGTGTAATCCCTGGCCTGAATCAGTCGACGCTCGGTGGTGGCAGAAAGGAGCCAGTCGTCCAGATACGGAAACACCTGGAATCCCAGGCGTCTCAAGTGAGACGCTACCACTGCCATACATTTTGTGAAAACCCTGGGGGCTGAGGTCAGACCAAAGGGCAGGGCTCGAAACTGAAAGTGACTGGCTCCCAGCCGGAAGCGCAAGTGATCCCTGGACGCCCTGGCCATTTTGATGTGGTAGTACGCGTCCTTTAGATCTATTGAGCACATCCAGTCGTCCTTCTGTAAGAATGGAAGGATCGATTGAAGCGTGACCATCTGGAACTTTTCTTTCTTGATGAAGGTATTGAGTTTGCTTAGGTCCAGAATTGGCCTCCAGTCCCCTGTCTTTTTTGGAACTAAAAAGAACCTTGAGTAAGTTTCGAATCCTCTTTGGTCCGCTGGGACTGGTTGGATGACTTTTTTCTAGCAGCGTTGAAATTTCTATAGCTGCAGGGCCTCGCAGATGGGGACATCTGGGAGTCTTTTCTGGAATTGGGGCAAAAGGAAAGGAATTCTGTAACCTCTGGTAACAATGCTTTTTACCCAATTGTCTGATGTAAGATTTTGCCAGGCCTGAGGGTATAAAGCTAAGCGACCCCCGACTGCCTCCAGAGCAGGACAGTCGGGCCTCCTCTCAGGAGTGCTGGAAAGGTTTCCCGGGGAGTGTATCCCTGTCACCTTGGTTTTGCGGACCCCCTCTGCCGCCAGGGCGACGTCTTCCACCTCTGCCCCCTCCTCTGCCTCTAGAGGGGCATCACCCTGTGTGCCTGGGAAAGAGCCTTGGGGTTTTCGAAACCACATTTTTCCACCACGTTGCCCTTTGGGGTACGGTCTGGATGGGGTGGAAAAACGGACTCCGACAGCAGACAGAGTCTTTCCCTCTTGCTCACACCGGGTAAGGGTCTCCTTTACTTTTGGGCCAAAGAGAGTGGCACCATTAAATGGGGCGTTAGTAAAGGAAGACTTGAAGGCTTCTGCAAAGGAACATAAGCGTATCCAGGATTGCCTACGAAGAGCAATTGCTGAAGCCGCTGCCCTACTCGACCCTTCGGCTGCGTATGAGATCAGCCTCATGGACGAGTTTGCAATAGATGTAAGGGTATTGAGATGTGCTGTAACTTTCTCCGATACAGCAGCATCTGTAGTACCCTGGAGGGTATCTCCCAACTCTTTGATTAGATCCCTCTGTAACCGTGTGAAATTGGTCAAATAGTTCAGGGATCGCATGGAAAAAGCCACTGAACTAAAAATGCGCTTCCCATACCTGTCCATAGTCCTAGAATCTCTGTTAGGCGGATGGACAGATGAGGAAGATTCAGACATCTCCTTTTTCGTGGCTGCTGCCACCACCATAGCGTCCACTGGAACTCCCTTTGTTAGATAAGCCTTGTCTTGGGGGGCAGTAATATATTTATTAGGCTTTCTAGGGACTGGCTCCACCGTGTCAGGTGTCTCCCACGCCCTCTGAGCAATCAATTCCATCAATTCATCGAAGGGCGGAGTGACCCAGGAGGAGTAAGGGCGAGCACCGAATGCCTTCAGCAAGACTGACTCAACCTCAGAAGGGGGTAGGGCTTGCCAATCACCTCTCTGTTTTAGGATCTCCAGGATGTCAGAAAAGGAGACATCCTCTGAGGGTGATTTTGGGGACCCTTCTGACTCATCCAAGTCAGTGTCCGATGTCAAGGATTCTTGTGGAGAATCCAAGTGTCTCCTCTTACACAATCTTTTCCTCGGAACTTCTTCGGGGGGAGCATCCGATGAAGCCTCCGAGGAAGAGGGGGCACCCTCTAGGGGTGGCTGAGACACTGGTGCTCGACGCTTAAATGTAGCCGTGGGTGCAGAGGAGGATAACGGACCTTTATGGGAAGGAGAAGCTGTTTCTGCTGAAGTGGTTGTCTGAGTAGACAACACCTTCCTCATGAGGTCGAAGGCCCCTGGGTCCCGAGTCGAGGTATCCCCAGGTTCCGAAGAAATCGGAGGAATCCCCGAGACAGGCACCGATGGCATCGACCTTGAGGATGGAGCAGAGTCGATCCGAGCCGAGGCTCCGAGAGGGAGAGTCGGAACTGAAACATCGGTCCGACTCTCAGTCCCCGATCCAAGGATGGATCTTCGGCTCCGAGACTCTGGTACTGGGTCCGTCGGAGTCGAGGTGAACGGTGCCGACCGAGAAAAAGACAGTTCCGGCACCGAGGGCTCCACAATCATCAGATCAGCCTCTCCCGGCTCCGAAGACTGGATAGGCCTCGGAGGAGGAACAGGTGGAGATAAGGGAAGGCCTTCGAGTCTCGACACCAACTGGGAGGAGACAGAGGAGTTTGGACAAGGCCGTATTCCCCATCAATTTCTGCACCACGCAGTCTACATCGGTGTCGGAGAGGGGCCTGGAAGAATGCGTCGAAGGAATCGAAGACGGAGCCGACCTCAAAAGTACAGGAGGAGGAAGCTCCATCACCGGTTCCAATACTCGAGGCTCGGTAACTGACAAAAGTTCAACACTCGGCCCCGAAGTCTGTGGAACCGGTGAGCGAACTTTAAATGAAGAGCTCGGAGCCGATGACATTGGCTCCGATGTCTTCGATTCCTTCGAGGATTTAGATGTCTGGTCCGATGCATCCAGAGCCTCTTGGAATGCAGGCTTCAAAAGGCCCCTATCCATAAGTTTCCTGCGCCTATCTGTCATGACCCTTCCACTGAAAGAATGGCAGATGGAGCAGTCTTCCTACAGATGGAGAGGGCCAAGACAGTAGACGCAGGAACTATGATTATCTGTGACAGACATTTTCTGTCCACATTGGCACCGTTTGAAGCCCGATTTAGCTTTTTCAGACATGTTACAAATATAGTCAAATCCAAGTTAAACAGTGAAATAGCCAGTAAAAAATGTCCAATCCAGTATAGGCCCCGAGGGAAGTAACTCTAAAAGTATATAAATTTATATACAAACCCGAGAAACCCTCGATACACTACACACACACACACAACAACTTTTTAAGAGTAAAAGAGAAGTTTTTATCCAAAAAATATATAAGATAAAACAATCTTAGCTTTGAGGTGGTCTGAGCTCATCAAAAATGATGTGAACGTTGCAGCGGCAAACTAGATCTGAGGTAAAGGCAGAGGGGGATTGTGGGAGTTAGGTTGGTCTCGAGCTTCTTCTCGATGCAGAGCTTTGCAAAGCGGCCGACACGGAGCCGAGGATCGGCTCCGAACTCAGGTGTAAGAACAAACGGCGAGATTGAACACTCTCACATTCCATGTTTTCCTGTCTAGAGGGTACTGCACATTACATTTGATGTCCAAAGTGTTTGATCTATACAACCTTTCCCTTGAAAGGCACCTACTAGAGTCTGTGCTGCTGCACATGACATTATTAATTTTTTGGGGCAAGTTTGAGGTGGAAACACCCTGCATATTTTGGGGAAGTGAGATGAACCATGACTAGAAGTGCAACTTTTTAAAGGTTTCTGGTATTGAGCAGTACCACCTTAATAGCGTTTTGATTTTGACTTGTTATTTAGGTAATTTCAGGAAAATGACCTTTTCTAAAAATGGCATTATGGGAGATAAAAAGGTCTTGGCTAATATATGGAAGCACTGTGGGAAGAGAAGTACGCCATCCTTAGAAAACCAGCCAGGGCTGTCATTCATCCCTTCCTGGGCAGATTTATATATATATCTATATATCTATATATATATATATATATATATATATATATATATATATATGTATATATATGTATTACTTCAAGTTTTGGTAATTCAGTCTGTTGGATCATGTGGCTAGACTACAAATGGTCCACCAGATCAACATCCTAGCATTAACTTATGAACATGGACATAAAGACATCAGCTAGGAATGTTAACTAAAATGTGTTAATCCACCTGAATAAAAGTTACCTGGAAAATGATTGATATCAGAAGAAGGAAAAAAACATCTGTCTTGCATAAATGACTTGCTACCCGGCAGTATTAACCTTGACTGTAGATGACTGTCACTACTGAAGTTACACCCCGCTCACATGTGTAAAAATAGGAAAAGTTGTTCTGGGTGGATGGATGGATAGAATGGCAATTCATAAGCTCTATCCCATTGTTCAGGGTTTGATTCCCTCAGCTTCCACTTGCCTACTGTGTGATTCTTAGCAAGTAACTTAACGAGACAACATTCCTGTGCTGATTCTGAAAATAGTTCATGTGGATCAGTGCTCTACCTTGTTTATCAAATACAAACAAACAAATAAAAAAGCAGTGTTCTGAGCAATTACATTTTGTAATTAACAATTAACTGGATTAAATATTTTTTTCTTTTTTTCCAAACACCATGTCTTAAATTGCTACTTGAACATATAAAATCATCAGTGTCATTGTTTACAAAGTAACATTATTCTAGTGTTTTTACAACACTAAGCAATGACTCAGCGTCATCAAGGCAATACCACATCAGTACTACTGAACAATTAATCAAAGAAGCTTTGTCCTATGGCACTCTTTGGGGGATTTTTGAAACTGATGATAAACAATACAAAGCTTTGTTCATCAGCCTCATCTCTCAACATATATAAATGCCTAGCTAACATTAGCTAAGTTTTCCGTCCTTTTGGCTTTCTTCAGGAACTGTGTAATGAGAGGAATTGGGGGAAAGGCATAAAATAGACCGTGAGGCCAAACATGGAGAACAGCATCTCTGGGTGACTCCCCCTGAGAGGGGATTAAAGAAAAGTAACTTCTGCACTTGTTGTTTAGAGGAGAGGCAAAGAGATTGTAGCAAGGTTGGCCGCAGTGGTGAAAAATGTTGTTCGCCACTGCTGGATTGAGAGACCACTCATGAGGCAAGAGAATAGTTCTGCTCAGTTTGTCCGCTATCACACTGGAGCCCCCCGGAATGTGTGTTGCTATGACAAAGGAGTTGGAAGAAACTGCCCACTGCCAAACTATGAGTGCTTCTTGACACAAGGGTAAGATTTGATTCCCCATTGTTTGTTTATATACCAAACTACTGACATGTTGTCCATCTGAATCGCTACTGTTCCTAAAGGGAGGACATCTTGGAATGCTTGCAACGCAAACAGCACTGCCTTCATCTCTAGTACACTGATGTGCAAGTTGGCCTCCAATTGGGACCACGTGCCTTGGACTGTCTTGAATGAAAGGAAGACCCACTAGAACCTGGCTGGAGTGTAGCCACCACAACAGGTTGTGCTTGCAATGATTGGTAATCAGAATTAGTTGAGACATTGGTTGGTAAAAGAGAGACCATTGGGACACTAGTAGCCATTGCAATATCAGCATGTGATACCTCGTTAAAGGAACTAGAGTGATTGCTGCCACCATGGAGCCTAAGGTTTGAAGAATTAATTTTGCTGGGACCTTATCATTGTGTAGTAATTGACCAACCTGGGATCTTACACATTGTAGCCTTTCTGGAGGGAGAGATGCAATTCCCGATACAGTGTCTAAGTGAGCTCAAAATCCAGTTTTTGAGTGGGTTGAAGTGCAGACTTTTCAAAGTTTATAGTTATTCCTAGAGTTGGGCAGAGATGTATGGTGTAATCTCTTACCTGTTCTAATTGACGCCTGGTGGAAGTGGTGAGGAGACAGTCGTCGAGATATGGAAATACTCGAAACCCTTGCAGTCGTAGATTAGCTGCTTTACAAAAATGCATTTGGTAAACACCCTGCAAGCTTTGGTCAATCCAAAGGGCAGTGCTCTGAATTGGAAATGAGTGGCTCCCAACCAGAAATGCAAAAACCTCCTGGAGCTCTTTTCCATTTTTATGTGGTAATACGTGCCTTGGAGGTTGGCAGAGTACATCCACTTGTCTTTTTCCAGGAATGGAAGTATCGACTGAATCGTGACCATCCGTAATTTGGTTTGTTGAACTGCCTTGTTGAATTGGCTGAGATCCAAGATGGGTCTCCAGTCCCTTGTTTTCTTGGGCACTAAAAAGAATCTTGAGTAAAATCCGAATCCTTTCTGGTCTGGTGGGACTTTTTGGATGACTCTTTTGCTTAGCAGTTTTTGAATTTCTAGAATTGCTGCTTCCTTGTGACTGGGTGGCACATCTAGGAGTTTTTTTCTGGGGATTTGGAAATTGTGATAGTGGTAATTGGTAACCTCTGGATATAATTCCCTGTATCCATTTGTACATTGACATTTGCCAGACAGATTGGTGCAGAGAAAGCCGTCCCCCCGACTGCCTCCAGAGGAGGGCAATTGAGCACCCATGGTAGGAAGCTCCAGAGAAGGTCTCTCTGGATCTCTGATTATGCGGTCCATTTCTGCCACTAGAGTGGCATCTTCCACTGCTTCCCCCTCTGCCCCGGGGGAAATCTTTGCCTCATGAATACTGGAAAGGCCCTTTGGATTTTTTAAACCACAGTCTCCCACTTCTCTGGTTCCTAGAATACCATCTCTGATGAGTGGAGAAATGTATGCCAATGGCAGAAAGGGTTTTACCATCATTTTCACATCTGGCTAGGGTATCTTTTACCTTGGGAACAAAACAGGGAAAATCTACTAAATGGACCATTGACGAATGACTCTATAAATGGCTCCGCAAATTTGCACAAACACATCCAGGACTGCCTTCTAATGGCTATACCTGATCCCACTGCCCCAGTCGTCCCTTCAGCTGCATGGGCAACAAGCCTCATGGACAAGTTAGAAATTGCTTCTAGGCTTGCAAGCTGAGAAGTAACTTTACCTTGTACTCCTTCAGCCACTGCTCCTTCAAGGCTATCTGAAAGCTCCTTGATCAGAACTCTCTGTAGTCTTGTAAAGTGTTCCATACAATTCAAGGACCTTAGAACAAAGGTCGATGAAGTGCTTCCCAAATCTATCCAAAGTCCTAGACTCCTTGTTCAGAGGATGGATATTAGGACTTTCCTCAGCAAGTTTCTTTCTGGTGACTGCCATTACCACCATGCTGATAATACTCGATAAGGTCTCTTAGGGACTGGTTCTATGGCATCATGCATCTTCCACATCCACTGAGTGATCAATTTAATGAGATCATCAGTGGGCAGAGAGATCCAAGAAGTACAGGGTTGAGCATGAAAAACCAGGTATACTGATTCCTCTGAGGAAGGTTGAGAGGAGGACCCGCCACCCCTCTGTTTCAGGATTTCTAGGATGTCCCCAAAGGAAACATCATCAGGGGGTGACCTGGAGGAGCCTTCCCCTTCACTGAAATCAGTATCTTTGGTGAAAGACTCTTCTGGGGTTTCTAACTGCTTCCTCTTACACTTTCTTTACACAGGGACTTCCTCGAGGGGATGATCCAGGGAAGTATCTGAAGAAGAGACTACCAAGGTAGGTGTTACCTGAGACTTCTGTGCTCTTTGTCCTGGGGAGGAGACTGATGGTAGCTCAGGTTGAAGGGATACTGAAATCTGTCCCAACAGGAATGGCAAGGATTGACAGTCTCCAATAGACAATGCCCTCGCCATAATCTGGAAGGCTGCCCCCGCCCATACAGGGGTGTGAGCCCGGAACAGAAACAGACTCCTTCAGAACCAGGGTCACACATTGCAATGAGGAGACCGCCTCTGGAACAGAAGCCTGGGTTGATGCTGCAAAGGCTGAGGAACCGAGAGACACAGACAGTTCTGAAAGAGAACTGAAAAAGTACCATGCATCTCAGTCCCAACCAGAGAGTTTCGACCCAGGAGGTCTCCAATGCTGAAAACTCAGAGCTACTAAAGGCTGTTTTCAAAACCAGAGATGAAGATGCTACCAGAACCGAGACAGTTGGAGCAGGTAGAGTCAGGATCGGGGGCTCCAAAGGCTCAGTAAGAGTTGTACGAGGAGGGTATGGGGGTGTCACTGGATGAATGGTTCCAATGCCGGTGTGGCTCCGAACCGAGGACAATCCCCTTGTCACCAGTAGCTGATTCACCAATCTCATGGTGTCTGTCTCTGACAGACTCTTAGTAGATCGACAAGATGCAGTGGAAGGAGATTTAGGAGGTCTCACTTCCACAAAAGGAGTGTCTTTAAATGGGTCCACAGATGGGGAATAGGATGTTCTTGGGAGCAGAGTCAGTCCTGATAACTTCAGTACTGATATAACAGTAGGTACCAAAGAAGAAGCTGTCAGCTCCGAAGCCAATTTAGTGGTAGTAGCAATGGTTGGTGCAGTCAAACTCTTTGGTACCGCGGAAGGTTTAGCTATGTTCCTTGATGATTCCGAGGACTTTGGAACCAAGGAAGGTCTTTTCTTTGAGGCAGGTGAAGAAGAAGAAGATGATGAAGTACCACCTTTCTCTCTGGACTCAGAAATGGTCTCATCAAATCCAGTTTTAAGTAATGCTTTCAAGATTACTTTGTTTTTCCTTTCTGTAAAAGTACGGGTTGAAAAACCATGACAAATCGCACAGTTCTCCTGTAAATGTATCTTATCAAGGCAATACACACAGGGTATGCCCATCTGAATTGGGCATTTTGCCCTCACATTTCTTACATCTTTTGAATCCAGAGGTGCCCTTAGAGGGTTTAGAAGGAGAAAGTTTCTCCTGTTCTTCCACCATAACACATCGTAAGCAGTCACACAAAGAAGGGAATACAGATTAAGAAAGATATTTTTTGTTTGTTTGTTAAAAAAAAAATAGAAAGTAGAAAAATACCAGTGATGGCATGAAAGACTACCTTTAAACTATTTAAAAGGAGTGAAAAGAAGTACCAACAATGGTACTGGATAGTCTACCAATGGTAGAGGAATGACAGATGACAGATAGAAACCAGCTACAATAAGATAAGAGAGGAGTGTGTAGAAATACAAGGAATTGTGAAAAGAAAAATTTAGAAATAAAGTGACAAAAAATTAGAAATTACTCACAAAAAACTAAGCCAAAGCACGAGACTGAATGAACGCTTCTGGTCTGCGATGCAGCAAATGAAATCTGAGGTAATCTCTGTGAGGAGCATTATAGGTAGAGCCTGGCTCAAGAGTTTGGAGAGCACGAGCTGAAGTAAACAGCCATCTTGGTTCCGAGGTTCGGAATCAAATCCACTGTCAAGGATTGAGTTGAAGGCTGACAACATCAGATATGAAAGTTAAGAGAGGTCTTCTAGCAACAGCAAGATTCTTAATTTAGCCTCTGGAGAAAAACAGATTCTGATGGCAGATAAAGAAGTCTTAACCCACACAGTCAGGCCATGCCTTACTTATTGGATAAGCTAGCAATGTTCCTTAAAAGGCAACTTATTTATTTTTTTCATCATCCCAGACTTCATAAACATGGCATATATTTCATACATTCTTTAGTTCCTCTTAGCTGTATTATTTTTTTGTAGGAGACTCCAGTCATCTGCCATCATTTTTGTTAAATAGTACAACCTTGTCACTCCTGTGAAATGTCCAACTTGCACCTTCCAAATATGTCTCCCTGCATGTTTTCTACTGAAAAAGGCTGTGCCACTTGGACTCTACTGAAACCCCCAGGTGTCATGTCCACTCTGAGCTGTCCTACTTTAAGACAATACATGCTAAATGTCTACAGCATCTACATGACTTCTGGTACAAACTGCACCATTTTGTTTCCCTTGTCTAAGCTGCCTCTGTTTGGAATGTGCCTTTAAAATGATGAGATCTCCATCAAATATAATATTCCAATGGAGGGTCTTTTTGACAATCAATATCTTTTAGGTTTTCAAAAATAACATCTGTACATATGCATGCACTTACTGCATCTGCCTTGTTGCTTGTAGAAAATACCCGACCACCTTTAGATGATCTTGTCCAACTGTCCTTCTCTCATTTTCCTTATCTGATGTTACTACTTTCTGTCCCCCATCCACCAAATGCATTATTCTTTTTTTTTTCCTGCATTGACTTTAACCTGCCATTTTCTAGGCGATTCCTTAAATTCTGCTAGTGAAATGTCATCCTTTCCACATTTTTAGTGCTTCAGTCTGCTACAATCTACTACAAAGCTTTTGTCACTGGCAAAAAAAAAAATGCTTTTCTTTCCATAATGACATCTGCAGTACTCCACTTGAGCCAATTCTTTCACCTGTGTGAACTACATTTCCTATAATCATCTGTGCTCTATCAACTAGTTAATGTTTTACCTACGCTACCAACTTAGGAGAAGCCGCGGTGGTGCAGCGGTTAGCGTTGTTGCCTCACAGCAAGAGGTTCTCCCGTTCGATTCTCAGCTGGAGCGCCTTCTGTGTGGAGTCTGCATGTCCTCCCCTCGGTCGAGTGACGTTAAAGACAAGCAGGTAGGTGCGAGCATGAATGGGCGTGCCTTCGTTAAAGGTTGGGCGTTGGGCTGGCAACTCGGCACCGTAAAAATCCACTGCCAATCATGAGTGGACCGGAGTTCCGTTGTGGCAACCCCTAACCAGGAAAAGCCGAAAGTCTTTATTTTACCAACTTAGGACTTACTGCAAAACTTTCTAATTTGTAGCTGAAGTTTATGTGCAGTCAGTCAGTCAACGAGTTCTATTTGGATTACCTAGTATGATTTACTACTGTGCTTTTTAGTTCCTAATAGCTTCCAGATATTCTAAAACATGTTCATTTTACAGGATTCCACAATTCACTCTATGAGGGGCATAACAATAACAGGTTGAGTTTTAGTCTTGTTCCTTCTCTATTAATCGTGAGAAATATGCTCTTAGGATTTAATTACCAGTTAAAAAGATTTGTTATTGAAATTGTGAATTCCTGGGTGCCTAAACTTGAAACTATGCAACAGAAAAATATAAAACCTCAACAATGAAGTGTCCAGCCTTCTGTTTTAACTGAATAAAATTAAATGGGTACCTTACTTATCGTTTGACTGCCATTTATTGGTCCTGCGGGGACTGTAATGATGCTAGAGCAATTTTTGAATATTTCTGAGGCCAGCCTCATTTTCTAATGAAGCAAAGGAATTAATTCAGATCAGATACTTGAACAACTACAGTGTAACATTTTGTCTACTGTCCATGTATTGCTGATATTGTCAGCAGTAATGCCATATGTGTATATGTATAGATATACATACGTATCACACCTAGTTTTGTTTATTCCCAGCTGTACTGAACATATTAGGAATACAGAAAAAGTCTGCCAAAAACCTCAATGAACTATTGTTTTATTCAGTGATGCCACGGCTTTTTTCGTTTTTAGTTTAAGCACCTTTCTACTAACCAAAAGTATAGTTTGAGGAGCTTCATACTCATGAGAAAACCAAGACTCCCACTTAACTACAATGCTAAGGTACTACTTGAGTAGCAGGAGCATAACTGCACTCTCATTATACTTCCTTTACTGTTTCTGATTTCCTTGCATGAAGGGAGAGGGTAAAAACACTTGAACTGCATACAGGTGAACTTTGTGTCTTAAAACCTTTTGCAGCAATTGCTCTTCCTTCGTTATTAATATTAATCTGTGTTTTAATTATGCAGACTTATGACATGTTTGCGCTAGCTCAATGTAAATTTAAGAAAGTTTCTAAACTGTGGTCATGTTACTATTTAGTGAATTTTATACTATTTCAATTGACTACTGCATGATCAGACAATAAATCAAAGAATCAGACTGGGAGGTCAACAGGCACATACTCACAATTACTTGCATAGAAAGCTGAAACTACTGAGGGCTGTTCAACAATGGAATGGTAAAGTTGTATACATCTATCAATGGAGGGAAGTGGTATTTGAGGCCAATGTTATGGAAACCACAATGATGACACAACAGCATGTAAAATAGCAACTGGTTATACACTAGATCATGGCAGAATGTATAGTGCCACATACTGCACAGTCGATATGTGCAGACAGTAAAGATACATTCTGTCCAGGAGTGGAGAGAGTGTTTATAGCTCACACATGTTTGCAGTCACAAATCGTAGTAAGGAGCTACATCAAGTGGGAAACCAAATCACTGGTTGAAATTGGTTGAGTCTGACTCTAACTAGGCATGGCTGCACTTTACTCCTAAATCCTTATAATTCCTCTCAGTAGTCTTTCACAAGGAGTGCCAGCATGTTGCAGGTTTATAGGCAGTTAACTAGCAGGCAGTCCAGCAGACCACTAAGAAGCCTAGGCTAAATTCCTAATTGTCCCAAAGCACTGTATGCTTGTTCAAGGTCCCACAGTATGCAAATGAAGGCTAAGGGAATCAGGCCCTGTTACACAGGAAGTAGCCTGTGAACATCTCAGAGCCTCAGCCCTTTACGCTAACTGTCCAGGCAACTGCTGATGTTAGCTGCTGTGGCAATTTTAATAGTCGGCACCCATTCAAGCAGGATACAGTCCCCAACCACAAGTACTCGTAGTCATGTCTCTTGACCTTTCGGCCTGATTCCATAACTCACAATCCCTGAGTATTACACACACGCCACATTTATTGCTTCTCTGTGATGTGGTCCGGAGCAGTTTGAACTTCTTGTTTTCTTTTACCATTTCCCAAGATCCATTCTTAAATACATTCTGAACTATGACTTCTGTAGTAAGTCTCTGCCTGACAGGCTGGTTCACCCCTTTGCTTTGGTGGCCCTGGCAACATTGCTCTAATGGTAAGAACCATTCCTTAGTCCACTGAGAAAGCATGAGGGATGAGTACTGCTCATTTTCAAATATTCAAATTTCTATATTCAGAATGTGCACAATGGTAAGATAAATCATGCAAAGCCTTGGTCATGTTGTAGTCTCTATCAAACGTAAATATCAAAGCACCCAAAAGAGGAAAAAAAAACTGGTAATAGACACTGGAGAGCTATGCCTAGCTCACTTCACTGAACAATGCATCTTCATGTCTTGCTCTTCTAGCTGTTTTTTATTGCCGCTACAGTGATTCCAGTAGGGATTCAACTGCCTCTGACATTCAAGACTTTTGAAGTATACAGTGTTATTCCTCTACTGCTCATGCACTGCTGATATTTTCAGTTGTAACACTTTATGCTTCTGCTCACTTTTATTTTCTGCATGCTATTTTGTGAATACTAAATGTATGAGGCATAAACAGAATGCTTGTCATTAAGCTGTAGTAATGCACTAAAATTTTATTTACTAATCATTTTCCAATGCCAGCGTAGGTTCCTTCTTGGTAACTTTAAGTGCTGTTTGCTGGCAAAACCAAAGCTTCCTACATGTATACGCTGCTAGCAGTACTGCCTGAACAGCATAAGCTTTCTATTTTCTCAGTCTGCTTCCTAGTGACTTCTGACTTAAGCAAAAGAGGCGGGGCCCATCCTTAATATCCTCCCACAGGGATACACTGCTTCCCTAAGGAAAAAAAAATTAACATAACTTTTCCTTCTTGACTTTTTTCTTTTGAACATTTTCTGAACTTTAAAGAAAACCCCACCCTAAAAGTGAAAAAAAAAGCATACTGTTCATACTATCTTGATATTCTATGTACTACTAATGCATCAAGAGTCATTCTAAATGTTTATTATATTTTGATTTCTTAGAACTCAAAATGACTGTCACCAGGCATGCCATACTGACAATGCATTTATTTTTCTGTCCTCCCTGAATGAGGTTTACATCCCTATGATATAGCATGGCCTAGATATTATAAATAAGCTGTTTTCCTCCATTTAGTTACAATATTATGCCACTGGTGCCTTCAGTAACTACCACCTTAGTTATCTTCTGTGTAGTGGTTCATAAATCATAAATTTAGTAATCTATAAAGAGGTTGTTACACATTTTGATTATCTTTGTAGGCACGTTCTGGAATATGGATAATTTCTTTTAAACGATGGAACAGCTGAGTGATATCCTTCCTGACAATGCTCCTTATTTTTTGTTCCTTTTCCTGCAAAGACTTCATAAGGTCCACAGTTGGACCGTTAAACAAAAAATTATGTGTAAAAGGAGCATCTGTAACAGGGGCCATGATATGCTCAGGAAAATTACTCAAAAGCCAGGCATGCCTACTAATAAAAATGCTTATAATAGCTGCCTATGCGGCTATGGTTTAGTGTTTTTTGTGCTAGACTGAAGCAAATAGGCATGTGGGCTTGAGACCTGTAGGATGAAACTGTTTACCACAGGGCTGAATGTTGGACACTCTCTTATTTGGCATACCAGTTCTCATACTTTCAAGCCGGCACTCCTGACATGGTTATCTTGGTTTGCAGATGATAGATTGGACAAGGTTTTCAATATTCCACTGGCTCACAATTGCTTTAGCATGGGTTACACCATGTTAAAAATTGATGGAAGGAAAATGGTCTCAAATTAAATGTGAAACTAAGTAATACAGTTCATTTTGGTAAATAAAACGCTTTTGAATACCATATAGGTGACACAGTCCTCTAGTCATACACTGTTGTGAAGGATTGAGGCACTGCTGTTAAAAATTCCTTATCTTGTGACCTTTATGTCTCTGTAGATGTTCAGAAAGACTTCTGTCTGGCTCATCTAATCCAATGTCATTTTGTCTAGATCCAAAGTCTTAATTATTTGTATCTCATCAAACCCATTAATGAATATAATGCCCCTTATGGCATGTATTTGCCCAAAAATATCAATCAACTTGAGAGACCTTAGAGACTTTTAACTAAAAAGATCATCAGAGGCCTAAAAAATCTTAATTATCAGGACAAACTACAAACTCTCTCGTTGTACTCCGTTTTTTACACACACCTTCATGGGGATCTGTATCCAGCCATTCAAGCCACGAAATATCCATCCCTCTTAGGCCTCTCATTCCAATGTGAGACAAATGGTTTCTCAAATACACAGTTAAAAGAAAATACAGTTGTGTAAATTGCACTTACTATAACAGTAGATGCTTGAATTCCTCAATGCTGCAGTAGCCTTTTCGCTATATGAGCTGTGTTGTGCCTGGGATCCAACAAATGACAATTTTCACAAAGCTATGGCTCCCTCCCATACCTTCATTCTGACTGCTAATTGGCCTTACTACTGGAGGGAAACTAGACTTCTGCAGCAGTGAGAATGATGAACATCTAAATCTTCATCAAAAGATAAATACGACGCATTGACATGATAGGTTCATATACCAGCGTATCCCCCACCTCTAGAATAAGCTTTCGCTACATGTCAAGCAGAGTAGTATTCTTACTTCATGATAAATCTAGATAATTAGATGGACAGCCTCAAATTCTCCCCAGGTCTATCTTGCATTGTCCTCCTTGAGGATGGAGGAAACTTTTGAATATGGCTTTCTAGCTTGGCTTGTAATTGTCTCCATACTGATGGCCTTGTACTTACCTCTGAACCTAATGAAGGTTCACAGAATCAGTATTTCTGCCTATGGTGACTATATCTTTCTTTTACTTAGTATATGGCATATTCATTAACAGCCTACATCAGCAAGAAAACTGTTTTCTAAAAAAACAGTATATGACTCCGTTAAATACAGACTCTGCTGCTGGACTGAAAGAAATATATAAAGCTTTATAAAATACTTGTACAATAAGCTCCCATTTCTGTTAAAACGAAGGGCTCTTGGAGGCATATATAATGCAGAGAAATTTGATGCAAGTTCAAATAAGTGTTGAAAGTACGTTATGGAGTATGAGGACTTACCCAGATTGCTGCAGAGATGTATGAGTGAGTTTCCCCCTTTGCTTAGTACAACCCTATCGTTTATGTGAATGGATGAAACAACCTATTAGAAAAGGTTCTCACTTTAGATTTAGCCATGTTGCCAGTAAATTTCTCAATTCAAACAAATTTATGCGACAACTTTTGACAAAATTCCAAAGTTCATAAATCAACCCTAACCCCAGATAGATTACAACTTTCCAGTGATGTATATGAAGGCAAGGACTATATCAGGGAAGGAAAAATGAAAAAACAGATGTATGTGTGAGACACACTGTTATCAGATGTATGGGTGAGACACACTGTTATAAACAATGGAAGGAAATGTTACAGTCTGTTTCATGCAAGGAGGACCATGGGATGTAGGACTGGCAGTTTCAAGCTAGTGACAGTAGCCCTCATTGGTATGTGTGTTGGAGCAAATACACATACATACATACACACACACACACACACACACACACACACACACACACACACACAGGGCACAGAATGCCCCAGTGGTAACGATTGTACATGTGTCAGCCACCTGGGGATCATATGGCCATAACAAATATACCCTCACTAACGGGATGCTGCAAAGACACAAATTAGCACCATGGCTGTCTGCATGATGACCATTCCCTGGCCAGATCTTATCCTCGGTGAGAAGTACTCAGGAGAGGGGAGGGGAGTGAATGAAATAATCATGAGGGAGGCTTGGTGGTAAGCAAGCAATATAGGGAAAGAGCACCCAGAAAAATATTGGTAACTACATATAGCAATCTATGAAAAGGGGACATAAACAGTTGCTTCCACATGTCTCAGCAAATATGACAGGGTATGAGATTGGCCCAGATGGTGTGTGGAGAGCCATATGTCACCTCACTGAGCACATAAGTTATCTTTAAAATGAGTGATGTCAAAAAATGAACAGTCTTCACTCTCCAGCCCTGCTGCAATGAAGATTTAGCAAATCCCCATAACAGTAAATATTCTAGTATGGGGATCACTGCTGCAGTATGAATCCATATCCATCTCTCCATTAGTCTGACTGATACAGAGTTATGGATGTCTCCAGTAAGCTAAGCTACTCTTCTGCTCAGGACATCAGTGTAGAATGTGTAAGGAGCAACCTAAACAATTTTTTCTTTTCGTTTTTGGTCAAATGTTCTTTCAATGTGCTCTGGTTAAGAGAACCCACTGGCAGTCACTCTGCAAAGCCCTATAGGACTTAAGCCTAGTAATGCAATGGTACTGGTTTCTCATATGATCCCATGCAATGTAATTTGTTTCTTTTTACATTACTAGTCTGTTGACTGGGTTAGTAGGCTGATCTCAAAAGATGCATTTCTGGCACAGGCCCAGTAGTATGCATGTTATAGAGGATTATATAGTTGAACTAACAACAGGCAATAAATAGATATTAGAGTATACAACTGAGACCGAGCATGGCTAGTGTCACAATAAAGATGAGTAAACAGTAAAATGTGCATCGATATACTAGGATTTTAATATCCCTAATACATGCAAAGCTAATAATATGTGAGTAAGTTCAATGAAAAATATTTAAAGTATGGATAAACCTGGTAAAATAATTCAATGTCTGTACAACACCAAGAATAGTTACAGTATGGGCGAATTGACTTTACAAGGTAAATTAAATTATTACTTCTGAACTATTTGGAAATTGACAATTTTGTTTCGGTCTTAATATAAAAGGTGCTAATCTGTGGATTATACAGGTAACAGGTAAAGTTTATTATTATATTAGGTATATCTCCAGAAGGACCACGTGCAACCCCTATTCAAACCCTAAAGCACAAAGATAATATGAAGAGCAAGGGGAGCCAGGAAGGCTTCTACACTGCAACACCTATTGTTATGATTAGTTACAAACAGAAATGTATTATGTTCTTCATGGAAGTAATGCTCTAATATGAATCCTTATCCATGGGATGGGATTAGTTTTAAAGTAGTTATAAGGTCCCAGTGAGGAGAAAGGTACTGCAGCATGCCTTGCAACACTACAAAGGCAGACTCTGCATTGCTTCTAGTATACATATGCAGCTTGTAGTGCACTGAAGACGTGTCGACAGAAGTCCAACTGGTACCTTCACAAATGCCATGGGCTTGCCCATTTTTGAAGATCTCGTGGGTTGGGAGGGTGGCCTAATGGTTAAGGTGTTTGATTTACAAACACAATGTGCAGGGTTTGAGTCTCACAAGGGATAATTGGCTAGGTTTAAAATGGCTCGCAAGGGCAGTTAGCTTAGTACTAATCTATGAACCTATGAAAGCTGCTGTGCTGGCTGCTGCACAGATACTTTGTTTAAAACAGACTCCTCGGGGATTTCCCATTATCATCATCACTGCAAAATGTAATACACTTAGACAGCCATCTGGACAATATCTGATTAGAAACTGGTATACCCTCCTTTCCAACCATGAAGGAGCTGATTTGTCTCCCTGACTTCATTGGTTAAGGCAGCAGAGTACCTGAACTGTCTAAGAACATCCACCAAATACAGTACTCTTTCCCTTTTACTTTGTGGGTTAGAACAGAAAACAGGAAGTTGGATAGTTTGGCTAAGTGCTAGTTATGAAACAACTTTCAACAAGAAGGAAGGGTTGATTCTGAGACCCACCCTGTTTTTATGAAGGACTGTATAGGACTCCATAAACATAAGGGCCCAAAGTTCAGATGTACTTCTAGACAATATGACAGCCATCATTAACAAAGTCTTCTATAACAAATACTTGACGACCACCGAGAAGCTAGGTTCAAAATGTGCCAGATTTTTTTTTTAACTATAAAAACTAAAATCTAGTGGAGAGAGTCAGTCATCTCATGAGGAGGTTCTACTGCAGCATACCTCACAGGAACAGCTTAAACATGGAACAGGAGGACAACGGAGGGTGCAGACAGATACAAACAGCAATGACTGAAAGGTACAACTTAATGGATGCATGGTACAGGCTCCATGAGAAGAACTACATTACATTCAGAAGGTTCATAGGTGTATACTAGGATAATGACCACTAGGCCCCTTATAAGCCTAACTGTGCTACTCAAATATGACCCACAGATTTGATTTATAAAGGGACTGATTCAGTGACTGCCTCTGTGATGCACAGTATCCTCAAAATAGGAGAACATGGATCACAGACTGAGCACCGTGGCAGGACTAGCCACTCGACTGTGTAAAATATGGCTCCTAGGTGATTCTATCACCAAATGGGCATAGGTATTTGCCAGTGATAAGTGGGTTGAGGACCTGGCCTACTCAGACCTATGCCAGGGATGCATGCTAACAGTGGGAGGGTGTTTATGCTCCCCTATTGGCCAGTGTGTGCTCATCAGAAAGCCCAGCATCCCTGGGTCAATAAGCTACTGGTTGGCCTGTGTACAGCTGACCAACTTGGATTACTTGGGATAGCTTTGCTGAGCGTAAGCTAGATGTAAAACAAATCAACCTGGCAAACATGAATTAAGAATTGTTACACTCAGTGTAGGTTCACCGACAGGATGCGCACTGGAAGTAGATGACATGATGGTAAAGAGGAGGTTGGACATCCTATGTATCCAGGAGACAATATGGAAGGACAGTGCAGCAAAGGCACTTGGCTTGGAATCCAGACTCTACTACTCAGGAAAAGGACAAACTAGAAATGCTCTGAGAATTGTGGTGAGGGAGAAGTTTTAGAAGACAGTGAAGGATGTCATCAGAATTACTGACAGATTCATGGCAATCAGACTCCAGTGTAATGATATTACAGTATTCAGAATCTCAACCTATGCCCCACAGCAGGATTGTGGTAGTGAGGAAAAGAGTGCATTCAGACAGCAATTGCAGGCTCTACTAGCTACAGCAGGGCAACATGAATTGGTGTTGATAATGGGTGACATGACTGCACATACTGGGACAAACAAAGCAGGATATGAGGACTACCTGAGTACACATGGGTGGGGCAACAGGTATAAAGGAGAGGCCATTCTAGACTTCTGTCTGGCAGATAGCTTGATGGTGGCCAACACATGGTCCAGCAAGTGAGATCACCACAAGATCACATACAACTACATGCAACTCAGGCAGACTTCCTCTTAGTAAGGAAAGGGCACTGGGGTAAAATGAACAATTGCAAAGTCATCCCCAGTGAAATAGTCAGCCCATAGCATAAACCACTAGTTGCCACAATCAGCTGCAAGCAGTGGCTAAAGAAGTCTCTAAGGTCAACAGAGACCAGGCTGAAGATCTGGAAGTTGACTGGAGAAAAAGTATAACAGTTCAAGGAATTACTCGGGGCTCTAGCACCACAAGAAGAGGAGGAAATAGGTGGAGTTGAAGAAGAATGGCAGTGCCTCAAAACAACATGTATGAGGACTACAAACTGATATGCAGCCGAGCCAGGTATGGAAATAAGTTACATAAGGAAAGCTGGTGGTAGAATGTAGAAGTCCAGGACGTAATCAAAAGAAAGAAGGAATGCAGGAAAGACAGACCAAGCTAGGAAGGAATACTGCTTGCCTTTCAAAGAGGCTAAGAGAAGACTTGCAATAGCAAAGAAGGAAGCATCACAGGCACTTTACCAGCTTCTGGAAAGTGACTCAGTAGATGGTACAAAGACACTATATCAGGTTGCAATGCAAAGATAAAAAGATAAGCATAGTTAGACACCCTTCATAAGGGATGCCAGCAACAACCTGCTAACTAGTCCACAGAACAGATGGGAGGAAAACTCTCAGCATCTTCTGAATGAAGAAAACCCCACAGAAGCTGTACTGCCCCAGACACAGCCTACAATGAAAGAAGAGAAGGAGCCCACCATAGAAAAAGTAAAAACAGCACTTAGGAAAATGAAGTTAGGGAAAGTTGCAGTCTCAGATGAGGTCACAGCAGATATACATATACAGGGTTGGATAGAACCAAAATGGCTCCTGAGGTTATTTATAGCAGTATGGAAAGAAAGGAGTATCCCAGATAACTAGATAATCAGTATACCAGTACCAGTGCTCAAGAACAAAGGGGACATTTACAACTGTGGGCAGTACAGAGGTATCAAACTCCTGTCACATTGCATTAAAGTTCTGGAGAGGGTGACTGTTAAACAGATACACAGAGTAGTACAAAGTAAGATGGGAGATGAGCAGCTCAGATTCAGATCAGGATACAGCACAACTGACCAGATATCTGCAGTAAGGCAGACAGCTGAGAAGTTAGTGATGAGGAAAGAGTCCAAATGGGCATCCCTTGACTTGAGGAAAACATATGACAAGTTCCCAAGAAAGCAGATTTGGGCAGTCCTGTCTTAGTTCGAAGTGAAAGAAACACTGGTAGAATTAGTGGAGGCTATGTAAAAGGATCCAATGACTCAAGTACGAACAGTGTTCGGTCTCACCGAGGGGTTCCCAGTGGGAGTGGGTGCACATCAGGGTTCAGCTCTGGGTCCATTACAGTTCATGCTGGTGATGGACAACATTAGGAAACAAGTTAGAGGGGAGAGACCAAGGAAGTTGTTTTATGCAGATGATATGGCATTACAGGCAGAATCTGAGCAAGAATTTCAGCAAAGGATAAGGGAATGAAATGCAAAACTGAAGGCACACAGGATGAAACTGAGGACAGACAAAACAGTTGTAATTTCAGCAAAAGGGGGAATCAGAATAAGCTGTGAAATGAGATAGAAAGGAAAATAGTGGACTATGTTAAAAGTGTCAAGCATATGGGAGAGGTAGATGAGGAAATTCTGAATGAGGAGGTCAAAGGTAGAATCAAAGGGGTAGCAGTCAACTGGTACAGAGTGTCAGGGGTAGTGAATGACAGAAGAATGCCATAGAAGCTAAAAAATAAGGTGTACAAAACAGTAGTGCAACCAGTACTACTGTATGGCACAAAAACTTGGGCAATCTGGTGAAGATGACTTGGGACAAAAAGAAAGAAGACAAGAGGAAATGAGAACATCCAGCAAAAAGGTGGATGAACTGTGCGACAAAAGACCTGCAACAATCAGGTAAGAGTGTCGAAGAAGGTAGGAGTGTGGTATTAAATACAGAGATGGTGAGAGATGACAGAACATCCCAACCCCATGTCGAAAATGATAGATAGGGGGTTGCTGATGATAATGATGATAATGGTAAAGGTGTGTACCGAGGCCAAGCAGCCACCTCTAAGACAGACCTGGAGTGTAATTCTTTGTGAAAAGCCTGTGAGGAAGCCACTACCCTAGTGGAATGTGCTTTTGGACAGGATAGCAAGGTCTTACCATGGTGGAAGTAGCAGAAAGAGAGAGCCTTAGAGATCTAAGTTACAATAATTTGTTTGGAGACTGGCTGACTCAGCTTAGGGCTCATAAAGGTACAAACAGCTGATCAATTTTTCTGAAAGATTTAGTTGTGTCCAGATAAAATTTGAACTGCCTGTGGACTTCCAGAGAATGTAAGAGCCTTTCAAGTAAGTAAGTGTGCAAGTAACTGTCCTTCAGATCTAGTGACACTAGGAAAGTTTAGGGGTACAATAAAATGCAAAAAGTATGAAGACAGCATTTTAAAAGATGATACCTTCAAGTAAGTGTTTAGGAGAGACAGGTCTAGAATGGGTCTCCAATGCCCTTCTTTCCTCGGCACTAGAAAAATCATGGAGTAAAACTGTTTTCTCATTATGCCCTTTGGGACTTGCTCAATGGTATCCTGATTCTAGAGGTCTTGATGTGATCATACCACTGGTGTTCCCAAAAGCCAGATTATATCTCTTAACATCCTTTAATTATACAAGTGCTGTGTTTTGTACAGGTACTTGCATGTTTCTTGAACCTTGATAACTTTTAGTTATGTACTCACCATAACTTCAGATGTTTGGGATCCATCTCGCCTACATTCTGACTGATGGGTTCGGAGCCGATCCCTCGGCTCCGACTCGGCACGCTTATGCTATAGAGCGAGGCCTCTAATTGGCTGAGCTATCTTTATCCCAGGATGCACCACCACTAATCCCCCAGATCTTGTTTGTCCGCATTCATGCACACAATCACAACTTGTTTATATAACATTGTTAGATGTTTCAAGATGAAACAACAGGATTCGGACCTTCTGATATCCTCTGATCTCCAAGGAAGGGGGAAGGAGGGTGGGTTATTAGGAATGTAGGCGAGATGGATCCCAAACATCTGAAGTTATGGTGAGTACATAACTAAAAGATGTTATGTGATCCTATCTCGCCTACATTCTGACTGATGGGACAGCGTCCCTAGCACCTAAATCTCGGGTGGCTCATTGGAAAACACTCCTGAGCACTGTAGAACCAAATGAAGCTCGTCCTCTAGATGCCACATCTAATTTGTAGTGGGAAATGAAGGTGTGCGGGGAAGACCATGTAGCCGCAGCACAAATGTCACCAATAGCAAGCTTAGAATGAAATGCTACCGAAGTAGCCATAGCCCTCGTAGAATGAGCCTTGACAGAGGTGGTAAGCTCTTTGTTAGAACAGATATAAGCTTGAGTAATACAGTCCCTGATCCATTTGGCAATAGTGACCTTTGTGACAGCGTTGCCCAATTTGTTTTCTGCAAAGGATACAAACAACTGATCTGTTTTCCTTGATTGTTTGGTCCTATCTAAATAAAAACGTAACTGTCTGTGGACATCTAGTATGTGGAATATAAACTCCGCTTTATTAGAGTATTTTGGGAAAAAAACTGGAAGCTCTAACGATTGTTGCAAGCATAAAGTAGAACAAACTTTAGGAAGAAAAGAAGGATTTGGCCTGAGGGATACTCTGTCTGTAGGAAAAACCAAGTACGGGGGTTTCACTGACAAAGCTTGAAGCTCTGAAACCCTTCTGGCTGAAGTAATTGCCACTAGAAAGGATGTCTTCCATGACAGAAACTTTAGATCACAGGTAGCTGCCGGTTCAAAGGGAAAAGAAGTTAAGGCACGCAACACTATATCGAGATCCCATGGAGGTGCAGGATGAGAAATCGGAGGTCTTAATAGAGCAGCGCCTTTCAGGAAGGTCTTACACAACCTGTTGCTCATTAAAGGTGGGTCTATGGATTCATGAAAATTAGAAATTGCTGCCAATTGTACTTTGATGGTAGAAACTGAAGAGCCTTGATTGAAAAGAGAGGTCAGAAATTTTAGTACTTCTGCCACGGGAGTAGAAATGGGGTCCAGGCCCCGGAGTTGAGCCCAAATAGCAAACCTTTTCCATTTGCTAGAATACAGTTTCTTTGTAGTGGACTTGTGGGCTGAAGATAATATGTGCACAACATCTGGATCCAGTGTCTGACTCCTGACTATCGTCGGAAGAGGAGGAGCCAGGCCGTCAATTTTAAGGTGTGGAGGGACTGGTGTAATAGTCCCGACTGATGAATCAGAAGGTCTGGGACCTGATCCAGGAACCACGGACCTTCCAGAGCATGTTTCCGAAGATAGGGAAACCACACTTGATGAGGTCAGTAAGGAGCAATTAAGATCATCCTGCTCCCTAAGAGAGATGCCTTTTGAATCACCCTGGGGAGGAGAGGAACTGGAGGGAAGGCATAAAGCGGGCCGGTGGGCCAAGGATGGACTAATGCATCCATGGGGCTCTTCCCCGGAGCCGGGGTTAGGGAGAAAAATTCTTTGCACTTCGCATTCAGAGGAGTCGCGAAGAGGTCGCAACACGGAACTCCCCATTCGCTGAAAATCTGCCTTGCAACTGTCATATTCAGAGACCATTCGTGAGGAGAGAGGATGGTTCTGCTCAATCTGTCGGCTATGACATTGGCCTTGCCCGGTATGTGAGTAGCCACTAGGAAGCGTTTGGTCGAGACTGCCCACTCCCAAACTCTCATGGCTTCTCTGCAAAGAGGATAGGATCTGGTCCCTCCCTGTTTGTTCAGGTACCAGACCACTGACATGTTGTCTGAGTGAACAGCAATTACGCCCTGAGGGAGATAATCGTGAAGGCTTGAAGGGGCAGGAGTACTGCCCTCATTTCTAAGATGCTGATGTGAAGAGGAGTCTCTTCCGGGTGCCATTTGCCTTGGACTGACCTGCCCAGGGAATGTCCCCCCCACCCCATCTGGGAGGCGTCCGTGGTCAAAGTGGCCGCCGGAGGAGGAAGAACAAAGTGTCGTCCCTGATCCAAATTGGAGGACACTAGCCACCAGCGAAGGTCCCGTTTGCAAGATTCCGTGATCCATATGAGATGATTGAGAGGGAGTTCCTGAAAGGACCACTGAGTTGAAAGAAGCCACTGGAGGATTCTCATGTGCAACCTTGCCAAGGGAACTAGCAGAACTGTGGCAGACATGGATCCCAATAGCTGCAGGACCATTCTGGCTGGGGCTTTGGACCTGGGGAGTAAGGCTCGAACTTGATTTTGAATGGTTTGAATTCTGTCTGCAGGTAGATAGACCCGCATCTGGTTTGAATCTATCTCTACCCCTATGAATCTTATTCTTTGAGATGGCCGCAACACAGACTTTGGCCAATTGAAGGTGATTCCAAGGGCATTGCCCAGTGATATAGTGGCTTGCAGGCTCCATGAAGTAGATGCTTGGAGGTGGCAGTTAGGAGCCAGTCGCCTTGCTGAGGAAACACCTGGAATCCTAGACTTCTCAGGTGAGCAGTCACTACTGCCAAGCATTTGGTGAACACCCTGGGGGCTGTGGTGAGACCAAAGGGCAGCGCACGGAACTGAAAATGACTGCCTCCTAGGCTGAAGCACAGATGTCTCCTGGACGTTTGATGTATTCTGATATGATAATACGCGTCCTTGAGATCTATGGAGCACATCCAAACACCCTTCTCCAACAGTGGGAGAATGGTTTGTAGAGTGACCATTCGGAACTTGGACTTCTTGACTGAACGGTTTAGGTTGCTTAGGTCCAAAATGGGCCTCAAGTCCCCCGTCTTTTTTGGCACCAAAAAGAATCTTGAGTAAGTCCCTAATCCGATCTGGTCTGCGGGTACCGGTTGGATGACTCCTTTTTGCAGCAGCTTTGAAATTTCTGAGGCTGCGGTATCCCGTTGACTGGGTGGCGGGTCCGGGATTTTTTTGGACTGAGGGGGGGGGGGCGAGAGAATGGGATGGAGTAACCTCCGGCGATAATCCGAAGCACCCATCGGTCCTGAGTGATCCCTTCCCAGGCCTTCAGGTGCTTGAACGACCCCGACTGGCTCCGGAGCAGCACAGCCGGGCAATCCCTCAGGGACTATGAAAAGCTGAAGAGCCACGAAAGGACTCGCGGTCTCCAGTGTTACAAGGGCCTCTGCCGCCTCTGGGACGGCGTCTTCTGAATGAATTTCCCCCTCCTCTGCCTCTGGAGGGGGAACCTTCCTGCTGAGAGGGGTAAGACTTCTGAGATCTACGGAACCACATTTTCCCTCCTCTTTTAGCCTTGGGATAAGGCCGAAAGGGAGTGGAAAATCGTGCCCCTATGGCAGTCAGAGTCTTACCCTCCTGTTCACAGCGGGTAAGTGTGTCTTTTACCTTGGGTCCAAACAGGGAGGACCCATCAAAGGGGGTGTCGGCAAATGAAGACTTAAAGGCCTCTGCGAAATGACACAGGCGGAGCCAGGCTTGTCTCCGTAGAGCAATGCCTGTACCCGCCGCTCTACTCGCCCCTTCGGCCGCATACGAAATGAGCCTCATGGACGAGTTTGAAATGGACGACATTGTAGCCAGCTGAGAGCCAACCGTCTGGGCCAGCTCCTCAGGCAGGTTACCTAAGAGGGTATCGGATAGCTCCTTAATCAGATCCCTCTGAAATCTCGTAAAGTGCGTCAGGTAGTTCAAAGACCTCAGAGTAAAGGCCGCTGAACTAAGGGTGCGCTTACCGTACTGATCCATGCTCCTAGACTCCTTATTAGGAGGATGGACAGACGTAGAAGCCTCTGCTACATCTTGCTGGGTAGCAGATGCCACCACCATAGCATGTACAGCCACACCTTTCGTAAGGAACTCTTTATCCGGGGGCGCCGAGAGAAATTTGTTCGGACGAGCGGGCACTGGTTCCACAGAGTCTGGGTGTTCCCACGCCCTTCGACAGATCAAGTCCAAGAGCTCGTCGAAGGGCGGAGACACCCAGGAGGCGGAGGGCTGAGCCCCGAAGGCCTTCAGGAACACCGGCTCATCAGCAGAGGGAGGTTTGGACTGCCAGCCGCCTTGTTGTTTTAGGGCTTCCAGGATGTCCGCAAAGGAGACATCATCCGAGGACGACTTGGGGGACCCCTCTGCATCATCGAGATCAGTGTCAGATGTCAAAGACTCGTCAGGGGAGTCAACGTGCTTCCTCTTGCACGTTCTCTTCCTGGGAGGTTCTTCCGAAGAGGCTTCAGAAGGACCTCCAGGAGGGGGAGAAACCCCAGTGGGGGTAACCTGAGGCCCAGGGGCTCCGCTGTCTACGGACAGGGGGACTGCCAATGACCCAGTCTCCAAATGTAGGGAAGGAGCTGGGGAAACTGTGGAGGTAGCCAAGGAAGATTTGGCTAAAGCACTCCTCATAGCCCTGAAAGCGGGACCACCAGAATCCTGGGAGGGTCCCCCCTCCGTGGCCACGACAGTGGACGGTACTCCCATCGCCGACGCACCAAGAGGGAGACTTGGGACCGAAAGCATCAATCCCGAAGCCTCCCCCCCCAGGGCCGAAGGAAGAAGTCCGTGCACTGAACTCCGACCCAAGAGCCGGAGTCGGAGCAAGGGTCGGGCCCGACCCTAACACCTCCACTGGTTCCACCAGCACCTGCTCCAACGGTGCCGAAGCTGTTGGAGGAGGAAATACAGTAGGGGAGTGGACCATCGGCTCCGAAGCCAAATGGGCTGGAGCCGAAACCATCTTTTGGAACACCAGAGACTGGAAGAGTCGAAGGAGCACCCTGTCGATGTCCGAATCAGACATCTTGGATGATCTCGAGGATACCGATCAGGCCCGAACCGATTTCTCCATCGGCTCCGAAGGGCTCGGGGACCGGCTCCGAAATGACTCAACAATTATCGGCTCCGAGGAAACTTTCAAGGAAATTTCCCTCTGTGCCGATAAGGACTTCGGCTCCGAGGGGGATGAGTCTGAGCCGATGACCCTTATCGGCTCCAATATCAGTGGAGCCGATGAGGGTGACCCGCCTCTCGATGCCCCAGACCTCGGCTCCGAAACCAGAGGGGTCGAGGCTGGAGGCATCGAGGCAGACCGTTCCGACCGCGGCTCCGAAGTCCATGGAGCCGATGGAGAAGTCTGCTTAGTTTTCTTAGCAGTTGGTTCCGACTGACTGGTCGGAGCCGACGCTTTCCTCTTTTTAGAAGGAGACGGAGAGGAAGATAAAGCCTCCTCGAAGGAAGGCTTGATTAATCCTTTGAGGATTAACTTGTTTTTCCTCTCCTGGAGGACTCTGGAGGAAAACGCATGGCATGCACTGCACGATTCTTGCATATGTTTAGCACCTAGACAATAGATGCACGAGGAGTGGTCGTCCGTTATGGACATTTTGAAGCCACACCTCGTGCACTTTTTAAACCCAGAGGATTTATGTTCTTTAGACATAATCAGGTTGAAAAACAGATCACCACACTAAACAACAAAGGGTTTGACACACGAGAACAAAAATATGTATGCCACTAGCTAGTGTAAATATTTAAACTAAAGAACTTTTTTTTTTTTTTTTTTTTACACACAAGATCTGTGAGAAAGAGAAAAGGAGAAAAGGAGGGTCAAGACCCTCTAACTTAAACGGGTACTTGACCCACACACAACCACTAAAGTAGTAGTAACCACAGGGGAAGTCCCCTCTAACTTAAACGGGAACCTTCTCTGACAGGAAAAAACATGAAAATTTCAACTAAATTCCAGAAAAACACTCGTACACAAAGAATAGCCGTTAAAACAGCTTTTGGGTTTAAATGAAGCAAATACTGACAGGAAAAAAGCCTAATATATAGTACTTAGCCCAGCCAATGTTGAGACCACGTCCAAGCTCTGTAAGCGGCAAACGAGATCTGGGGGATTAGTGGTGGTGCACCCTGGGATAAAGATAGCTCAGCCAATTAGAGGCCTCGCTCTATAGCATAAGCGTGCCGAGTCGGAGCCGAGGGATCGGCTCCGAACCCATCAGTCAGAATGTAGGCGAGATAGGATCACATAACATCTTTGTCTGTTTTTAGAAGCAGGTGAATGAAAATATATCTCAAGAGATTTTGACTCAAAACTGTCCTCATACATGCAGCAACTGGAAAACCACTAAACACTTCAACTTCTCTATACTCAGCAAATGTAATAACTTTGCACCTTTACATGGGTTCTGAAACCTCCATGAAGCATCACTTAAAATGTGCTCTCTTGGGATTTAACGTCATCTGAATTGCAGTAATGATTTACTGAATGAAGAACAGCAACATTCATCCATCTACAGACCCCGGAAATTTTAAATCCATAAGTTTCACTAGTCTCATATGCAAAGTCATGAAAAGAATTATCATGTAAAAGATCAATAATGACACAGGAAATCTCCAGACAATGGACCTAGCCTAATTTGGTTTGGTCAATGCCACATCATGCCTACTCAACCTGGTGAATTTCTTTCAGGAGGTCACCAATGCAATGGATGAGGGTAAAATGGTTCACACAGACTACCTTGGCTTGACCAAGGTATATGACACAATACACCACTTGGACATTGTTGACAAACTCAACAGGTTAGTTATAAACCTCATCTCATATCTGGGGAAATAAGGTAAAAATGTCACATCCTGTGTATTACTGGATAGGCAAGTAAAGGCTCTTTTGCCACTAACCTGGTAATCACCTATTAACCCATGTCACCCAGTGGATATCCAGTTGGCTCACAAACAGGACCCAGGAAGTTAAAAGTGGGGAGTCCACCTCTACAAAGAAGCTAATCACAAACAGAGTCCCTCAGGGACCAATTCTGGAACCACTCCTTTTTGGCATTTACTTCTCTGAAGTCAAGGCTAAAGTCAAGGGCCTCTGGCTGATTAAATTTGCAGATAACTGTAAATTAGAAGCAGTTATAGAATCCCCTACTGATATAAATGCTTTCCAGGAAGGGCTGACACAGGCAAATAACTGGTGTCAGAGTCAGGGACTACAACTGAATGCCAAGAAATGCATAACAGTATCCTTCAGGAAGTCAACCACCCCTGGTAACTAGTGACAACACATCCCTAACAGCTGACCCAGTAGTTAGGGATTTGGGGACACACACAAACAGTAATCTAGCCTTGGACCATTACATGTTTACAGTAGTGAGGAAATCATTCCATGCTGTGCAACTTATAAACAAAATTACGGCAACTAAATACAAGGACGTCATTGTTCCACTGTATTTGGCAGTCATTAGAGCTAACACTGAGTACAATGCTCCCTTTGGTATGTACGTAACCAGACATATCCAACAATTGGAATGTGCATAGAGGTTCCTCACTAAAAGAATAAAGGGAGTAAGTAACATGTCCTCTGCAGACTGCCTCAAGTACCTCCTCTGTACTCTGTCTCCAAAAGGCTACTGAGGTAAGACCTATGCCTGGCATACAAGGCTTTATCAGACCCAACCCCGACGGACCTCCTGCATATCCACAAAACAAACATCACCAGAATTACTCATTGTAAAGATTTAAACCTTGCCTGTGATATAAATAAGACTGCAGGACAGAAAGGTTTATATTCCAGAGACTACACTTTCTCTGGAACAGGCTCTCCATGCATGTGAAGCATAGTTCCTCCCTAACTCAGTTCAAGGGGTGTAAATTGGACAGGTAGACGGGGAACAGGTAATTCATCACTGGTAATGCACTTATGTCTCTAATGTCTCACGGGCATCTGCTTATAAATGTCTCATCACCCCCCCTCCCACCTTACACTTATCAGGGGTACAGAACTTGTAAGAGATTTGGGATGCAAGGCAAGGCTTAAAAAGGCCCTAGTGGTCATTAAGCTAGTAAACACCTATGAAACTATGAACCTGGGCCCAGAGAAACTTCCTCATCATCCTGTCCACATCTGCTTCAGTTAGACTCCTAGTTGACCTGAGGGATGAAGAGGTTGAGGGTGGCATGGAAGCCCTTTGAGTGGTCTCCTCTAAGAAAGGCGAATGGATCCTTGAAGGTATCAGTTTCCGAAGTGAAACAAGTGGAATGGACCAGAGTTTTAGACTTGACTCTCAAACAAATCCACCTCAGTCTTCACAAAAGATTTTTTAGAACGAGGGGGAGCTCCAGTTGAAGAAGAAGAAGGGAGCAACCCTTTCAACACCAGTTTGTTATGGCACTCAACCAGCACCCAGTGATTCAATCCTGCACAGATTTCACATTCCACCTCATGGTGTGCCAGTCCAAGGCAAAAGATGCATTCCTGACGGGCATTTGAATTGGAGGTATTATACCCACAGGAAGAGCATTTTTTGAAACAAGTAGGCTTGTTGGCCATAGTGAAAAAAAGCTACTCAGGAAAGAATGCAGACAAGCACAATGCCAGAAAAGGTATAATAGGGGAGAAAAGGGAAAAGCAACAATGATACAAGACATGTACCCAGAACAGGTAGCACTAGAAAGACAAGGGAAAACTTACATAGGAAAAAGTAAGGCATGAGGCTTGTAAGGGAGAAGAAGCAGTAAAAAATAACCTTTCTGTAACATATATAAACAGAAAGAGAGAAGAGAGATAGGAATCTATGTGATAACATCAAAATTACATAATGCAGAACATCATATGGTAAAAGACCATATGATCGACTTGCCAAAAAGTCGAATACTAAACAGCAAAAAAAATCTACATTTTTGCTAAGGAGCAAGCCTCCATGCAACCCCCTAAAGCCCCTGCATATTACATATACCAACTCCGAAATCGCACTACAGAGGGGAAAAGGGTAAATTCCCTGATCACCACAGTACAGCGATCTCCATACATAAGCTGCAATGTTCTCTCAATTTGATCATAAGGATCTCGACCACATGACATTCAATGTTCTGGAAATTCAATCTTCTGATATGGATCCATATATATCTATATCTATATATATCTATATCTATATGTACATATATATGTATTAGCATATATATATATATATATATATATATATATATATATATATATCTGTATATATATATATATATATATATATATATATATATATATATACATATATATATATATATATATATATATGTGTGTGTGTGTGTGCATGTGTATGCACATACATATATATATATATATATATATAGATGAACACACACACACACACACACACACATATATGGGTCTACTTTACTTACCCGAACAGCCACATCAACAACTTTCACTTTGCCGAGGACCATTGTGTGAAAAGAAGCCACTGAAGGATTCTCATGTGAAAGCGTGCTAAGGGAACTAAAAGAATGGCTGCTGCCATGAACCCTAGAGCTTGAAGAACATATTTGACTTGAATTCTTTTGCTCCTCAGGAGACGTGACATCTGTTGTCGAATAATGGAAACTCTTTCCTGAAGCAATTTTACAATCATTTTTCTTGTGTCTAGCTCTGCTCCTATGTATGTAATAGATTGACAGGGCAACAAGGCAGATTTTTCAAAGTTTATAGTGATGCCTAATTGAGCACAGGATGTGATGGTGTAATCTCGTGCCTCTATAATTGTCGCCTGGTGGTAGCAGTGAGGAGCCAGTTGTCCAGATAAGGAAACACCTGGAATCCTAGACGTCTCAGGTGAGCCGTAACTACTGCCATGCATTTGGTGAACACCCTGGGGGCTGTGATGAGACCAAAGGGCAGAGCTCTGAATTAGTAATGACTGGTCCCTAGCTGGAAGCGTAGAAATCTCCGGGACCATCTGTCCATTTTTATATGATAGTACGCATCCTGAAGATCTATGGAGCACATCTAATTGTCCTGACCCAGAAAAGGGAGAATGGACTGCAGTGTTACCATCCGGAACTTTTCTTTTTGTACAGATTTGTTTAATTTGCTGAGATCCAGAATTGGTCTCCAGTCTCCTGACTTTTTAGGCACTAAAAAGAATCTTGAGTAAGTTCCAGATCCTACTTGGTCTGCGGGGACTTCCTGGATGGCTCTTTTTTCTAGCAGTCTTGAAACTTCTGTGACTGCCTGATCCCTTAGATTGGGTGGAACATCTGGGATGGATTTTTTTGAAACAAGAGGGGGTTGATGGAAGGTAATCTTATAACCTCCAGATATAATGGATAGTACCCATTTGTCTTTTGTAATATTTTGCCAGGCCTTCTCCCGACTGCCTCCAAAGTTGAGCAGTCGGGTATCCCTTCAGGGATGTTGATAGGAATTGGAAGAGAATGTATCTCTGTCATCCTGATTTTGAGGACCCCCTTTGCCACGAGGGTGGCGTTTGCCATTGTTATTGTTTCCCCCTCTGCCCCAGGGGAAAATTCACCACGTGCATCAGGCAAGGTCCCTGGGATTTTTAAAACCATATCTTTCCACCCTTCTGACCCTTTGGGTATGGTCTGGTAGTAGTGGAAAAATGGACTTCCACATCAGAGAGTGTCTTGCCTTCCTGCTGGCACCTGGTAAGCATGTCTTTCACATGAGGCCCAAAGAGAGAGGAGCCATCAAAGGGGGTATTGGTGAAGGATGCTCTGAAAGGTTCCACAAACTGACACAGCCGCAGCCAAGAATGTCTCCTAAGAGCCATTCCTGTTCCTGCAGCTCTGCTCGCTCCATCGGCTGCATATGAAATAAGCCTCATGGAGGAGTTGACTACTGAATTTAGAGTCACCAGCTGGGTAGCTACCTTGGCTGAATCTCCCTCAGCTGTGGGATCTTGTAGGGTATCTCCAAGCTCTTTTAGGAGATCCCTCTGAAGTCTAGTAAAATGGGAAAGATAGTTCAGGAACCTAAGGGAGAAGGTCGCTGATAAAAACATTTGCTTCCCATATCTGTCCATCGTATCAGAGTCTTTATTCGGTGGACGGACAGATGAGGAGGTTTCAGCTAACTCTCTCTTTGTGGCTGCTGCTACCACCATGGCATCAACTGGGACACCTTTAGTCAGGAATTGTTTGTTTTGGGGAGCTGTGATAAATTTATTGGGTTTCCCCGGGACAGGTTCCATGGAATCTGGAGCTGACCAAGCCTTTTGCGACACTACAGACGTGAGTGGATCAAAAGGCGGAGACAGCCAGGAGGTGGAAGGTTGGGAACCAAATTAGTCCAGGTATACAGACTAGCCCTCGGAGGTTCTAGGGTAGTCCAGCTACGCCTCTGCCTAAGAATCCCGAGGATGTCCTAAAAGGAAACATCTTCAGAGGGAACTTTGGGGACCCCTCTGATTCATCCAGGTCTGTATCTGAGGTGACAGACTCAGGGGAGTCTTGGTGCTTCCTCTTGCACTTTTTCTTCCAGAAAGCCTGCTCAGAATGCTCTGGAGAGGTTTTGGAAGAAGAGGGTTCACCCAATGGGGTGTCCTGGGGCATAGGTTCCCTATGCTTTGGGGCTGGAGGAGGAGCAGAGGTTGTCACAGGCACCAAGGGGGACGGAGCCGATGGGACCAATACTGGGGCTGTCTGTGGGGACAGCACTTTCTGCATGACCTCGAAGGAGTCACAGTCTCGACACAAAAAGGGCTCCGGCTCCAAAGAGACAGGAATCCCACTCTGCGCCAAGGGCGATGGCTCTGAGGCCAATGTGGGAGCCGAGCTCAACTGAGCCAAAGCTCCGAGAGGGAGAGCGGGGTCGGACAAGGGTCCAATGCCACTTCCCCCTTTGGAGCCGACCAGAGAGCTTCAGCACCCAGACACCTCGATGGGAGGAAGAACCGTGGTAATCGAAGCCAACGTCGGAGCTGAAGAGGATGTCATCGGAGCCGAAGGAAACACTATTGGAGCATCCATGGACTCCGGCTCCGAATTAAGCATAGTCGGAGGAGGAATCGAAATCGAAGCGGATGGAGCCGAAGCCTGTTGAGGCAGGCTCGAAAGCATTTTTACAAGGGCCTGTGACTTCAGCAACCTACTGACCACTCTCTCCACATCCTGATCCGATAACCTCGAAGATCGAGAGGAGTGGGAAGATGAGCGATGACTGGCTTTGCTCTGAAGTAAGGGTGATTGTGGCACTGTGCGAATCGGCTCCAATGAAAGAGACCTAGCTCGTTTGTGGCTCTGAGATGGTTCTGAAGTAAAAGGTGGAGCCGACGGAGGAGTAGTCTTGTCAGTGCTAGAGGGCACCGACACACTTGGTTTGTCAAGCTCACAGGTTGGTTCCAAACATGGAGCCGACGGCTTGACTGGTTTCAAAGATTTCAATGGCTGAGATGCTTTAGCCAGAGAATCCTGTTTTAACAATCCACAGAGGATTAGCTTGTTTTTCCAATCCTACAGGACCCTTGGACTAAAGGCATGACAAATAGAGCAAGAGTCCTGCAGGTGCAGAGCCCCCAAGCAGTAAACACAACTAGTGTACCTATCTGCCAAAGACATCTTCTGACAGCATGAGTAACACTTTTTAAACCCTGAGGTTTTAACTTCCTTAGACATTTTGAAGTACCACAAAAAGACACACTACAATAATAAACTATAAATTATATTAATAAAGACCTTAAAGGAGAGCCTCTAACTTAAACGGCTGTCCTTAAGGGGGGAGGGGAAGAACTCTCTAACTTAAACGAGTTCAGGGAACAACAGAAGGCCTAGCGACTAAGGGGTGATGGCCAATACAGCACAAAAACACAACAAAGGACAAGATAAGGGGTTTAAAACTAAAGAAACTTACAAACTACTATAAGAGAGAAAAACTATATCAATTTTTCAAGTAAAATATTTGACTTTAAATAGAGAAAAAAGTTATACTAAGCCTGAGCCAGTATTGACGCAACCTCGCAGCTAAAGCGGCAAACGAGATCTGGGTAGCTGACGCTGGGCATTTTGGGATAAAGGGTAGCCTCTAGCCAGTAAGAGCTCTTGAGCTATAGAAAGTGGCCGAGTCAGAGCCGAGGATCAGCTCCAAACCCATCCAGCAAGAACGAAGGCGAGATTGAACAACTTAACATCAAACATTTCTAGCCGTTTTTAAGCAGATTCCACCTTCAGAAACTAAATAAAACATCCAGAAACTGAAAACGATTCTTGAGAGAAACATTGGCTAAATTGCAAGTGTTTTGGATGGGATACCAACTCTGAGAGCCTCCCCTTGCTTCCTAGGCCCTTAAAACGACGATGGGAGCCATGACGAACACAGGAAATGCAAAAGAAAACCGGGTAGGAACTAAACTACAACTGCTGTTTCCGATGCATGCCTTATGAATGAGCTCCACCTCCTGGGACTCTGGTATGTAAATTCAATCCCCCTTCAAGCTCAAAAGGCTCCACTGTAAATCCAAAACGACCTGAAATGAAGGCGCAACAAGGCTAGGAAATGAATATTGTGTTAGAAATGTAAAAATCGATTAAAGCCAACTAAAAAGATAAAACCTGACTGAGAAGATGATCAGAAACCTGCAAAACAAGAATCTAATGTCTAAGGTACTGTTTCATTAAAACAATCACTGAGGCTTTGACTCTCTTATTAAGACTAATTATGTGGAATCCACCCTTAATTACTGGATGAGATACTGTCTGAATCTGCTTACTTAAATGCTATATGACAGAAATACTGTTGTCTGATTAAGATAACTGAGAGAATGACAGTAACAACACTTTAGAAAAGAGAGAATACCTGATCATACTAATATAGACTTTTTTCTTTTTGTTTAACTGCAGAAAGAATAATTATAACCTGAATATGTAGACTATAACAAAATATACAAACTTGAATTTTTTTTTCTCTTTACCTCACATTCTTACTTCTGTCTATAGGTGCCAATAACATAATTTGTGTGCATATCAGGCTGTTACAATAATCTGTATAACAACTAAAATAGGGGAAGTTCTTTAGTATAACAGATAGAAGGAGGGAAAGAGAAATCTAGGAAGAAGAAATATGTGACCAGGACAACCGTGGTTTAAAAGGCATGGTATATTGTTGTGTATTTTGTTTTATCTAACCGAGGATTTGAATACTAACATGTGGTTTACAAAATGTTTTATCAGAAGGATTAAGTCATAAACAAAAAAGTTATAAGCTATCTTTACACATTACTATAACTGTACATAAGTTAAAGCAAGAGGCAAGGGATATGATGCAGCAGTGCTTTTTTAGGGAACTAGTTTGGTAAGCTCTGTCCGTATTTTATATATAGTAACGTAAGGGAGATACCATGTTTTATACCTACACACAAAGAGAATACACAACTTAAAAAGAGAGGGAAATTTATAGTATACAACAAATTCTTATTATATTCCCCCGGTTATTCCTGGTCTAGGGATATTGTGGTTAGTCACAGAGAGGGGACGGAAATAGTTTGATGCTTTCCAAAAATACTCTACAGCAACACATACAAAAATCATAAATACAAGTTAACACATACATCAGGCAAAACAAACATTTTTAACACATAAATGTGGGAAATTGAGACATGGAACGTTAAAGGACTTCAAAATAAAGAAAAAAGGAAATTGTTTGTGCACCTTACCTTGAAATCCAAAGCCAATCTTATATTGATACAAAAAAATGCATTTAACTACAGAGCAATGGTCAGATACTGGTAAAAAGAAGTGGATAAGACAAATTATAGCATCAGAGGGTAAGACTAACAGTGCTGGTGTAACCATAATAATCAAAAATAAATTTCAAGATAAAATACTTGAAACTAAGAGTGATAAAGAGGGAAGGAGGTGTTATGTAACTTTCACCAACCCAGTATTACTCCCATAATAGTGCTTAATATATACGCACCCTGTAACAACCAACATCACTTTTTTATGTCACTTTGCCCAATTTTAAATCAAATTAAAGATCACTAAATAATAATTGGAAGTGACTGGATCAAAACCCAGAAAAGGACAAATCTAACCTGACCAAATCTCATAATAAACAAGCTACAATAGCTCTAAATGGATTTAAACAAGATTTTAAGCTGTATGACCCCTTCAAGTATGGGAATAATGACAATACAACCGGGAAGTTCACATTCTACTCCCAATGCCACAAGATGTGGTTGAGAATAGACTACTTTTTAATCTCAGACATACTTATTAACATAGATCCCTCAATAGTCATACACACCAGATTTTTCTCGGACCATTCCAAAGTTATATTGAATATCCACTGGGACAAAAGACGGTAACTAGCAGATAGTTGTCAAAACTGGTCATTAAATCCTAATCTGCTTATCAAAACAGATATAATAAAAGAAACTGAGGACATATTCAAAACATCCCTTGTAAATGTCCCCACCTCACAAGTCCCAATGGACATAGAATGGGAGGCGGCCAAAGCACAAATTAAAGGACTATTCATCAAAAAAGCAGCATATTATAAAAAAATACAACTAAAAGAGGAACACACCTTGAAAGAGAAGATAGAACAACTTGAAAGAGAATTATTAAATAACCCTAATAATCAAACGAAAGTTGATCTCCTAAAAACACAGAGAGACCTGTATATGCTAGCGAACAGAAATCTATCTTTTTATGAGCCAAGAATGTTAGCCAATTATGCAGAAGAAGCACAAATTCCATCCAGAGCTTTGACCAGAATTATTTCACAACATAAAACCACCTCAAATATAGTAGAAATAAATTACAGGGACAAAAACTATATAAGAAATGAAGAAATTTTCAAAGTATTCAAGCAAATATATTCTTAAATATGTGGAGAACAGACGTTACAAGCCTCTAAGGAAGAAAGGACTCTTTTTCTTCAAAAATGAAAATTTCCCGAACTAAACTTAGAACAAAAAAAAAATTAATGGAACATATTTCTATTAATGAGATAATCAAAACAATTAAACATTTGAAATCACACAAGGCTCCAGGACCGGATGGACTTACTTTAGAGTTTTACAAATCTTTCACTCCCATTATTGCTAAAGTACTATATCATGTGCTGGACTATATAATAAATAATAACATGAATGATATTCACTTTAACGCCGCCAAAACTATTTTCATATTAAAAGAACATGCACCCAAAAACCCAGATAGTTATAGACCCAGCTCCCTTTTAAATATAGATACAAAGGTCCTAATTTTGACATTCGCAAACAGACTAAAAAACCTAATAGAGAAAATCATTTCCCCAGAACAATCCGGGTTCACACCACAGAGACAGACCAGTGATAACATGCTAACATCGGATGCATTGATATCTTTTGCAAATCAGAAGAACATTAACATTTATGCAATGATACTAGAAGCCCACAAGGCATTTGATAGGGTCAACCTAGAATTCTTGCTTCAAACATTACCTTATTTTGACATACCTAACAACTTTGTACAGATTATTCAAATTCTCTATAGTAATCCCTATACATCTCTTTACATAAATAAAACATGGTCAAATAGAATTTCGATAAAAAATGGAACAAGGCAAGGATGCCCACTATCGCCTTTTGTATTTAACTTATACCTAGAACCACTGTTTTTTATATATTAAACAAAACACTCATCATAATCCCCCCTCAATACATAACCTCAAAATATATTTTTCCACTTTTGCAGATGATTTTAAATATATATTTCAGTACACCAAACTCCGATTTGACCAAAATAATAAACACAATTGAACAATTTTCCTAAATGTCTAATTACAAACTAAACCTTAATAAAACTAATATCCTCCCTTTGAGGCCAAACAGGCTTATTTCATTGATACCACTTTTAGACACCATCGAAATAAAGGATGAAATTAAATACCTGGGAATTACTTTTTTTCAAAACAATAAGGAATTCTACCAACATAACATAACTCTTAAATTGCAAAGCATTATGCAAGACTGTACAAGGTGGAACAATCTTAAGCTTCCATTTCTGGCCAAAGTCTCAATAATTAAAATAAACATACTACCTAGGCTAACACATATATTTATGACATCACAAATACCTATACATAATAAATTTTTTAAACAAATTCATACCTCCCTAGTAAAATTTATATGGGATCCTAAAAAGACCAGAATCTCGTACCAAAAACGAATACTCTCCAAAAACAAAGGGAGTCTGAATCTACCAGATTTTAAAACTTATTATTCTATTATCCACACTAACAGAATACCGAGAATAGCAGAGTATAACTCGTCAGCGAAAACTTGGCCACCGCCATGGGTGATAATATACTACAGATACATCAAATCACTAGGCATCAATCCCAAAGTACTTCCCTTTTTGAACAAAAAAGATCTACATGCGTACAAAATTACAGACCCTATAAAACATTCTATAAACATTTCATTCCTTAAACCTGGGGCAAGCTCTGATAACATTACAACCCCTCCATAAAAATCCTAATTTAAAAATAAATAAGATGCTAGATTTAGATTCCTTTCCCCGATTAAAAGAAAAAAGAATACAAGATATCTACCCACTACTTAATTGTACTATCCAAGAAATGAGAAATAATCTGAATCTACCTAAGTCTTACATCATAATGCTTAGACAAATCTAAGAGATGTGTTCCAGTTACCTCCAAAAACCTTACCATACCCAATAGTAACATGGAAAAATGCACTCTGCTCTGGGAGACTATCCTCATGACAAAGAAAACTATAACAAACTCATACAAAATGATAGGGGAAATCAAATTTCAGAAAGACCTCTTTTTCTCTAACTGTTGCAGGAAAATACAACCATCTTTGGACGACTACCAGATACACAATGCAATTAACCTAACACTGAAAAGCATACACCTTAAAAAAACTGTTGTACACACAGCTTATGATAAATAAAAATGTATATTTCACACCTGCATTACTACACAAATTCATTGCAACAAAATCACCATATTGTCCACACTGCAAGGATCAGATAGCAGATTTAATGCATATATTTTGGAATAGCAAATGCGTCTATAAACTCTGGAATTCACTGAAATTGCAATTACAAAAAGTGGGATATCAATCAACACTTACATGGGAATTTACCATATTACATATTCGCCCATCTAACATTTCAGTAAAATAAGCAAACTCACTTATAACCATATTCTCATTAATGAAACTATATATTCCCCCCTCAAATGGATAGACTCTATGAACATCTCTTGGGAGGGTTTTAAGAAAGTGGCTATTAAACACCTATTAGCTCACAAAATAGTAATGGATAAAAGAAACAAAAACAGCAAAACTCGAGCAACTTAGGAACAAACCTTTAATATCATACTAGCATAAAACATCATGCACACTATAGAGTAACGTGTTATACGGGAACCTAGCAATATACCCACAAATTCAAAACAAAATATGGTATTGCAAACATTAATGTATGTGTTGTCTTTATATTGTTTAAACTTGTTTGAGAAAGCATCTATGTATATAGTGTAAATAGGTTTGTTATATGACCTTCATGTTTCTGTATTGACTACAGTGTATAACTTTCTCTTATGGTCATGTTGTAAATATGAAAATGTCTGTGTCTTTTATAAATGCAAAATGAAAATAAAAATTATTGAAAAAAAAAAAAAGAAACTCAGAAACAGAGCCGGTGAATTTGTTGTTTTGGGTAAATTCTAGTACTACAAGTGCACTTCCTGGATGCCAGCAAAAAAGAAATTCAGAGAAAGTAAAAGAAAATCAATCACAAAAGGTGAGTTAGAATCACTGGCTGCAAAAAATCCTGCAGCTGTTCAGCAAAAAAGCAACTGAACTCCATCTTTGGTACGAGATATGACTTCCAGTAATCTAGAGGGAAAAAATAAGTCAAATGTGCTCAGAGCTGTTTAAAATAGATGAAACTCTGAAGGAGTGTATCAAATTAAATAAAAAAGGCTTGAAAAAATGGAAGACGCTTTAAACAGATAATCAGATGAACTAATAAAATGTCAAAAATCAAAAGGATGAAAAGAAGAAAAAGACTGGCTGAGTAGGAGACTGCTCAAGAAGAGACATTTCAAAAAATAATAAAATTAGAGGACAGAGCAAATAGGGAAAACCTAGGATTTTCTGCTGTACCAGAGAAACTGGAAGGAACAGCCTGTACAAATTTTATGAAAACACAAATAAGCAACTGAAATGGTATTTCACAGCAGGAGTTGTTAACTGAAAGGGCACACGATGTGTATGCTCCTTACCTGGCCAACAGAAAGCAATCCAGACCTTTAATAGTAAAGATGTAATCTTACCAGCAGAAAGAGTGTATTCTGACAAAACAGTGGCAGGAGGAAAAGTACTAGAAGTGGGAGATGGTAGAGTGTGGAAAATGATTACTCACTGTACACCAGTCAGAAGAAGAATACATTTATTCCAGCAGTCAGGGAATGTTTAGAAGAAGCTTTGAGATTCAAGCTGCTTTATCCAGCTGTTTTCAGAATATTTTTTTTCCTATAGCATCAAAATCATTTTTTGATACAGAACATGTTAAGTAGGAAATACAAAAGCTTGTCAAACAAAAAAGTCAGCTATCAAACAGAAGGGGATTCTCCTTCTTATTCTTCTATTAATAATGTCCACTGAGAGACTATGCCAGTTGAACCATTTCCAAATGTCCAAAAGAAGATGGTTGAGAGATGAAAAAAAGCACAAGAGTTGATTAGAATAACCAGGACTACATTGGAAATGAACCAGAGACTGGATTTAGAAGATGGAGATTAAGACGAAGTAAACCTGAAACTCAGAAAATGAATAAATGTGGGGATACAAAGCATTCATTACATTTGTGAAATATGAAGGAACAACAAAACCAGGACATATTGGACTTTCTGACTTTGTTAAACTTGCAGGGGACCCAAAGCATATGCAAGGAACGTTTAATAATCCGCTGACGTCTCGGCTTGTATGCCTTCACAGGAGAATACATGGTATCCATTACACTCCATTTTTATAGTATACAAATTAATCTAATTAAACAATAAATCTATTAATCAATCACATGTTCATCTAATACAAAAAAACTTAAAGTAAAACTATCCAATTAAAATCAACATTAATTCCTTGTGGTGCCAAAGTATCAAATTTTAAAATAGAAATAGCTTCCTTATACAGAAGAGTATTTTTAATATTCTTGTACAAGTAGTTGTCAGATACTTTTTTCTAAAATTGTCCCTAATAAACCCCCTGACTGACTCTGATGTGCATAATAAAAATGTTCTGCTACTGAACTAGACATTTTAATATTTTCAATATCCCTAATGTGCTCCAATAATCTAACTTTAAAAGGTCTTTTCGTTTCACCGATATAAAACTTGTTACAGGGGCATTTAAGCACATATATCATGCCCTCTGTGCCACATCTAAAACATCCTTTAACATTAAACTTCCTCCCATATATTCTTTCAAAGTCTGCAACAATATGTCTGCAAGCTTTACATTTACCACAGACCTTTTAAAGTTAGATTATTGGAGCACATTAGGGATACTGAAAATATTAAAATGTCTAGTTCAGTAGCAGACCAATAGCCTAGTACCTACATATGAACCTATGAACATATACTAATTCTGAGAGAAACTTCAATAGTGACAGTAAAAGAAAAAAGATAATAATGGTAGGTTTGCGTTACTAATGGACTCCTCTCAAGGGAGGAGTATTATAGGTTCATAGGCTGGTACTAGGCTATCGGCCCTAGGGCCTATACAAGCCTAGCCATAACAATTCCCTGGCTATCTCTTCCCACAATATTTACTTCCTGGACCCCTGTCTAGCAGGGCGACTGACGTGATCCCTGGGGTGAATTTCCTATCTCCCATCCAGTCGTCAAGGTTCCTTTTGAAGATGGCCAAAGAGGCGCTCTTCTTGACATGTATGGGCAGTCTATTCCAGAGTCTGGGGAGTTTGTGGGTCAGGAACCTATCCCTCCAGCATGTTTTGTTCATTGTGTTGACAAGGTTTAGATCCCTGGAACATGTGGCTCTGAGGGATTGGGATTTCTTTAAGTGTAGCATGTCCAACAGCTCTGGGTTTGACATGGCCTTGTATCTGAGTAGACTATATGCGACAGAGTATAGCTGGAGTTTTTTTAGACGGTCAGAATAGGGCATCTGCTTTAGGCCTGTGATTCTTTTAGTGAGGTATTTCTGCGGCCTTTCCAGTTGCTGCAGATGTCTTGAGAGGTACATACCAAACGGGGCATTGTATTCTATAATGGGTCTAATAAGGGATGAGTACAGTGGAACAATGACCTCCTTTTTTCTAGATGAAAAGCCCTTAGTGATGAGGTGTGCCACAAAGAAGGATTTCCTGACTGTTGTGGCGATGTGGTTATCAAAGGTGAGATTACATTGGCATGCATTGATATTCTACCTAAAACTTCTGCAATGGAGGTTAAGAAAAATTTGGGAGAAATAGTCAGCCTTCAACAGGGAATATTACTTACAGGTGGGGACTGGAATTTCATTTGCAACAGTGAGGATGTATCAGACAGGCTTAGAAGGGAAAATATAAAAAAGAGTGTAGATGTGTAGAAATAAATTATGAAAATGTTTGGTATGGAAGATGCGAATTCAGTAGTAGGAGTTCAGAGAGAATTTACATATTCACCAAGGAACAAAAACTGAGTTAGGCTAAACAGATATTATATTTCACAGGGACATGCATTTAATTGAAAGTTTTGATATGCATCCAATAATTATTTAAAATTATGCGCCAATAATAACTAAAATAAAAATTCAGAGTAATGAAATAAAAATGAGACAATGGTGTTTCCCCACCCCATCTATTAAAAAGAGGAATTTAAGGAATGGGTAGTGGAAATTATTGAAGAGTTAATAGGGAAGATAGAAATTTCTTCTGAAAATATAAGCTAAGGAGTGGGATAAAATTCAAGGGGAGCTTAAAAATAGGGTGGAAATAAAAGAAAAATAGAGATGGTTAAGAATTAACAATAATTATTTAGAGGGACTGACAACAGTTGAAGTATTGTAGACTAACTGGCATTTCACAGAACAAGAAGATGTGCAATTGCAGAGTGATAAAGAGTAAATAAGGGACTACCTCAATAATATTAATGAGTTTAGAAAGACTGCTGTTAAAAAAATGTTTTTGACAATAATTCCAGAGAACAAAAACTTTTAGCACAATAGCTCAGGCAATAGAAAGCAGAAAGGGTTGCAGCCAAGCTTAGGGAGTTTACAACAAGGAAAATAACTAGAGATCCAGTAGGGTAGTAGGAATATTTCAGAAATTCTATGAAAATCTGTATAAAGCAGAGAAAAAGTGGAAACAAAGAAAAAATACAAATGGAAACATTTGTAGAAGAATTAAATATGCCAAGTTTAGAGGTAGATAAAGCTCAATTAGTAACAGTTAGGATACAAGGAGAGGAGATAAAATGGTAATGTAATGTAATGTATAACCAATCTACAGGAAAGTCCCCAAGAATACATGGTATTTCTGTGGAAGTTGGAAGCTAGGAGGGAAGAAAGTGATAACATCCTGGAAGAAAGAGATGGTGGCTGTAATACCTAAAGATGGTAAAGACCCATCAGATCCAACTTCACATAGGCCCCATTTCAATTCTAAACCATGATTATAAAGTGTTTATGTCTATAATGGCTAAACAAATGGCAAAGGTGATGGCAAAATCAACAGTTATGGATCAATGTGGTTTTATGGAGGGAAGGCAGACATTTGACAACAATAATAGAGCAATGATGATCTAGAAGGAAGAATCCTTAAGGAGAATAACAATAACCATAAAGAATATTGTATTCATAAAGTAGCAAAAAGTATTCTAAGAACTAAGTGAACATGGGGATGGAGAAAGGAGATTCTGCCAAAAGGATGACTGCAATTAGCAGTATAGAGAATAAGCAAGAGGGGGCTGGAATTTAATTCAGAAAACTTGCAACGGAACCAAGGTATTCTGAGCAAATAATTAGAGAGGGAAAGATAATGGAATGGGAAGAGGCCAGGAATTCATTTGGACTGCAGGCTAGAAATTAATTGCTTTTCTTATCAAGGACTGATATCAGAATACAGACCAAGAGAAAGAAATAGGGGGATCCCGAGGGAAAGACCATCACTCGTAGAGTTTTAGTAGCATCAGGAAGAGAAGCTGCTGTTAAAAAAGGGATAATTAGTAGACCATACAAAATACTGCATGATAACTATAAGAATCAATCAGATGAGGTTGTAAAGAATTGGGAAGAGAAACTGGATGAACAGTTCACTAAAAAACAATGGGGGGGATATATGTACTGCTCCCAAATATTCAACGAAGTCTAACAGATTTAAGATCTTTGCTTGTAAGTGCTTGCACATTATGTTTATACCCTAAGCAGACTTAAAAGAATTTTTCCTTGGCTAGATTTTAAATGTTGGAGGTGTGATGAGAAAGAAAGTGGTAACTGGGAACACATTTTTTGGGGGTCTAATGAATTGTTAGACTTTAAAAATTCTCTGTAGACTATTCCATCAGAAATACTGGGTGAGCAAATTGGTGTAACTAAGGCAATTATGTTTTTGAGCTGTGATACAGAATCAAAATTGCCTAGATATAGTAAGACCTTGCCAAGTTAAATTCTGCTGGCTGCCAAAAAATCAATTACTAGAAAATGGATATCTAAGTCTAAACCAACTGTACCAGAAGCAGTGAATATAGGAATAGAGATAAAACAACTGTAAGTGGGATCTTTAGAAAAGAGCAAGAACAAACTGCATAGAAAATGGGAATTATGGGAACAACACATGCAGAATGTTTTGCAGGAGGAATGAGGTTTAAGGGAAGGCAAGAATTGAATAAGCTATGTAATGTTTGGATGACAATGACAGTGTAGATTATACATGATGTATAATGTTTGCAACTGAAAATATGTCAATATGGTTTGTTTTCATTTATGTAAATATATGATTGCCTATGTCATAAGTGATGATTCAATAAAGATGTTTCTTATTAAAAAAAGTTTCTTTAACACTGATGTGCCTTGATCCATCTGAGTTACCACACAGTCCTTACACTTTTACCCCAGTGAAACTCTTTCCCACACAGAATCTGAGTTGTTTATTTGTACAGATCGTGTTAAGGTAGGCTGAGGAAAGGGAGCTATGGATCGAGAGACAAGTTATCCCTCCACTGCTGCAGTTCTGGCTTTACAAAGTCTAGAACTGGAATCTGAAATTCTAGGCATGGAGAATGTTGGGTCCAAATGTTTCTGAGGAAGAAATTAATCTTTCTCATATGCAACCTGACAGGTGGAATCATGGGGATCATAAAAGCCGTGAGACCCAATATCCTGAGAAATTCTCTGACAGAAGGTTGAGACTAATGAGAAAAGCTCAGGAATACTTCCAGATATTATTCCACTTTGTCATGAGCTAGAAAAAACATTTGATTGACAATGACTATAAGGCACCACAGAAGTACAACTGTGTGTGTCACAGTAAGGAAGGATTTTTGCAGATTTACTTGGAATCCTAAATAAATTAGAAGAGAAGTAATCTTTAAGGATGACTTGCATTTGTGTCAAGACTTTGCACAGATAAGCAAGCTATCTAGATAGGGAAACATGTGGCTACCCTTCAATCTGCCGTGTGGCACCTCTGGGGCTAGGAATTTTGTCAACACTCTTAGTGCAGCAGACTGCCCAAAGGGTAATGCAGAGAAATGATGTGACTCAGATTAACACAATCATAGGCATCTTAAAGCTGTGTGCTATGGGAATGTGATGATAAGCATTCCTTTATTTCTAAAGTCACTATACACAGTGGGTCTGGGATTAGTGCTTAGACAGATTGGAGGGTCAACATCTTGAATTTTGGAATTTTCACAAAATGACTGAGAATGAAGAGATCCAAAACTGGTCTCCAAGAATGATCCTTTTTTGGGACCAGAAACATTCTGGAATAAAAGCTCCAAGTCACAAAATGACACTATGAGCCTATAAAGCAAATCCTAACAATGGCAATCGAGGAACGCCTGCCAACATGCCTGGCATTCTTAAACAGATATACTGAACATGTGACAGAAATCAAGTAAAAACACTCAAAATATTATTAATATCGAAAACTAAGTGTGGAAGGGTTCCCCAAAACAGGGCTTATCTGTCTGACAGGAAGCCTTGACCAACTGCAGCTCCAGAGAAACCTCAAAGCTGCATCTGCAAGAGATGGGAAGAAAGCACTGACATTTTAGTCACTCTGGCTACTTTTATAGTTACAAGCAAAAGGGCTTGGCCTACAGGCAGCCAAAGTGACAGGGTGGGAGGAGCTTAGAGCTTTGGGAAGTGGGCTGGTTGCTGTAACCTTGGCAGGATACAACCCATGAGTTACTGCAGCAGTGAGAATGATGAACACGGACAGTTCTTCAAGAATGCAACTAGTTCTACAAATTCCATAATGGTGGAAAAATCAGAAGGAGAAAGAGACATAATTTCCATTCAATACCATCTAATTCCTTTCAAGGCCTTCATAAGTTCTGTGACAGAGAAAAGAAGCAACCACTGCACGAGCAGCTGATGTTCATCTAGCATTCAGAGGGGGAAACACCCGAATAAACAATTCCAGTCCTGACCCCAATACTGACATACAAATAACCTGATCAAAAGGCTAACTACTGCTTCCTGACATAGCACACATCATTTGTGCCATGCAATACCATACTCTGAGCATATTCCAGAAGTACAGCATGTGTATTGACAAGATCAAGTGCCCAAAGCAGACACAACAAGGCCTGTGGGGACTGATTCAGCCTCCACTTGGGAGAGGCCCAACTCTCATATGAAGATTAATTAAGTCAGTGCTCTATGAATGATTTCAGACAAAGAGATATACAGTAATCATTGAAAGGAGCTCATATCTGGGACCTCAAGGGGCCCAAGTAAACAAGAGAAGGTAGTAGGCAAGTCCTGGACACTACTTCCAAAACAGTCCCAGAAAGGTATCTGTCCACTTCTGCTCATTCCTGTCCAAAAAAAACAGAAGTCATGTACTCACCATAACGTTCCATGTATGTTATCCATCTCGTCTTCATTCCATACTGGTTGGGTTCAGAACCGATCCTTGGTTACGACTAGGCCTTATTCAAAAGCTTGACGTCTTCAACTAGCTCATGGCTTATACCCTATCCCATAATGCTCTAGAATACTCCCCAGATCTTGTTTGCTGGTATAATAATAGAAGCATATAAGAGCTATGAAGAGGGTCAGAGAATCTTAGTCACCAAATGAATCTGCTGTAGGCTGGGGGAAGGAGGGTGGAATGTAAGAATGAAAGCAAGATGGATAACACACATGGAAGATTATGGTGAGTACATAACTTTTTTATGTGATGTTGTCCTATCTCGCCTTCATTCTGTACTGGTTGGGACAGCATCCGTAGCAGCATCTTTGTTGGGTGGCTCAAGGGAGAAGATTCTTCAGAACAGTAGACCCAAAAGAAGCCCTGTACCTGGAGGCCAAATCAACTTTGTAATGAGTAATAAAGGTATGAGGTCTTGCCCATGTTGCTGCAGCACAAATGGTATCAAATGGCAGCTTAGCCCAAAAGGTGGAAGAGGTATATATAGCTCTGGTAGAATGACCTCTTACATTGTCGTGAACTTGTTTGTTCTGCAATTTGTAGGTGAATGTGATACAATCTGACAGCCATCTTGAAAGAGTGATCTTTGTAAATGGAGTACCTTTCTTGCAGTCTGAGAAGGACACAAACAATTAGTCAGTCTTTCTAAAGTCCTTCATTCTATGCTAGCAGAAACATGATTGTCTATGTACATCTAGTTGATTTAGCATTTATGCTACCTTATTGCCATAATTAGGGAAGAAAATTGGTAAGTCTATGGATTGGTTTAAGTTTGATTTAGAACATACTTTTGGTAGAAAGGATGGGTTTGTTCGTAGAGACACTCTATCGTTGTGGAACAGCATATAGGGGGGTTTGTTAGACAATGTTTGTAACTCCGAAACTCTACTAGCTGAAGTGATAGCTATTAAAAGAATTGTTTTGCAAGTTAAAAACTTCATATCACAGGATGATTCAGGTTCAAAAGAGGGAAGAATCATACGGGATAACAGAAAATTCAGGTTCAATGATGCTAGAGGTGGTTTAATGGGCAGTCTTAACAAAATGGTACCCCTTAGGAAAGCTTTGCAAAGTCGTGGGACATCACATTCGGCCCCACTTCACCTATATGGAAGTTTGAGATCACTGCTATTTGAACATGGATTTTAGTTGCAACTGCCCCATCATAAAATAGTTTTGCGAAGAACTCCAGTATGGAAGACATAGGGGCGGAGAAAGGGTAAATATGATTTTTCAAGGCCCAGGAGGAAAATCTCTTCCATTTGCTGATATAAAATTTTCTCGTCGAAGCCTTATGAGAAGAAATCAAGATATGCTTCACTGAAGGAGAAAGGTCAGGTAGCCTGGCTATGTTTGGAATTGGAGCAGCAAGTCTATCAACTTGAGGGTTTGAAGAGATGGCTTGCATATGTCTGAAGATCTGGAATTGGGTCCAGAATCCAAGGCTCATCCTGGAAATGAGGCCAAAGGAAGGGGAACCAAATTTGACAAGGCCAGTAAGGGGCGACAAGTATCAAGGTCCTTCCCAAAATGCTGGCTTTCTTAAGAACTTTGGGTATCAATGTGAAGGGGGAGGTGTAGAGGAGACCCAAGGGCCAATCGAGTACAAGTGCATCCCTTGGTGATTCCCCGGGAGGGGGAATTAGGCCAAGATAGCTCCTGCATTTGGCATTCATGGACATGGCAAAAAGGTCACAGCAAGGCTGGACCCATTATCAGGAAATCATTTCCACTATCTCTTGTTTTAGGGACCACTCGTGAGGCATCAGAATCCCCCTGCTGAGTTTATCTGCTATCAAGTTGGATTTCCCCGGGATGTGCATTGTATTAGGAAGCGTTGGGAGGAGGTAGCCCACTGCCATACTCTCAGGGTCTCCCGACAAGGAGGGTAAGATCTGGTTCCTCCTTGTTTGTTTATATACCACACGACTGACATGTTGTCTGTATTGTAATGGTTCCTAGTGAAAGAGAGTCTTGGAATGCCTGCAATGCTAAAAGCATTGCTCTCATCTCTAGGACATTGTTATGCAAGTGGGCCTCGTGATCCTGCCAAGTGCCTTGGACTGTCTTTCCCTGATAATGGCCCCCCATCTGGGAAGCATCTGTGGTCACTGTGGCTATAGGCTGTGGAAGAAGAAAGGGTAGACCTAAAGTCACAAGAGTGGAGTGAAGCCACCAACGAAGGTCTTTCCTGCAAGATACTGTTATCATGATTTGGTGGGACATGGGTAATTCCTGCATGGACCACTGAGTGAACAGCAGTCACTGAAGAATCCTCATGTGGAGCCGTGCCAACAGAATCAAGGTTATTGCTGCTGCCATGGTGCCTAGTACTGTTCTTGCCTGAACCCTCCTCTTGAAAAGTAGGTATAAAACCTAATGCCCAAGGGCTTGTACTCTTTTTCTAGAGGAAGGTTTACCATCATTTTTGTAGTATCTAAGTGTGCTGCTATAAAAACGATACATTGAGATGGCAATAAGGCAGATTTTTCATAATTTATTGTAATCCTTAAATGAGAGCAGAGTTTCAATGTGGTGTCTCTCGCTCTTATTAATAGATGCTTGGTGGTAGCAGTTAGGAGCCAGTCATCTAGGTAGAGAAACACTGAGAATCCTAGGCGTCTCAGGTGAGCCGTGACTACTGCCATACATTTTGTGAACACTCTGGGGGATGTAGTGAGACCAAAGAGCAGAGCTCAAAACTGATAGTGACTGGCTCCCAGCCAAAAGCGCAAATGACTCCTGGATCACCTGTCCATTTGTATGTGGTAGCACGCATCCTGGAAGTCTACAGAGTACATCCAATCATCTTATCCCAGAAAAGGGCGTACTGACTGCAGTGTTACCATCCAGAACTTTGACTTTCTTATTGCTTTGTTCAGTCTGCTGAGATCCAGGATGGGTCTCCAGTCCCCTGTTTTCTTTGGAACTAAAAAGAACCTTGAGTAAATTCCAGATCCTATTTGGTCTGTGGGGACTGTCTGGATGAAGATTCTAGCAACTTCGGTATTTCTAGGGTTGCCTGTTCCCTTTGACTGGGTGGAATGTCTGGGATGTTTTTTAAATTTGGGATGGAGAAAGAAAATGGTATGAAGTAACCTCTGGATATGATGCTTTGTACCCATTTGTCTTTTATTTTTTGCGAGGTTTCTGGATACAAAGATAAGCAACCACCAACTGCCTCCAGAGATGGACAAGCGGGCCTCCTTTCAGGAGCGCTGGAAAGGCTTGCCAAGGAAAGATTCCCTGTCGCCCTGGTTTTGCAGACTCCCTCTGCTGCGAGGCTGGCATCTTCCATTACTGCTTCCCTCTCTGTCCATGGGAGAAGAGTCACCATATGTGTCTTGAAAAACTCTCTGGGATTTTCGAAACCACATTTTTCCTCCCTTTTGACCTTTTGGATAAGGTCTAGAAGGTAGGGAAAATGGATTCCTATGGCAGAGAGAGTTTTTCCTTCTTGTTCACACCTAGTTAGTGTGTCTTTGACTTTAGGCCCGAACAAGGACGAGTCATTGAAAGGGCCGTTAACAAAGCAAGACTTAAAGGGCTTTACAAAGTTAAACAAGCACATCCAGGAATACCTCCTTAGGGAAATTCCTGAACCCGCTGTGCTACTCGGTCCATCATCTGCATAAGATACGACTCTCATGGAGGAGTTTACCACTGAATTCAAGGTGGAGAGCTGGGAGGAAACTTTATCTGTTTCCCCCGCAGTTACTGAACCCTGGAGAGCATCTCCTACCTCCTTCAGATCTCTCTACAATCTGGTAAAATGGGTGAGATAATTCAGGGACCTAAGTCCAAAGGCCACTGAAGAAAAGGTGTGCTTTCCATATCTGTCCATCGTACAAGACTTTTTGTTCGGACAATGGACAGGAAAGGATATCTCTAACAGTTCCTTCTTGGTGGCCACCATCGCCGCCATCACCATAGCATCTACTGGAACACCTTTTGTAAGAATGTTTTTATCAGTGGGGGATGTAATGAATTTATTTGGCCTCTGAGGGACAGGCTCCACTGAGTCTGGGGACTCCCACATCTTTCAAGAAACTAGGTCCATTAGTTCATTGAAAGGCAGAGACATCCAAGTGGTGGAAGGGTGAGACCCAAAAGCCTTCAGGTAGAAAGACTCCTCCTCAGAAGGGGTGATGGGATTCCAGCCACCTGTCTTCTTAAGTATTTCTATGATGTATCAAAGGAGACATCCTCAGAGGGTGACCGTGGGAGCCCTTCTAACTCATCAAGATCTGTGGCAAATGTGATGGAATCCATTCTTTCTCTTACATAGTCTCTTATGAGAGACCTCTTCAGAAGGGTATTCTGGAGAGGTATTGGAAGAGAGGGGTTCACCCAATGGGGCATCTTGAGGCCTTGGGTCTCTGCATCTGTGTGGATGCAGTGGTGCCAAGACGGACACTGGTGCCTTTGGGGGAGGAATGACTGGACCTGAAAGTAGAGCTGTCTGTGGAGACAGTACTCTCCTCATCACCTCAAAGGCCCCCTGCCCATGATCTGAGGAAACTCCTGCCTCCAAAGAACCAGAAGGCATCCCCGCAACCAAGGGGGATGGCTCCCAGGCTGATGTAGGAGCCGAGCTCACCTGTGCTGAAGCTTCAAGAGGCAAGTTCAAATCCAACAAATGTCTGATCTCACTGTCCTCCCTGGACCCAAATGGAGAGTGTCGGCTCCTAGACTCCTTGAGCTCAGATGAAACTGAGGACGTCAGGGCCGAAGATCCTGGAATGGGTCTTGGCTCCAATGGGTCCACTACAATCAGCTACATACATTCCAACTCCGAAGTCCCAAGGTTGGGTCGGAGGAGGAGTCGATAATCACAGGGCAGGCTTAATTGGTTCTGAAACCCTCTGGGTTGGCTCCGATAAAAGTTTGGCAAGCGCCAGTGTCCTCAAAAGTCTCTGCACCATGCAATCCAAATCCATCATCTGAAAGGCACCTGGAGGATCAAGTGGAGGGAGCAGGAGATCTGGAAGTTTGTAAGACTGGAGATCTCAATGTCGAAGAATCCAGTTCCAGTTCTAGGGACTGGCTCCGAATTTGAAACACCAATGGTTCCGACACTGAAGGAGCTGAAGTGGAAGGCTTCCTGGGCCTGACAGGCTTGGGGTCCAATGAGGAAATTTTTGGCAACATTTTAGTCAGCTCAGACAGAGCCTCCAATGAAGTAGAAGAAGATCTTTTACCTGATCTTTCAGATTTTGAAGAAGGGGAAGAGGTCTGTTTGGAGAGACTCTGACCTTCTCCTATAGCTTCTGAAAAGGAAGTATTCAATAACCCTCTACGTATCAACTTATTCTACCTTTCAAGAAGAACCCTGTGGCTGAACAAATGGCAAATGGCACAAGATTCTTGAGGTGTACTGCTACAAGGCAGTACACACACAGTATGACCGTCAGTCACAGATATTTTCTGACTGCATTTAGTAAATTTTTTAAACCCCGAGGGTTTAGCATCTTTGGGCTGTTTTGACATCTGAACAGAAAAAAGCAAGTCAGCACTGCAACTACTATATATATATATATATATATATATATATATATATATATATATATAAAAACAAAGGTAAACACACTAAGGGAATAGCCCTCTAATTTAAATGGGCTGAGCAGCCCTCTAACTTAAATGAGCAAGCTTAGCTAATGGAAAAATATACCAAATAAAACTGTTTTTTAACAAGCTTGCTTAATAGGAATTATCTAAAGTGCACACTAAGGGAAAACCCTCTAATTTAAACGTGCTAAGCAGCCCTCTAACTTAAACGACCTAACTTAATTAAGAGATACATTAAAATAAAACAGGTCTTCAACAAATGAGCTTATGAAGAATTATCAAACACACACACACTACGGGAAAAAACACTCTAAATAAATGGGCTAAGCAGCCCTCTAAGTTAACTATCTAGCTTAACTAAATATAGAATATATAAATTCGCACAGCTCTCAAACAACAAGCTTGACAAAAGTTATGTTAAACACACGCTAAGGAAAGCCTGGATACGGTAGGAAAAGTAGGCCTTGAGATAAACGATGGCCAACAATGAAATAGCAAGGTAACGAGCACAGCAAAACTGCTAAAAGGTTCACTAATTAACTAATTTACTAAATGACTAACTAATCCCAAAGGTAGAAAGAACTATCAAAATTTTAGCAAGAAACAACAATTGTAAAGAATTCACTTAGCCAGAGCCAGTGTGAAGAATCCGATCTTGTTTAGCAGCAAACGAGATCTGGGGAATAACCTAGAGCAAGCTAGTTGAAGACCTCAAGCTTTTGTATAAGGCCGGGTCGGAACAAAGGATCAGTTCCAAACCCAACCAGTACAGAATGAAGGCGAAATAAAACAACATCACATCAAATGTTTTCACACTGAACCAAGAGATGAAGCATAAGCTACTGTAGAAGCAATGGACTTCATAACACAGCCATACCTGTATACCTTAGATTCAGTCTCTGAATACCTTTTGCTTGTTCTGCCATGGATCTCTCAATGCCCGTTATATCCAATGATCTTGTTCCATCAATTCAACTTAAGCATTATTACACAGAATAAACCTAAGGACTAGTGCAGATGCTGAAACGCCCTCACTAAATTAATCACTCACAGGACTGCAGCAGTTGAAGGCATGACAGACTTCATCATCATGCTGCTGTTCTAGGCAGAACAGACAGTGCTTGAACTGGTAAGGAGAAATGAAGTGATGTCTACTGTTATAGCTAAAAGATCTATAACTCTTAGACACTGTATACAGGAACATATGAAATAATGTACAATTAAAATGAGATCTACACTGTACAAAAGACTACAAAGAACTCTGGCCCACTGGGCTCTGAATACCAGTAAATTCCTGAGGAGGGATTTTGTGAGAAGGTCTAATGCCAAGGGGCACCTCACTATGGATGATCAGACTTTAAGCTAGTCACACAAAGAGGAAAAGATGCATCTAAACACATAGGTACAAGTCAGTCAGTAATGGATGCTCAAGATTTTCAAAAGAGTTATACAAATAGGAAAATAAATCATCCAGATCCCGAGGCACAGGTAAATGAGTAATGGCAAAGCACATATAAGGTGTATATTAACAAGCCTGACTTAACAAACATTTTTTTAACTTTTTGTTTTTAATGCATTTTTCTGTCTATTTTTTCCTTTTCTTATAATATAAAGTACATTATGGTAACAATGTGTGTCTGTTTCATTAGCTAAATGTTAAACTGCACAGTGACATCCAAATGTATTACCTACCTAATTTCTTGCGAATAAGAGCAGTACCTTGACTATCCCGGTTGTCTTGTCCATGCAGTGCAATGAATGATTTTTGTTTCAAGCTGGATTCTGTGGAAGACGTGGAGGTTTCTGTGAGGGAGTGTGTTAAAAAACAAGCCTGCAACTGATTGATAGCATCTTGTGCTCTTTTCTTTTCTTTTTTCAGCATGTTCACTAATATGTCTGAAGAAAATGATTAAGGTTAATACAACAGGCTTGACTTGACCCAGTGGCTAGCACCTTGTGCTGCAAGTTATGTTTTCCTTCTAATATTAATAAACACATAATGCCAAATAAGCCATAAATTTAAAATAGAAAACCAGGCATTACCACTTCAAATATCCCTACTTGTGGCTAGTTGAAAGAAACACAAAACTAGTGTTTAGCCTAATAGTGCTGCATCTTCCCACAAGGAAATCTAAGAAAGTAAAAACCTTTGTCTGTAATCCCATTATCTCATGTCAGCCTAACACAACAATTTTTTTTATTCACGTTTCTTTATACAGAATTATTATATCTGTTTTAAGTTCAATGAAAGCACAATTTCAAATTTCAGCTGCTTTTACTGTTAATGCTTTAAAGATTCATTGTATGGTATACACATTATGTTTACCCTGCATTATTGAGCTTGTACTCCAATAAAGATGGACTGCAGACTTCGTTATTTAACATGATAACTAATAACACATTTCTGAGTATTTTATGTTTAGTACAAAGAAAAGAGCAACTCAAATAATTACATTTTTCATTTTCTCCAATGGCAATCAATATGAGGTGTATGTTTTTATATAGTTACAACACAAGTAATCTCCGTGGTATCCCCGAAGTCTCAAACAACCCACTAAACAAGTATAGTGGGTCCAAAAACAAAACAGTGTAAGAAACATCTCTGTGTGGAAGATTTTCAATCCATATACATCTAGTTAATCACTGAATATTAATCAGATCAGATAATGGTAGCAAAAGTAGCGAACTTAAACTCGTCCTAAGTCAAAAAAATAGTAAAAAATATATAATATGAAATATTACACAGAAATACTAATTATTCGAAAGTAATCCAAGCAGGGTAGGCAGACTGCTTCTAGTCGAAAATCCTTTATTAAGTACACAAATAAGTGATCCAAGTAAAACAAAAATAACAGAGTAATAGTTTCCTCACAAGCTTTCTAACAATATATATATATAAATATAAATATAAATATATATATATATTTATATATATATATATATATATACTTTTTTATCAGGCAAGGGAGTGGTTTGTTGTGCTATAAAACAAAGTGTTATTGGTATACATGTTAAATTCACATCCCTTCCCCCATCAGTGTGACAGTCGAACTGGTACTGCTCTACTTAGTAGCTGTCATAATAATATAACCCTTATGTACTTTAAATAAAATTAATAATGACATGGTATCTCTTATTTAACCAGATTATTAACTCTGTGATTTTATCCAAGACAATATATTACATGGCTGGAAATATATAAACTTTAGACCATATGGCAATCTAAAAATATATATGAATATATATACACTTCGCATGCAAAAAATCCATTGTAAAAATCATATTCTTTTTCTATAACCTATTGTAAACAAAGATCACGTTTGTTCTTATTATACAATATTTTTGTAGATAGTTTTTAGGGTTCTTGTACACAGACCTGAAGAAGTCTAGAAGAACGAAAGTGATCTTTGTTAACAGTAGGTTATGGAAATAGAATATAATTTTTGCATGCAAAAAATCCATTGTAAAAATCATATTCTATTTCCATAATCTATTGTTAAGAAAGATTGCTTTCATCCTCCTAGACTTCTTCAGGTCTGTGTACATGAACCCTAAAAACTATCTACAAAAATATTATTGTATAATAAGAAAGAAAGCGAGCTTTGTTATCAATAGGGTATGGAAACAGAATATGATTTTTACAATTTTTTTTACATGCAAAGTGTATATGTATATATATTCATATATATTTTTAGATTGCCAGATTTATATAATTGTAGCCATGTAGTATATTGCCTTGGATAAAATCACAGACTTAATAATCTGGTTAAGCAAGAGGTATCATATCATTATTAACTTTATTTAACATACACAAGGGTTATATTATGACAGCTACTAAGTAGGGCAGGACCAGCTCGAATCATTATTAACTTTATTTAACATACATAAGGGTTATATTATGACAGCTACTAAGTAGGGCAGGACCAGCTCGAATGTCACACTGATGGGGGATGGGATATGAATTTAATGTGTATACAATAACACTTTGTTTTATAGCACAATAAACCACTCTCTTGTCTGATAAAAAGTATATATATACATATATATATATATATATATATATTTATAGTTAGAAAGCTTGTGAGGAAACTATTACTCTGCTATTTTTGTTTTACTTGGATCACTTGTCAAAGGATTTTCGACTGGAAGCAGACTGCCTACCCTGCTTGGATTACTTTCAAATATTTAGTAATTCTATATATTTAGTAATTCTATATAATATTTCAAATTATATATATATATATATATATATATATATATATATATATATATATTTTTTTTTTTTTTTTTTGACTTAAGACGAGTTTAAGTTCACTACCTCTACTACCATTATCTGATCTAATTAATATTCAGTGATTAACTACATATATATGGATTGAAAATCTTCCACACACAGAAGTTTCTTACACTGTTTTGTTTTGTATATAGTTAGAAACCACACCCTTTTATCAGAGATATGTACACCAATCATAGGTTCATTATACTGTGTATGAACTAGTGACTAACACAAAATTACAATAACAGAATTTTTTTGAGGAGTGGTCACTCCAGCAGTAAAAATGCAGCACTTTGGTTTATCCACTATACATGCTCATTTTTCTCCAGCAAGCTGTACTATTAACCTTGTGAAGGCCAGCACTGGTGCCATGCCAGCATTTATTTGAATCTTTTCTGATGTGCAAGGTACTGATTAACAGCCAGTGTTACAATAACAGTTTTACATTCCAAGACTCATATATGTGGGTACTGGAGTCACAAGAATACATGTTTGAAAAAGGAGTCTTACATATACTAAGTTCGAGAGACTGGTGTGTCAAGACTATTTACTCTCCTTTCACTGAGGTAGGGTGAACTTGGAGTTAGCACATTCAAGTAGCATGCCCCTCTTCAAAAAAATAATTTCACAGCCATTTTTTTCATCGCATAATTCTGTGACCCACAGTTACAAGTCTTGGAGTTACAATAAGAAGCACAGTGCTGCTTGGAGCTTTCTTTCATTCACTGGCCCAAACATGAGTATGCATTTAACATGCCCTACCTTTTGCACCAAATAAAAAAAAAGCAGAATTACTTAAAAAAAGATTAATTGTGCAACAAAATAAAACTATATATGGTATTCAAAGAAAACTGTGATAGCTTTAAGATCCACTGTTACTGTAAGTACATTACACAAATGTTACATCTCCTTCAGGAAGGGCTACTGTAACCATATATGTTTGTGTTAACATACATTTTTTGAAGGATTTGAAGTCTGAAATTCAAACGTATGTCATTCTTTGGGGACTTCAGTTCAGAGATCATCCCAGTGATTTTCAAAAAAACACACATTTTAAGAGGAACACACCAAAAATATGAGGCAAAAATCTGGACATTTAAGAGGTATGCTTCACTCTTCCTCTAAAACATTAATGTGCATGTACCATTCCCACAATTCCCATTTTTTCATACAACTTGCTCCTGCCCTTTTTCTAAAGATCTCACATCCAGTTCTTTTATCACTGTTACAGTATTCAATTCTTCAAAAAAGTTGATTTAGAATTTGATTTCTGTTTTTTAGTAATTGTGTTTTTGGCAGTCACCAGAATTAACATCATCTTGCTGTGTCTAGGCAATTCAAATCCTGTAGCCCAGCTTATAAAAAATAATTTCCTAAGTTACACCCACTTGCTCAACCAATATTTCTGTCAGAGTACTGTGTAGAGAATTTTTAAAGTCTGCGATTCATTATATTCCCAAACCATATGTTCCCAGTTACCTCTTTCTTTCCCATCACACCTCCAACATTTGCCATCTACCTCAGGAAAAATGCTTTGGAGTCTGCTTGGGGTATAAAAATACCTATGCAAACTTTTCCAAGCATAAATCCGAAATCTTCTAGACTTTGTAGCATATTTGGGAGCCATACATATGTCATGCCTATTACTTCCTTGTGAATTGCTTCTCCAGTCTCTCTTCCCAATCTTTTCTAACTGACTGTGATGGACTTCAATAGTTATCATGCAATATTTTAAATGCTCACATACTTATTCCCTTTCTAACAGCAGCTTCTGTTCTAGATTGAACTAAAAACATTATCATTAGAATTATCCTAACCCTTTCACTTTGCCTATACTCTGCCTTTTCTATCAGGTATTGATAACAATCTTCCATGCCTCTTCCCAATTTATTACAGTTCTCTCTTTAGTAGTTTGCTCCTAATACCTCAGTTCCTTTGCCAGTTTTCTTCAGTAAATTCCAGCTGCCCTCTTGCCTATTCTCTAACCCCCTAATTGCAGTCATCCCTATCTGCAAAATCTCCTTTCTCCAGTCTCATGTTGGCTTAGTTCTTAGAATACTTTTTGCTACTTTATGAACATAATATAATATAATATCATATGATATATAATTTTATATATATATATATATATATATATATATATATATATATATATATATATATACATACATACTCAATATGGCTGTTGTTATTCTCCTTAAGGATCTGCATCCAAAATCCCACTCTGTCCTTATTTCTTGAACTTCCCCCTGCTTCATCATCATCCTCTTCCACTTTGAATTACAACTTTCTGCTTGTGTTGTTTATATGAGCCTCAACTGTGTAACTCTAAAATATCCCTTCAAATCAGGTAATCCTAAACCACATTCTTCTACTGGAAGGATCAACTTATCCTGTTTGACCCTTGCCATCTTCCCTTCCTTGATAAAAACCTTCAACTCTGTATTTATTACTGTCCTCAGCTTCTCCTCAGGTTGATAAAACTATGCCTGAACTGTGTATAAAACTAAAGGAACAAAAAAACATTTTCACTGCTTGTGTCTTCATATCCATATCCATAAACAAGAGCTTCCAGTTCCTCAGTCCTTGTATTATCTTTTGTTTAGTCTCTTCCCATATATCCTTAACTGCCATAATAGAATCCTTTTTAATCCATACTCCTAAATATTTAATTTTATCATGTCCGCATAAACATGAGTATTGATGATCCTATTCATGTGTGCATACACAGCTTACAGCTACACCCTTTATTTTCTATTCATTAATTTTGCATGTCAAAAAGACTTGAAACTGTCTTAAAATGACCTTTTCTGGATTTATCAGGTACAAAATAATATCTTCTGAAAATAAAGACAACTTTTCTTGATTAACATACCAATTCTATTCTTGAATTTCTGAGTCCCTTATTTTCTTTTCCAGTTGCTCTAAACATAATGCAAATAATAAAGAGGAAAGAGGACACCCCTGCTAGATTACTCTTCTTAAACAGAATGATTCAGAGAGGAAACCCCCACTTTAATGTTTGCTTTCAATCCCTCATAAATCTTCCTAATAAACCTTATTATTGTATCAAGGAATGCAAATGCTTCCATTGCCCTACTCAAAAAATCCCAAATTACTCTGTTGAATGCTTTCTTTGCAGGAACACCCACCAACAACAGCAGAAGCATTCTCTTACATTCTGCTTCTCTCTGGATCATCATTACTATATTAATGCTGTTAAATGTTTGCCTCCCATCCACAAAACCACAATGATCCACATCTATCAATTTTGCAACACATTTACCATTCTTTTAGCTATTATATACATGAGCACTTTAAAATAATGGTTTAAAACTGAAATGGGACATCTTTAGGTATTACAGCCACCACAGCTTTCTTCCAGGATGGTGGTGCTTCCCCATCTTGTAAAATACTGTTAAACAAAACCTTCTAGATCTTTACTACTTTCTTCCTGCTTAGCTTCCAAACATTCACAGGAAAGCCATCTATTCCTGGAGACCCTGTAGATCGATTATATGTCACCATTTTTATCTCCTCTCTTCCCATCTTTACTGTTAAACGTTGAGCCTCATCTACCTCTAAGCTTGGCATACTTAAGTCTTCCATAACATTTCCATTTGTGCTCTGTCTTGATTTCCAGATTTCTATGCCTTATACAAATGTTCATAAAATTTCTGAAATATCTCTAATGCATTTACAGGATCTCTGGTTATTTTTGTTGTTAAAGTCTTCCTAACTTTGGCAACAACCCTTTCTACTTTCTGTTGCTTAATTGTTATAAAAGATTTTGTGCTCTGGAGTAATCAAAAAGAGTTGCTCAACACCAATCTTTATAATTTTATTATCCAGATACTTATTTATTTCCTCTTTAACAGTCTGCAGTTGTGCCTCTTCTTGTTCTGTGAGACTTCCCTTATTCTGCAATACTTTAACGTTTGTCAGCCCCTCTAAATAATTTTTGTTACTTTTTAACCATCTCTTTTTCTTTCATTTCCACCCTATTTTAAACTCCACTTTAATTTTGTCCCATTCTCTAACTATAACTTCTGAAGGAATTTATATCTTCCCTAATAACTCTCAAATAATTTCCACTACCAATTCCTTAAAATCCTCTCTTTGTAATAGGTAGGTACGGAAATGCTGATGTTTCATTTTTATTTCATTACCCTACATTTTTATCTTAGTTGTTATTAGTGCATGATCTGAAATAGTTATTGGATGTATCAATGCTTTCAATTAAATAAAACTGTACCCATGCAATATAAATTTTGTCTAGTCTAGCACAGTTATTGTTCCTTGGGGAATAACATGTAAATTATCTCTGAGTTGCTACTACAGAATTCACATCTTCCATACCAAATATTTTTTACAAATTTCTTCAGAAATCTACCCTCTTAGGTTAAATTTTCCCTTCAAGGTCCCCCAGACACATCCTCACTGCTTACAACTAACAAGAGTAGTTGTGCTGGCAGTGGTAGCAGATCTGCCTGTGTTTCTACAGTACCATACTCTTACCAGTCTGTGTATTATACGTGAGGTGTATAGCATGCCATTCTGCTGGAAAGAACAGAGGTTTGTATAGGATATAAATGGCAGCAGCTATGGCTCAATGCAATAACAGGTGTCTGTGGCCATGTTAAGTAAGCATATATAATTGTGTTTTACATAACCAAGTGTGCTGGGTGAAATGCAGCAGGAACATATTTTGGCTCATGTAGTAAGACAAAATTACCTGCAAAGGCATCTGACCAGAATTAGCAATGTTGCATGTCTGAGAATGGTAGTCTTACAAAAAGATGTTATTGTGATTATGCTTGAGAATAAATATCTCACTATCTTCTGAATCAGAATGTAACAGATACATGAGGATAAGCATTAAGACCTGCAGCAGATAAACTAAAAATATATGATTTCATCTGCAATACTGGGTGTTGTTCAGTAGCATGAAAAGATGCATGACCATCTCACCTTTTTATATGCAATGTATATCTGCAATTTATGTTTTCCTGTGGCATGAAAATATGTATGAATTTGTGACCTTTGTCGATGAAATGCATACTGTCTTCTAATGGAAATTCAGAAATTATATAATGGATGTGAAACAGAACTTGTTATTATTCTGCCCTGTGATTACAAGATATATGACTCTTTCTATGCAAAGAAGCTAAAGGGCCATAAAAGAGCAATTAGAAGATTCTTTAAGGAGATAACTAGTGAACAGCAGGTAAACAAACTCATTAGTATGTAGATGTGAACATTTGGTTCACTGGATCTGTACTTTCTGAATGAAAAAGGATACAGGTCATATAGCTTGAAGAACAGTGAAAAGAAGAGGAGTCTAGCAGAGAGAACTACAGTGAAGCTCGGATCTGTGACTTCTTTGTACTTTGCCTCTACTTGACATGTTCTAGAAATTCACCTACTGTACTTGTGTCTTGGTAAACCTTTTAGTTCTGAAACTAGCTCATGGAAGTCTAGATGTAGACATACATGCCTACTTTCTGTCATCTATTTTTTTTTTAAAGCAAATTTTTTTTTTTTTAAACAAGAAACACCTTTATTAATTATCGCTTATGACATAGGCAATCATGCATTTATATAAATGAAAACAAACCATATTGACATAATCCTTACAAGCATTTTACATCACAAACCATAGTGACATAATTGTAGCTGCAAACATTATACATAATTTACACATGGTGTTATACGGTATTATGCGTCACTTATATGGTGTTAGCTCACTTGAAGGATATTACAAGCTCCCTCACTAGACCCCCTTCAGTTTGCTTATCGAGAGAACTGGTCAGTGGATGATGCAATTAATATGGGCCTGCACTATATCTTGCAACATCTTGACAACCCAAGGGACATATGCAAGGATTCTGTTTGTGGACCTCAACTCTGCATTTAATACAATAATTCTAAAACGTCTTCACTTGAAACTCTCCCATCTTTCCATTCTTACTTCCACCTGTCAATGGATCACCAATTTTCTAACTAATAGGAAACAGCAGGTAAAACTATGGAAATTTACATCTAGCTATCGTACAATCAATATGGGTGCCCCCCAGAGATGTGTGCTCTCCCCGCTGCTATTCTCCCTCTACACTAATAACTGCACCTCTAAGGACCCCTCTGTCAAACTTATTAAATATGCAGATGATACAACTATCATCGAGTTCATCAGGAATGTTGACGAGTCTGCATACAGGCAGGAGATTGAGAAGTTGGCCCTTTGGTGTAGTCAGAATAATCTGGAACTGAACACTCTTAAAACTGTGGAGATAACAGTGGACTTTAGGAGTGGTACTACAATATTATCCCTCCTCTTTATATTTAAAACTACTGTGTCAGTTGTGGAATCTCAAATTTTTGGGATCTATAATCTCCCTGGACTTGAAGTGGGAGACCAAAGTAGGGTCCATCATAAAAAAGGCACAACAGCGAATGTGCTTTCTGCGACAGCTGAGGAAGTTCAACCTCCCAAAAGAACTGTTAATTCAGCTCTATACAGCAGTCATGAAGTCTGTTCTCAGATCATCCGTAACAGTGTGGTTTGAATCTCTGTTGAATCATGACAAAAATAGGTTACATCGAATAGTTGGGTCTGACAAAAATATCACCAGTGCTAGTTTGCCCTCCTTAGAGGACTTGTACTATTTCAGAGTCATGAAAAGGACAGGGAAGATCATCACTGACCCTTCACATCCAGACCACCATCTTTTGAACTATTACAATAAGCCAGGCATTATGTATTAATATGCACCAAAACAAGCAGATATAACAACAATTTTTCCACAGGCCATCAAATTCACAAATGGTTAACTCAGATTATTAGGTTGGGGCATTCTTTTTCTCAAGCCTCTGAGGATTCTGCAGTATTGTTTACATACTGTTAATACTTGTTTCTTTCAGAGTTTATTTCAATATTTCTTGCACTGAGTTGTGTGTGTATATATATATATATATATATATATATATATATTTACTTTTTTGTCTTGTTCTTTATAGTTGCATGCATGTCATTTGTCTTCTTAATAGCTGGATGTATGTCATTAATGTAATTCATACCTAGAGAGTCACTGGAACCGGACTAATTCCTTGTATGCATGCATATTTGACCAATAAATGTGATTCTGATTATAATTTACCCTATCACTGTCAGTCAAACATTACATAGCTCATTCAAATCCTGCCTTTTTTAAGCATCATTCCTCCTCTGTATATGCTGTTCCCACAATTCACATTTTCCTATGTAATTTGTTCCTACCCCTTTCTAAAGATCCCAATTCCAGTTATTTTACTTCTGTCACTATATGTACTACTTCTAGTACTGCTGGTTCAGACTTTGATTTTCATCTTCTAGTAACAACTGTTTTGGCAGCCACCATAATTAGACTCAGCAAGGCTTTACTATGTCTAGACAATTCCCATTCCGTATTATAGTTCAGAAAAATAATTTCCGTAGTTACACCAATTTGATCACTCAGTACCTTGTCTGTAGGGAAATTTTAAAGTCTGCCATCTGATTACAATCCCAGAAAATATGTTCCCAATTACCTGTTTCTTCCCCATCACACCTCCAACATTTGCTGTATACCTGAGGAAAAATTTTCTGGAGTCTTCTTGGGTTATAAAAATATCTGTGTAAACATTTCCAAGCAAAAAACTAGATTTTCTAGATTTTGTTGCATATTTGGGAGACAAACACATATCCCCCATTGTTTCTTTGTGAATTGCTTATCTACGCTCTCTCCCCAATCCTTTCTAACCTCCTCTAATTGATTCTTATAATTATTATCCAATATGCCCCACTAATTATTCTTTTTTTTTAAAGTAGCTTCCGTTCTAGACTCTAGTGAAAAGTATACCAGTGCTGGTCTTTCATCTACGACCTCCTATTTCTTTCTCTTTGCCTATACTCTTAAATCCTTGACAAGAAAGGCAGCCTGTAACCTGCTGTCCAAATAAATTATTGGCATCTTCCCATTCAATTACTATCCTCTTTAGATCCTCTCTAATTACTTGCTCTCAATACCTTTGTTCCTTTGCCAGTTTTCTTCAATACATTCCAGCCCCCTCTTGGCTATCATCTGTATCACTAATTGCAGTCATTCCTATGGCAGAATCTCCTTTCTCCATTGCCATGTTGGCTTAGTTCTTAGAATATTTTCTGCTACTTTAGGAATATAATATTCTGTATGATTAATGTTATTCACCTTAAAGTTCTACATCCAAAATCCCAGTCTCTCCTTTTTTTTGAGCTTCTCCCCGTTTCATCATCATCACTTTCCACTTTGAATTATAGGTTTCTGCTTGTGTTATGTATAGGAACCTTAACTGTGTAGCTCTGAAATACTCCTTCAAATTGGATAATCCCTATCCGCTTATTTTATTGGAAGAATCAACTTATCCCACTTGAGTCTTGCTCTTTTATTAATTGCTATCCACAACTTCTCCTCTGGTTGATAAAAATATGCCTGACCTGTGTATAACATCAAAGGGACTAAAAACATTTTAACTGCTTGTATCTTACTATCCATATTCAAATAACAAAGCTTCTAATTTCTCAGTTTTTGTATTATCTTTTGTTTGGTCTCTTCCCATATATCTTTAGCTGCCACACCAGAATCATTTTTAAGCCATACTCCTAAATACTTAATTTTATCATGTCCCTATAAATATGGATATTGCTGAAGCAATTTGTGTTTGAGTACATAATTTACGGATATTGCCTTTGTTTTAGCAGCTTCATTAATTTTGTATCCCAAAAAGATTTGAAACAGTCTCAAAATGTTCCACAACACTGTAATGTCCTTTTCTAGTTTTGTCAAGTATAAAGCAGAGGCAGCTTTTCTTGACTACCATACCAATTATATCCTTGAATTTCTCAGTCCCTCATTTTCTTTGCCAATGGTTCTAAATATTAAACTAAAAAAGAGGATACCCTTGCCTGGTTCCTTTGCTCAAGCAGAAATTATAGAGGAACTCACCTACTTTAATTTTCGCCTCCGATACCTCATATATCATAGGATCACAGGAAGTTACTAAGTTATTGGCCCTGAGGCCCTTATATGCCTAGCCAAGTGTTTAGCCCATATTTAGACAAGTCGCCACCCAAAGCCCCTGTCCAGCAGGGACATGGGTGAAATCCCAGGGGTATATTTTCTATTTCCCATGCAGTTATCCAGGTTGAAATGGGACAATGAGATACTCTGCTTGATGTGGAGAGGGAGTCTATTCCACAGATGGGGGTGTCTCTGGGAGACAAATCTGTCTTTCCAACAAATCCTATTGATGTCACAGACCAGGCTGAGGTCACATGTGTGAGTTACTCAGTGGAGCTTGACTTGTGGATATGCAGTAGTCCCATCAAGGCAGAGTCTGAGATTGCTTTGTATGACACACAGAGGTCACCTCTGAGGAGTCTGTATGAAACTGAGTAGAAGGACAGGGCTTTTAGCCTATCTGTTTAGGGTAGATGTTTGAGGCCCTGGATTCTTCTTTTGAGGAACCTCTGTGGTCTCTCCAGCTGCTGCATGTGTTTTGTGAGGTACATAGCAAAGGGGGCATTGTAATAAATAATTGTCCTTATAACGGAAGAATACAGGGATGTTATGACCTCCTTGTCCCTGGATGATATACCCTTACTTATGAGGTGCCCCAACAGAAGCAACATGGTGGTCAAAGCTCAGGTTGCTATCAACAAACAGGAAAAAGGACACCCCTGCCTGGTTCCTCTGCTCAAGCAGAAATTATAAGAGAGGAGCCCACCTACTTTAATTTTCGCCTTGGATACCTCATATATCATAGGATCATAGGAAGTTACTAGGCTATTGGCCCTGAGGTCCTTATAAGCCTAACCAAGAGTTAAGCCCATGTTCTCTTCCTAATCAGTCTTATAGTTTTGTCAGGGTCATAAAGTCCCAGCTTACTCTGTCAAATGCTTTCTCTGCATCAAGACCTACCAACAGCAGTGCTATTTTCTTACATTCTGCTTCCCTCTGGATCATCAATGTTCTGTTAATGTTGTCAAACATTTGCCTCCCCTCCACAAAATCAAACTGATCCACATCTATCAATTTTCATATCACTTTTGCCATTCATATAGTTATAATAGACATAAACACTCTATAATCATGGTTTAGTATTGAAATGGGCCTGTGTGAAGATGGATCTGATGGATCCTTACCCTCTTTTGGTATTATAGCTACCATCACGTTCTTCCAAGATGTTGGTAATTCTCCTCCTCTTAAAATACTGTTAAACAAAACCTTCCAGATCTTTATCAGTTTTTCCCCCCGAGCTCCCAAAACTTCTGCATGAATACTAACTATTCCTGGGGACCTTCCTGTAGGATGGTTATACATTACCATTTTTATCTCATCTCCTTCTATCCTGTTAGTAATTAAGACTGAGACTTGTCTACCTATAACCTTGGCATACTTAATTCTTCCATAAATCATTCCATTTATACCTTTTCTTGATTTCCATATTTCTCTGCTTTATACAGACTGTCATAGAATTTCAGACTTTCATAGAATTTCTGGAATATTTCTAATACTTCTTCAGGATCTCTTGTAATCTCCTTGTTATAGGCTCCCTAAGCTTGGTTGCCTGAGCTACTGTGCTAAAAGTTTTTGTGATCTACAGCTATTATCAAAAAACAATTACTTAATAGCAATCTTTCTAAACTCATGCATATTGTTGAGGAAATTCATTATTTTCTGTTTAGCATACGGCACTTGCTCCTCTTCTTGTTCTGTGAAATTCCCCTATTTTGCAATACTTTAACATTTATAAGTCCCTCTAAATAATTCTTGTTACTTCTTAATCATATATGCCTTTCTATTATTTCCACCCTGTTTTTAAACTCCACTTTAATTTTATCTCAACCCCCTAGCTACATTTCAGAAGAAATTTCTATCTTTTCTAATACCTCCTGAATAATTTCCACTACCCATGCCTTAAACTCCTCTCTTTCCAACAGTTAAGTGGGAAAGCGGTAGTGTCTCATTTGCATTTCATTACCATGTGTTTTTATTTTAGTTATTACTGGCAAATTATCTGAAATAGTTATTGGGTGCATATAAAGACCTTCCATTATATGGACATGTTCCTATGCTCAGAATTAGTCCAAAATGACAAAAAATACACCGAACCCACAGACATTGCCAACATCCTAGCTGACAGGTTCAGTGCAAACTTCTCCCCACCAAAAGGGCAAATATCTATCCCAGTAGAGTGCTGCCCCCCCTGACATCTCAGATGCTCAGGTAACAGCCGCCCTCTCCAAAGCAAAAAACACAGCATCATAAAACTACTGTTCAATCTCAGCCTTACTACAGGATATGTACCCAAAGAGTGGCGTACAGCAACAGTGGTCTCTCTCCACAAAGGTGGTGCCTCAACGGATCCTGGAAACTATCGCCCCATAAGCCTGACTAGCTTGGTCTGCAAAGCTATGGAAAGGATCATCATGGACCTCATAAATAAAGATATTGGGGACCTACAGACACTGGATCCTACCCAGTTTGGCTTTGTTAAGGGCAAATCCTGCCTCTTAAACCTGGTCGATTTCTTTGAAACAGTCACCAAGGCCATTGACGAGGGGAAGGTGGTCCACACAGCCTACCTGGACCTCACAAAAGCCTTCGATACAATACCCCATTCGGGCGTTATAGATAAGCTCACCAGCTTAAATATAAACCCCTATGTCACTAGATGGGTTGCAAACTGGCTCAAGGACAGAACCCACATGGTTAGAATTGCTGGAGCCATGTCAGACTCCAAACCAGTTACAAGTGGCATCCCACAAGGCTCAATCCTGGGACCTCTCTTGTTCGGTATATATTTCTCGGCGGTACAGGCCAACACGGAAGGACTGTGGCTGACCAAGTTCACAGATGACTGCAAACTGGCTGCCATAATCAGACTCCAAACCAGTTACAAGTGGCATCCCACAAGGCTCAATCCTGGGACCTCTCTTGTTCGGTATATATTTCTCGGCGGTACAGGCCAACACGGAAGGACTGTGGCTGACCAAGTTCACAGATGACTGCAAACTGGCTGCCATAATCGACTCTCCAGCCGACACAAGCATCTTACAAAAGGGCCTCACAGAAACAGACAACTGGTGCCAGAGCCATGGCCTCAAGCTAAACGCCAAAAAGTGTATAGTCATCCCCTTTGGCAAAAACAAAGTGCCCACAAATTACCACATAGGTGGTAATCCATTAAGTACGGAAGAAGTAATTAGGGACCTGGGGACCCAAGTTGATAGCAATCTCTCATTTGACAACCATGTGGCGAAAGTGGTTAGAAAAACATTTTATATAGCCCACCTAATCATGAAGGGATTCACATCTAGATCATGGGAGGTCATTGTGCCTCTTTACTCATCCCTCATCAGGCCCATAACTGAGTACAATGCCCCTTTTGGGATGTACCTTACCAGACACCTGCAGCAACTGGAAAGACCCCAAAAGTACCTCACCAAGAGGATCAAAGGGCTCAAACAGATGCCATATGCTGCCCGGTTAAAGAAACTCCAGCTCTACTCAGTGGCATACCGCCTGCTCAGAGGCGATCTGTGCCTGACGTATAAAGCCATGTCCAACCTGGAATTAATGGACATGCTGCACCACAGAAAATCCAAATCCCGTCGAGCTACGCGCTCGAGAGACTTGAACCTCAGCCCTGAAATAAATAGGACATGCTGGAGGGACAGATTCATAACCCAGAGGCTCCCTTCACTCAGGAATAAAATCCCAGTCCAGGTTAGGCAGAGTCCCTCATTGACTCTCTTCAAGAGGAATCTTGATGAGTGGATGGGAGATCGTAGGTTTACCCTGGGTATCACTTCTGTGTCACTGTTAGACAGAGGCACAGTATACTAACCTTGAAAAAGGCATAGCAAAATTCATTTAAAATGGGTGGTGAAAGCCAAACACACTCTGGCTAGGCTTATAAATGCCCTAGGGCAGATAGCCTAGTATGAACCTATGAACCTATGTCAACTCTGCCTAGCCTAGCCCAGTTTTTCTATCTCGGGGAATAATACGTAAATTCATTCTGAACTCCTAGTACTGAATTCACATCTTCCATTCCAAATATTTTCATAAATTTCTTCAAAAATCTGCCTTCCTTTGTTATACTTTCCATCCTGGGTCCCCAGACACATCTTCATTATTGCAAATCAAATTTAAGTCCCCATCTATAAGTAATATTCCTTGCTGAAAGCTTATTATTTCTCCCAGAATAAGCTCCATTATAGCAGTTTTAGGTGGAATATAAATACATGCCAATGTTATCCTCTTCCCTTGCCAGTAGCCCCTTATTACTCGCATCTGCCTTTATTATCTGTTTTATTTTCTTCTGTCAGTATTTGAGCTCCTCTTGCAATTAATATAAGTACTCCTCTTTTCCTTTGTTCCAAGTATTCCACTGAATAACCATCCTGAAAAACATTCTTTATCAAATTCACACGTTCAGTTCTTTCCAAGTGTGTTTCCTATATCATAGATATTTGCACTCTACATTTTAATACAGCTCACTATGCTTTCTTTTTGTATTTATCTGTGAAACCATTGACATTTAAAGACATTACAGAAAGCATCATTGTATTAAAAAGTTACTATTCCAACCTTTTATGTATGACAGCTCTTTTGTTAAATGTGTAGTTCTAGCTTTTGTGTCACATGCATACACTGTTTGGCGGGTTGATTTTTTATATAGCTGTTTTTTGTAATATCCATTTCAGCCTATGCTACATCTTATAAAACTTTTTGTTTTATTGAAAACCCTCAAAACATACACACACACACACACACACACACACACACACACACACACACACACACACACACACAAAATACCCTCTAAAAACTATTAACTTAATAATAACACACAAAACTATGTACATATTCAAATCCTGAAGTTTTATCTTCCTAATAGGAATAAATATTCCAATATTACAGCCACACTCATAGATTTGAGTTAACCTAAAAAGAAATGTTATCCATACTAAGATGCATAGTGCAGCCTGTGCTTCTACTAAGTGCTGTTTAGTTTTGTCTGATGTACACAGCTCTCCCAGCTAAGTAAACACTTGAATGCTTTCAGAGAACATTATCGCCTACCCATTTCTCTTTATCAGATTGTCTCCTGGAGACACAAGGACCAGATACAGAATTGTTACTAAGCATACATTTATTTGCTATGAAAAAATACTTAAAATACTCAACATTCTTTTTCATTTACTTGCTTTCTCTTAAAACTTATTAGATCAAGCTAAGGGCATTAATCCAGTCATTCCATTATGCAAGAATGAGAAGAAAAGCACAATAATTTTTCTTTTGCCATGCTCTTTTAACCAGACTTTTGATCTTTTTTTTATACACTGAAGTGCCTACAGTTCTTAAAACTGAACAAGTACAAAGAGAGACAAAGGGAGACAGAAAAAAAGAAAGAAGAAAAAAAAACATGAGCACCTGTTTGCATCAGTATCCCCATTACACTTAAAAATAACTGATGCTACTTTATAACATGCAAAGAAAATCATGCACTATAAAAATAGTACAATTCTTTCCATCTCCTAAGTATTTTTCTGAACATTAATTACATGAAGTAGGGTATATGCTTTACAGCAGTGGTTTCAACATTTTTACACCTGAGGACTGGTAAAAATAGGAGAATTATTTGGGTCTATATTCTATTATCGAAAAGACAGGTCAGAGAATGGCACTTACATTCACAACATGTGGTGAATTCACTGTTGTAGGGGGCTGCACATACACCCACACCCACACACTTACCAGTAGCACACACACACACACATACACACACACACACACATACACACACACACACACACACCTACCAGTAGCTCTCAACCAAAAAGGGACAAATCCCAACAGAATCAGGGACATATCCAGAAATAATCAGGGATACTTTTCATATATTAGTATCATTAACTTGAGACACTGAGAAAATCACAGAACATGAGTGAAGATGCATTTTTCTACAGTAAAATAAAAATATAACTCTAATTATTATCATTGTTTATTAAGTGTAATTAATCACCTTTTCTCCAAAAGTCATCACTTTTAAGTGGGATTAAGAGGGACAGAGCTAAAATGTCAGTCAAAATCTGGGACAGTTGAGAGGTATGCACCTACTTACCTATCTCCCTCTTAGACACACACACACACATACACACACACACCCCTACCTCTCACTTGTCCATTCATGGTCCGCATTTCAAACATCTTCTGGCATTCAAATTGTGCGAGTGTGGAAGACGAAGATGTAAACAGCAGGTCACACAGATGCAGAAGATGAAAGCAAGAGACACACACTTGTCGCGTCTGTGCAACTGGATGCAAAGGGCATTAAAAAAAAACTTTTTTTAAGTAAAAAATAAGTCTACTGGCCAGCGGCCCCCATCTCAGCCAGTAAGCCCAACTCTTTCATGGGCCAGCAAGAAATATCTGCCAGACTGGTGGTTGAAAAACATTGTTTTTAGAGTCCCCTGCAAATTTAACAAAATCCAAGAGTCTAATATTTCCAGATTGTCTTGTTCTGTCATGTTTCACAAACATAATTAATAAACTGCAATCCCACATTTGTCAATTTCCAAGTTACTGGTTTTATTCCTGTTCATCTCTATCTCCCAACTCCTGTCCCTACTTCATTTCCAACGTAATCTTGATTCTTCCAGTTGACTCTTGTGCTTTTTTCCTTCTCTCAAGCATTTTCCACTAAAACATTAGAAAAAGTTTCATTGGCCCAGTGAAATAGATCCCTAAGCAAGATGCAAGGACCATATTGAGGACAACGAGTAGTGAGTTGCTGATGCAGGCAACTCACTGGTTGCAGAAAAGTTAATCACTGTGCTGTATCATTTATAGCTAGCACTGACTTGTCTTGCGAAATATGACATAGGTTCAAATGGATATAAGAAGTAGAGCTGTATAAAAGATCAGCCTGCCAAACAGCATGTGCATGTACAACAAAAGTTAGAAATAAACATTAAAAAAAGGCTACCATGTATAATGTGCGGACACAATAGCTTTTAATCTTGAAATGCAAATATCCTTACAAGTATAGACAAAAAGGAAAAATTATTGAATTGTACTGAGAAATGCAAAGTGCAAATAGCAATGCTGCATGAGACAAATTTGGAAAGAAATGAGCAGATTTCAGGATGAATACTCAGCAGACTATCGGGGACAAAGGTAAAGGGTGATACAATAGTGACAGAAGAGAATAAAATCAATAATTGTAGATTTGTGGTAGTAAGGAGCTATTGGTAAGGGAAGAATACTGTACTAGCACGTATTTATATTCCACCAAAACCAATATTACAGAGCTTAAGAAACTTTGGGAGAAATAATCATCTTTCAGCAGGGAACATTTACTTATAGGTGAGGACTGGAACTTGACTACAGTAGTGAAGATGTATTTGGAGACCTAGAAGAGAGACTATAACAAAAAAGGGTAGAAAATTTTGAAGAAATTTATGAAAATGGTATGAAAACATGAATTCAATAGTACAAACTGAGAAGTTATGTACCTACCATAATGTTCCATGTTAGTTGTCTTCTCTCGCCTTCTTTCTTGCTGGATGGGTTCGGAGACGAGGACTCGGCCACTTACTAAAGCTCAAGAGCTAATTTTACTGGCTTGAGGCAACCCTATATCCCATGATGCAAGGCGATAACTACCCAGATCTTGTTTGGTAGCTAAGGAAAAATTATGCAATATATTCCTCCAACTGGAGAGGAGGAGGAAGAGGTAATAATCCCCCGAAAAAAAACAACCTGATCTAGTGACACTAGTAAGTTAATTAGCTGGAAAAATTGGTTCAGGACTCTTCAAGGAAGAGGAACAATCTTCTTGGTCTGACCAGGCTAGGGGGATGGTGGGCGGGACGCAAGAAAAAAGGCGAGAGAAGACAACTAACATGGAACATTATGGTAGGTACATAACTTCTCAATGTTAAGTTGTCAATCTCGCCTTCATTCTTGCTGGATGGGACCGCATCCCTAGCACCTTTATCCTGGGTGGCTCAATGGAACAGACTCTTGAGAACGGTGGAACCAAAATTTGCTCTGTTTCTGGAGGCCAAGTCCAATTTGTAATGCGAAAAAAAGGTATGAGGAGAGGCCCATGTGGCTGCTACACAAACAGTGTCTATTGGAAGTCTAGCCTGAAAAGATGTAGCTAGTGCTCTGGTGGAATGGGCTTTTGGCCTAGAAATAACTCTTTACCTCTGAGTTGATAAATGCATGTAATCACGGAAGACAGCCACCTAGATAGGGTTACGTTGGATACCGGAAGGCCTTTCCTGTTCCCTGCATGGGATAAAAACAGTTGATCAGATTTCCTAAATTGTTTGGTTCTGTCCAGATAATATCTGAGTTGGCAGTGAACATCGAGATAATGTAGTTTTTGTTCCACTCTATTAGAATAATTTGGGAAAAAAACTGGAAGATCAATAGATGGATTTAAGTTCATCTGCGATGCCACTTTGGGTAAGAAAGACGGATTAGTCCTTAGAGAAACTCTGTCTTTGTGGAAGATTAAGTAGGGAGGACGAATGCAGAGGGCATGAAGCTCAGATACTCTCCTGGCAGAAGTAATGGCGACTAGAAAGAGTGTCTTCTAAGAAAGAAATTTCAATGAACAGGTAGCCGCAGGTTCAAAAGGGGGAAGAATCAAGGATGTTAAGATTAAATTTAGATCCCACTGTGGTGGGGGGTCTCTAATCGGAGGTTTAAGTAAAAATATACCTCTAAGGAATGCCTTGCAAAGTTTGTGTGACATGATGTTGTGGTCCAACAAGCCAATATGAAAATTTGAAATGGCTGCCAACTGAACTTTTACTGTGGAGGAAGAAGATCCTGAGTGAAAAATTTTGGCTAGGAAGTCCAAGACCGAATGAATCGGAGCAGTAAAGGGATCTATGTTCCTAGCTTTTGCCCAGAAGGAGAAACGTTGCCATTTACTAGTGTAAATCCTTCTGGTGGAAGATTTAAGGGAAGCTACTATGATATCCCGGACAGGATTAGAAATCATAGGAAGCCTGGCTAGGGATGGAAGTGGAGCAATCAAGCAGTGAGGTTGAGAGAAGGTATGGATTGGTGCAGCTGCCCCGACTGGTGGGTCAGAAGATCTGGAACCGGGTCCAGATGCCATGGCTGTACCAAAAGATAACGATGTAGGAACGGAAACCATATCTGTCGAGCCCAATAACGGGCAATGAGAATCATCTTGGCTCTCAAGGCGGTTGCTTACTGAATTACTTGTGGTATTGGAGGAAAGGGAGGAAAGGCATAGAGAAGTCCCCGGGGCCAATCTTGGATTAGAGCGTCTCTGGGGGGATGGCCTGGAAGGGGGAAGAGGGAGAAGAAGTCGGGGCATTTGCTGTTTTGAGGCGTAGCAAAAAGATCACAGCGAGGAAGGCCCCACTTCTGAAAAATCACTTCCGTCACAGATTGTTTGAGAGACCACTCGTGAGGCATGAGAATAGCTCTGCTCAACCTGTCTGCTATGATGTTGGATTTCCCGGGGATATGCGTTGCTATCAAAAACCGCTGAGAAGAGATTGCCCACTGCCAAAGTCTGAGTGCATCTCGACACAGTGGATAGGACTTGGTTCCGCCCTGCTTGTTGATATACCACACTACGGACATATTGTCCGTTTGGACTGCAATAGTCCCCAGGGGAAGAGAGTCGTGCAGGGATTGCAACGTTAAAAGCACTGCTCTCATCTCCAGGACATTTATGTGCAGGTGGCATTCGAAAGGTTGCCAAGTGCCATGGACCATCCTGCCCTGATAATGCCCCTCCCATCCGATCAGGGAGGCGTCCGATGTAACCATGGCGACCGGGGTGGGAGGAACAAAGGGTCTGCCCTGATGGACTTGAGGGGACAATATCCACCAGGTCAGATGCCTTTTGCAAATTGGAGTTATCATGATCCTGTGACGCATGGGAAGTCGTTGAAAAGACCATTGGGCGAACAGCATCCACTGTAGGAGACGCATATAAAAGCGGGCAAGGGGGAGACGCATATAAAAGTGGGCAAGGGGAAGAAGCGTTATGGCAGCCGCCATAAGAACCAATACTTTCAGGGCAAACCTGGCCTGAATTTTGTCGCTCTGGAGAATCACATGGATGTGGTTTTGAATATCCAAGATCTTTTGGTCTGTTATCTTTGCTGAAAGTTGTACGGTGTCCAATTTGGCGCCTATAAAGGTAATAGGTTGACAGGGCGACAAGGCAGATTTTTTGAAATTTATAGAAATCCCTAGCCCTCTGCAAATGTGAATTGTGTAATCTCTGGCTTGGAGAAGTTGATGCCTGGTGGTGGCAGTGAGGAGCCAGTCGTCTAGATATGGAAACACCTGGAATCCTTGACGTCTCAGGTGAGCCATAACCACTGCCATACATTTGGTAAACACTCTGGGGGCTGTAGTGAGTCCAAATGGCAGGGCTCTGAATTGGAAGTGACTGGCCCCCAGCCGAAAGCGGAGAAACCTTCTGGAGTGCCTGTGAATTTTTATGTGATAGTACGCATCCTGAAGATCCACTGAGCACATCCAATTGTCCTTGCCCAGAAAGGGTAGAATGGACTGAAGCATGAGCATCCGGAATCTTGTTTTCTTTACAAACTTGTTTAGTTTGCTGAGATCTAATATTGGTCTCCAGTCCCCTGCCTTTTTTGGTACTAAAAAGAACCTTGAGTAGATTCCGGATCCTATTTGGTCTGCTGGGACTGGCTGGATGGCTCTTTTTGCTAGCAGTTTTAATATCTCTGGTACTGCTAGTTCCCTTAGACCGGGTGGAACGTCTGGAAGGGTTCCCTTTTGCTGAATTGGGGGTTTGGATAAAGGGAATTTTGTAACCCTCAGATATGATTGACTGTACCCATTTGTCTTGAGAAAGGGAAAGCCAGGCTTTTGGGTACAGTGATAATCTTCCCCCGACTGCCTCCGAAGGTGGACAATCGCGCAACATCTCAGGGATGCTGGAAGGGTTTGTCAGAGAGAGACTCCCTGCTACCCTGATTCTGCGGACCCCCTCTGCCCCTAGGGTGGCGTCTGTTGTTGTTACCCCCTCTGCCTCTGGGGGTAAACTGACCTTGTGCGTCAGGCGTGACTCCTTGAGATTTGCGGAACCACATTTTCCCTCCCTTCTGACCTTTTGGGTAAGGTCTTGAAGGGGTGGAGAAACGGACTCCTACGGCAGAAAGAGTCTTGCCATCTTGTTCGCATCTAGTCAAGGTGTCTTTCACTTGAGGTCCGAACAAGGTCGAACCATCAAAGGGAGAGTTTGTGAAGGACGCCTTGAAGGGGTCTGCAAAATTACAAAGCCACATCCAGGATTGACGCCTTAAAGCCACTCCTGTGCCTGCGGCCCTACTCGCTCCATCGGCTGCATATGAAATGAGCCGCATGGAGGAGTTAACAATGGAGTTTAGGATTCCTAGTTGTGAGTTAATTTTATCCTGGGACCCAGCAGCTGACGGATCCTGTAAAACTTCTCCCAACTCTTTAAGAACATCTCTTTGAAGGCGGGTGAAGTGACACAAGTAGTTCAGCGACCGCATGGCAAAGGTCACTGAAGAAAATATCCGCTTGCCGTACCTATCCATAGTCCTGGAATCCTTGTTAGGAGGATGGACAGGTACTGAAGGATCAGCTAGTTCCTTCTTGGTGGCTGCAGCCACCACCATGGCATCAACTGGGACACCTTTTGTCAAAAACTGCCTATGAGGTGGGGCCGTGATGAATTTAGAAGGCCTCCGAGGAATGAGTTCCACCGAATCCGGGGCCATCCATGCCTTCCGAGCCACCACGTCCATAAGAGGGTCGAAAGGCGGAGACACCCAGGAGGTGGAGGGTCGAGACCCGAATGCCTCCAGGTATACTGTCTCGTCCTCGAAAGGATTAAGGGAAGGCCAGTTCCCCCTCTGCTTAAGGAGTTCAAGGATGTCTGAGAAAGAGACATCCTCAGAGGGGGACCTTGGGGATCCCTCCAACTCATCCAAGTCAGTATCGGATGTAATAGACTCGGGGGAGTCTAGATGTTTCCTCTTACATGTCTTCTTACGCGGAGGCTCACCTGACAGGTCAGGAGAAGCCTCGGAAGAGGAAGATATTCCCAGTGGGGAAACCTGAGGCGTTGGATCTCTGGGTCCGGGAGCAAGAGAGTGGGAAGAGACCTCAGCAGGCACTGTAGTGGGAGGAGCTGATGGAACTGATTGTTGACTACGCCCTGGGGCTAGTACACTCCCTCATCACCTCGAAGGCTCCCCCATCAGAGAGGCCAGAAGGCTCTCGCTCCGAAGAGATAGGAACCCCAGGCCGCACCAACAGGGATGGCTCCGAGGCTGATATCGGGGCTGAACTCACCAGCGCCGAAGCTCTGAGAGGGAGAACGGGGTCGGACAAGGGTCCGATGCCATTCACCCTCTCGGAGCCGACGAGAGAGACCAGACGCCCGGATCCCTCCAATGAAGGCATCAAGGATGAGATCGGAGCAGAGGACGATGGAGCCGAAGGGGGAGGTGGTATCGGCTCCGAAGCCACAACAGTCACGGCTCCGAGGAGCTCCGGCTCCGAGCTCTGTAGGAGAGTCGAAGGAGGAATGTTAGGTGGATGTGTAATAGCTACCATCTGATGAGACGGGCTGTGGAGCATTTGGGCCAATGCCTGAGACTTTAATAGTCTACTCACCACTCTCTCAAGGTCGTGGTCGGACAGCCTGGACGACCGACAAGACCGGCTCCGATGGCTCCGCTCCGAGAGCAGGGGTGATCTCGGAGCCGAGTGTATAGACTCCAACGAAGGGGCTCTTGATCTCTTTCTGGAGATGGGTGGAGCCGAAGGAGCCGAGAATACATCGGCTCCAGCCGGAGCTGACAGTGAGTGCCTAGATTCAGCGGTATCGGCGCCGGGTGGAGCCAATACTGTAAGCTGTGACATAGAAGGATCGGCTCCGGCCGGAGCCGATATCGTCACAGAAGGCGAACCAGTAGCCGATGGCTTAGGGCTTGGAGCTGAAGGCTTAACTGGTTTCGAGAGCTTCCCCGGAGTAGACTTAGTCAGGGAGCTGTCAGGCTTTAATAAGCCCCTCAGTATTAGTTTATTTCTGCGCTCCTGCAGGACTCTTGGGCTGAAGGCATGGCAGACAGCACAAGAGTCCTGCAGGTGCAGAGCCGGTAAAAATGCACCTCGCAAGCGAAAGCAGCAAATGAGATCTGGGTAGTTATCGCCTTGCATCATGGGATATAGGGTAGCCTTGAGCCGGTAAAATTAGCTCTCAAGCTTTAGTAAGTGGCCGACCCGAACCCATCCAGCAAGAATGAAGGCGAGATTGACAACTTAACATTGGGACAGAATTTACATATTATTCTCCAAGCTGCAGTAATTGGGCTAAAGTGAACAGAAATTATATTTCACAAGAAAATATGTATTTAATTGAAAGCATTGACATACAAAATAAAAATGCAGGGTACTAAAGTTAAAATGAGACAATGGTACTTTTCCACCTACCAGTTAAAAAGGGAGAAATTTAAGGAATGATTAGTTGGAATTATTCAATTAGAATCCAACTCAGACTCAGAATCAGATCTACTGGCTACGTATGCACGCATTCAAGGAATTTGACTCCGGTTTCAGTGACGCTCCAAGTATGACTTACATAAATGACATACATATAACTATTAAGAACAAGACAAACGACATACATGCAACTAATAAGAATAAGACAAAAAAGTAAATATACATATACATATACATACAAGGTGCAAAGTGCAACTCAGTGCAAGATATACTGAAATAAATTCTGAAAGAAACAAGTATTAACAATACTAAAGAATCCTCTGAGGCTTGGGAAAAAGAATACCCCAACCTAATAAGCTGAGTTAACTGTTTATGAACTTGATGGCCTGTGGAAAAAAAATGTTCTTATATCTGTTTGTGTTCGTGCGTATTAATCTATAACTATAATCTACATCTATCAAGAGCTATTAGAGAAGAGAGAATATTCTTCAGAAAGAATAGCTGGTGTGAGTGGGATAAAATGATAATAGAATTTAAAAGTAGTGTAGAAATAAAAAAACAGATATGATTAAAAAGTAATAAAAATATTCAGAGAAGCTGACAAAAGTTAAATTACTACAGAATAAGGGAAATCCCAGAGAATAAAAAGAGAAAAAAAAAGTAGAGTGCTAAAGAGAAAACAAGGGAGTATTTGGATAATATGCAAAAGTTTAGAAAGACTACTGTTAAGCAAATATTTATTATAAGAACTTCAGAGCTCAAAAACTTTTAGAACAGAGACTTAGGCAACAGAAAGTAGAAAGGATTGCTACTAAATTTAGGGAGCTTCTAACAAGAAAAATAACCACAGAGACTGGAAATATTATGAAAAATTGAATAAAGCAGTGGAATTTGGAAACCAAGAAAGATCACAAATGTAAATGTTTATAGAATAATTAATTATACCAAGATTAGAGGAAGATGAGGCTCTACAACTAATAGTTAAGATAGGTGGAGATGAGATAAAAACTCTGATGCATAACCAACTTATACGGAAGTCTCCAGGAACAGATGGTATTTCTGTGGAAGTTTGCAAGTTAGGAGGGAAGAAAGTGATAAAGATCTGGAAGATTTAGTTTAATAGGATTATAAAAGGACTGGAAGCACCAGCATCTTAAAAGAAAGCCGTGGTGGCAGTATTATCAAAAGAGGGTAAAACCCCAAAAGACACAGCCTCATACAGACCCATTTCACTTTTAAACCATGATTTTAAAGTGTTCATATCTATACTAGCCAAAAAAAATGGCAAAGGTGTTGCCAAAATTGATAGATATGAATCAATGTGGTTCTGTGGAGGGAAGGCAAACATATGGTAACATTACCATAACAATAATGATCAGAGGGAAGCAAGCAGAATGCAAGAAAATACTGCTGCTCTTGGTGGGACTTGATGCAGAAAAAGCTGGGATTTTATTAGTAGGTCTGACAAAGTATTTGCATTATCTAATACAATAATAATGTTAATTAGGATAATATATGAAGGATCCCAGGCAAGAATTAAAATGGGGGTGAGTTCCTTTTAAATAGGTTGTATTTGAACAGAGGAACGAGGCAGGGATCCTTTCCATTTTCATATTTAGAGCCAGTAGCAAAAAAAAAAAAAAAAAAAAAGGGGGGGGGGACTCAGAAATTCAAGGATATAATTGATATGGCAATCAAGAAAAGTTGGTTTTACTTGCAAATTATATTGTTCTGTACTTAATCTCAGTGTTGTAGAATATTTTGAGACAGGCACAAGTCCTTTCCGCATATGAAATTAATGAAGGTAGAACAAAGGCTATAGTTGTAAATTATGTTCCCCTCATGAATTAGTACAGCTATACCCATATGTATGGGGACGTGATAAGATGAGGTATTTAGGAGAATGGATTAAAAAGACCTCTTTTATAACAGCTAAGGATATGTGGGAAGTCACTAAAAAGATAACTGAAAAACTGAGAAATTTGAAGTTCTTATTTATGGATATGCATAGTAAGATACAAGCAGTGAAAATGTTTTTAGTGCCTTTAGTTTTAATTACAGGTTAGACATCTGAATAACCAGAGAAGATAGGAGTTAATCTGGGACAGTAAGAGAGCAAGGGTTAAGTGGTGCAAGCTGATTCTCCCCATAGAACATGATGATTTAGGATTACTTGGTTTGAAGTGATATTTTAGAGCTAAACAATTAAGGCTCATATAAGAAGCAATCAATGGGTTATAATTAAAAGTGGAACAGGGTAATAATGAAGCATGGGAGGGTGGAGAAATAAGGATAGAGTGGGATTTTCAATGTAGTTCCTCGAGGAGAATAACAACCACCATGCAGTGTATTATACTTATAAAGTTGCAGAAAGCAGTCTTAAGTAGTAAGCCAGCATCAGAATGCAGAAAGGAGATTTTGCCAGTAAGGATGGCTGCAAGCAGGGGTACAGAAAATAGGCAAGAGGGGGTAGAATTTACTGGAGAAAACTGGCAAATGAACCAAGTTACTGGGACCAAAAATAAATAGAGAGGGCAATGTAACAGACTTAGATAAGACCAAGAGGGAATACTGACTGCAGGTTAGAGACTGCCTTCCCTACCAAGGATTGATATCAGAGTACAGGCAAAGAAAAGAGGATAGGGGGTGTCAATTGAAAGGCTAGCTCTGGTAAAGTATTTGAATCTAGAACAGAAGCTGCTGTTAAAAATGGGTTAATTAGCAAGGTATATAAAATATTGTATGAAACTATAGGAATCAATCAGAGGAAGTTAGAAAAGATTGGGAACAGAGACTGGAAAAACAAATTACAAGGGAACAATGGGAGGACATATATAGCTCCTGTTTATGCTACAAAGTCCAAAAAATTTAGGATTATTGCCTGGAAGTGTTTACAGTTATTTTTATAACTGCAGGAAACTTCAAAGACGTTTTCCTCAAGTAGATAGCAAATGTTGGAGGTGTGATGGAGAAAAAATAGATAACTGGGAACATATTTTGGGGGAGTGTAATGAGCAGTCAGGTTTTAAAATTTCCCTATAGAATACTCTGTGATAAATATTGGGGGAGGAAATGCCTGTAATAAAGGAAATGATTTATTTTGAGCTGGGACATAGGATCTGAACTACCTAGACATGGTAAGATCTTAGTAAGTTTACTTTTGTTGGCTGCCAAAAAGACAGTTACTAGAAAATAGAAATCAGAATCTACTAAACTATATCTGAAGAACTGAATATTGTACAAGAGAAAAAAGAATGGAAATATGTATTTTTACAAAAGGAAAGGAGCAAATTGCATAGAAATAAATGTAATATGCGGGAATAATACGTGCAGTATAATGTTCAGAAGGAAGGGTGAATTTTAAGGGAAGGCAGGAATTGAGAGATGTATGTAATGCTGGACTGAAAGGTAGTTGTTATAAAGAAAGAAAACATGGAATGCATAATGTGTATAAATGGAAAAATTTTATTTTTTAATTAGTGTATGTGTGTCTGTGTGTTGAGTGTATTTAAATAAAGCTGTTAAAATGTCATAAACATAAGAATTTCTATTAACTTATACATTTTAAATGTACTCCCCTTAACTATCTCTCTGTCTTTAGCATTAACTATTACAGGATTCATAACTAAACCAAATAGAACACTACCAAGGGTACAACGGGGACACCACTTTGTATTCGGATCTCTTCAGCAATCCTTCCATTCAAAAGTACTCTGACATAAGAATTTGCAAACACTGTCTCTATCATCCTTATAATGTTGATAGCCATCCCATGTTCTTTCAATCTCTCTATCATTTTTTCCGTGATAAACAGAATCATAAGCCTTTTCAACATCATGCACTGTGACCCTTCCTTATTTATTACCTCTTTTACAATAATCAATAAATCCTTAAAATTTTTGCCTTCTATTCCAAAATCTCTTTTTCAATCACATTTAATATCACTCTTCCCATTCACTTCTGTAAAATGTTAATAAAATGTGTAATAAGCATTATTTAAAGTTAAATGTTTCCAATTTTGAATTTTATCCCTTTCACATTCTTCTTTAAATACATTTCATAATACCTTCACATAAAACTCCTTCTTCAAAAATGTTCTCTAACCATTTATTCATATTGTTTATTATTACCACTTTCTTGTTCTCCATTTCTGCAGAAAGGCATATCCTATTCAATCTGGACAAAAAGCAATAATACTTTTTATGACATCATTACATTCAGGTAAATCTATTTTCATTCATCCATTCAACAACACTTTTATCAAGCTTTTAACTTTTCATACCCTAATCCCCATTTCTTTCTCTTTATATAATTCAGTCATAAACGTTTCCATCTCTCCCATAGTATCCTTCATACTAAAGAGAAAAATCCGATCTTTTTAATCAAATCCATCCCAACTTCCTCATACTTCACTCTCTATCCCAAAAGTCAGATTCCTTGCAATAAATAATTTTCTTTACTGCTATTATCTACTAATGATCTTTTTCATGTTTTCACTATATTTCTTTTTATATGCTTATCCTTTCTATCTTCTCTCAAAAAAACAAAAATATTGCTCAAGTAAATGTCCGTATTTCCCTGCTCAATATTCCAAAACAGTTTCCAGTCTTATATACTCTTTCCTATATTTTCTTTTACAACAATCCACCATCTAGCTATACTCATATAAAAGGGCATCATTGACATATGGTCCCTCCATAACCTTTCCATTTTTTTTATCTGAGCCACTTTTTACCATCTACTTCTCCAAATAATCTTTTGTTTCCTTCGTCTTCCTCTATACAATATTCTAAATTTGAAATTTCAGAAGTAACAGTACAATGGTCCATAATCCAAGCATCATAGGTCAATAAGCTTACCTTTCTGAAATTTTCAGAAAATAATATATAATCCATTTCTGTTCTAACACTTCCACTCCTGTAAGCATATTCTCTTGATCTGTAATAAGCCTACGTTTATCACCTTTCGACATTAATATCCTTATTTATCTTGCTCAAAGACTTACTTAAATTACAATTAAAACTTCCTATAATATTAATTTTTGACATATTATATTTATCCATTTCTTCAAAAATAAGTTATTTTATTTTTGAAGAAGCATATAATACAGTCATCCTCCATATTTTTTAGCTTGTATGTGCTGTAACATAGCTTAGGAACATTACATAAATTATTCAATTCCTGCCTTTTTTAAACAAGAAACATCTTTATTAAACCATCACTTATGACATAGGCAACCATACATTTATATAAATGAAAACACTCCACACAGACACAATCCTAGCTGCAAGCATTTTGCATCACAAACCATACTGACACACTCCCATTTGCAAATATTATACATCACTTATAATCTACTCAGTCATTTTCAAACATTACATAGCTAATTTAAGGTCTGTCTTCTTTTAAATCTCATTACTCCCCTGAATGTACTGTTCCTACAATTCCCATTTTTTTTTCCGATTGCATTATCTCTTTTACTATATTCATTACTTCTGGTATAGTTGGTTTAGATTTTGATTTCCATTTTCTAGTAATTGCTTTTTGGCAGTAACTTTAACTAGACATAGCAAAGGCCTTACCATGTCTAGGCAATTGTGATACTTTATCATAGCTCAGAAAATCATCTCCCTCATGACACCAATATGCAAACCCAGCATATCTGACAGTGCATCCCGCAGTGAATCCTTAAAGTCTGCCAATTCACTGCACTCCCAGAAAATATGTTCCTATTACCTCCATCACACCTCCAACATTTGCTGTCTATCTGAGGAAAAATTATCTGGTATCTACTTGGAGTATAAAAATATTTATTTAAACATTTCCAAGCAAAAATCCTAAATTGTCTAGATTTTGTTGCATATTTCGGAGATATACATATATCCTCCCATTGCTTCTTTGTGACTTGCTTATCCAATCTATCTTCCCAATCTTTTCTACCCTCCTCTGATAGATTCTTATCGTCCTCATGCAATACTTCATATGCTCTACTAATTATTCCCTTTTGAAAGGCAACTTCTGTTCTAGATTCTACTAAAAAACTCTTCCAGTGCTGGTCTTTCATTTAGGAACCCCTATTTCTTTCTCTTTGCCTATATTCTGATATCAATCCTTGATAGGGAAGGAAATCTCTAGCCTGCAATCCAAATAATTTGCTCCCAATACCTTGGTTCCTTTGACCATTTTCTCCAATAAATTCCAGCCCCCTCTTGCCTACTGTCTATATCCCTAATTACAGTCATCCCTATAAGCAAAATCTCCTTTCTCCATTCCTGTATCAGCTTAGTTCTTAGGATACTTTTTGCTTCTTTACAGATATAATATTTTGTATAACTATTGTCATTCTCCTTACAGGTCTGCAAGCAAAATACCAGTCTCTCCTTGTTTCTTGACCTTCCCCCCATTTCAGCATCATCCATTTCCATTTTAAATTGCAGTTTTCTGTGGGTCTATGTTCAGTCATCAAATGAGAAATCCATCAAACTTAAAACACTGAACATTCACTCACTGAATATTTGACCCAGGGAAAAGAGACAGTGGATGAACATGCATACTGAAACACACCGCAGTAAATCAAACCCACCCAAGTGGGGGAGCTATGTCCCCTCACACTTATATATACCAACTCAGAGATTGTACTACAGCAGGGAAAGGGGCAAATCTCCTAATGCTGGCCAAACTACTCCATTCCCCTGGGTAAAATATTTGATGATTAAACATTCACTGATGTGAACATTCGATGTTTTAAATTCAAGGAACAGAGGTTCAATGGATTTCTCATTCAATGACTGAGCATAAACCTGTTTTCTGCTTGTGCTATGTATAGCAGCCTTAACTGTGTAGCTCTGAAATACCCCTTCAAATCAGGTAATCCCAGTCCACCCTGTTCTAATGAAAGAATCAGCTTATCCTACTTGACTCTTACCATCTTTCTCTCCCAAATAAAGTCCTTCAGCTCTTTATTAATTGCTATCAACAACTTCTCCTCCGGTTGATAAAAATATGCCTAACCTGTGTACAACACTAATGGGACTAAAACATTTTAACAGCTTGTGTCTTACTATCCATATAACAAAGCTTCCATTTTCTCAGTTTTTGTATTATCTTTTGATTTGTCTCTTCCCACATATCCTTAGTTGCCACACCAGAATAATTTATAATCCATACTCTTAAATACTTCATTTTATCATGTCCCCTTAAATATGGATATTACTGAGCCAATTCATATGTGGGTACATAATTTACCACTATTGCCTTTATTTTAGCTTCATTAATTTTGTATCCCAAAAAGATTTGAAACTGTCTCAACATGTTCCACAACACTGTAATGCCTCTTTCTGATTTTGTCAGGTATAAAATAATATCATCTGCAAACGCAACCAGCTTTTTTGGACTACCACACCAATTATATCCTTGAATTTCTGAGCCCCTTATTTTGTTTACCAGTGGTTCTAAATATAATGCAGATAACAAAGGGGAAAGAGGACATGCCTGCCTGATTCCTTTGCTCAAGCAAAATTTATCAGAGGATACCCCACCCACTTTAATTTTCACCTCCGATCCATCATACATCCCCATAATCAATCTTATATTTTTTCAGGAAATGGAAATGCTTCCATTTCCTGCTCATAAAGTCCCAACTTACTCTGTAAAATGTATTCTCTGCATCAATATGCATCAACAACAATGGTATTTTCTTACATTCTATTTCCATCTGAATCATCAATTTTCTGTTAATGTTGTCAAATGTTTGCCTCCCCTCCACAAAATTGCAATGATCCATATCTATCACTTTTGGCATTACTTTTGTCATCCATTTAGCCGTTATAGACATGAACACTTAATAATCATAGTTTAGTACTGAAATGGGCCTGTGTGAAGCTGATCTGATGGATCTTTATCCTCTTTAGGTATTACATCCACCACTGCTTTCTTTCAGGATGTTGGTACTTCTCCTCTTAAAATGCTGTTAAACAAAACCTTCCAGATCTTTTATCAGTTTTTCCCTCCTAGCTTCCAAATTTCCACAGGAATACCATCTATTCCTGGGAACTTTCCTGTAGAATAGTTATACAATTTTTATTTCAACTCTTTCTGTCCTAACTATTAGCAATTGAGACTCATCTACCTCTAACTATGGAATGCTTAATTCTTCCATAAACATTTCCATTTGTTTCTTTCCTTGATTTCCATATTTTTCTGCTTTATGGAAAGTTTCATAGAATCTCCAAAATATTAGTAATACATCTACAGGATTTCTTGTTACCTTCCTTGTTAAAGGCTCCCAAAGCTTGGTGACAGCCCTTTCTACTTCCTGTTGCCTGAGTTGTTCTGCTACAGTTTTTGTGCTCTAGTGGTATTATCAAAAAATAGTTGCTTAACAGCAATCTTTCTAAATTTGTGTATATTATCGAGGTAATCCCTTATTTTCTGCTTAGCATTCTGCAGTTAATCCTCTTCTTGTTCTGTGAGACTCCCCCTATTCTGTAATACTTCAACATTTGTCAGTCCCTCTAAATAATTGTTGTTATTTCTTAATCATAGCTCCCTTTCTTTTATTTCCACCTTGTTTTTAAATTCCACCTTAATTTTTTCCCACTCCCTAGTTATATTTTCAGCAGTAATTTCTGTCCTCTCGAATAGCTCTTGAATAATCTCCACTAAACATTCCTTAAATTCCTCTATTTTTGGCAGATAAGTGGGAAAGAGCCAGCGTCTCATTTTTATTTCATTACCCTGTGTTTTTATTTTAGTTATTACTGGCACATGATCTGAAATAGTTATTGGGTACTTATCAATACCTTCAATTAAATGCACATGTTCCTGTGAAATGTAAATTCTATCTGGCCTAGCCCAGTTTTTATATCTTGGGGAATAATATGTAAATTCACTCTGAAAACCTATTACTGAATTCACATCTTCCATGCCAAACATTTTCATAAACTTCTTCAAACATTTACCCTCCTTTGTTATACTTTCCCTTCTGGGCCCCCCAGACACATCTCTACTGCTGCAAATCAAAAATTCGGTCCCCAACTATAAATAATATTCCTTGCTGAAAAATAATTATTTCTCCCAGAATTTTCTTAAGCTTCATTATAGCGGTTTTAGGTGGAATATAAATACATGCCAGTGTTATCCTCCTCCCTTGCCAGTAGCCCCTTAGCACTACAAATCCATTTGTTATCATTATTATTGCTATTATTACCTATTTTGTCCTCTTCTGTCATTACTGGAGCTCCAGATATTCTGCTGAATAACCATCCTGAAAACCTTTATTTATCAAATTCACATGTTCAGTTATTACCAACTATGTGTCCTGTAACATAGCTATTTGCACTCTACATTTTTAATATAGTTCACTATCTTTCTTTTTTGTATTCATCTGTGAGACCATTGACATTTAAAGACATTACAAAAAGCAACATTGTATTAAAACATTATTATTTAAACTTCTTATGTATAACACCTTTTTTGTTAAATATCTAGTTCCAGCTTTTGAGTTACATGAATACACTGTTTGGCAGGTTGAACTTTTTTTATAGTTGTTTCTTGTCATATCCATTTGAGCCTATGTCACATTTTACAAAACTTTTTGTTTTACTGAAAGCACCTAAAATAAACAAATACCCCCCTAAAACCTATTAATTTAATGCTACCAAACAAAACTATACATATCTTCAAATATTTACCCTCCTAAAAGGAACAAATGTCCCAAACTGACAGCCACATTCATAGACTTGAGTTAACCTAAAATAAAGGCTATACATGCTAAGATGCATGGTGCAGCCTGTGCTTCTACTAAGTGTTGACTGGTTTTGTTTTATCTTTACAGCTCTCCCAGCTGGGAAAGCCCCTGAATGTTTTCAGAGATTATCATCTCCTAGCCAGTTTCTCTTTTCATCTTCCACCCAGCCAATCACTCTCGACTAGTCTGTAACCAATTTCTCTTTATTAGATTGTCTCCACCGAGGGATGAGAACCAGACAGCCAATTTCTCATTATCAGACTCTATGGAGACATGAGAACCAGACAGTTAATTTCTCTTTAGCAGACTGTTTTCATGGAGACATTAGGGCCAAGTACAGAACTGCTACTAAGCATACATTCATTTGCTAGAAAAAAGCCTCATAATATTTAATATTATTTTTCATTTACTTGCTTTTTCTTAAAAGTTCATATTAAATCAATCTAATGTCCTTAATCTAGGCATCCCCCCATGCAAGAATGAGAAAAAAGACATTAATATTTCTTTTGTGATGTTCTTTTAACCAGGATTTTTTTACATTGCAGTGTCTACACTTCTTAAAACTGAACAAGAACAAAAAGAAAAGGGAGAAAGAAAGGGGAAAAAAAAGAAGAGTAGCACCTATTTACAATCCCCATTATACTTAAAAATAACTGAGAAAACTTTATAGCATGCAAAGAAAACCATATACCACAAAAATAGTACTATTAAGAAAAATGTTTTCTTTACTTACAGTTAAATTTCTCCCCTCTCATCTCCTCCCCAAGGCATTTTTGAACATTAATGACATAGGTTCATAGGTTGGTACTAGGCTATCAGCCATAGGGCCTATACAAGCCTAGCCATAAAAATTCCCTGGCTATTTTTTCCCACAATATTTACTTCCCTGGATCCCTGTCTAGCAGGGTGACTGACGTGATCCCTGGGGTGAATTTCCTATCTCCCATCCAATCGTCAAAGTTCCTTTTAAAGGCGGCCAACGAGGCACTCTGCTTGACATGCATGAGCAGTCTATTCCAGAGTCAGGGGGGGTCTCTGGGTCAGGAACCTATCCCTCCAGCATATTTTGCCATTGTGATGACAAGGTTTAGATCCCTTGAGCATGTGGCTCTGAGGGATTGGGATTTCGATGTGCAACATGTCCAACAGCTCTGGGTTTGACATGGCCTTGTATGTTAAGCAGAGATCGCCTCTGAGTAGACGATATGTGACAGAGTATAGCTGGAGTTTTTTTAGATGGTCAGCATAGGGCATCTGCTTTAGGCCTGTGATTCTTTTAGTGAGGTACTTCTGCGGCCTTTCCAGTTGTTGCAGATGTCTTGAGGGATACATACCAAATGGGATGTTGTATTCTATAATGGGTCTAATGAGGATGAGTACAGTGGGACAATGGCCTCCCTTTTCTGGATGAAAAGCCCTTAATGATGATGTGGGCCACATAGAAGGATTTCCTGACTGTTGTGGCGATGTGGTTATTGAAAGTGAAACCACTGTCCATCTGTGTCTCTAAGTCTCTTATTACACTTTTGGTGTTTAGTGTACTGCCACCTATGTGGTAATTCATGAGTACATGTTTTTTTCCCAAAGGGGATACCTATACATTTCTTGGTATTGAGCTTGAGCCTATGGCTCTGGCACCAAGCATCTGTTTCTGTAAGGCCTTTTTGTAGAAGATCCACATTATTTGGAAATCCAATAATGGCTCCCAGTTTGCAGTCATCTGCAAACTTTGTTAGCCAGAGTCCCTTAGTGTTGGCCTGTACTTCAGAGAAGTAGATGCCAAACAAGTGTGGTCCCAGGACTGAACCCTGAAGTACTCCACTTGTCACTTGTCTGGAGCTGGATTTGGAGTTGGCTACTTTTACAGTGTGGGTTCTGTTCTACCAGTAAGCCAGTTGGCAACCCATCAAGTGATGTAGGGATTAATGCCCAGATTAGTAAGTTTATCTATGATTCCAGAGTGGGAGATGGTGTCGAAGGCCTTGGCAAGGTCCAGATAGGCTGTGTGAACCGCCTTACCCTCATCCACAGCTCTGGAGACTGATTTGAAGAAGTCAATCAGGTTCAGAAGACAAGATCGGACGTTCACAAACCCAAACTGGGTTGGGTCCAGTGTTTTAAGGTTGCCACTGTCTTTGTTTATAAGTTCCATGATAATACGTTCCATGGCCTTGCAGATCAGGCTCAACAGACTAATGGGGCGGTAGTTACCAGGATCCAAGGTGGATTCCCCCTTGTGGAGTGGGATAACTGTAGCTGTGCGCCACTCAGTGGGCACGAACCCTGAGGTGAGGCTATGATTAAACATGACATTTAGGTGAGGTGCCAGTTCATTTTGTAGTTCATGTAGTACACAGACTGGGATGTCGTCTGGTCCCATGGATGCTGTATTCTTAGCTTTGGAGAGTGTGTTTTTTACCTGTGTGGCCATTATTATTTGGCAATCTTTCAGTATTGAGATAGGCCCTTTAGGGGGTGAGAGGGGGGTGAAGTTGGCATTGAATTGATCTGCCAGGATATTGGCAATATCCTTGGGTTCAGTATATTTAATGCCATTCTGTTGTAGCTCAGAGCAGATCTGAGCATTGCCATTTAGATTCTTGACATAGCTATAGAATGCCTTGTGGTCGTCTTTGGAATCTTTGGCAATTTTATTTTCAAGTAAGGGAGTTTTTTGCATCCTGGGATTTTCCTCTTTTCTGAAACAGTTTCTTCCTTTTGGTGTAAAGATTGTTTATGGCAGAGGACCACCAGATTGGCTTCCTTTTTTTGGAGGAGAGTGTCTTGGTTCTATATGGGATGGCAAGATTAATGCATGAGTGGATGTGCTCATACAGTGCCTTAGTGTAGGAGTCAGCAGTCGAACTTTCAGTTCCCGTCTGCATGGGTGTCATGAAGTGTGTCACTTATGAACTGAGTAGCATGAAGTTGGCTTTGGAGAAGTTTTTTTATGGAGGTTTCCTTACTGGGGAGGGGGGTGGGGGAGGGATGTCAAGGGTGATTAGCTTATGGTCAGACCTGACCAACAATGGGGTGACCATAGGTGTGGAGCATCGATTTCCCATGTTGATAATGACCAGGTCTAGGATAATGGAGCCCCTGGTGGGACTATGGATTAGTTGATTCAGGGCATTGGAATTTATGAATTCCAAGAACCGTTGGGCAAAGGTCTTGGTACATGAGTAGTTTTCCAAGTTAATGGCAGGGTAGTTGAAATCACCCAGTATTAGGGTGTTTGGTTGTATCTTAATATTTTCCATTATGTTTAGAAAGGTGTAGTTGGAATCTTGGGGCATGGTGGGGGAATCTGTAGAAAGCTACAATTTGAATTGCAGTATTTCCTAGTGTTAGTTGCACCAGGAGAATTTCAGACGCATTGTGTTGGGTAACTAGCCAGGTGGTGTGAATATCCTTGGTGAATATGGACACTCCTCCACCTTTAGTGTTTCGGTCCTGGTTTGGTGGCTGAAAAGTGTGGTAAGAGTTATAGCATGGTATTACAGGGGTGCTCTCTGGAGTCTTGAACCAGGTCTCAGTTACTACACAGATATCGATGTTCTCCATTTTTAGGAGTGCCTTGAGAGAGTGCATTTTGAGGTTTAGACTTCTGGCATTGAGTAGCATTACCTTCAGATTCTGCATGCTTGTACCTGTTATCATGGTGGTTTTGTCCTTTGAACTTTGCCTAAAAAAGGCACTATAGGGCTGGCGGGAGCCTTAGCCAGTAACCTGAATCCCAGGGGTGACAGGTGCAGACCATCTCTAGCAAAGCACTGTGGTCTGTCGATCATGTCATCCCAGTCAGACAGATAATGGATCCCCTTTGAATGACACCAGAAGCTTAGCCAATTGTTGAAGTCAATCATTTTGTCCTTATACTGTGGTATCATTCTGGGCGAAGGCAGGATGCTACTCATGGCTAGGGTCATACCTGCCAGGGCCACATGATCTAAGAGCTCTTCCATGTCTCTTTTCATGTAGTTCAGGGAGGTACGTCTCAAGTCATTCACTCCAACATGGACAATGACAGAGTCATATTTGTACTTGTTGTGCAGTGACTTGAGTGCATGCGTTATGAAGTGACTGTGTGTTGCACGTACGGCTGCTGCACGGCTCGGAAAGTCTCAAATGCAAATTCAAAAAAGAGCCAGCAAAACAGGGCAGGTAGCAGGGTTTAAATTTTCCCTCTACCTTTGACATGCAAAATTTTTTGATTTACTTCATTAAATATTGAGGATTTCCACCTTTTTTGCTGGCTCTTTTTTTAATTTGCATGCATTATGTGGTGGATCCTAGCACCCAACAGGCATCTGACTGTAATTTTCTCCTTGTTCAGCCTGGTGAGTGGGACATCAGTGTACCTGACTATAGAGTCACCTATGACTAAAGTGTTGGGTATGTTGTCTTGCCTTAGGGCTGTTGTTGGGTGAAATAGGGCATATATGTGAAATAGGGCATATATTTTAGAGTCCCCCACAGGTCCAACAAATTCTGAAAAACTCCAGTATTTCCAGATTTTCTTGTTCTGTTATATTTCACAAATATAATTACTGCATTGTAATCCCATGTTAAGTTACTGGTTTCATTGTCAGTCTCCATCTTCCAAATCCTGTCTCTGCTTCATTTCCATCATAGTCTCAATTCTTCTAGTAAACTCTCATAGTCCCTTACTTATCTCCAACATTTTCTGTTGAAACAGTGGAAAAGGTTTCACAAACACAGTCTCTATGTGGTCTTTATTATCAGAAGAATAAGAAGCAGAATGTCCTTCTGTTTCACAGCTCATTTTTTGCTGGATAAACTTTTATATTTCCTCCTTAACAGGTACTTCATCAAAAAATGATTTTGTTTCTCCAGGGAAGAATATCTTGAAGACAACTGGGTACAGCCGTTTGAATCTCACACCTGCATCTCAAGATTCTGTGAATAGTGGAATGGATTTGCTCCTCTTCTGCCTGGTGTACAATGTGTAATCATTCTCCACACTCATGTCCTTCTGTCACAGTTTTGCCAGAATCACTCTTTCTACTGGCATTATTTTATTTATTTTATTATTTTATTTTATTTAACATTTCTTTACCAGGAAAGTAAGACTTGGAACAAATCCAGTGTTCAGCAGAGGCCTGGCGAGGAGAAATGCTCCCAATGTATGTCTTTGTGATGTGGGAGGAAACCCACACAAACGCAGGGAGGACATGCAGATTCTGCACAGAAGGCACCCCCAGCAAAGAATCAAACCAAAGAACCTCTTGCTGTGAGGAGACAATGCAACCGCTGAACCACTGTGCCATCCAAAGGAGGACTGCATCTTTACTATTACAGGTTTAGGTTGATTTTCATAGCCAGGTTTGGAGCATACACATGATGTGCACTTTCAACAACTCCTCCTGTGGAATAACACTCCAGTTGCTTATTTGTGCTTTCATAAAATTAATGCAGTCTGTTCTCTGGTATAGCCGAAAATCTCAGGTTTTCCCTATGTGAACTGCTCTCTAATTCTATTATAAGTTCATAGGTTCATAGGTTCATACTAAGCTATCTGCCCTAGGGCATTTATAAGCCTAGCCAGAGTATGTTTGGCTTTCGCCACCCATTTTAAATTAATTTTGCTATGCCCTTTTTCGAGGTTAGTATACTGTGCCTCTGTCTAACAGTGACACAGAAGTGATACCCGGGGTAAACCTATGATCTCCCATCCACTCATCAAGACTCCTCTTGAAGAGAATCAATGAGGGACTCTGCCTAACCTGGACTGGGATTTTATTCCATAGTGAAGGGAGCCTCTGGGTTATGAATCTGTTCCTCCAGCATGTCCTATTTATTTCAGTGCTGAGGTTCAAGTCTCTGAGCGTGTAGCTCGATGGGATTTGGATTTTTGAGGTGCAGCATGTCCCTTAATTCCGGGTTGGACATGGCCTTATACGTCAGGCACAGGTCACCTCTGAGCAGGCGGTATGCCACTGAGTAGAGCTGGAGTTTCTTTAACCGGGCAGCATATGGCATCTGTTTGAGCCCTTTGATCCTCTTGGTGAGGTACTTTTGGGGTCTTTCCAGTTGCTGCAGGTGTTTGGTAAGGTACATCCCAAAAGGGGCTTTGTACTCGATTATGGGCCTGATGAGGGATGAGTAAAGAGGCACGATGACCTCCCCTAATCTAGATGTGAATCCCTTCATGATTAGGTGGGCTATATAAAATGTTTTTCTAACCACTTTGGCCACGCGGTTGTCAAATGAGAGATTGCTATCAACTTGGGTCCCCAGGTCCCTAATTACTTCTTCTGTACTTAATGGATTACCACATATGTGGTAATTTGTGGGCACTTTGTTTTTTCCAAAGGGGATGACTATACACTTTTTGGCGTTTAGCTTGAGGCCATGGCTCTGGCACCAGTTGTCTGTTTCTATGGGGCCCTTTTGGAGGATGCTTGTGTCGGCTGGAGAGTCGATTATGGCGCCCAGTTTGTAGTCATCTGCGAACTTGGTCAGCCACAGTCCTTCCATGTTGGCCTGTACCACCGAGAAATATATACCAAACAAGAGAGGTCCCAGGACTGAGCCTTGTGGGATGCCACTTGTAACTGGTTTGGAGTCTGACATGGCTCCAGCTATTCTAACCATGTGGGTTCTGTCCTTGAGCCAGTTTGTAACCCATCTATTATTTTTTTAAAACATCTCTTCATGAGTAGTCTCATATTCAGTCAACTTTTTCTTCATTTCAGCCTCTGATTTTTGCAGCTTTATCACTTCATCTGAATATCTGTTTAAAGATGCTTCCATTTTTCAGGCCTTTTGTTGTTTGTGTTGATATACCCCCATCAGTGTTTCATTTATTTTAACCAGGTCTGTGTACAATTGTCTTATATTTTCCTGTAGGTTACTGGAAGTCATGTCTGGAGGTTGCATTGCTTTTTGCTGTCAATGTTTCTTCTTCACTGTTTGTAGCTGTTTTTTTTTCAGATGCTCTGTATTTTTTTTCCTCTCATCCAGGCAGTACATTTATTAGCAAGTTACTGAAATTTACCCATAGTCACAAATGTCTACTGGCCTTCTCTTGAGTTTCTGTTTTCACACTGGGAGAGCTAGAGTTAAGCTGTTACTAAATGTGCAGCCATCTTGGAAGTCAATCAACCTCCATATTTTTATCTTGTCTCTCATACCACATATAATAACCAGGTTTAATTTCAGTAAAATCAATCACTTTAATTTCGGTTTTTTTTTTATCATAAACACTATCCCTGAAAATACAGCCTTACCAAAACACCATATAATGTCTCTCCCCCATATCACCTCTATTTGTCTTCTCTGTTGATTACTAATAAATCTAATACTGAGGCAAGCAAATTATGTCACTTTTGTTTACCACATACACGCACCCCACAATTCATGTGTATTTTTTGTTAACAATACTATTAACATTTATAGACAAAATCCAACTATCCCTTTTATTTTTTGCAGTTTTCTTTTATTTCAGTTTTAGTTTTCTTTTCTTTAATTCTTTTTCCAATACTTCCATTTTCCATACCCTCCTTCCCCTTCATTTTCCACATAATCAAGACACTGGAATCTATTCTCCACTTTCATCATATATCTCCCCTCCCTTCAGTACCATTTCCGATAATATCTCCCATTTTTTCATTCAAAAATACCACCCACTCCTCTTTTTCACTTTCAGAAATGATCACCTTTTCTAACATTGCTTCCATCTTCAAAATTCTCTATGAATTTACATTAAATTAATTTACTCAGCAGCAGGGCTAGCCACCCAGCCGTATAAACCTTGGCTATAGATGATTGTCACTGTTGAAGTGATACCCTGACCTTATGTGCAAAAATGAGGAAAAGGGGTTGTGGATAGATGGATTCCCTATTAATATGCCATTAAACAAAGAAGTTATGTCTTACCATAACGTTCCATCTATGTTGTTCATCTTCACTAATCCTTGACAGTGGGATCGGTTCCGAACTCTCAGAACCGATTCTGACGTTATTTTCCAGCTCGCGCTCTCCAAACTCTCAAGCCAGGCTCTATCCATAATGCTCCTCACAGAGATTACCTCAGATCGAGTTTGCCAGATGGGAGAATATATACAAAAATATCAAAAAATTGTGTGTGTGTGTGTGTGTGTGTGTGTGAGTATGTATATATATATATATATATATATATATATATATATATATATATATATATACACATGCATGTAAACATACCTACATATAGACATATATAGAGATAGAGAAGACAAGGCCGTCTATGGATTCTTGATGAGATCTAGATCTGAACCGGTGAGGTCTACTAAGAGTTTTAAGTCGGGGGAAGGTGGGAGGGTATGACAATGATTGGTGAAGATGAACAACACAAATGGAACATTATGGCAAGACATAACTTCTTTATCTGATGTTGTTCATCTTCACCTAATCCTTGACGATGGGACAGAATCCCCAGCAACTTATGTACCTTGGGAAGTCTCACAGAAGAATATCCCGAAGTACCATAGGGCCAAAGGATGCTCAACCTCTCGAGATATGATCTAATTTGCAATGTGTGATAAAGGTATGGTGAGAAGACCAAGTGGCTACCGCACAAATGTCATCTAGAGAAGCTTGTGCATGAAAAACTGCTGATGTGGCAACAGCCCTCGTAGAATGAGCTTTTTGGGAAGTTGAAGTCCTTGTGACTGACAGATGAAAGAAATGCAGTCTCTCAACCATTTAGCTAAGGTAACTTTGGTGACTGCACAACCCATTCTTAAGGAAGAGAAAGCCACAAATAATTGGTCAGATTTATGAAATTCTTTAGTTTTATGGAGATAAAAGCACAACTGTCTAACAGCATCCAGCAAATGAAGAGCGTATACTCCTTTATTGGTAAAATTAGAGACAAATGTTGGCAGCTGTAAGGTCTGGTTGATGCTGGATTCAGTAACCACTTTTGGAAGAAAGGAGGGATTCATTCTCAGTTGTACTCTGTCTATGAAAAATTAAATAGGGTGATTTGCATAATTGGTTAGATTTACGGAATTCTTTAGTTTTACGGAGATAAAAACGCAACTGCCTAAGAACATCCAGCAAGTGAACAGCATATACTCCTTTACTGGTAGAATTAGAGAAAAATGTTGGTTCATAGGTTGGTACTAGGCTATCAGCCCTAGGGCCTATACAAGCCTAGCCATAACAATTCCCTGGCTATTTCTTCCCACATTATTTACTTTCCTGGACCCCTGTCTAGCAGGGCGACTGACATGATCCCTGGGGTGAATTTCCTTTCTCCCATCCAATCGTCAAGGTTCCTCTTGAAGAGGTCCAAAGAGGCACTCTGCTTGACATGTATGAGCAATCTGTTCCAGAGTCTGGGGAGTCTCTGGGTCAGGAACCTATCCCTCCAGCATGTTTTGTTTATTGTGATGACAAGGTTTAGATCCCTGGGCGTGTAGCTCTGAGGGATTGGGATTTCTTTAAGTGTAGCATGTCCAACAGCTCTGGGTTTGACATGGCCTTGTATGTTAAGCAGAGATCGCCTCTGAGTAGATGATATGCGACAGAGTATAGCTGGAGTTTTTTAAGGCGGTCAGCGTAGGGCATCTGCTTTAGGCCTGTGATTCTTTTAGTGAGGTATTTCTGAGGCCTTTCCAGTTGTTGCAGATGTCTTGAGAGGTACATAACAAATGGGGCGTTGTATTCTATAATGGGTCTAATGAGGGATGAGTACAGTGGGACAATGACCTCCTTTTTTCTGGATGAAAAGCCCTTCGTGATGAGGTGTGCCACATAGAAGGATTTCCTGACTGTTGTGGCGATGTGGTTATCGAAGGTGAGACCACTGTCCACCTGTGTCCCTAAGTCTCTTATCACACTTTCTGTGTTTAGTGTACTACCACCTATATGGTAATTCATGGATACATGTTTTTTCCCAAAGGGGATAACAATACATTTCTTGGCACTGAGCTTGAGCCCATGGCTCTGGCACCAAGCATCTGTTTCTGTAAGGCCCTTTTGTAGAGTATCCACATCATTTGGAGATTCAATAATGGCTCCCAGTTTGCAGTCATCTGCAAACTTTGTTAGCCAGAGTCCCTTAGTGTTGACCTGTACTTCAGAGAAGTAGATGCCAAACAAGAGCGACCCCAGGACTGAACCCTGAGGTACTCCACTTGTCACTTGTCTGGAGCTGGATTTGGAGTCGGCTACTTTTACAGTGTGGGTTCTATCAGTAAGCCATTTAGCAACCCATTGGGTGACATAGGGATTAATGCCCAACTTAGTAAGTTTATTTATGATTCCAGAGTGGGGGATGGTGTCAAAGGCCTTGGCAAGGTCTAGATAGGCTGTGTGGACCACCTTACCCTTGTCCATGGCTCTGGAGACTGATTCAAAGAAGTCAACTGTAAGGTATGGTTGATGTTGGATTCAGTAACCACTTTTGGAAGAAAGGAGGGATTTGTTCTCAGTTGTACTCTGTCTTTATGAAACATTAAATACGGAGATTTGCATGATAGGGCCTGTAACTCAGAGAATCTCTTGCAGAGGTAATGACCACTAGAAATAAGGTCTTCCAAGTCAAAAAATTTTAATTGACAAGAAGCAGCTGGTTCAAAAGGGGCTTGAGTTAATGCTTGGAGGACCGTAGTCAAATCCTATGGAGGAGCTGGTTCTTTAAAGTGGGTCTCTGCAAGTACAAATCTTTCAAGAAGGCTTTGGAAAGTTTATGAGACATTATTGATGACTCATTGTATCCAGTATGAAAATTAGATATTGCTGCCAACTGAACTTTTATAGTCGAAGCAGAGGAACCAGATTCAAAGAGGGTATTCAAGAAGTCCAAAATGTGCTCAGTTGGCGCATTAAAGGGATCAAGTCCTTTGTCTAAGGCCCATATGATAAATCCTTTCCATGTGCACAAGAAAAGTTTTCTAGTTGTAGGCTTGTGATGTGCAATAATAATACATTACATGGGTGATGACAGAGAGAGATGCCTGGCAATCATGGGAATTGAAAAAGCCACACAGTCAGGTTGAGATGCTATAAATATGGATGAGCCATGTTGTCTGGGTGAGTTAGCAGATCTGGAACCGGGTCCAGAGTCCATGGTTTCTGTAGCAGATGAGGCCAAAGGAAGGGAAACAAGACTTGTCAAGGCCAGAATGGGGCAATGAGGATTATGGTATTCTTCGTCTTTCTGGCTTTCTTCAGAAATTGTGAGATTAGGGGAACTGGGGGAAAGGCATATAATAGATCAGGTGGACAATTGTGTAGAAGAGCATTCCTGGGTAACTCCCTCAGTGGGGGAATTAGGGCAAAGTAACTTCTGTATTTGTTTAGGGGAGAAGCAAAAAGGTTGCAGCAAGGTTGGCCTAATCGATGGAAAATCTTGTCCGCCACTACTGAGTTTTCGGAACACTCATGAGGCATGAGAATAGTCATGCTCAATTTGTTTGCTATCACACTGGAACTTCCAGGAATGTGCATTGCTGAGAGAAAGCGGTTGGAATAGCTCACCCATTGCCAAACTCTGAGTGCCTCTTGACATAGTGGATACGATTTGGTTTCCCCCTTGTTTGTTGATGTATCAGACTACTGACATACTGTCTATCTGAACTGCAATTGTCCCGAGAGGAAGGGTATCCTGGAATGCTTGCAACGCTAACACCACTGCCCTCATCTCTAGAACACTGATGTGCAGGTTGGCCTCCAGTTGGGACCATGTGCCTTGAACTGTCTTTCCCAGATAACGCCTCCCCACCTTATCTGGGAAGCATCGGTGGTCACTATGGCTTGGGGTTGAGGTAGAATGAGAAGTTATGTACTTACCATAACGTTCCATGTTAGTTGTCTTCTTCTCGCCTTCTTTCTTGCTGGATGGGTTCGGAGCCGAACCTCAGCTCCGACTCGGCCTATTACTAAAGCTCGAGAGCTATTTTTACCGGCTCGAGGCTATCCTATGTCCCATAATGCTAGGCGTGATATACCCAGATCTCGTTTGATAGCTAACACTATGGACATACATGTCCCCACCATGACAGAGAATATATATATATATATATATATATATATATATATATATATATATATATATATATATATATATATCTACCTCTATATATCTAAGTATATAAAACTCTTATAAGAGTTACCAACAAAAGGAAAAGAGGTAGCTAGGGAGATAACTCTCCTGATAACACATCTCAGAAGATACTCTCAGTCTTGCCAGGCTAGGGGGATGGAGGGTGGGATGCAAGAAAGAAGGCGAGAAGAAGACAACTAACATGGAACGTTATGGTAAGTACATAACTTCTCAATGTTAAGTTGTCAATCTCGCCTTCATTCTTGCTGGATGGGACAGTGTCCCTAGCACCTTAGTCCTGGGTGGCTCAATGGAACAAACTCTTGACTACAGTGGAACCAAAATCAGCCCTACTTCTAGAGGTCATGTCCAGCTTGTAATGAGAAATGAAGGTATGAGGAGAGGCCCATGTGGCCGCTGCACAAATGGAATCCATTGGCAATCTTGCCTGAAAGGCTACTGAAAAAGCTAATGCTCTGGTTGAATGAGCTCTGGGCTTAATAGGGAGCTCTTTATGTCTCAATTGGTAAATCAACATGATAACAGAGGTCAACCACCTAGACAAGGTTACTTTGGAAACTGGCAGGCCTTGCTTCCCTTCCGCGTAAGACAGGAAGAGCTGTTCTGATTTCCTCGTCTGCTTGGCTCTATCCAGGTAGAAGCATAATTGACGGTGAACGTCTAGACAATGTAACTTCCGTTCAGACCTATTGGTATAAAGTGGGAAGAAAACAGGAAGATCGATGGTCTGATTCAGATTTTTTTCAGAGAGTACTTTGGGTAAAAAGGACGGCTTAGTCCTAAGTGACACTCTATCTTTGTGAAAAACACGGTAAGGAGGGCAAACACAAAGGGCTTGAAGTTCCGATACCCTTCTCGCTGAAGTGATGGCTACTAAAAACAGAGTTTTCCAAGAGAGCAACTTTAACAAACAGGAAGCCGCAGGCTCAAAGGGAGGGAGAATTAAAGACGACAGCACCAAATTTAGGTTCCATGGTGGGGGAGGATCTTTTACCGGGGACCTAAGTAAGAGGGTTCCTTTTAGAAAGGCTTTACAAAGTTTGTGTGACATAATGCTGGTCTCTGACAATCCAACATGAAAATTCGCAATAGCTGCCAACTGAACTCTGATGGTGGTTGAAGAAGAACCCATTTGAAAAAGTTCTGCCAAAAACTCTAAAATTGTATGGACAGGAGCTGTAAAAGTGTCAACTTGTTTCTCCTCTGCCCAAACAGAGAAACGCTTCCATTTGCTAGCATAAGTCTTTTTGGTAGTAGACTTGTGCGAAGCGAGGATGATGTCACAAACTGAATGAGAGATTGAGGGAAGCCTGTCTAGGGTTGGAAGTGGAGCAACCAAGCTGTGAGGTTGAGAGATTGGAGAGATTGATGCAGCCCACCCGAATGATGTGTCAGAAGATCTGACACCGGGTCCAGATGCCAGGGCTGATCTAGTAGATGACGTTGCAGGAACAGAAACCAAATTTGTCAAGGCCAGTAAGGGGCAACAAGGATCATTCTGGATCTCAAAACAGTTGCTTTCTGGATTAACTGAGTAATTAAGGGAAAGGGGGGAAAAGCATACAGAAGACCCCGGGGCCAATCGTGCACTAGAGCATCTCTGGGGGGAAGACCTGCGAGAGGGAAGAGGGTGAAGAAGTCTGGGGACTTGCTGTTTTGAGGAGTTGCAAAAAGATTGCAGCAAGGCTGACCCCACCTTCTGAAATTTTTTTCCGCTACTAGCTGGTTGAGAGACCACTCGTGGGGCATGAGAATGGCTCTGCTCAGCCTGTCCGCTATGATGTTGGACTTCCCGGGGATATGCGTTGCTACCAGAAACCGTTGAGAAGAGATCGCCCACTGCCAAAGTCTGAGTGCTTCTCGACATAGGGGGGTAGGACCTGGTTCCGCCCTGCTTGTTGATGTACCACACTACAGACATATTGTCTGTCTGAATTGCAATAGTCCCGGTGGGTAGAGAGTCTTGAAGGGCCTGCAATGCTAAAAGTACTGCTCTCATTTCCAAGACATTTATGTGCAGGTAGCCTTCGAAAGGTTGCCATGTGCCCTGGACTGTCCTGCCCTGAAAATGCCCCCCCCACCTGATCAGGGAGGCATCCATTGTCACAGTAGCCACAGGAGGAGGAAGGACAAAAGGTCTGCCCTGAATACCCTGAGGGGAGACCATCCACCACGAAAGGTGCCTTTTGCATGACTGAGTGATTAGAATGCTGTGTGACATTGGAAGCTGTTGAAAGGACCACTGGGAAAACAGCATCCATTGCAGGATCCGTATGTGAAAGCGAGCTAGGGGGAGTAATGTGATGGCGGCTGCCATGAGACCTAAGGTTTTTAGTACGAATCTGGCCTGGACTCTGCTCTCTTGTAGTAGGATTTGAACATGATCGCGAATGTCTGAAATCCTTTGTACAAGCAGTTTTGCTGACAGTTCCACAGTGTTTAAAACGGCACCTATGAAGGTAATAGATTGACAGGCGACAAGGCAGACTTTTCGGAGTTTATAGAGATACCTAGCTCATTGCAAATTTGGAGGGTATAATCTCTGGAATGGAGTAGCTGACGTTTGGTGGTGGCAGTAAAGAGCCAGTCGTCTAACTATGGAAACACCTGGAATCCTTGTCGTCTCAGGTGAGCCGCAACCACTGCCATGCATTTGGTAAACACCCTGGGGGCTGTGGTGAGGCCAAAGGGCAGAGCTCTGAATTGGTAGTGACTGGCTCCCAGCCGGAAGCAGAGAAACCTCCTGGAGCGCCTGTTCATTTTGATATGATAGTACGCATCCTGAAGGTCTATAGAGCACATCCAACTGTCCTGACCCAGGAAGGGTAGAATGGACTGAAGCGTGACCATCTGGAATTTCGTTCTTTGAACAGACTTGTTCAGCCTGCTGAGATCCAAAATAAGTCTCCAGTCCCCTGTCTTTTTTGGTACCAAAAAGAACTTGGAGTAGACTCCGGATCCTTGCTGACCTGCTGGGACTGGCTGGATGGCTCTTTTTTCTAGCTAATTTGAAATTTCTAGTGCTGCTTGATCCCTCAGACTGGGTGGAACGTCTGAAAGGGGCCCTTTTGGCTGTTGTGGGGTATGAATAAAGCAAACAAACGAAGTAGGCAAGTCGAAATACTCCAAGCCAAAGCAAACAATCGTTTAATATTTAATGTTGACCCCACATAGTACACATACTAAAAGGGCACCCATTAATAATTTCAGATGCTTCAACTGCATGAAGAATTTAAAACAAATTATTTCCTTATACATAATTTAAAGACTGTGTTTGTGTAAAGAACTTATGCCCAAACAAACTATTAAACTGATTGTACACATAAGAAACTAAGATATGATGTCCCAAACAGGCCTTTACCCAAGAAGGTCCCTCTCAGAAACATTTTATATGTGTATATAATTTCCTACCAGTTTAAATTGTTATTAAACCGAGAAATTAATATCAATTTCTAAGATAACTTTTATATTTTAAAATAATGGAAATATTACACAGGTCATTTAGGCCAGGTGGAGAAAAAGCATTTAGTAATAACTGCCATTCCAATTCCTTTAGTTCAAGGAGAAGTGGTTGGGGGCCCCCCCTAACCCCAACCCTCACTCCATCAATTCCTAGTGCCAAGGTTGTTGACCACATCTTAACTAAATATCTTAAGACACTCCCTCAGATTTGTAAAGACTCGTGGTCCTTCCTTAAAGCTATCAATACCATCCCGTTCAGCCCTTCCTACAGCTTCTTAACTATTGACGTGGTAGATTTGTACACCTCTATACCACACCTTGAAGCTGTGGAATGGGTGGAACTTATGTTGATAGATATGAAGGCCCCAAAGGATGAGATTTACGTTGTCACCACCCTCCTTGACATCATTCTGTTATCCAATTTTTTCATCTTTAATAATGAGCATTACATACAGAAAAGGGGTATTGCTATGGGTTCGCCATGCGGAGGCAGTGTGGCGAACCTAGTGGTGGCCTACTGGGAAAAGACCTTCCTGTTTGAACATTCTCTCTTTAAAGAGACCTCAAAATTCTACACTCGGTTTTTAGATGATGTATTTGTCCTTCTTGAGGGGAACTCTGACACGGCTATCAATCTAGTGAATTACATGAATGAAACATGCCCTTTTTTAACATTCACTCACCATTTTTCAACGAGTGAAACCGAGTACCTAGATGTCAAACTTGTTAAAGACATCCCAAATAACTGTTTTTGTTCTAAGATCTTCAGGAAGAATACTTATTGCAATGCCTTCCTCCACTTTTCCGGTAACCATCCTTTGAATCAAAAGAAGTCCATCTTCAAAGGCCAACTAGTGAGAGCAACACGTATGTGTAGCACCCTTGTTGACTTTGAAGAGGAGTGTGGTACTCTCAAAAACATGTTTCAAAACAGAGGTTACCCCACGGAATTTTTGGACAATCTTATTGATGAGGTCTCTTTTAAAAGAAATTCAGGGTTTTATCAACCACTCTTAAAGGGCTCCCTTCAGCAAAACACCCAAACTTCTATTGAATTGGAGATAGATTTGGGAGGGAATGTGGCCAATCCACCTTTGATTGAACATAATAACACAGACCAGGGTTTTAGTCCCCCGGTTGTTGATTTCAAAAATAGGCTTATTCTTACCTATAATTAACACATTTCTAGTATGTGTTGTATTGTCAAGAAAAATTGGGAGTTTATTACCAACAACACCCACCTTCTCCAAATCTTGGGCCTTTCCCCTGGTTTTGTATTTAAAAGAGGTAAGAATTTGAAAGAACTTTTACAAAATGAAAACCCACACCCTGGGGTGTCTAGACAGACTGGCACTTTTTTGTGTGGGTTCTGTAACTGGTGTAGACTACTAAAAACAGGGAACTCTTTCATGATTAGGGGTGAAAAATATCACATCAGACAGAGGTTCTTTTGTGATTCTAAATCAATCATTTACATCGCGCTTTGTAATTGTTGTCCGGCATTTTATGTCGGTAAAACGGACCGCAGATTGCATGACCGTGTTTACCAACACAATTATGCCATAAAAAACAAAAAAACGGACAACGCCCTTTCGAAACATGTGTTGGATAATACAGGGCATAGCTTTTCCTTTATGGGAATTGATGGAGTGAGGGTTGGGGTTAGGGGGGGGCCCCCAACCACTTCTCCTTGAACTAAAGGAATTGGAATGGCAGTTATTACTAAATGCTTTTTCTCCACCTGGCCTAAATGACCTGTGTAATATTTCCATTATTTTAAAATATAAAAGTTATCTTAGAAATTGATATTAATTTCTCGGTTTAATGACAATTTAAACTGGTAGGAAATTATATACACATATAAAATGTTTCTGAGAGGGACCTTCTTGGGTAAAGGCCTGTTTGGGACATCATATCTTAGTTTCTTATGTGTACAATCAGTTTAATAGTTTGTTTGGGCATAAGTTCTTTACACAAACACAGTCTTTAAATTATGTATAAGGAAATAATTTGTTTTAAATTCTTCATGCAGTTGAAGCATCTGAAATTATTAATGGGTGCCCTTTTAGTATGTGTACTATGTGGGGTCAACATTAAATATTAAACGATTGTTTGCTTTGGCTTGGAGTATTTCGACTTGCCTACTTCGTTTGTTTGTTTGGGAGTTCTTTTTTGTTGGTTACACGGGTATGAATAAAGGGAATTTTGTAACCCTTGGATATGATCGACCGTACCCAATTGTCTTGCGTGAGGGAATGCCAGGCTTCTGGGTACAGTGATAGTCTTCCCCCGACTGCCTCCGAAGGTGAGCAGTCGGGCAGCTCCTCAGGGGTGCTGGAAGGGTTTATCAGAGAAGGATTCTCTGCTACCCTGATTCTGCGGACCCCCCCTGCCCCTCGGGCGGCATCTATTATTGTTCCCTCCTCTGCCTCTGGAGGGAAGCTCGGCACGTGCGTCAGGCAGTGCTCCCTGAGGTTTGCGGAACCACATTTTCCCACTCTTCTGACCCTTAGGGTATGGTCTAGAAGGGGTAGAAAAACAGACTCCTATGGCAGAGAGAGTCTTGCCCTCCTGCTCGCACCTGGTCAATGTATCCTTCACTTGAGGTCCAAACAAGGCAGAAGCATCAACGGGGGTATTAGTGAAGGACGCCTTGAAGGGGTCACAAAATTGCAGGGCCGCAACCAGGCATGTCTCCTTAGAGCAACGCCCATGCCTGCAGCCCTACTCGCTCCATTGGCTGCATAGGAAATGAGCCACATGGAGGAGTTGACAATAGTGTTCAGGGTCCCCAGCTGGGAGTTGATCTTTTCCTGAGACCCTGCAGCTGATGGGTCCTGTAAGGTATCACCCAGTTCTTTGAGAAGTTCTCTCTGGAGACAGGTGAAATGGCACAAATAATTCAGTGACCGCATAGCAAAGGTCGCCGAAGAAAACATCCGCTTACCATACCTGTCCATAGTCCTAGATTCCTTATTAGGAGGATGGACAGGTACTGAAGGGTCAGCCAACTCCATTTTAGTGGCCACCGCCACCACCATGGCATCAACAGGGACGCTCTTAGTTAGAAACTGCTTGTCAGAGGGGGCTGTTATAAATTTTGTAGGCCTCCGTGGAATCGGTTCCATAGTATCCGGAGCTGTCCATGCCTTTCGAGCCACCACATCCATGAGTGGGTCGAAAGGCGGAGACACCCAGGAGGTGGAATTGCGAGAACCGAAGGCATCCAGGTACACCGACTCGTCCTCAAAAGGGTTAAGGGCAGACCAGTTTCCCCTCTGCTTAAGAATTTCCAGGATGTCAGAAAATGAGACATCCTCAGAGGGGGACCCTTCTGACTCATCCAAGTAGGTGTCCGACGTGACTGACTCAGGGGAGTCTACATGCTTCCTCTTGCATTTTCTCTTTCAAGGGGGCTCCCCTGAAGGATCAGGGGAGGCTTCGGAAGAGGAGGATACACCCAATGGGGCTACCTGTAGCGTCGGTTCTCCACGCTCGGGATCGGAAGGGCAGATAGAGACTGAAGCAGGCACCATAGAGGGAGGAGCCGAAGGAGCCAACCGTGGAAATGGCACAGGGGCCAGCACATTCCTCATGACCACAAAGGCGCCCCTATCAGGCAGGGAAAGGGGGTCCCTGCTCCGAATAGACAAGGACTCCTCCCAGCACAGAGAGGGACGGCTCCGAGGCCGATGTCGGGGCCGAACTCACCTGCGCTGAGGCTCCGAGAGGGAGAATGGGGTCGGACAAGGTTCAGATGCCACTCACCCCCTCGGAACCGACGAGGGAGTCTCGGCACCCGGATCCCTCCAAGGATAGAACCAAGGAGGAGATCGGAGCCGACGAGGGAGCCGGAAGGAGTGGTATCGGCTCCGACGTTCCAATGGTCCCGACCCCTACGATCTCCGGCTCCGAACTCAAAGGAAGAGTCGGAATCGAAGAGGGAGTAGTGATAGCCACTGCCTGATGAGGAGGGCTATGCAACATTTGGGCCAGTGCCTGTGACTTAAGTAGTCTGTTAACCACCCTCTCGAGGTCATGGTCCAACAGCCTGGAAGACCGAGAGGAATGGGACCTGTGACTCCGCTCCGATAACAAGGGAGACTTCGGAGCCGAATGGACAGATTCCAGGGAAGGAGACCTGGAACGATTTCGGCTCGAAGATGGCTCCGACAGCAGAGTCGGAGCCAACTGAGGCCTCGAATCATCGGTTCCGGCCAGAACCGATGCAGTGGTAGTAGTAGTAGCGCCGCTCGGTGACAGCTCCGAACATGGAGCCGACTGTTTGGCGGGCTTGGAAGGTTTACCCGATGAAGGCTTAGCCGGGGAACCTTCAGGCTTCAACAAGCCTCTCAAAATAAGTTTGTTTCTGCGTTCCTGCAGGACTCTTGGACTGAACACATGGCAGACAGAACAAGAGTCCTGCAGGTGCAGAGGGCCCAAGCAATATACACAAGAAGTGCGACTGTCTGTCAGAGACATCTTCTGACAGCACGAGTCACACTTCATGAAGCCCGAGACCTTGGTGTCTTTCGACATCCTGAAACAAGGATGACGGGCAGAAAAAGACAACTCTGGGTGGTCAAGTCACAATCAGCCAACACACACACACACACACAAAAAGCTTGTAACAGACCAAGAAAAACAAAAAACCCAACACTTTTTAATACAATTTAACTAGGCACACACATACATCTACAGAAAAAATCCAAAGGGATTTACTACTACAGAACTGTATAGAAGAAGTTTAGCCAAAGGCCTAACTATTCAGTGAGGGGAAAACTGAAGAAAAAAAACTACCTAAGAGGGGATTCCAAACAGGGATCTATAGGGTAGTAACTAGGAATAACTATCACTAAAATTATAACCCAAAAAGCTGACTAAATACAAGAAAAAGATTAATACAACCTGGAGCCGGCAAAAAGACGCAACCTCGTAGCTGAAGCGGCAAACAAGATCTGGGTATATCATGCCTAGCATTATGGGGACATAGGATAGCCTCGAGCCGGTAAAAATAGCTCTCGAGCTTTAGTAATAGGCCGAGTAGGAGCCAAGGTTCGGCTCTGAACCCATCCAGCAAGAATGAAGGTGAGATTGACAACTTAACATTAAGAAGTTATGTACCTGCCATAACGTTCCATGTTAGTTGTCTTCTTCTTGTCTTCTTTCTTGCTGGATGGGGTTCGGAGCTGATCCTTGGCTCCGACTCTGCAATCTACTAAAGCTCGAGAGCTATTTACTGGCTCGAGGCCCACCCTATGTCCCACAATGCTAGGCGTCAGATCCCCAGATCTCGTTTGGCAGAGCTAACACCAAGGAAAGATTCAAGGACACCTGTCCAACCACAAGGAAAAACTATAGTACAAAGACAGAGGAGGACACAATGTACATCAGAGTTGTCCAGAGGAAGAAGGCCCCAAAAGGAGACTCTTCTCGGTCTGTCCAGGCTAGGGGGATGGAGGGTGGGACGCAAGAAAGAAGGCGAGAAGAAGACAACTAATATGGAACGTTATGGTAGGTACATAACTTCTTAATGTTAAGTTGTTTATCTCGCCTTCATTCTTGCTGGATGGGACAGCGTCCCTAGCACCTTAGTCCTGGGTGGCTCATCGGAACAGACTCTTGAGCACAGTGGAACCAAACTCAGCTCTGTTCCTAGAGGCCACATCCAACTTATAATGTGAAATGAATGTATGAGTGGCCCAAGTGGCTGCGGCACAAATAGATTCCATTGGTAGTCTTGCTTGAAAAGCTGCTGACGTAGCCAATGCTCTGGTGGAATGACCTTTAGGTTTAGCAGGGAGTTGTTTATGTCTGAGTTGATAAATCAAGGTAATAATAGAGGACAACCACCTGGATAAGGTTACTTTGGAAACTGGCTGTCCTTGTTTGCCCTCAGCATAGGATAGGAAAAGTTGGTCTGATTTTCTTATTTGCTTAGTCCTGTCCAAGCAGAAACGTAATTACCTGTGAACATCCAAGCGGTGCAAATTTTGTTCAGCTTTGTTCGAATAGTTAGGAAAAAATACGGGCAGATCAATAGACTGATTCAGATTTGTTTAATAGGGTAACTTGGGTAAAAACGAAGGATTAGGCCTAAGTGAAACTCTGTCCTTATGAAACACAAGATAAGGAGGACGAATACAGAGGGCTTGAAGTTCCGAAACTCTCCTAGCTGATGTGATGGCTACTAAAAAGAGAGTCTTCCAGGAGAGCAATTTTAAGGAACAGGAAGCCGCTGGTTCAAACGGGGGGAGAATCAAGGAAGCCAATATCAAGTTCAAGTCCCACGGAGGCGGGGGATCTTTGACCGGGGGCCTAAGTAATAAAGTTCCTCTGAGAAAGGCCTTGCAAAGCTTGTGGGACATGATGCTGGTTTCTGACAGTCTAGCAAGGAAATTTGCAATAGCAGCTAATTGGACCCTAATGGTGGCAGAGGAGGAACCAGCTTGAAAGAGCTCTGTTAAAAATCTAAAACATGATGGACAGGGGCTGTAAAAGGGTCAATATTCCTAGCCTCTGCCCAGGAATAGCATAAGTCTTCCTGGTGGCAGATTTGTGCGAAGCAAGGATGATTTCATGCACCGGCTGAGAAATTAGCAGAAGCCTGGCTAAAGTTGGAAGTGGAGCAACCAAGCTGTAAGGTTGAGAGACTGAAGGGACTGGTGCAGCCCGCCCGACTGATGGACCAAGAGGTCTGGCACTGGGTCCAGATTCCACGGCTGCTCCAGCAGGTGGCAATGCAGGAACGGGAACCAAATTTGTCGAGACCAGTAAGGGGCAATGAGGATCATCCTGGATCCCAAAGCGGTTGCCTTCTGAATTAGCTTGGGAATTAGGGGAAAAGGTGGAAATGCGTACAGAAGACCCCGGGACCAATCATGAACTAGAGCGTCTCTGGGGGAGTGGCCGGGAAGGGGGAAGAGAGTGAAGAAGTCGTCGCACTTGCTGTTGAGAGGATTTGCAAAAAGGTCGCAGCAAGCTTGACCCCATCTGTGGAAGATTTTGTCCGCTACTGATTGATTGAGAGACCACTCGTGAGGCATGAGAATAGCTCTGCTTAGCCTGTCCGCTATGACTTTGGACCTCCCAGGGATGTGCGTTGCTATCAGAAACCGTTGAGAGGAGATTGCCCACTGCCAGAGTGTGAGTGCTTCTCGACATAAGGGATAGGACTTGGTTCCGCCCTGCTTGTTGATGTACCACACTACAGACGTATTGTCTGTCTGAATTGCAATAGTCTCGGTGGGTAGAGAGTCCTGAAGAGCTTGCAACGCCAAAAGCACCACTCTCATCTCCAAGACATTTATGTGCAGATGGTACTCTAGAGGTTGCCAGGTGCCTTGGACAGTCCTGCCCTGAAAATGCCCCTCCCACCCGATCAGGGAGGCATCCATGGTCACTGTGGCAACAGGAGGAGGAAGAACACATGGTCTGCCCTGGAGTATCAGAGGGGAGACCATCCACCAAGCTAGGTGGTCTTTGCATGACTGAGTGATTATTACCTTGAGACACTGGAAGCTGTTGAAAGGACCATTGAGTAAAAAGCATCCACTGAGGAAGCCTCATGTGAAAGCGAGCCAGGGGAACTAGTATGATTGCTGCTGCCATGAGGCCCAAGGTCTTTGGTACAACTCTGGCCTGAATCCTGTTGCACTGTAGTAAGACTTGCACATGTCGGTGGATTTCTGAAACTCTGTCGAGAGGAAGCCTTGCAGACAGATCTTTTGAATTTAAGATTGCGCCTATAAAGATAATAGACTGAGAAGACGACAATGCAGACTTTTCGAAATTTATTGATATACCTAGCTCGGAACAAGTTTGGATGGTATAATCCCTGGCTCGCAGTAGCTGATGCCTGGTGGGAGCAGTGAGGAGCCAGTCATCGAGATATGGAAACACCTGGAATCCTCGCCATCTCAGGTGAGCCGTAATCACTGCCTTGTATTTGGTGAACACCCTGGGGGCTTTGGTGAGACCAAAAGGCAGGGCCCTGAATTGATAGTAACTGGCTCCCAGCCGAAAGCGGAGAAACCTTCTGGAGCACCTGTTAATTTTGATATGGTAGTACGCAAAAAGGGTAGAATGGACTGGAGCGTGACCATCCAGAACTTTGTTCTTTGAACAAACTTGTTTAGCCTGCTGAGATCCAAAATGGGTCTCCAGTCCCCTGTCTTTTTTGGCACCAAAAAAACTTGGAGTAGATACCGGATCCTTGCTGGTCTGCTGGGACTGGCTGGATGGCCCGTTTGTCTAGCAGTTTTGAAATTTCTAGCACTGCCTGTTCCCTTAGATCAGGTGGAACATCTGGAAGGGACTTGGTTGTTTGTACCGGGGTGTGGACAAAGGGAATCTTGTAACCCTCGGATATGATAGACCATACCCATTTGTTTTGTGTGAGGAGTTGCCAGGCTTCTGGTTACAGTGACAATCTTCCCCCGACTGCCTCCGAAGGCAGTCGGGCAGCCCCTCAGGGGTGCTGAAAGGGTTTGTCAGAAAACGATTCTCTGCTACCCTAATTCTGCAGGCCCCCTCTGCCCCTCAGGCGGCATTTATTATTGTTCCCTCCCCTGCCCCTGGAGGGAAACTCGCCATGTGTGTCTGGCATGACTCCTTGGGGTTTCCGAAACCACAATATTCCACTCTTCTGACCCGTGGGGTATGGTCTAGAAGGAGTGGAAAAACAGACTCCCACGGCAGAGAGAGTCTTGCCTTCCTGCTCACACCTGGTAAGGGTATCTTTCACCTGTGGTCCAAACAGAGCCGAACCATCAAAGGGGGTATCGGTGAAGGACGCCTTAAAGGGGTCAGCAAAGTTGCATAACCGCATCCAGGCATGTCTTCTCAAAGCCACGCCTGTACCTACGGCCCTACTAACCCCATCGGCTGCATAAGAAATGAGCTGCATGGAGGAGATGACGATAGAATTAAGGGTCGCCAGCTGGGAGTTTATCTTGTCTTGAGCCCCCGCAGCTGATGGATCCTGAAGGGTATCACCCAGTTCCTTAAGAAGATCCCTTTGGAGATGGGTGAAATGGCATAGATAATTCATCGACCGCATAGAGAAGGTCGCTGAGAAAAACACCCGCTAAGAGTACCTGTCCATTGTCCTAGATTCTTTATTAGGTGGATGGGCAGGCACCGAAGGGTCAGCCAACTCCTTCTTTGTGGCTGCTGCAACCACCATGGCATCAACAGGGACACCTTTTGTCAAAAATTGCTTGTTAGGTGGGGCTGTAATAAATTTAGTGGGCCTACGGGGAGTTGGTTCCACTGTGTCCGGGGCTGACCATGCCTTTCGAGCCACCACTTCCATTAGTGGGTCGAAAGGTGGAGACACTAAGAAGGTGGAAGGGCGAGAACCAAACGCGTCCAGGTAGACCGACTGGTCCTCTGAAGGGTTAAGGGCAGTCCAGTTCCCCCTCTGCTTAAGGATTTCTAGGATGTCTGAAAAGGAGACATCCTCAGAGGGGGATCTTGGGGACCCTTCCGAATCCTCCAAGTCAGTATCAGACGTGACTGACTCGGGGGAGTCGACATGTTTCCTCTTACATTTTCTCTTCCAGGGGGGCTCCTCCGAAGGATCGGGGGAGGCCTCAGAAGAGGAAGATACGCCCAATGGGGCGACCTGGAGCATTTGCTCTCCACGCTTGGGGTCAGGTGGGTGGACAGAGACCGATGCAGGCACCATGGGGGGAGGAGCCAAAGGGGCTGATCGAGGGGCCGACTTAGGAGTCAGCACACTCCTCATGACCTCGAAGGTGCCCCTGTCAGGCAGAGCAGAAGGTCCCTGCTCCGAGGAGACGAGAACCCCTGTCGGCACCGAGAAGAACGGCTCCGAGGCCGATGTCGGGGCCGAGCTCACCTGCGCCAATGCTCCGAGAGGGAGAACGGGGTCGGACAAGGGTCCGATGCCACTCGCCCCCTCGGAGCCGACGAGGGAGTCTCGGCGCCCAGATCCCTCCAAGGACGGAAACAAGGAAGAGATCGGAGCCAACGAAGGAGCCGAAAGGTGTGGTATCGGTTCCGACGTTACCAAGATTCGAGCCCCAACCGGCTCTGGCTGCGAACACAAGGAGAGAGTCAGAGGAGGAACTGCTGTAGATACCGGGACAGCCACAGTCTGTTCAGAAGGGCTGGTTAAAATTTTGGCCAGGGCCTGTGACTTAAGGAGTCTGCTAACCACCCTCTCTAGGTCATGATCAGATAGCCTGGAAGACCGAGATGAGTGGGACCTATGGCTTTTCTCAGATTGGAGTAATGGTGACCTCGGAGCCGAGCGAACCGATTCTAGGGAAGGGGAACTAGAACGTTTTTGGCTTGAAGACGGTTCTGACAGTAAAGTCGGAGCCGACTGAGGTCTAGAGGTGTCGGCTCCAGCCGGAGCCAAAGAGGAGGCAGGTGCTCCACCAGGCGACGGCTCCGAACTGGGAGCCGACGGCTTGGCGGGCTTAGAGGATTTACCCGACGAAGGCTTGGTCGGGGATCTTTCTGGCTTAAGTAAGCCTCTCAGGATGAGCTTGTTCCTATGCTCCTGCAGGACTCTCGGGTTGAAGGCATGACAAACCGAGCAGGAGTCCTGCAGGTGTAGGGGGACCAAGCAATAAACGCAAGAAGTGTGACCGTCTGTCAGAGACATCTTCTGACAGCACGAGTCACACTTCTTAAAACCTGAAACTTTGGTATCCTTAGACATGATGGATACCAAAGAAAAAAGTCACTAGTGCTTAAACACACAGAACAACACACACACACACGCACTAGTTAAGCTACAATATTAAACAATTACACAGTTAACTATATATAAATATATACATACTAAAGTAAAAGAGCTAACACTACCCTATAACACAAGGAAAGGGAGGGGAGATTAGCCACTGAGAAAAAAAGGGGGGGAGGGAAGAAACTCTCTAACTAAAACGAGTTTCTAAGAGGGGATATTAAGGAGTAAACAGAGAGTTCACTAACCGGGAAGTTATAAATATAAGAAAAGATTATAAAGAAAAACTAAAGTTAACTTTAAATATATCAATATATGAAAAAAGATTAATACGACCTGGAGCCAAGTAAATCGCAACCTCGTAGCTGAAGCAGCAAATGAGATCTAGGGATCTGATGCCTAGCATTGTGGGATATAGGGAGGGCCTTGAGCCAGTAAATAGCTCTCGAGCTTTAGTGGATTGCCGAGTCTAACCCCATCCAGCAAGAATGAAGGCGAGATACACAACTTAACATTAAAAGGTCAGCCCAGGAGAATCTGATCTGAATGAAGCACCATTTGAGGTCTTGTTTGCAAAGATTGGTGATCAAGATTTGGTAAGGCATTGGTTGGTGAGTTAGAGACCATTCCATTGCCAGTAACCACTGTAGCATTCGCATATGAAATCTTGCAAGAGGAACCAGAGTGATTGTGGCAGCCATCGAACCTAAGGTTTGAAGAATCAATCACTCTGGGACTCTGTTGTTTTGAATGATCTGTCTGACCAGAGCCCTGATGCTTAGTAGTCTTTCTGGAGGAAGAGAAGCTGTTCCTGACACAGTGTTTAGGTGCACCCCTATGAAGTCTAGTTGTTGTGTGGGTTGCAGCTTGGATTTCTCGAGGTTTATTGAAATGCCTAGGGATGTGCAAACAGACATGGTATAGTCTCTTGTCTTTTCTAAGTGATGCCTGGTAGTAGCAGTGAGGAGCCAGTCATCAAGATATGGGAATACTCGAAAACCTTGCAGTCTGAGATGAGCTGTAACTACTGCCATGCATTTGGTAAACACCCCGGGGGCTGTGGTGAGACCAAAGGGTAATGCTCTGAATTGATGATGACTGGCTCCTAGCTGGAAGCGCAGAAACCTCCTGGAGCTCTGTTCCATCTTTATGTGGTAATAAGTATTCTTGAGGTTTATCGAGCACATCCAATCGTCTTTCTTCAAAAAGGGAAGTATGGCTTGTACTGAGACCATCAGGAATTTGGTTTGATGGACTGATTTGTTGAATCAGCTGAGATCCAAAATCGGTCTCCAGTCCCCTGTTTTCTTGGGCACTAAAAAGAATCTTGAGTAAACCCCAGATCCTATCTGGTCTGGTGATACTTTTTGGATGACTCTTTTTTCTAGCAGCTTTTGGATTTCTAAAGCTGCTGACTCCCTTTGATTGGGTGGAACATCTGGGAGTTTTTTTGGTGGTTTCGGATTTACAAACAAAGGGATTTGGTAGCCCCTGGATATTATTCTGTGCACCCATTTGTCCGAAATTATTTGCCAGGCTGGTAGATGCAGGGATAATTGTCCCCTGACTGCCTCCAAAGGAAGACAATTGGGCATATGTTCAGGGATGCTGATAGGAAGTATCAGAGGAGGATTTCCTGGACCCCCGATTTTGCGGTCTAGGGCGGCGTCTTCCATTGTTTCGCCCTCTGCCCTGGGGGAAATCTTTACCACGTGGTCATAGAAAGGCCCTTTGGATTTCTTGAACCATAGTCTCGCACTCCTCTGATTCCTTGAGTAAGGTCACTGAGGGGTAGAGAACCGTATGCCCATGGCAGATAGGATCTTACCATCCGGCTCTCTTCTGGTCAGAGTTTCTTTAACTTTTGGGCCAAAAAGTGTGGATCCGTCAAAAGGCGCATTGACGAATGACGCTTTGAATGGCTCCACAAAGTCGCATATGAGCATCCAGGAGTGCCTTCTGATGGCTATACCTGAACCTGCTGCTCTGGACATCCCTTCAGCTGCATGCGCTATAAGCCTCATGGACAAACTGGAGATGGATTCAAGGGTGGCAAACTGGAAGGAAACCTTATCCTGAACCTCCACAGCTACTGCTCCTGCCAGAGTGTTAGAAAGCTAAGTGTGCCACACAGTTCAAAGACCTTAAAGCAAAGGTCATTGAAGCACAAACATGCTTCCCGAATCTATGCAACATCCTAGACTCCTTGTTATGAGGATGGATAGTGTGACTCTCCTCTGCAAGTTTTTTTTTGGTGGCTTCCACTACCACCACGGCATCAACAGGGATTCCCTTTGACCAATGTGGCTAATACTTTGGTGCAGACAAAATACAGTCTGGCATTTTGGGAATAGGGTCTATGGCGTTGGGTATCTTCCAAGACTGCTGAGCGATCAGTTTCACAAGATCGTCAGTAGGTGGAGAAAACCAAGAGGTGGAGGGTTGGGCGTGAAAAGCCTCCAGGTATACTGACTCCTCTGTGGAAGGCTGGGTGAATGACCAGCCTCCCCTATGTTTCAGTATTTCAAGGATGTCCCCGAAGGAAACATTTTCAGGGGGTGACTTCGGGGAACCTTCCCCTTCATTGAAGTCAGTATCTCCAGTGTAAGACTCTTCTGGGAAGTAAAGGTGCTTCCTCTTTGCAGGGACTTCCTCAGAGGGATGATCTGGGGAAGTTTCTGAAGAAGTGACCACCAAGGTGGGCATTACCTGGGAATTTTGCCCCCTCTGTCTGGGGGATGAGGTCAGTGGTAGCTCCGGCCAAGAGGAAGGAGAAGAAATCTGTCCCGTTATGGAAGGCAACGACTGCAAATCCCCAAAAGATAATGCCTTCTCCATGATACGGAAGACAGGCCCTCCCAGTAGAGGGATGGGAGCCTGGAATTGAAATAGACTGCTTCAGAACCAGGGTCAAACCCCGCACTGAGGAGACCACCTCTGCACCTGGAGCCTGAGTCTGAACTACAAGAGCCGACACTCCGAGAGGCATGGAAGGCTCAGACAGAGCAGAAGGGTGCCATGCATACTAAAACTGACTGGCGAGTCCTGACCCTGAGAGTCCTCCAGTGCAGAAGACTCCGAAATACTCAAGGCAGTAGTCGGAACCGAAGATCAAAAGGCTATCAGAACTGACTCAGTTGGAGCTGGAAGTGTGAGAACTGAGGACTCCAAGGGCTCTGACAGAGTTGGAGGAGGAGTGTATTTAGGTGTCATGGAATGAGCAGTTTCGATGCCAGAATGGCACAGAACTGAAGGTAATCCTCTTGCCACTACGAGCTGATCCACTAATCTCATAATGTCCTGTTCCCATAAACTTTTAGTAGACCTCACCGATAGAGTGGAAGGAGACCTGGACCATCTGATTTCCACAAAGGGGGTGTCCTTGACAGAAGGTGAGTAAGACGTCCTTGGAAGTGTAGGTAAATTTGAAATCTCCAGTACTGACAGCTCTGTCGGAGCCGAGGCTGAGACATCAGTCCATTCTGAGTGCATTTTGGTAGGAAACGATAATTCTCCCGGTGCCAAAGAATTTTTTGGTGCTGGGGAAGTCTTTGAAATTTTTCTTGCTGGTTCCGAGGAACTTGGAACCGAAGAAGCTCTCTTTTTTGAACTGTGGGAAGAATATCCTGCTTCCCCAGTTTTCCCTTTAAAACCAGAAACGGTTTCATCGAAAGTAGATTTTAAAAGGCCCTTCAACAGTCATTTAGTCTTTCTTTCCATAAAGGTACGAGAAGAAAACCTGTGACAAATAGCACAATTTTCTTGTAAGTGTATCTCACCTAAACAATACACACACAGGGTATGCCTATCCGAGTTGGGCATTTTACCCTCACATTTTTTACATCTCTTGAAACCTGAATCGCCCTTAGGTTTCAGTGGAGATTGCTTCTTAGCAGACATATGCAAAAGGTCAGCAGAAAATAAGAAAGAAAAAAAAAAAGAAAACTATATATATATATATATATATATATATATATATATATATTTATATTTTTAGGAGAAAGGAAAGAAAAAATTACCAACGATGGTAATCAGAATACCCTAAGGGTAAAACTGAGGATTACCAACAATGGTAAGAAGAAAATACCATATGGTAAGGAAAGTTATAAAAAAATTAGAAAGAGGAGCGGGTAGCTGTAGATAACAAAAAATAGAGATATAGAAATTTGGTTTATGACTCATAAAAAATCATCAAGGCTCGAGAGATGAGGAAAACACAACTGGTTTCCGACGTGGCATAAGAGATCTGGGGTAGTCTCTGTGAAGAGCATTATGGGTAGAGCCTGGCTCAAGAATCTGGAGAGCGCGTACTGGAAAATAATGGCAGAGTCGGTTCCGAGGGTTCAGAACCAAACCCACCGTCAAGGATTAGGTGAAGATTAACAATAGCAGATCAGAATGTTTTTACTACCATATCTCTTATACATACCTCTCAACTGTACAGATTTTTGCAGAATGTCCAAATTTTTGCCTCATATTCTTGGAACATTTTTCATAAAATTGTGGTTTTCTGGCAAATCAGTAAAGACTGAAGTTAGAAAATAATAACCGATATTTGAGTTTCTGACTTCACTAACATACAGGCTAACATACAGGCTCAGGGATTCCTGGATATTGCTAATGCAAATGCTCTGAGAAAGCTGATCTGCACTCCCACCAGGGGCTCAAATATCCTTGACACAGTACTCACAAACATGGGGGAGCATTGCACCCCCGCAGTGTAATGTCCTCCTTGGTAAGATCAGATCATAAAATTGGTCTCCATTGAAATAAATGTAAAGGTAGAACCACAATCAAACCTTAAAACCCTAAATAATTTTTCCAAGGCAAATTACCTTCTATTAAGTCACAGCATAGGTAATTTTAAAGCTCCTTCTAACACTGAGAATATGGAGGCCAATGCAGAAGTATACACCAATGTCCTGTGCAATCACACTAAACAACTGCATAGAAACAATAGTACCTGTCTGAACTAAACCCAGGTCCAGCCAGAAAAATAAGTCACCCTGGTGTACCCCTGGCATAATTAGACTATACAACAGAAGGAAGAAAATCTTGTCTAGAAGTAAGTAGGATGGTACACAACAGAAAAAATCCCCAATTAATCTAAACAGGCAAATCAGGGAACTTGTCAAGTTTTCAGAAGCTAAATACGAGACTAAAAATAGCCTCTCAAACAAAGGATAACCAAAAGCCATTTTTCAGTTATGTCCGAAATCTTAAAGGAAACATTCAACAATGTGCTGAATTGGCTGTAGAAGGCACTACCTATATTCATAAAACAGTAAAACAGGCAGGAAAAAAGGTGGAAGAAAAAACACTCACAAATCTAATTAAAAACAATAGAATTCCACCTCACCACATGGCAGCCAACTCCAGAAAGAGAGTAACGAATGCTCCAAAGTTCAAATGTACCAAAACCACCATGAAAAACACTGTCACTCAAATGAATTAAAGCTTTTATTGCACAATGAACTTTTTCATCTGTGTTTAACACCAGACTTTATCAGACTGAATTCCATTAAAATAATGAACTTATACAGTTTAGAACCATCTGAATTGATTAACTAATTACTTAACTGAATAATTTAACTCATTACAGCTGAGTGCTCCTCCAGATGTCTTCTCCAGTTACCTCCTACTGCTCCTCTAGGCATCAAATATTAATTGTTCATATTCGCATTAATAATTCCAAAACCATGTTACATACAAGGTACCAGGATATTTTGTCTTGAAGCATATGTGAATGCAAACACAACTGTATTGATATTTGACCTCTCTCAATGAGTATTTTCTAGAACTGTAAGGTGATAACTTCATTTTTTAAAGGCTTAAGCCACACCCACTGGGAGTTAAAGGCACACACTCAAAAGAGCTGTCCCGGAGGGAAGTTAATACATCTGCTTGAATTTTAAATTTAATAATCACAATGTATTTATCAAAATGCTTCAAATACAATAATCAAATGCATTAATTGTGAAAATATAAAAACATAAGATCTTATGTAAAACCTTATAAATTTTCTTAAAGTGATATGACCTTTTTTTATACAAAATGACAGCTGAACAAATGGAAAAAACAGATAAATACAATTACCGTAAATATAAATAAATCTCTCACAGAATATATGTATTACAGTTTAAAACTTTTGAGCATTTTTCTTAAGGACAGGCACCAAAGACATACATTAATTTATACTAGGGGTACGAGTTGAATCTAATTTGCGCTGTCAAGTTAGCTCTGTAAGTTCAATATGGTCCTTCCAGGGGACCCCCACCCCCAGGATTTATTTGTGTTTTCTCTAAAATAATAAAGGAAATTTGTTTAAAACTAATACGGGTGGTGGAATGTCAAAGCAGGTGGTGACAGCCAACACAGGAGGAACTGCAAATGGTTTAGGAGTACCCACCTGAAGCAACTCATAATATCGCTTCTGAATATCAGACACTTGAGAAGAATCCCACTTAAAATACTCCATCATCTTAGCAATTGTATCTCCAAGGAAAATTCCTCAAAAGGAGACTCAGGGCTAACAGACTCTTCCTCATCAAAACCAAAAGCCAAAGATGAAGGCATATGTGAAGAATAGGACAAAGATCCATCATCAGACTCTGATTCCGGTTCCCTAAGCCATTTTGAAGGGGTAGACATCTGAGGAAGAGCAAGCATTTAAACTCCATGAGGAGGCTTCAGGTTCATCAAGCTAGAAAACAAGCCCTGAGTAAATTCTTGCCATTCCCAACAATCATCCTTAGGATGGACTGAAACATGCTTCATATTTTATCTTTTTTGTAAGGGACATCAGCCCTAACAAATACTGGAAGCTCCTGATCAGTATATGCATAATCTCTCTAGGACCCTCTGAGATAATTAACCATCATCCCCTCTTGACATCTGTGACAGATGCCTGCAAAGCCTCAGACGATGTGCGAAAAGATGGATACATGCTAGCCTCCAACAGGGTTGCGACAGAGGAATCCGATGTGGCCACTGAATAGCCTACAGAGCTATTACATGCTTCTAGAGGGATGCCAGGTGGAGGCTGGACAGCTAAAGAATCTGTTCAAGGCTTCTTGGCCTCCTTATTATCTAGTGAGAGTATCTCAGGGTTAAAGGATTCTGCCATGTTACCCTGGGCTAACTGTTTAAGCCACTGGTTTTCAAGATAAATGGCCAAGAACGACAAATGGCTTCTGAGTGTCTTAGGCACAAATGTCATACAGGTACTATAAGAGATATCGTCATGGGAAGCACCCAAAAAAAAGAGACACTGTTTGTGATGATCTTTACGGGGAATTTGCCTCCCACACTAATATTTTCCCTTCTTGGATGACATGAATTCTAGGTAAGCAAAATAAAATATGAGACCAAATAAAAGAAAAAAACAACAACAAAAAAAATAATATAACCCCGACTGGGCACTTAGTTAAGTATTCAACACAGCAACAAGGAGCTCAGACCAATGAACAATAATGACGTTTGAACTGGCGGCAAAGTTCTGGGTAACTGCATCCGTACATCACTTTTATGCCCTACTTTCTGTGTGGGGAGCATATGTGTGATAAAGATCATCAGGCATTGGTATACTGGCTGAACCTCAGGTAGCCTTGGGCAAGAGAGCATTAGGAATACTGCAACCGAGAAGAGAAAGACATCTACTACTACTACTATGCAACAGTGATATAGAAGGCCATCCAAATGTCCCACCTCATTCCAAACTTTCCTATCATCAGAGCACTTTTTTTATATCATAAACTGTTTAAGTGTCCCTTTAAACATTCTCTCAGACCCTCAAATACTAAAAGGATTCCATGGATTACAAAAAGATTTTCTTTCAGACTTTTTAGCTTTCTCAAAAGTAATTTCAGAAAAAGCTTATTTCCCCTATATAAATAAATGCCCTAATGTCTTCTGGAATGAAGAACAATGCACAAATAATGTTATCTCACACAAACTATCTGTAAATGCTTTCTCCAGTTTTTTGTTCAATGTGAACAAGAGGTCTCTGCTTCACAACAAACTTTGAAGTCTGCTCTCTTCCCACCCCTTCAGCAGTAGCAGTTACATAAGAAATCTTATTACTCATATCAGTTTTGTCAATACCCTTCACCACTTCATTGGAAATATCGCTTTGTCTCTCTTACAGTACTTCAATACCCCCTTCCACATTTTCTGTTACAGTCTGTCATTAAGCACAATACCAGAAACAAATGTCAGACCAAGCAACAGCAGCATTGTCCTCTGGTTCAGTCTTCGAGATCATAGCACACAAAACATTATTCTGCAGACCTCCTTTCTGCAATTCCTTAACAACAACATCCATTTTGCAAGAATAAACACCGAACATTTCATTATCCATCTCTTTCTTAATCTTTGAACGTATATCAACAAAACACTGATCAAATTTACTTTCAGGCTCCACCTTCTCCTCTTCTATATGGCTTTCTTCCAGCTTCAGCTCCCCAGCAAGAGATACAAAAAAGGTGGAGGAAGCTACCCGATGTCCTAGTTAAATTTCCCCTAGTAGTATAAATACCCCATTGGTTCTCCCCTGAAAAGAGGTTACTAGCCTAGTGGCTCTAGCCCATTCAACAAAAGGATTAAAAAGCATTAGCCAGTATGTGGAAGCCTTGGAATGAGAGATGCAAGCCTTTCTTGGCAGAGCTAGAACAACTGTCAAGCCTGTCAACTTTTCAGAGCCTGTAGTCACTACATCCATCTCTGACCCCAAAACTGAATAAGCACTATCACAAGACCCACTTCTGTAAAAGTTTTCACTCAGAATATTGTCATTGTGCAAAGTAAGCAAGTTTAACATGAAAAGCTGTGCTGTGTATTAAGTTTAACTAGACAAATATGTCCCTGCCCTGTGCTGAAAGATGGCAGTGACATTCCCCCAAAGTAGTAGCTCTATCTTTCCTTATTACCAATAAATCACACTGTATATCACAGGCATTTAGCCTCCCTAGCTTGCTGGTTTCGGCATTCAGTAAATTAAAGAAAACCTATTTAACTTTGTGCTTACTTGTAAATTGCTCTGTACCAGCTGTAAAATGAGTGCTCACTGTAATAACTGACCTGAGGGTGAGAAGCCTTTCACTCCCCAAAAAACACCCAAATTTCATGCTACCATTACACTTCCCACACTCACATTTCACCTCTGACATCCGTTCCCTAACCATCCTAAAACAACTTTACTGCTATCATACAAAGACTCCTGTTTTTACTTTCCTATTTCACAACTTCCATCTAACATTTAGCATCATTCCCAACAACCTTCTGACCTCCTATACTGCTTTGCACTATATCCATTCATAATCACCCCCCCCAATAGTATCTACCTGTTATTCTACATCTCAACATCTACTTGCCCCAAGTAAACCCTCACTACTTCCAATCTTAACTATATCTACATACCCTATCTTTACAAACCCCTCTACATCTTACTTCCTTCCTACACACATTCTACCAGCTTTCAGACTCCACTCTCACTAAATATCTTACAGCCCTGCAACTTCTTGCTTCCTTCATTATTCCTACTCCTCCACTACCTGCCATCAATAAAAATATGGATTCCTTTAATTAATTATGCTATTTTTCAGCTTATCCCCTATTCTTCTCCTCATACCAAATCATCTCTCATCCTATCATTACTCAGTAATAGATTTCAATATGTCTCCAACTCTGTCCAACCACCAATCTATACTTCCTCCTTAAACCATCAACATATTGCACCAATCATATCCAATGATGCCCCTTACCTTTACCTCAAATATAGACTGATTAACTCAATTTCAACTGAAATCAAAATAAAATTAAGTGGAAAAATACCCTCAAAAAAAAAAAAGAACAAATAATACTCAATATACTAAAGTCCTCCTAGGATGAGACATTCACGCGAATCCTGGTCCCACCTATCAAAACCTATATCACAACAATTCCTTTCCACACACAACTTTAACCCCACAACAGACAACCCCCAGCCTGGTAATCTAACTTTTGTCAACATAAAAATTAGAAGCATAAGAAATAAAACTGCTGAACTACATACCCGGATTATCCAATACAAGTCTGATATTCTCATTATAACTTGAACTTTGCTTAAACCTAGCATAAACGACTCTGAAATTACAGCCTCCCCAGCTATAATGTTATCTGTAATGACAGTATAAAGAGGAAAGGTGGTGTTATTGTTTTAATATTTCCTAACAACTACCACATTACTCCCTACAAGCCAGAGCTTCTTATTACCTTCCTGGAAATACACAAATCTAAACAAATATGTACTGCAGTCCTTTACGTCTCTCCTGGAGACAATACAGCTACAACGGAAGATATCCAACACATGACAATTGCACAAGAAAAAAAATACTACTAGGTGAGGTCAATATCAATCGGTTGGACATAACCTCTAACTGGGTCTATATTAGAAAACCGAAAGTTTAAAATCGCAAATTCTCTAAAGAGTGAAAATGCCAGACCTCGAAGTGTTTTGAGATTGCAGTACAGTGAAGATCAGAATATTTGCCCTTTCCTTACTGTAGTGTGATTTCAAAGTTGGAATATATATTTAGCAGGGGGTGTAGGGGGGTGCAAACCCCCCACAATAATGATTTTGAGGTCCGGCATTTTTGCTCTTTAGAATGTTCATGATTTTAAACTTTCGGTATTCTAATAAAGATGCCCCTCTAACTACCCTACATCCAACATGAACTTATACAGTTTCACACAACTAATTAAGAGATCCATACATTATAACAAAACATCAAATTCCTTATTAGATTGGATCCTAGTATCATATCCTGTAAATTTACCACCTCAGGTACATTGTAAGACTCTCTCACTGACCATCTCCCAATCTATGCAACCAGGTATCTCACACATCCACTTAACACAGCATGTTTATAAAGCAACATGCAACCTGTCTAGGTTTAACACAGAAATATTTAACTACTCTATCATCTTTTAATTGGAACATCCTAAAAACCTTCCTCTTTGATGATGCTGTAAGTTTGTTCAATGCAACTTTCCTAAATAGCCTTGTATCTCCTAGAGGGAACAGACTAAAAACAAATAATGCAATATGGCTAATCAAAAAGAGTAGAATGCTAATGTAGGATCGAGAAAAAGAGTGGAAAGAACAGTAAAATATAAAACACAATATATGTCGAGGCCAGAAAGGGGTAATGAGGATTACTGAGCTCTTCAACCAGCTGGCTTTCCGTAGAAATTTTGGGATGAACAGGAGAGGGGGAAAAGCATAAAGGGAACCCGGGGGCCAATCATGAACCAGAAGGGAGATCAGAGTGAAGTACCTGCTGCATATGTTGTTGAGGAGACAGGAAATAGGTTACAGCAAGGATGGCTCCAATGGCTGAAAATCCTGTTCGCTACTGAATGATTGAAGGACCACTCATGAGGAATCAGAATGGACCTGCTGAGTCTGTCTGCCAGCATGTTGGCTTTCCTCAGAATGTATGTTGCAATTAGAAAGCGGTCTGAAGAGATCACCCACTCACAGACTCTCATGGCCTCTCTGCACAAGGGGTCCTTGTTTGTTGATTTACCAGAATACTGGCATGTTGTCCATGTGGATGGCGATAGGCTTCAGAGGGGGTATGACCTGAAAGCAAAGTTAGAAGGACTGCTCTCATCTTGAGGACATTGATAAGCAGCTTGGTCTCATAGGGTGATCATGTACCTTGGACCATCTTTCCCTTGTAATGCCCCCCCGCACACCCCAAATGGGAAGTGTCCATTGTCACTGTGGCTATGGGGGGGGGGGGTAATGACCTGCACAGAGATAGGTCATCTGACTGCATCCACCAATGGATATGATGTTTGTAAAGTGAAGTCAGTTTGATTGGAACAGACAGATCTTGGTAAAAAACTAACCACTGAACCACCAAGGTCCACTGTAGAATTCACATAAAAAAATCTTGCTAACAAGGCTAGAAGGATAGCAGCTGACACTGAGCCCAGGTCTCATAGCACTAACTTTGCTGAAGGAGAAGGAGGATATATTAAGTCCTGTACTCGATGTATCAAAGATATTATGCGATTTAGAGGTAGTGAAGCTACTTGGGTTGCAGTGTTCAGTTGCATTCCTATGAAATCTAGATCTTGTACAGGAGTCAAGTTTGATTTTGCAAGATTTATTGTAATGCCAAGGGATTAGGAAATCTAAAGCAAGTAACCCCAGGCTTGTAGCAGTTGATGCCTTGTTATGGCATTAATGAGCCAATTGTCTAGACAGTGGAACACCTGGAATCCTTTTAGCCTCAGGTGAGCTGCTGTGACCGCCATGCACTTGGTAAACACCTGGGGGCTGTGGGGAGTCCAAAGGGCAGTGCTCTGACCTGGTAGTCATTCCCTCCCAGCCGAAAGCGCAAGTGTCTCCTGGAGACCCTGTCTACTTTGATATGATAGTACATATCGTGGAGATCTATGGAAGACATCCAATCATCCTTGCGCAGAGGTGGCAGAATGAACTATACCATTACATATCGGAACTTCAACATCTTGACATATAGATTTAGATTGCTTCCATCCAAAATTTGTCTTATGTCTCCTGTTTTCTTTGGCACCAAAAAGAAGGAGAAGTAAGTTCCGAATCCTATTTGCTCAGTTGGGACCTTTTGGATGACTCTTTTTTGTAGAAGGTTTAGAACTTCTTATGTCTCGTACTCCCTTTGACTGGGTGGCACGTCAGGGAGTTTCCTCCTAGGACCTGGAGGTAGAAGGGAAAAGGGAATGTAATAACCTCTGGATATTACACTCAGCACCCAAGCATTGTTTGTAATATTTGTCGGGCAGTGCTTCAGGAGCCCTGGTTTTGCATGCCCCCTCCATCTCTAGGGTGACGCCTACAAATCTCCCTCTCTGCCTCTGGAGAAAGTATCTCCACGTGAGTCTTGGAACGGTCCCTGAGACTTCCTGAACCAAGTTTTCTTCCCTCCTTGCTGGTTCCTAGAAATGGTCCTATGACAGGTGGAAAACCTGAACCCCATGGCAGGCAGTATCTTTCCTTCTTCCTCACAGCGGCTTAGTGTATGTTTCACTGATGGCCCAAACAAGGAAGGCCCATCGAAGGGATCACTAACAAAGGACACCAGGAAGGGTTCCATGAAGTGGCAAAGCCTCATCCAGACAAGTCTCCTGACATCTATGCCTGAACCGGCTGCTTGAGAGGTACCTTCCGCAGTATGGGAGATCAGCCTCATTAAGGAATTAAAAATGGATGATAGACAGATGGGTGGAAACCTTCTTGAGGTCTTCCTTTGACATGGTCTCGGTGAAATAATTTGAAAGTTCTTTGATGAAATATCTCTGTAAATAGGTGAAATGTGGCATATAATTTCATGAATTCAGTGCAAAGGCGGCTGAGGCATAAATGAGCTTTCCAAATCTGTCCTTCACTCTGGAGTCCCTGTTCGGTGGATGGACAGAGGAGTGTTGTTCAGCTAGCTCCTTCTTCGTAGCTGCTGCCACAACAGTGGAATCAACTGGAACACCCTTACTCCAGTGAGGTCTGTCTGCAAGTGAGCTAAGGAATCTGTCTGAGCATTTGGGATAGGGTCAATAGCGTCCAGTTCCTTCCAAGCCCAGCAGGAAACAAAATAAATTAGTTCATCTGCCGGGGGGGGGGGGGGTCACCCAAAAGCCTCCAGAAACACAGATTCTTCAGAAGGAGGAGGTTGGGAAGAACAGCCACCTTTCTGCTTAAGGAGTTTCAGGACGCCTCCAAAGGAGATGTCGTCAGGTGGTGATTGGGGGGATCCTTCTCCCCCATCAAAGTCAGTGTCTTCAGTTTGGGACTCCATAGGGAAGTTTATGTGCCTCCTCTTGCACATCTTCTTTCAAGGGATCCCCTCCGTGGGGTGTTAGGTGGAGTTATTGGAAGAAGGGGGAATTTCCTTGGGGGGAAAAGGTCTGAAGGCTCCTTGGGCTAAGCTGACCTATGGCATGAATGATAGGCTCAGTGCTTAGACCCGATGAAGGACAGTGGGAAGGATCTGTGACATGACAGGGCATCTCTCTGAGCATACAGAAGGTCCTTTCTGCAACATGGAAGGCTGACGGACCCGGAGGAACTCCCCCCGGATTGAAGCAGTAGGGGGGAGAGACCAGTGTCAACCATGGATCTGAGGTCTCCTGAAAGAATTGGACCTGAGCTGTCAAGCACTAAGGTCCCAAGGGAAAGGGATGGATCCAATAAGTCAGAGCTGATATTTTCTCCCTGGACCTGAGACACACTCTGATCTGACAAGATCGGAACAGGCTGGTCAGGGATATGGCTGGAGTTGAGGAAAGGTATTTCCTCAGATCCAATGCCGATTATATTGGTTATCCAGGATCCAGGGGTTCTGTAACCACAGTTCAGACTGTAGACGTAGTCTGTAAGAAATGCAACAGTTATATGAATGGTTTTGTATTAAAAATCTTGAACACTATCTGTTACACTGGACATAGAGTCTCTTTTTTACTATGATAGCTAATGGCATCAGTATTAAATATGTTAAAGTGTATTTGTTAGACTTCACTGAGTACACATAAAAATACATTAATGTTCTTTGTGACCTACTAAGTTTAGTACTAACAAATGATGTGTTCTTATTTCCAAAACAATTATTTAAACAAAAAAGGGGCACAGCAATGGGCATTTCAGTAGCAAACAGCTAGACAAATATTGTTATGTATATTTGGGAACAGAAGTTTATTTTGTCTTTTAAGAGATAGAGTTTATTTTTATCGACACTTTGTTGATGATTTATTCTTTATATGGCAAGGCAACTTAGAGAGTTTTAATGTGTTTTATTAATATTTCTCTGAGACTATTTTTTGAAATTTAAGGCAGTTTCTACGGACATAATTTCCTTGATATTATTATATTCTAAAACGAAAAAGCGAATTTAGAAGCTAAGATATACAAAAAGCCCTCTAAGAGAAATGCATACCTACACAGAAACATTAGGCATCCCCAACACATTTAATAATGTTGCTAAAAATCAAATGCTCAAAGTGGTGAAATTAAATATGTTGGATATGATTATGAATGCTCAACTAGATAATGTTTGTTCTGACTTTAAACAGAGAGGTTATAACCCTAAAACTATTGATATTATGATATAGGAAGTTAAACAGCACAAAAATACATTGGCTAAACCTACATTTTCCCATGGGGGAGCACACGTTTTACCTAGTAAATAAAATAATAAGCTTAGATGTATGTTTATTTATAATAATATTACATATGATGTAAAACAAATCAACAAATATTGGTATATCTTACAAGATGTCCCTGAACTATCTAGATTTGCTTCTGACAAACCGAACTTTGGCTACATAAGAAGTACAAATTTAAAAAATGTACTTTGCTATAAGGAACAGACCTGCATTAATACCCAATTTAAAACCAAAAGAGCTGGCACTTTTAGATGTGAGAGATGTAACTTTTATAAATACATCTACAGAAGTGATGTTTTTCATACATCCTGTAACTAAGGTTAGAGTGAATCTCGATATGTATGGTAATTGTGATACAAGAAATAGGTTCATAGGTTCATACTAGGCTATCTGCCCGAGGGCATTTATAAGCCTAGCCCATAGTTTTGTGGCTTACACCACCCCTTTAGTTTGGAGAAACTATGCCCATTATTTTGCTGTGCCTTTGTCGAGCAGTGACACTGAGGTAACCCCTGGGGTGTATCTGCGATCTCCCATCCATTGGTCAAGATTCCTCTTGAACAAGGCCAGCGAGGTGCTCTGCCTCACAAAAATCCTATATATTAAGCCAGATGCACTGCATGTCAAGCTTATTATGTTGGAAAGACCAATCAGAAATTGAAGGAATGTATTGGGAACCACTTAGCCATGGCCGGCCTTAGGCATAGGTGAACTAGGCGCCCGCCTAGGGCGCCGTAAATGTCAGCCTCTTAAAGGGCGCAGTTTTTATTTATTTTAATTAATGAGTTTGCGCTCTTCTCAGCGATCTGCCCTGCTGAAGTGTAACCGGAAGCCAGAACTCTGGGGGAGGGGAGTGAGCGCCCTCCCACTTAACAGCTGCAGGTTGGCCAGGACAGTTAAAAAAAAAAAAAAAAAAAGTTACTTCGCATTTAATGCCTCGTTGCTCTATTTTTTTCATATATACTGACTGACTTGTGAAATCCTTTGTTTTTCTGGTGTAGCCCACCCCCACTTATTACATCACATCCTGCCTACGTATACATAAGTCCCCTAGAACCAAGGGCGCCATAATTTACACTGATACGATTTGTTGGGGTCTGGAAATTAGAATATTGTAAAACAGGATAGATCAAACTTAAAATACAGTTTAAAGCTGTTCTGAATTGCTCTGCCTTTTTCTCCGCTCCACAGTTGACTATAGCATTTTTGGGCTTTGCCGGTAGTTCCATTTCCCTTCCGTCATTGCGGGGAGACTGTGTATCTTGTTTCTATTTGGGGCTGTTCCGTTTTCTCGTGAGTCCACAATTTTACTGTTTTTTCTTTCCTTGTTTCTTTCACTGGGGCATGAGGTAACTGCTGCAAAAAGCAACTGAACTCCTGTTGTGTGGTATACTGTAGACAGAAATTACCAAGTGCAAAATAAGTTTTGTAAGAGCAGCTACCGCTCAAGTTGTTTCATTGCTTTAACGAGTGACTTGGGCAGTAATTCTGTAGAACGGGTGGGTATGACGCGGGCTGCTGCACTTTTATCTGGGTAAGAACAGTATGTTACACCTTTTCTTAACACGTCTAATTTTTTTATTTACTTTTTGTCAGTCTTATATTTTACTGATTACTTGATGTTAACCAGTGGCTCCCAATAATGACAGAGGACGGCCTTAATGTTTGTATGGTTGAAATAGGGGGTTAAAACTGGGGGTTGACGCCGACCTTAATAAGCAGTAGAAATGTTCATGTATGTACTCTTTTGGTGTTGTTTATAGTAATAGCAGAACTTTTGAAATCAAAATTCAGACTATTCTTGCTATTGAATGCCTTGCAGGTTGTAGTCAGGACCACATTCTGGACTATTGTTTGGGTACCATTATAGTCAGTGAGGCAGGTAGGAATGGTTGTAAGAAACAGGTAAGGAGCCTGGCTTGATTATGTGGTATGTTGCTAGTGTTGGTGTATGTTGTGCAGTAATTGGTACCACATTAATTGCATTTCCTTATTAAAATGATTGCTGGGCACTGATTTGACTAGATTTGCCCTTAAGTGTCTGAATGCTTTAATATTTGCTTACTGCTTTTATGCTGTCAGTAGTTTGTCATTGGTACTGTCATATAGGTAGTGTTTTGTTTCTGTTAATGTTTTGATATTACCCATTCCCAGTACATGCTGCTACTGAATGGGGAGATGAGAATATTGACAACTCTGATTGCATTTAAAAATGCAGCTGTGGTTACCTATGTGGCTGGAGTATGTTTTCCACTTTTAACATTAAAACACATTTAATGCATTCCTAAATTATTGGATTACAAAACTGTAAGTTCACAGTAATAGTTATTAAATGTGGTTTGCCACAAATGCCCCCTGTCATTAAGCAGTGCATTCCAGAGGCAGGCTTCTTGGGCTACATTCTACAGTGTATTGTTGCTTTGAATTATGGAAGTGTGGCAAATTGATGGATTTGCTAATCACTTATATTTATTTATTTCACATTTGTTAATTGGGTTAGTCCAACTGAGTTTGCAAACCCATTGCATTTGCTAATAAAACAATATGCACACAGTATTATAACACTGATCAACAAATGACATTGTAATAATTGGCTTACAATTTGTTCCTTCAGCCTTGATGCTTGGAACCCAGGCACTACATTTGTATTTTAACTTATTTGTAGGAATCTATGTGACTGTGATGTTAGTTAGTCATTTTTTTTTTGGGGTGGGGGGGGGTGTAGACACCTGAGTCGTCCAGTACAAAATGTCTTCAGTTGTATTGCCGTTTTCTCTTCAGGCAGCCAGAACCAGTAGTTCTTTACAGTGGGATGCATGCCATTGTACTAATAGTGTCACAGCATTTTAGCATAGTGGTGTGGTTCTATACAAAGAAAATAGAGAAAGGGAATGTTGTACTTTTCAAACATTATCTGAATGTATGGGTAGCTGCAAAATGACCCCTGGTTTAGCAGTCTTGTTCTTGGCTGTGGCAAAATGTAAATATTCTGCTCATTTTGATTTTTATTTTATTTTAAATTTGACTGTGATAGTCCGACTGGATACATATCCATTTTCAGCAGTGGCCCCGGGAGAAAAGCTCCAAACTTAAAGACACGCAAGTTACAGTATATGCACAAACATGGTATTAACGTACAAGTTAATCTCACATTTCAAGCGTATGAATACAGTTTATATACAGAAGTGTATATAAATATGTTGGTCTCTTATCAAACCTATAGTTGTAGCTTGTATGCAGAGTATCTGCAAAGATATTAGTTTCTCTTTTCAAACCTTGCTGTAAGAAGGTAGTTGCTATAAATAAAATTGCAGGATTATGGAAGTGGATGAGGCTTTACTCAGGGTTAGAGCAAGGACATAACTAGTGAGTTTTAAAATACTGTTTAGATTTTTTCAACTGATTAAGGGAGGGGATCACAGTAAGGTCAGATGGGAGCGAATTCCTGGTTTTGCCTACTGAATTAGGGTAAGTAAGAGTAACTGGTGATTAACAATGTCAAAGGCCTTGGAAAGATGGAGAAACAGAAACAGATTGTTACGGTTGGAATTTATGACATTTAGAAAAGGAGAGGATGGCCGAGGTGTTACTGTGCTGTGGTCTAAATCCATGCTGAAAGTTGGCCAGAAGATTATTTTGAATAAGTTAGTGTAAGAGTTTATGGATACACTTTTCCATAATTTTAGCCAGAGGGGAAAGGATAGCTATTGGTCTATAGTTTGTTCAGTTCAATGAAGCTGCCACCTTTATGGATGGGTATGCCATGGGATATTTTCTGGATAGAGGCTTCAGTTATTCTGTTTATCATGTTTTACAACTTGGGTATACTACATTAAAATGTTGTGAAAGGTTCAAAACAGTGATTTGTAATGTTCTTTTACAGTCACATTTGTTACCACTTCTACGTTTAGTTGGGTGATTGTCGGAGTCACACCATCTCCCTGCAATGACAATACCTTGCGGTTCAACAAACTCTGTAATGGTTCCTGTTTGTCTTGCTCTGTCAGTTTTCTTCAAACAAGTATAGGGATAATTCTAATTGCAAAGTCTTTCTTGATGGTCTTGTTTTAGGGGAAGCTTATTTGACAGACTTTTCTCTACTTTAAATCTAAGTACTAACTGCAAGGACACTGCATGTGAGGAGAATCAGTGGTATCTCAATCTTTTGAAATGACAGTTGATAGCCTCTAAAACATGTTCCTTATCCTCACTAGCCCTCTTTAAGAGGAACCTGGACAACTGGATGGGAGACTGAAAATATGCCCGTGGGATCCCACCTCTGTCCCTGCTGCTGGACAGGGAAAACAGGTGCTGACTTTGTGTGTGCATGGGTGAAATTCTTGTCTAGGCTTTAGGGCCTCCGTGCCAGTAGCCTAGTGACCCATCTGTGGGCGTGGCTCAAATAGGGGTGTTCTTTGAGTTCGGTGTGGGTGGGGCTTAAGGGGCGCCAGAGCAGTACTTCACCTAGGGTGCCGTTTCAGCTAAGGCCGGCCGTGCACTTAGCTGACATAGATTAGTACTAGGCTAACTGCCCTTGTGGGTCATTTTAAACCTAGCCAATCACTCCATGTGAGAATCAAACCCTGAACCTTGTGTTTGTAAGGTAAACACCCTAACCATTATGCCAATATCCCACCCCCCATTTCACGAGCACGTTCCAGAACTTTCCTGAGCTTTCTAGCATGCTCAACTTCACCACTGCCTCCTACAACAATATCATCTACTATAATAGCACATGGATAGCCAGAAAAAATTTGCTCCATCGCACGCTGAAAGGCTTCACTGGCAGAATTTATCTCAAATGGCATTCTCAAAAATCTGTACCTTCCAAATGGTGTACTGAAAGTGATTAGCAATGAAGACTTTCAATCAAGCAAAATTTGTCAAAATTAACTTTTTGCATCTAAGAAAAAACAGTAGCATTTGGCACAGGAGCAGCAACTTCTTCGACTGTATGCAGTGGATGATGATGTCATTTTAGTGCTTTGTTCAAATCTCTTGGATCAATACATATTGTAATATCATCTGAGCTTTTCTTATGAGCTAACACCATGGAGGAGACCCATTTAGTTGGTACTTCTACTGGACAAATCACACCTAGATGTACCATTCTGTCCAGCTCAGCTTTGACTCTGCCTTGCATGCCTACTGGAACTTTCCAGATACGGTCTAACTTCATAGAATACACAACTGGGAGTTTGCCTAAGTTGTCTTTGAAAAGATCAGCATAGTCAGAAAAAATAGTTTTGCAAAATTTTTGTAGTTACACATGTTTACATGGAGGAGTTCTGCATTAAATGAAAGCAGTCCCATTTTCAAACTGTCTCTGAAGCCTAACAATGAGTGCAAGTCATAGCTGTTGCCAGCAGAGTAATATGAAAGCAGTACAGAGTCTGGTTTGTCTTTTCGGCTTTTCCCAGTTAGGGGTCGCCACAGTGGAACTCCGGTCCGCTAATGATTGGCAGTAGATTTTTTATGGTGCCGAGTTGCCAGCCCGACGCATCCATTAACAGGAAAAATGATGTGAATGCCTTATATAAACATAGAAAGGATAAAGGTATGAACCAATAGTTTAAATTCTTAATTTTAAAAGTATTACATGTCACATTGCGTGGGGAAGATATTAAACTTCAAACAAAAGTTGAGGAATTTTATTGAATACCTCACCTTTTGGCTCATTTTCTTCCAGGCTTGAATGGGAATGTTTCTTTAAGACCAGTGCTTAAGGAATTAGATAAATGAGTTTAAAGTCACATGATTAATTATTGATCTAGAACTTAGGATGGTGCTATGCATTTCTATGCCTGATGAAGCCTCAAGAAGGTGAAAGTTTTTTACTTGCGCACTGATTTTGGATTAAAGTTATTTTACCACTTTGGTTCATGGTTCTAGTGACTTTGTTGGATTTAATTTTGGTTTTGTGAAGTTCCATTGGGTTTACTTAAGTTGCTGGCTCTTTTTTTCACAAGGAATAAGATGGTAAATAAATGGATCCAAGAGGGCATGGAGTTGGAAAGATCCCCATCCAGATCTGAGCCCTGAGGAACTTCCACATCATCCTGCCCATATTGGCCTCCGTCAAGCTGCTAGAAGACCTAGATGAAGCTGGTATGGATGATTTAGAAGGTGTCTGTAGGATCGTAGAAGGAGAAGCTAGGGAAACTGGTTTCAATGCATGTTCCGGAGTATGACTCCTAGCAGTTGGATCCAAACAGCTCCTAGTGGTCAGAACCAATACTCTAGGATCCGACAGAGGATACTGGCAAAGGTGAAGTCCTTGCGACTATTGTTCTTGTTGGATCTGAGAATGGCTCTGGATACAATAGGGGTGTAGTTTTGCTTGAAGCCTAAGTAGTTGAATCAGAGACATTTTGTCTCTTCAGACAACTCCAAAAACGCTCTCAGGGAGGCTGAGACGACTCGTCTCTGACTCTTTTGAGCTAGAAGGCTTATAGGAGGTTTGAGCCCCAGAAGAAGGTGAAGAAGCTGTTAGCATTCCCTTCAAATAAGTTTGTTGCACCAATCTGACAACACTCGTGTTTTAAATGAGGCGCATACATCACAGTCGACATTCAGATGCCGTGGTCCTAAACAGTAGACACATTTCTTGTGGACATCTGAATTACAAATTTTATGTACAGAAGAAGTGCATCTTTTGAAGCTTGTAGGTTTCTTAAACATTTTGTTAGCTAACAAGCAAAAACAGTTGAACAAGTGCTGATATATATATTATATATATATATATATATATATGCATATATATATATATATATATATATATATATATATATATATATGCATATATATATACCGTATTTCTTTGTAAATAAGACCTAATCAGACAATAAGGCCTAGCATGGTTTTCCAGGGTGGTCATGATATAAACCCTACCGAAAAATAAGCCCCAATTAAGCTTGTCAACAACACACAATGGATGTGTTGAATTATAAAATAATATTACTGACACCCGTTGACTGAGGTTATCATACTCTGCTCACCATTTTCGGACCATTTGGACACCCAACTTCTTCTCTCTGCAGAAAGTCGTAAATTCTTTGCCTGGGAGTCCTCAACAATTCTTACTGTAACCCTAACCATCACTCACACTTGACAGTTGAGATCGTTGGCCCATAAACATTGGCAGGCATATTTTGATCGATCAACGTACAGACAACGTACGTAAAGCACGCGCAAGTGACAGTGCATGGTTGTGGGTGTGCCTTCTCTTTGTAAACAGCATCATTTTGTGTTGCCACTCCGGTCTCTTAAGTCTTCAAATTAAACCCCCCCCCCCCAAAACAAGATGAGTGTAAAAAGAAAGAGCTATTCCATCGCGTACAAGAAAGGAATCGTGGCAGACTCCTGGGGAAAAAATCTGACGGCTTTCTAAAAAGGGAAGGAGTTAGATCTCAGAATGGTCCAAAAATGGCGTGCAGTGTACGATAACCTCAGTCAACAGGCCGATGAGGGAAATGCTAAGAAGTGAAACTGTGGATCAGGTCAGCAACCATTATTTCCTGAGCTGGAAGACATCATCTGTGAGTGGATTGCTAACAGGAGAGCAAAGTCTTTGGTTGTGCGCAGGGCTGATATCAAAGCTTTTGCCCTTGCAATGGCACCACAGTTAGAAATATCCCCAGAATAATTCAAAGCATCACAACATTGGCTGGATGGCTTCCTTCACTGATATGAATTATCTCTAAGAAGATCAACAACAATGTTCAAGCTGGAAGATACTCAAGTTATTAAACGTGCACTTGCGTTCAAGTCCTTTGTTGATGGCAATGACTTTTCTAAATACCAACTCTCCGACATGATTGCTGTGGATGAAACTGCAGTGTTTATGGACCAAGGATCTCAAACAACAACTGATCAGAGGGGTGCCTTGTCAACCTACATTCGCTCCACTGGTTACGAGAGTGCACGTGTTACCTGTATTTTGGCAATTTGTCTAGATGGAAAGAAAATCCCACCTCTAATCATTAGTAAGGGCAAGAAAAATAAGACTGAACGTGTTTCAGGCATTTACATTCTTGAAACCGAAAAAGCCTGGTGCACACAAGCAGCTATAAGGAAGTGGGTTAATGTAATGCTGCCACTTGTTTTGCGAGGTGTCAAAAGAGGTCTGCTAGTCTGGGATTCAGCCAGCACTCACCACGCTAAAGAAATGAAGAAATTCCTTGTACAGAGAAGAATAGATCAAATAATGATTCCCGCAGGAATGACTGCCTATCTCCAGACTCTTGATATTGCAATAAACAAGCCATTCAAGGACCATTTGCACATGGAACTCAATGACTACAATGAAAATAGAATGGAAAGAAATCAGTATGGAAACTTTGTGAAGCCTAGCCTGCAAGAGGTCGTAACCTGGGTGAAAAAGTCATGGGATAAAATCATTGAGAGATGTGTTGCCAAAGCACTACGAGCAGGCTACTTGGACAAACAGTGCTCATTTAAGGACAGCTCAATTGCTAGGCATGACAGATTGGGGCCAATGGCTCTACAGGAAATGGAGTCACAAGAAATTCAGGTCGAAATTCGGGGGTTGGACACTTATGACAATGTTCCAGAAGAAGATGACATGACTGTATTTGAATAACTGTGAAAGCCAAGGAGCAGATATTCTGAAGTTGAAATGTTTGGTGCACTGTTTATGTAGAATTCTCATACAACTGTTTTAACTCATTAGAACTGTGGCCCAATAACATAAAAGTACAAAATAAATGCCAATTTGTGTACATGAATAAATGTCGATTTGTGTTCATTAATACATGTTGATTTTTGTACATGAATAAATGAATAAAGGTAGATTGTTGGACGGTGTGGGTAAATAAGGCATCCCCTGATAATAAGTCAATGCGAATTTTGGTGGGGGAAAGAGTATAAGACCTGGTCTTATTTTTGGGGAAATATGGTGTATATACATATATATATATATATATATATATATATATATATATATACATATATATATACATATACATATATATATACATATATATACATATATATATATATATATATATATATATATATATACATACATATACCGTGTACACACCCAGACAAGAAAAGGTTTCTAAATACCAGTTAGACTAACTGGTTAAACAATATTAATCAGAAAAAATTTTTTTTTTTTTTTTTTAAAACTGCAACGAGTATGAAAGAAAAATGAGTGAAGGTGCCAGTGGCACAAGGAGGAAGCCAGAAAGATAGACAGCAATCCAGCTCTACGTAGCTTAAATTTCAGTAGAAACTGGACACCCAGGAAATCCATGTCTAGTCATAATGGCAGCAAATGAGATCTGAGGAGTTAGGAAAGGTATGGTGCATTATGGGAAAAGGGAGGAGCTTGAGACTCAGATCCAAGTCTTGGAAATGCAGCCAAATCAGATTCGAAACCCATCACTGAGGAAGAATTATTTTTCCCCAAATCCCTCCCTCATGAAAAAAAATCAAAATTTAAAATCCTCTCTCTCTTAATATAACCACACTGAAACACTTCTCATAGCAAATTACTAGGGATGATGCCATAGATAATAAAGTATTGTTCTAACACCCTCCCTACAAATTCTTAATTACCTCCCAACTAACATGCCCAAGATACTCAGGAGCCAAATGGTTTGGAGTGTGTGGCTAGGCTTGTGATGGATCTACAGGTCGTTAGCCTAGTAAAAACATATGATAGTGGATGATAATCTTAAATTTGACCTGCATATACAAAATTGCATTAAAAAGTCACCAAAAACTAGGGATGCTTTACAGAGTCATAAACTTTTTCACCGGTGCAATTAAAACTAAACTTGGCAGTATTTACCTCCTCTTCTCACTAATTTATGATGTTCCCATCCTTAATAACCTCTAAGCATCAGAAAAAGCAGGACTTGAAGATTGCTATAATAAAGTGGTTAAATTTGCAGCAAATACCTTTTTTCAGAGCCTACCACCGTATAACACTAAAAACCCTAAATTGGTTAGAACTATGCAGTCAACTAACATACACACAGCTTCTTACCACCTATAAAATTATCCAACATCCAGCTGCTTGTCCATCACCAAACATCACTCTACAATTACATTCTTACTCTGTCATTAAGATCCAATGATGGAAAACTCCTCTCTCTCCACAGACTTATATCTGCTGGGCATGGTCTTTGCTCAAACTATGTTGCTAAGGCTTAGAACTCCTTGCCTGTATCCGTCAAGTCAATACCCTCCCTCCAGTCCTTTAAAAACATTCTGAAAGACTTCTAGCCAAAATCTGTCTCTTTTCTTACTCAGCCCCAGGATAAACTATATAGCTAAACAAGAACAAGTACCTATTCATACCTTACACCTCTTTACTCCCCCCTCTCCACTCACTTTCTTACTTCAACCAATTTTCTCCCCTCTCTAAATATACCATAACCCCGTTTTTTTTTTCTTTCTGTCACTCCACATTGCAATTCCTGTTTGCCATTATACCAGCTTACCTTCAATTTCTCAAAACTGGCTAACAATTCACCAAATATTAAATCACTATCATACCATTATATTTATGTTAACCAATATTAGCACATTATGTCAAATTTGATATAATTATTTAAACTGTAGATGTTTTTGTATTTTTGAAGACTGTAAAATTCTTCTTCTTAAAATGTATTTGTAATAATTTGGAGCTTTTCTCCCAAAGCCTCCTCTGAATATGGTCACCTTCCCAGATGGACTTTCCCAGTAATCAAATGCCAGTAAATAATTAAATAATAAATATGCATCTCATTCCATGCTGACACATGCTGGATTTCCTGGCAGTAATTTAGCCAATTGTTGAAGCTAATTATCTTTTTTTTTTTTTTTTTTTTTTTTACCCTATGCATCAGTCATGGAAAAGGAAGGATTCCACTCTGGACCAAAGTCTTGCACGCATTTGTGACATGCATGAAGAGCTCTAACACATCTCTCTGCATGACCCTCAGGGTTATTGCGCAACAAGTCGTTCACTCCCACATGGACCACCACTATGTCATAGTCATGTTTGTCAGTTGAAGGGGCCTTAACTGCCCTTAAGGTCTCAGAGATTCTGGTAACCGAAAGATAACTCACCACCGCCCTGTGTTTATCCAGCCTAGTGAGTGCAGATTCAGTGTGTTTTAACTATCAAGTCACCAATCACAAAAATATTTGTATATGTAGTCTAGTGTACTGGATATGAGATGATTTAAATCCCGATGACTCATTCTTGTAAGTGTGCCAGAAGGTGATGTAGTGTTAAATTCTCATTAAGACCTTCCCCTTGATTTAATAAAATCCATGTAGGCATAGTTTGGAGGCTACAAGGAATGTTACACGTCCATATACATGGTACCCTCTCAGCAGCATCCCATGCATACTAATCATGGCGCATTGCTGAGGGAGAGCCGTGGAACACAGTTATTGAATCAGTGTAGGGAGTGTGGTGCTAACTGTGTCTGCAGATGAGTAACACACTCCCTGCTCTGTCCAACTGTATTATAGCAATGTAATTTAATTATTTTTTTTTATGTTTTTAAAAAGCATGTTTGAGCGGCGTGTAGCGCAGCAGTGCTAAGCAGTGCTGAGGCACCTGTCAGACATCTAAAAATAGAAACCGGATCTATATAATTAATTCTGTAAAGGTCAAGTTTAAGCTTAGCCGAGTGGGTTTGAGCGATGCACCGTGGTGCTCAGCAGTGCTTAAAGGTAGCTCAAAGGTATATGTAAAGGTAGAGCAAAATTCCACATACCCACATAGCTAAATGGGTAGAGTTACGGGCTCATGTGCAGTAGGTGCAGGGTTTGAATATATGAAAGAGCAAGTTAGCATTTTTGTTCAAAACAGAAATTATGCAAATAATTTTTAAAAACTGGCTTGCCGCACTCGGCTGAGGTCTGCTAAGACCTGCTAAGCACTGCATAAACAAAGTAATGGCTGATGATGTTTATGCACTTCTTGGCACCACTTGGCTGGTTTGTGCACTGCTAAGTACTGCCAAGCAGTCAGTGTATTCTAGTTTTTGCACTGCTTAGCTCAGACGGTTGGTTTGCATGGTGCTAAGCGATGAACCGCATTTAAGGGTGGTAAAACAGGCTATAGTAAGCCCAATAGGCGGGAATACAGCATAATCCATTGGAGTGCTGCCTCTGAAGGATACAATGGCTGGTGTTGCGCTTTCGGGCACAGCTCTGGGGCATTTGGGAGTCCAGGGTCATGGTTGCACTCCTTGTCAAAAACCATGAGGGCTGGCTGAAGCAGGAAGGTTACTAGGGCTCAGAGTGCAAGGCAGGCCTGGGACTGTCTGGCAAGGGACCTCACCCATGCAACTGGTATCCCCCGCACAGGTGAGCAGTGTCGTCACCACCATGATGACCTAAAAAGACGAAGGGAGCTCTCTTAGAAACCTGGGTCCAAGAGTTCCAGGGAGGGAAAGTCCCACATATATGTAAGTACTATTACCTGTGTTTCACCAGTATCTAATCTTGAATGTCTGCAAAACTGGTATGCATAATGGTGTGCTTCTCCCCCAACAGCTGCAGAGGAGTGGGCATGCAACATTGACAAGCATGCTGGGCACTTGACCAGGTTGTGCCATGAGTGTGATGAGTACAGATGCACTTTGCTATCTTTAATCAAATAAGCAAGAAAAATAAAGCATTAAATGTGATTAGGTATATACAGTAAAGACTGCATTGCAATGAATGCGGACTTCCACCTGTACTGCAAGAAGTGCATACTGCCAACTGTAGTGCCATAAGCGGAGAAGACTAACCATAATAAAGTATATGCAATAAAGTTTGTAGTGCAATAACTGTGGAATTACAACTGTATTGCAACACCTGCATAATGACAACTCTTGCACAATAAAAACTTAAAATTATACCAGTAACTGATTGAAGATAATAAAGCTTGCTGTGCAATGACTGTGGAGGGCTGTTTTGCAAGAAATCAATTATGACAACTGTTCCGCAATGAAAACATGAATAAATTCAGTACCTGTATGAAGGTATATCTAATAAAGTCTGTTGTGCAAGAAGTGTGGAAGTAGGGCTGTTTTGCAAGAAATCAATTATTACGACCGTTCTGCAATAAAAACACGAAACAATATCAGTACCTGCAGGAAGGTATATCTAATAAAGTCTGTTGTGCAATAAGTGTAGGTTCAGAGTTGTTTTGTAAGAAATGAATTATGACAACTGGTCTGCAACAACATATGGACCAATAGCAATAACACCAAGGTAAATTGTGTACATCAGGACTGTCTTGTTTTCAGCATTGCATGTCAGCTACATGCATTCAGGCTGTGAGGTACAGTGCTGCAGTCAAGTATAACAGTGTACTAGTTGTACATTACAAATAATAACCCATAATCAGATATGTTGTTGACTTCAGAAATATTTCGACACACTAACAATGTATTGTGCACACCTGCATTCTATGCAGTAATGTATAGTTTACCTAGTATCTCTGTCATGCTTGAATGTCATGCATGTGTAACCGTCACTGCAGTCAAGTATAAAACTGTACTGCTATTACCAGGTCATATTTTGATGCCAGGTGAGCTCTAGGCAAATATCAGTCAGTCATTAATCAGCAGTGACTCAGTAGCTCAGTTTGCTAAATGCTCTGAATGAAGTACATTTTTTCCACACACAGACCAGGGTTCGAATCCAGTGCTATGTAGATCTAAATATTACAGTATCAGTCACGTAATATTTACAGATATTCCCTCCACAGGAACTACAGGTAAATGGGTGAGGTATTCCATATTATGAGTAAATTAGTGTGTATTTAGTTGTCACAGACTGTTACAGTCATTACCAGGAATGTGAAAATACAGCATAAAATAAAAGAAGGAAATAAGTATAATAATAATAAGATATAATAAAAGAAATACAATTTGTAAACTGTGCTATGTCTGTATGCCTGGAGAGTCTGCTAAAGATTGCTGCAGTCAATTAATACCTTTGATACAGGTGTCCTCTGCAGTCATTGCTACTGGGTTCTATCCCCATGCTTGCCAAGCAAGACATGATTGTTGTTTACTCTCTGTACTGCATGTCTCTCAAGTGTCACGCTGTCATGGAATGTAATTACTGTTGTGTAATCCATCTGTCACAGATGTATCATCGACATGATTATGTAAATAGCAAAGTAACACTACATCATCCCACAGTACACCTTGGTAGTTATATAGGTGCACCTGATGTGCAAGTGTTCTGTGTAGTTGTGCACCTGCAGTTGTTACTGCTTGGCCCATACTGCCCCATGCAGATAGGTTGAGAGGTATATACGTGCTACAACAGCTATAGGGCACTTTTATACATAAAGAAAGGAGAGACCTGTAGAGTAGATAGCAGTACTGTTGTCCAATATATAGCCTATAATGGTATTAATGGACTGTATTTCTCTCTCTCTCTCCACCCCTTATCCTCATATATTTATTATTGTTATTCATTGGTTATGGTTTACTATTAACATATGTTGTTCCATAAACTTTATTCTGGGGCATGTGTTTTGTTATTGTTATGTATTACAATGGTTGCAAATTAACATATCTTGTTGAATTACCTATACTGTTGGCTTTATGCTGTAACTCTTACTGGCATGCTGTAAATATACTGACTGTTCTGCTATTTATTGTTGTGTTTTACATAATACGCATTGAAATGTAATGGGGTTATTTCCAATGTTCTGGCATGTTGTTATTACTATCAATGGTTTTGTTCATAACTAACCTATATGTATTGATTTACCTCCATAACCACAGAATGTCAGGGTAGGCCGGTTCCTACTGATCTGTCTACCCTACCTCAACCGGCTGTGGCATTGGGTCCTAGCATGTCTGGCCCTGCTCCACCTTCGGGTGGAACCTTTTCAGGGGACAGGGCCCACCCCCCCCCCCCAGAAGCAGTGGCAGAGGGGTGGTAGTCACCCAGGAACAACTACCAGTCATGGTACACAGGATTTTTCATAGGAGCTATGAACATCACCTGCACTAGATTGATGGCAGACTGGACAACCTGGTGGGGCCAGCTGGCCCTGGTGCCCAGCCTCCAGCACAGCCACTTTTGGGCAGTGAAGGAGCAGTGTCGACTGCCTATGGATGGGGATGTCAGTCACACTGGTGCCATCTGGAGGCACATGCACTTCAGATTCCACAACACCCTCCCCATCCATGTTATTTACCCCCTTCATGTGTCACACACTGCCCCTGTCTGCTGTCTTGTCTGCCTGCAAATGCATCCTCCCCTACCCAACTTACCTCCTGACACGTACCTATATCCCACATCTCCAACATTCCACTAATGGGCACATGTCCCAAAAGAAAAAAAAAACAAATTGCCCCATACATAGCTCTCCATTTCGCACACATTTCCACTGGACACAGGCAATCTGGTCCAATTGGCTTATCAACACATTTATGTTGTCCTCACCCCTCTCTCTTGGGTTTGCGAGTCCAAATTCATCCAGAAGATCTGTCAAAATGCACAGCTGTTGCTGTACAAGAAACGGAAAGCTATGATTCTTTCCTATACCCTTCCTGCACATCCCTACCTGCCTTACACTGCGTTTTCCCCCTTGCTTGCCCTCATTTCACTACTGTCTTGTCACTCCCTTTTTCTTATCTATTTAATTTTTTAGCATGGGTTTTTGCAGAACTAAGAGATGAACTGCAATGTGGCGCGATGAGCAGCACAGCGCAAACCCACTTAAATGAGCTTTAATGTGCCGTGTTTCTCAAAGTGTTAGGCACATGTACAAAATAATCACCCTGTCACATTTCAAACCCGGGCCCCTGTCAACTACAGCCTACTGCACTAACCCACTAGGCCGCACAGATGTTAATTACAACAGGTGTTTCCAGCAATACATACTGATTGCCACTAACAGACTGAAATCAAACCTAATGTGGAAAAAGGAAGTGTACCTGGAACTCTGATGCAAAAATACACCAGCAGACAGCCAAATAAATAACGGTGGTACGTGAGGCCTGGGATAGCAGGTAAATGTTCTATTTTACCTGCAATGTCTTTAAACACAACTGCTAAGGCATCAATGCACAGTACATATGTTCAAATGGAACCCTGCTGCAGAACAACTGCATTTGAATGCCATGCACATCCTGATCGATGCAGACGTGTGTTATAGTCTGTATGTCTGCACATATATCTGGCAAGTACACCTGCTCCAGCACTGACTCAGCAGCTCAGTCTGTTAAATGCCTTGCATACAAAACATTTTGCCATACACAGTTCTGGGTTCAAATCCAGTGTGCTGTACTTCAATTACATTGTTGTGAACACAGCAAGTAATGACTGAGTCATGCAGTTTTAATCACCATAGGTTACTGCTACTGAATTATCTGCTACCTAGTTTTTCAAGTCAAAGGCCTGCAGGTAGGAACACACTGCACATACTCGTACAGCCTAACTATATGTCGCCTACTACTCTGCTACTGGCACTGTTGCATAACAGATGTACCTTAAGCACATGCCTCGATTGGACTGTAACAAGTACCCTTATCCTCACTCTGCTGTAATGACAGGGCTGACACAGCTGCCACAGTTACACATACAGCTTGCTTGCCTCCAAGGTGTTCAAACTCCCCCCATGTGTCCTAGGCTGTAGCAGCAGCTCCAGCCTGGAGCATACACGGCTGTATGTTAAGATAGCTGCTACAGATCGACCATACCTCCCAACTCCCTATAACAAAGGATACTAACATAACCATACATGAGGTGGAGGGGGGGGGGCAAAGGCCCAGAGCTAGATACATGTTTCACAGTTTGTCCCTACAAAGATATTAAGTTGACAGAATTGCAGCTACTGCATTAGCATGCCTATTCTGACAGGTATGAAGTGTGACACTTGCATGTCTCTCTCCTCTTACTGACCGCAACCCACAATGTTTGCCAGTGAACTGCCAGATGACAACCCTGTCATGGGACACTGACCAAATATATGAGGCAAAACTGTGGACATAATTCATACATCTCTACAGTGGACAGTATTTCTACTTACCCTCTGCGATGCTGTAGTCCTCATACCTCAGTAATGTCCATCTCAAAAACTAAGAAAGGGGCCAAGGCCTGCATTGAGGCCTTATATACTGCACTGTGGTGCCATGTCATTGGCTAATAATAGTGCAATCCAGCTGTTTTGGATGCAATTAGCAATTCTGAGCCACAGGTTGGTGCAGAGGCAATTATCTGTTAATGACCATTACCTACAAAAGCCAAGTAACAGCTTATGGGGAACAGGTCTGTAGGTGGTTTTACTCACACAGACAGCGTATGTGCAAAGCATTTTCAGAAGAACGCTTCAAAAAAAGGAATACATCACTTTACTAGATATGTACTAGATTTCCCTATAGAATGGGATGCAGATGGGAGGATGGCAGTATGGGTAATAGGGATTAAAACAGTTGGCTTGTATTAGATCTATGATATTAACATGTCAGTGATACTCTGCTGTCAAACACCTACATGCATGCCTCTCAACTGTCCCTGCTTTGAATCACAACTCTGCTCTGCCCCTGTCAATCCCTCCTACAATGGTCGGCTGTTGTAGTAAAGACAGTGGATTAGACGTAAAACATAGTGACACTAAGTAAGGGTGTACACCCCTGTAGCACCAAACAATGTACTATAATTCACCTCCTCTCAGTCTGTCAATGTCACACATAAATAGTACTAATATTGTAAAAGTGACCCTGACTGTCGCTGATGTACTCTGGTTGAGAGCTATGCCCAACATAACACTCAACCTACTACAGTAAGAAATCAGGACAAAGCCATAATTAATGGCGGGACAAAGGCCCAAGCTCAGTGACAGAGAATACATATTGGCCACAAAAAGTAAGAATGTGAATAGACTAACAGATATTACTGTAGCATAAGTGTATTCTGAGGGGTGTGATGGGTGACAGATTCATAGGTTCATAGGTTGGTACTAGGCTATCGGCCCTAGGGCCTATACAAGCCTAGCCATAACTATTCCCTGAATATTTCTTCCCACAATATTTACTTCCCTGGACACCTGTCTAGCAGGGCGACTGACATAATCCCCGGGGTGAATTTCCTATCTCCCATCCAATCATTAAGGTTTCTTTTGAAGAGGGCAAAGGAGGCGCTCTGCTTGACATGTATGGGCAGTCTATTCCAGAGTATGGGAAGTCTCTGGGTCAGGAACCCAGCATGTTTTGTTCATTGTGATGACAAGGTTTAGATTCCTGGAGCGTGTGGCTCTGAGGGACTGGGATTTCTTTAAGTGGATCATGTCCAACAGCTCAGGGTTTGACATGGCCTTATATGTTAAGCAGAGATCACCTCTGAGTAGACGATATGCCACAGAGTATAGCTGGAGTTTTTTTAGATGGTCAGCATATGGTATATGCTTTAGGCCTGTGATTCTTTTAGTGAGGTATTTCTGTGGCCTTTCCAGCAGTTGCAGATGTTTTGTGAGGTACATACCAAACGGGGCATTATACTCTATAATGGGTTTAATGAGGGATGAGTACAGTGGGACAATGACCTCCTTTTTTTCTGAATGAAAAGCCCTTAGTGATGAGGTGTGCCACAAAGAAGAATTTCCTGACTGTTGTGGCGATGTGGTTATCGATGGTGAGACCACTGTGCACCTGTGTCCCTAAGTCTCTCATCACAATTTCAATGTTTAGTGTACTGCCACCTATGTGGTAATTCATGGGTACATGCTTTATTCCAAAGGGGATAACTATACATTTCTTGGCATTAAGCTTGAGCCCATGGCTCTGGCATCAGGCATCTGTTTCTGTAAGGCCCTTTTGTAGAATATCCACATCATTTAGGGTTTCAACAATGGCTCCCAGTTTACAGTCATCTGTGAACTTTGTTACCCAGAGTCCCTTAGTGTTGGCCTGTACTTCAGAGAAGTAGATGCCAAACAAGAGTAGTCCCAGGACTGAACCCTGAGGTACTCCACTTGTCACTTGTCTGGAACTGGATTTGGAGTCAGCTACTTTTACAGTCTGGGATCTGTCAGTAAGCCAGTTGGCAACCCATTGAGTGACATAGGGATTTATGCCCAGCTTAGTACATTTATCTATTCCAGAGTGGGGGATGGTGTCGAAGGCCTTGGCGAGGTCCAGATAGGCTGTGTGGATGGCCTTAACCTCATCCACAGCCCTGGAGACTGATTCAAAGAAGTCAATCAGGTTCAGAAGACAAGATCAGCCCTTCCCAAACCCAAACTGGGTGGAGTCCAGTGTTTGAAGGTTGCCAATGTCTTTGTTTATAAGTTCCATGATAATGCGTTCCATGCCCTTGCAGATCAGGCTCGTCAGACTGATGGGACAGTAGTTCCCAGGATCCAAATTGGATCCCCCCTTGTGGAGTGGGATAACTGTAGCTGTGCCACTCAGTGGGCATGAAGCCTGAGGTGAGGCTATGATTAAACATGACACTTACGTGAGGTGCCAGTTCATTTTGTAGTTCATGTAGTATACAGCCTAGGATGTCATCTGGTCCCATGGATGCTGTATTCTTAGCTTTGGAGAGTGCGGTTTCTACCCGTGTGGCCGTGATTACTTGAATTTGGCAATCTTTTGGTAATGAGATGGGCCCTTTAGGGGGTGAAGTTGGCAATGAATCGATCTGCCAGGATATTGGCAATACCCTTGGGATCAGTATATTTCATGCCATTCTGCTGTAGCTCAGAGCAGATCTGAGCATTGCCATTTAGATTTTTGACATAACTACACAATGCCTTGTGGTTGTCTTTGGAATCTTTGGCAATTTTATTTTCGTAACTAGCTTTTGAGGATTTTATGAGGGATCTCAGCTTCTTACTGTGGCTGATGAAGGAGTTTTTTTGCATCATGGGATTTTCCTCTTTCCTGCAACAGTTTCTTCCTTCTGTTGTATAGTTTGTTTATAGCAGGGGACCACCAGATTGGCTTCCTTTTCTTGGAGGAGAGCATCTTGGTTCTATTTGGGATGGCATGATTCATGCACGACTAGATGTGCTCGTATAGTGCCTTAGTGTAGGATTCTGCAGTCGAACTTTCAGATCCCGTCTGCAAGGGTGTCATGAAGTTTGTCACTTCTGACTTCAGTAGCATGAAGTTGGCTTTGGAGAAGTTTTTTAAGGAGGTTTCCTTACTGGGTGGTGGGGGTGGAATGTGGATGTCAAGGGTGATTTGCTTATGGTCAGACCTGACCAATGAGGGGGTGATCACTGGTGTGGAGCATCTATCTCCCATGTTGGTAATGACCAGGTCTAGGATATTGGTGGGACAATGGATTAGTTGATCCAGGGCATTGGAATTTATGAATTCCAAGAACCGTTGGGAAAAGGAGTTGTAACCCAAGTAGTTTTCCCAGTTAATAACAGGGTAGTTGAAATCGCACAGTATTAGGGTGTTCGGTCGTATCTTAATATTTTCCAGTATGTTTAGAAAGGTGTAGTGAGAAACTTGGGGCATGGTGGGGGATCTGTAGCAAGCTACAATTTGGATTGCAGTCTTACCTAGTGTTAGTTGCACCTGGAGAATTTCAGATGCATTGTGTTGGGCAACTAGCGTGAAGGTGTGAATATCCTTGGTGAATATGGACACTCCTCCACCTTTAGTGTTTTGGTCCTGGTTTTGTGGCCGAAAAGTGTGGTAAGAGTTGTAGCCTGGTATTGCAGGGGTGCTCTCTGGAGCCTTGAACCAGGTCTCAGTTACTGCACAGATATCGATGTTGTCCATTTTTAGGAGTGCCTCGAGAGAGTACATTTTGAGGTTTAGACTTCTAGCACTGAGTACCATTACCTTCAGATTTTGCATGCTTGTATCTGTTACGGTGGTGGTTTTGTCCTTTGAACCTTGTCTAAAAAAGACACTATAGGGGTGGCAAGAGCTTTAGCCAGTAACCTGAATCCCAGGGGTGACAGGTGCAGACCATCTCTGGCAAAGCATCATGGTTTGCCGATCATGTCTTCCCAGGCAGACAGATACTGGATCCCCTTTGAATGACACCAAAAGCTTAGCCAATTGTTGAAGTCAATATACTGTGGTATCATTCTGGGCGAGGGCAGAATGCTACTCAGGGCTAGGGTCATACCCATCCTGTTTTCAAGGGGTCACCGCGAACCTAGGATCAGCCAACAGCACCCAGGCATCCATCACGGCATACATCCTGGAGGTGGATGCCACAGCGCCCCCATCAGAGGAGCATCCAGGTAAACTTACTGTGTTTTGCAGTATAATACATTAGTAGTCATTGTGGCAGGCTCTACAGACCAGTACATAGGTGCCAGGTCTATCTGCATTGGGGGGTTGGCTTTTACCCACAGTTGTGTACACATACTCAGAATATCAGCAATATAGCCAATATCACATTAGCTACAGTACATGTAGATATACACACATATTACCTTGTAACACTGCAACATTTGGTTTTGCTAACAATATCTCACCCTCACCTTTTCACAGGTCTGTCAAGCATGGCGGAGTCCATGATCCTGTACCTGGTAAGTGTGATACTGTTGTTTTGCAGATCATATATACCCTATGAAAGTTAAGGGTTGCCATTTTGCCTTATGCAAAACTGTTGTGCTTAGTCAGAATAAAAATAGTTGCATGTTCCATTTCAGAGCAGTTAACTAAAGTTCAACAAAAGTAATGTACAACAACTTATAATAGCTCACAAAACCCTGTACCAACCCACTAAAACTCCAATGCTCAATAGCCTTATTACCCCTTATTATAACCTTAAACATCTACGGTCTTCTAAAAAACTTTTGATCAACACCACTATACCCAATAACTCTGCAGGAAACTGCTTGTTCTCCAACTCGGTAGGAAAAGTATGGAATAAATTACCATCAGACATCTCATCTCTGACTTCTCTCCCTCTATTTAAAATAAATCTCAAAAAGTATCTCAATAAAAAATGGCTATGCCCCTGCACTAACCCAGACTAACCCTGCTTTTCTTTCCCTGTCTTCCTTCCTTCCCCTTTAACCCAATTACATCCAATAACTCAGTAGGGGACTCTCAGCTGCTCAACTTTACACTAAGATTTGGAATAAAAGACCCACTGCCTACTTATCCCTAATGTCTCTCCCTCTCCTTCATAAGAGTAACCTTGTCTCTCTTTCATAACAGTAACTATTCTAATTCCTCTATGAAAATAATCTAATCCTTAAACTCAACCTATACTATCTCTGATACCTTTCCCATCTTTCCTTCATCTCTGTTCACACATATTATCATTTCATATATGTTTTTTATAAAGAGGATTGTGCTAAGCACATCACACAGTAAGTGATTTTCTATATTTCACATGTGTGTAAAGAGTATTGTGTTATGAACATCACATAGCCTGTTACTTTTACTTACTTAAAAAGTAATCTCTCAAAAAAAAAAATGTTGCTGTTACCATTATATCTGCTATTATTTTTATTGTTACACTTTATTAATCGATGTACTAATAATTTGGAGCTTTTCTCCCCGGGCCTCTTCTGAAAATGGACATATATCCAGCTAGACTAGCCCGGTCAACAAATGTAAAATAAAAAAATAAAAATAAATAAAAAAAGTGCATATCCTAGGGAATGACAGGTGTGTATTTGAACAAACATTAACATGTTTGCACTTATAGTTATGAGCAACTAAGCAGCCTGCTATACATGAGGCAATTACTCCAATATGCCCATTCAAACACAACAGGGAGATGGTACATACCTGAGGCATACTACAACTGGGATATCATTCTCAAGATAGGTGTACTGGGTTTTATGTGTAGTTCTATCACATAAACTGTCAAATTGCATGCCTCACAGGTGTATTGTACTGGCAACATTACCCGGATGTAGGTGACATGCATGTTATACAGGGTTGTCCGTGTATGTTGCTGAGAGTTTGTGTGTTGTGCATGGGATCAGAGATGAGAAGATGTGGGACGTGTAATGAAGTTGTGGATCCTCATCTGTATGAGTCTGTGTGGATTACCATACATAATAGTGCAAGTGGTAATGTACTCCTTTTGTCTTGCCTCTCACAGGTGGAACAGGGGGGTTGGAGTCTGCCCCCCTCACAACCTGATGTCAGTGTCTCATCATACTCTGATGATGGTGGCTATAGTGAGGCACAGGTGGGGTTGGTGGCTGAATCCCACAGGTTGACATCCCTCTTCTGCCCCCATTGTCTTCACACACAGTCAGTATATCCACACATATCCAGTCACCACAGGCCACAGATATTGGACAGTCAGAGGGTGGTGACATAGAACAGGACAGTGTGAGAATTATGACGTCAGTGAGTGTAGACACTGGCCATAACTAGAGAGCTGGCGAGGTCCCATACAGGCAGATTGACAGGGGTGCTCAAAGGAGTACTACTGCCCATCCATTTCCTGTAGCAGGTGTTACATTGTGGGTCACTTGCCACATGTTTTGGGCTGTCATGGAGGCACAGGCATGATCTGAATGCAATACAAGATGGATGTTTAGGGTTATGGATGCAGCGCAGTCTGACATCAGTGACTGTCTCCACCATATCGGTGATACCCTGGAACGTTTCACTGATGTAGTGAACAGGCAGTGAGCTGAGACAGTGTCTGTATTTGAGCACATGTTGTCTGTACTGGAACATGTGGTTGGAGTTGGGCGTCGGACACATGGATATAGGCCAGTAACACCATCTGCTGAGAGACAATGTGGCCATGCAAACTCATGCTCCCATAGTGGCAGTACCTCCAGTGCTACAGAGGGAAGTGTGCTGTCCACTCCAAGACATGGCAGGCCATGAGCACGTTGTCCTTGGGGGGACCTGTGGGGGACACAGGCCTGCAAGACAGCAATCACTGTTAGGTACTAGCACCGCATCTGACCTTGGGCATGGTGCTGCCCATGCTACTCCTAGTAAAGCCAGTTCCAGTGTTCGTGGCTGCAGATGGTGAACTGTCCACTCTACCATGTACTCTACCATGTACAGTCTACAGCTGTCCACCATACACATGTGTAGGGTATCACTGGTCTTGACTGTGTACACGCACACACTCCAACACCATACCTCCCAACCATACTGAATTACTCAGTTTTTACTGAGTTTGGGGTCCAAACGAAGGGGTGCCACGATTCCCAAGTGGCACCCCTTCATTTCTGATTTTTTTCTTTTGTTTTTTTTAATTTTAGAATTTTCACGCTGTGTGAGCTGACGTCATCACATGCATGATGATATCAACTCCGTCAAGGCTTCCAGCTGTCAGAATTGAGCTCAAGGAGCTCACGTCATGCACACATTTCCAGCTGGCCTGGCTGAGTGGGAACGGCACTCTTCTAAGGGATTATCGGCAAATGGCAGCACTGTAATGGATTATTTTATTTATGTTCGTTGGGGAATGTGGATTATCAGCGAACAGCAGTCTGTCCAGAAAGAATGAAGGCTCGGCAGGTAAGGAAAGTGCGTGTGTGTGTGTGTGTGTGTGTGTGTGTGTGTGTGTGTGTGTGTGTGCACATATGCATATATGTGAGTCTGTGTGTATGTTTGAGTATGTATACATGTATTTCTGTTTCATTGTTTATATGCTTAAGTAAAATTTACTGCATTTGGTGACATCATATCTTAGGAAAATCTCCATCTCCATAATTTAGTGCACATTTCCATTTTAACTAGAACCCTGTAATTGTCCATTTTAGACTACAATGTTTTATTGAAGCTAAGATTTTGCCAACAGGTTCTGAAGCAAACATCTAAAAAACAGGGATTCTGGGTTTAGCTCTGCATGTGATAGTACCATAAAACTGCAGAATTGAACTGGATGAGGTTTTATTTCACCCAGGGGAAAACTGTTTCATTGCTTGCCTGTTTTTTCAGTCTCCACCTAACGCAGGTAGACGTGAAATGGTGCACACTAAAAAGTCATAAAGATGGATAGCAACTACTGCTGTTTATACACCTTATCTGAATACAAACAATTTGCCACATGAGCTGATAGAAAACAGTGCCTGTATTTGTGATGGTAAGGCACAGTGACAGGCTTAATTTTCACAGCCACATTATTCAGAGAAAATGAGATCTAATAGGTCCCTAAGAAATCATTCTGATCACGATAAGAATCCTAACCCATAAACTTAATAAAATGCATTATTAGTTACATTGCAGTAGGCAAACAATAAAGCCTTAAATGATCAGTATCTGACAAAGGAGATGCCGCAGACGTCATGTTCAGGTCAGGCAAATACACTGCTTTTTAATAAATTGACTGACTCCTGGACAAGGCACATAAAATGTTACTTTTTATCTTTCAGTTGATATTTTGCTCTGAGATGGAAATAAACTAGTTATTTGCCTACCTGAGAGATTTGATTTGAAATAGTTGGAACTGCTAAAAATCATCACAAAGTGCCCTTTTTCCTTCATGATGGTTACTCTAAATTTTAACAAACACTGAAATGAAAATTCTTCCATTGCACTTGTGAACTGTATATTAGGTTATTTTAAAGACAGGAATCATCAGGCAAGTCACGTATGTTTTACAAATGAGATGAGACTGACAAGAGCAGTTCATCATCAGGGAATATTGCATACATGGTTGTTTTAGAAAATGTTTGGATATTCTAAGTTCAACTTCAACCCAGTCATAAATCCATTCCATGAACTCTGATCATCACTGCTCAAATTTAACTTGAAATACTCTTGATTTTTACAAAAAAAAAAAAAAAAAGCTTCAGCAAGTAACATGCAAAATATTCCATAAACTATAAGCTGCTTTATTACTGAACATTATGCATATATAAAATCTGTTCGTCTTCCCTATGAAAACAATCTTGTTTGCTTCTTTGAACATACAAGAAAAACATATACTCTAATATTGTACAGCCTGAAGGTTTTTTAAGGTACAAGAATTACTATAAAGAATAATCTGTAAACTGAATATCAAGAAGAAATGTCAAAGTCTGATGGAAGTCCATGGGGAGAGAGACATAAATACTCATTAAGTAATGATATATAGTAAAACTCCACACTGCTGGTAGTTTATTGGGAACATTTCACTGCAACTTGATTATTGAAGAGAAGTGCTCACAAGCACACACACATACTACCTGCAATACATTGTGTAGGTATATAAAATGCTTAGATACTCGTAGCAATCTAAAACATGTTTTTATTGCACAGTATGCATTGTTTGGAAATAGTAGTGATTGACTAAAACAGATGCCCATTCATAGAGTGGTTTTAGTAATACTTGTATCATAGTCTCTGAGATTGCTTTAATAAATGCTTAGCTGCTTCTAGTAGTCATGATGAATTTATCGTACAAAGTATTTCTTCTGCAGTGACATGACATTGCTTTGAAGTACTAAAGGCAGTACCATTTACACACACACAGATACACACACACACATGCAATTAGTGTTTATGGTAAATGGGAGCAAAATAGCCAGGTAATGGGACATTGGAATGGCTGCAGGGGGACTCTGGTGCCATATGTTGGCTGTCTGTTCTTCAGTTTGCGTTTGAAAGTTGGTATTCTACAATTTCACTGGAGTGGGTGGGGTTACGTAATTATGTATGCAAATTAGATGTTAATCAGCACACAGATTTGTACCTATTTTTCATGGGCTTTGTCCAGATTTTTGATGTTTCCAGGTTGAGAGATATGTCCAACACCACTGTCACATGCAGGTCACCTACAGTCGCACATGGCACCTCTCCATGGCCCATCTAACCAGCACCCCTTTCTGACTCATACATATGCTGTCAACTGTTTGGCACAGCCTAGTCCTCTGGCACCCCCACAGCACACCCTGTGCATGTGATGATACCTGTGCCATGTCCCTGCCATCCATGCCATCGATGTGGCGACCTGCATATATGTGTCTGATGCACAGGTTGACTATATAACTTTACATGCGTTTGTGTAGTGCAGTAGTGTTATGCCATGGCAGTTGTTGTGGGCCAAGACAGGTACTGTATGCTGACACACACACACACACACACACACACACACACACACACACACACACACACACACACACACAAACCCACAGAGTTGGAGGATGTGAGATTAGACTCCTATCTATCTAGTATTGCACACTACAGCTCACAGTACCTATCGCACGTGCCACAGGTTATGTCTGTTGTATATGTTAATGCAGGTACAGTACTTGTGGAGAACGCAAAGTGGTCTTGTGTTAGACAGCATTTGTAGCCTCCAGAGTGATACTGCTTGGTACTGTTACTGTATCTAGTGTCCTAGGGGTGGGATACCTGGTAATATCCCTGCTATGTATGTACACTTACCAGTCTGGCCATATGTGGCTGTTTGTAGTTTGATAGGCAGATGTGGTCAGGGACAATATGGCCTGTCTAAGGCATGCATTGCACCCATTGTACATTATACCTCCTCCGTACCTATGTCTGTGTGCAGGGTGACAGTCTGCAGGCATAAGGGTCTGTGGGTGAGTGGATTATGTACTGTTGTAGCCTTGATCTGGTGCCATTGGACAGCAGTTGTGATGTGTATGTGCAGACAACCCCAGCATTCAGGGGTATGTGGAGACATTCGTACATTGCCGCCCATATCTATATAAATGTGTATAACAGGGATGTCTCCTTAAATGTAGCTTTGTGTGTAAGTTATGTAGATGTTATAGGGGAGTCTATGTATCACTGTACATTATACATCTATAAATACATCTTGTTATCATATATATGTGCCACATACTGATAGGGACACTAATCAAGTGTGAGGGGGACAGGGAGAGACAGATATGTATATGTTGCTGTATGTATGCAAAGACATATTTCCAGATAACAGGTCTTTGGTCAATAGAGGCAACAGACTTGGGCTCAAGTTAGCTAAGTATATCAGCATGCCCAGTGTGATTGTCAGTGCTTGCAAGGTGACTCCAGGCCAGAGCTACCTGTACTCCAGTCTGGATTATTGTGTGCTGCAGGGCACTCGCAACTGCACCTGTATTGTTCAAGGCATTCCCCAGCTGTTTACTGACCTTAATATGTGACTCAGACTTCAGAACTGTACAGAGCTTCACAGACTGTCCAGACTTTTGTCTCATATTTTTGGCCTGTTTCACATAACATTGTGTTTTTTTGGCAAATCAGTGACGACTGAAGTAAATAAATAATGACAGACATTTATGTTTCAGACTCCATGCACATTAGCAGAGTCATGCAAATGCAGGGCCTGTTATTCTATAAACATTCTGCGTTTGTAGCAGCAAATATTTAAAACCTGTCCCAATTTGTGGGCCTTGGCCGCACTTTTATTCACTTTATTTGGCCAGATTTCTTGCTCTAAGAGTTTGAGGTATGATGTGACTGGAGTACATGGTGAAACACCACACACAGAGTGATAGTCTGCATACCTCTCCCTGTACATGTTTTTGCAGAATGTCCAGCATTTCGTCCCATATGCCTGCTGTGTTCCTCATACATCTGTGGTTTCCCAGTGCTATACTGTAAACAGTGGTCACTGACTTGTTGTGCCTACTGACACATTTAAGTGATGGCCTTTACATCCTGCAGCTAATCTGACCTGTTTCAGCCTGCTGTTATACTAGCCACCTGCTAGGTTACTCAGAGTGAGTATAATGTCTGTCTGTAGGTATGGCCAATTCACTCTGGCTTTGTCCAGCTTTCTTGTAATAACAGACTGACGGGCTGCGACAGTCTGTGGGGCTTCCACCATATGACTACCTCACATGCAAAAGATGTTGGATGCTGCAAGATTCAAAATATCAGCACCATCACACATGTTACTGTCCCTGGCCCAGTGAGCCGCCAGACAGAGAGGTTTCATTCCTCACACTATCAACAAGATAGAGGAATTGCCTGGTTTGCTGGTATATCATTGCAGACTTACTGTTACAGCTGTTCTATGGGCACACTGATGAGTTTTTGGTGGGGGATGACCAGCCTATATTCTGCTGGCATAGACAGTCATGTGACTGTCTTGTGACCCCACTGTTTGGCATCTTCCTTGAATACTGTTATGGAGTCTCCAGCTGTGTGGCCTAGTGGCTATTATGGGGCACATAGTAGTTAACAGAGTACCTGTTGTCCCAAGTGGCTGTTAGATCTTTATAAGTAGCCCAGTAGCCCACTACAGATCTCTGCAAGTAGCCCGGAAGCACACTATATATAGCCCAGTATATTCCCTTGCATACATGTGGCGGGTTAATACATATGCTACCATATTATAGTACCCCTTACAAGTGGTGTATGGGAGAGTGACTTACCTTGTGAATGCAGCAGTTGACAGACCTGTAGTTCCGAGCTGAATCTGTCTGATGCACACAGTCTACAGCCAATAAATGTTGAGGGGCAGGTTGTGTGGGCTGGCTGGCATAGTTTTTACTAATATATATGAGAGTTGGAGTCAGATATCAGTGCCTAGGGCCCTAAGCTTTCAGTGCATGTGCTATGCGTTGTTTCTTGGCCAAGGCCAAGGCATACTGGAGATGATTACTTCTGCCTACAGCGACAGCCTTAGGTGGTTCCTCCTCCGAGTCCCCCAGTGGGTGCGGCTGTGGTGACCTAAGCACTAGTGGGGGCTGTGTATCCCATCCCTTTTCTTATCCTGCTGCAGTTGTTTCTACAGGATCATATAGTGCAGCATGGCACACACTGTGAACATCTGTGCAGATGTGGCTGGACAGTACTGCAAGGTTCCACCAGATATATAGAGACACTGGAACTGGGACTTCAACTAAAACACATGCTCTATGATGTTTCTGGTTTGTGCATGTGCCTCATTATGGCATTCTTCGGTGGGCGGGTATGCATTTCTGATGGGTGTCATCATCCATGGTTCCAGTGCATAGCCAGGGTCCCCAAGTAAATGGCCATGGGGGATGTCCCCCCTAGCAAATATCTGGTATAGCTGTGATGCATGCCAGATATTGGAGTTGTGGTAACTGCCAGAGCTGCCAGGACACACATTCATGATAATGCCCTGGGCACTGCACATGACCTGGCAGTTGATGGAGTGGTAACTCTTGTGGTTGACGTAGATTCTACCCACTTCACCAGGTGGTGCCTTGATGTGTACATGAGTGCAATCTATGGCACCCAGTTCCTCAGGGTAGTGTGCTACACAGTAGAAGAGTCGCACACTGCTGGCCCTCTCCTCAGGGGTGTTGGGGAAAATAAATTGCGTCATTGGCATATGGTAGCATGGCATCCAGAAACTGGTGGAGTACCCTGGAAGCAGATGCCAGTGAGACCACCATCATGTCCCCAGTTGATTTCTGGAAAGTACCTGTATCTAGTATCCTAAGGGCTACACATACCTTTGTTTCCACTGGGATGAGTTCCTTTCTGTTGGCTCTGCGTCTGACTTGAGTTCAGCAGAGCTCAGTAAGTTCTTTTATGTTCCTGCCCACTCTGTAGTGCTCTACAATCTCCAGCTCATGTAGCTCCTGGTAGGTTACCCTGGACCTGAATACTCTTCTCCTTCTCAGTCAAGGCCTATGGTCAACATCAGCAGCAGCTGCACTGACCTCAGCATCTAGCACATACATATTAGCAGAGCTGCAGCAACCCCTAGCATTCTCTAGGTTAAAATTCCCAAGTCTGTACTCCAATGGTTCAGAGTATGGGGAAAATCAGTTTGTAGGGTGTATACATACTTTACAGTGTTCTGCTGTAGGTGTAGCCTGAGTGACTGCTACCTACAATACATTCCACTTGCCAAGTACGTCATTAAGGGGTTTAATGGCCCTAGTTTGAGTGAAACATGGCTCATCTGTAATTAATATATCTTTGGCTTTCTCAGCCAATGTTTTTTTTGACAGTCTTCCTTACTGAGCACTGTGGTGTGCCACACAAACCCATGCCGCAAAGATAAACAAGGCTTAGCAGTGAGCAGATATGCCCCTATGAGATGTCATGCTCAGCATGGCTGCACGCCATACAAACATGCTCAGTCACCGGACACTACCCCCTGCTGAGCAGAGTGTCGCTCTACACAAACAGGTACTGCTGAGCTCCAATGACCATAAAACTTTGCGGACACACTCCCCTTTTGATGTCAGCTACCTCTTCTTTGGACAACAACATGGTTCTGTCCTAACACGGATGGGATCTGTGGACACAGATATCCATTTGTGCTATTCAGTAACCCCAGCTCATTTGCATACAGAGTCATGCACAGTACCTGGAAACTACATGGTTTCAGGCCATGCCTCATTAGCAATCACAGCAGTTCTACATTGTACATACTCCACACAGGGTCCTATAATGAATTACATTTACATATTTGCAAATTCTGTTTTTAACAATCTTTTTATATATTTTTTTCCATAACAGCATGTTTGTGCATTGTGGCATGGTGCACCGAGCAAACATACCCAGGGTATTAAAAAAAATATTTTACATCATTTTCCATACAGTTTTGGACACACAGTAGTTACTTTTGCACATATCTGTGTCCTCTATACTACATCTGCCACTATAACTACAATTTTACAGCCCCTGATCTCATTTGTGTACATTATGGACACCAACACAGGGCCTGCACAACTGCCTACTGCTTGCTGGATCACTCTACCTGCCTCATTTGCATGCATTTTACCTGCTTATGAGGTGATTTGCATGTCATGGACACATCCGTGTTTGCATGCATGTGCATGCTCCTAAGCTCTGTTTACTGGATTGCACATCTGCTTACTTCTGTGCATGCACCGTGCCACTATGCCTATATGGCAAATAAGTCAGTGTAGGCTTTATTAAATTCTCCCCTTGTCTTTGTGGGTCAAGAAGGCTTTAGCAAGGATAGTTTTACAATCCAAGTGCAAAACGGTTTAATGTGGTTTGGTATAACGTGCTGTGAAAGTATGTATAGCTCACAGTCTGTGTTTTTTTGTTAGAGTGAAGCCCCCATGTTAGTTAAATACTTGCAATGCTCAAACATATCTGTGAGCATCACATAGCTGCAATGGTGCCTAAGGATTCTAAGTTCTATAAGGCTTGAACAATACAGATAGCAAGCAGGATAACCTTTCAATTTAGTCCAGTAACTGGGAGAATTTAACTGAACAAACACAAATTTAGTGAAAGAAACGAGGACGCAATTTAAGCTTTCATGCTATAAGTGCACTGCCTATCTGAAATAAATTGAAAAAAAATTAAAAAAAAGTGCTGTACTCACCATAATGTTCCATTTGTGTTACCCATTTTCATTCTTCCTCAACTGATGGGTTCAGATCAGAGACTTGGATCCAACGCAGCCACTTCTACCAGATCTTCAGATCCAAAACTCTCAAGTTCCTCCCTTTACCCATAACATCCACCAACCTAACATACCTCAGATTGAGTTTGCTGCCTTCAGACATAAAGGAACAACGTGTTAAAAGAAATTAACAAAGGCTAAAAGGAAGCTGGAGCTCAAACAAAGAACAGAGGTTCCTGTAAAAGTCTTAGATCTTTCCAGATGCAAAGGAAGGAGGTAGGTGGGAGGGAGGTTGAGGAAGAATGAAAATGGACAACACAGATGGAATATTATGGTGAGTATAATCTGATGTTGTCCTTTTCATTCATTCCTCAACTAATGGGACAGGGTCCCCAGCTACTAGCACCCTAGTTGGCCCTTATGGAAGGATATTCCAGAGTACTGCAGAGCAACCAGGCACTCTGTTCCTGGAAACCAAATCTAATTCTAATAAGCAATAAAGGTGTGAGAATTACTCCAAGTTGCAGCAGTAGAAATGTCATCTAAGAAAGTGAATAACCAAAAGGTTAAACAGACTTCATAGACCTTGTGAAGTGAGCTCAAAGAAGTTTAGGCAAAGATAAACCTTTTTTTACCATAGACAAAGTAGACACATTCAGTTAAACATTTGGCTAATGTAACTTTGGAAACTGGCTTGCACAGTCTGCTAGGAGAGAAAGAAACACACTAGTCAGATTTCCTGAAGTATTTGGCTCTATGGAGATAAAAACGAAGTTGTCTATGCACATCCAATAGATATAGCATATATTGTCCTATTACTGAAAAGTTTGGGAAGAAAATTATGAGTTATGTGCTCACCATAACTAGGCATCTGTGTTGTCCCTTTTTATTCTTTCTCAATGAATGGATTACGGATCCAATGATCAAATCCGACTCGGCTGCATAATTCAGATTTTGGATCTAAATCTCAAGCTTCTCCCTCTAACCATAATTCCCTAGTCCATCCCCAGTACCTCAGATTGAGTTTGCTGCCATAAAATCCACATTAAGAAGTTAGAGAAGGGAACAGATAATAGAATAGGCCTCAAACCCAGAACTAGAGTTTCTAATAATAAAACCAACAAGTCACTGCAAAAAAATTATAGGAAGGGGGATGGAATGAGGATAGTTGAGGAAGAATGAAAACGGACAACAAATATGTCTAGTTATGTTGAGTACATAACTTATAAATCTGATGTTGTCTTTTTCATTCTTCCTCAACAAATGGGACAGAATCCCCAGCTATGTGAATCTTGGGTGGCCCTCATAGAAGAATATTCTGAGAACTGCTGAACCAAAGGCAGCTCCGTTTCTGGAGATTGGGTTCAATTTGTAATGAGCAATAAAGGTATGAGCACCGGACCATGTGGCTGCTATGCAAATATCATCAATAAATATTCTTGGCCAAAAAGCAGATGAAGTGATTTGTTTGCTGTTTAAAGTATTCTTTAGTGTATCCTTGCTGTTTTTTCTGCTGTTTAAAACATTTTTAGTATCTCCCTGCTGTTTTTCTGCTGTTCAAAACATTTCTTAGTGTTTCCTGCCTATATTAGTGTAGCTAGTAGCTGTAGCAGAGTCCATATGCAGGTTTGCTGCATCTGGGACTGTCTGTAGTGCTGCTGTATTTTGAGCACATTTTCCATGCAAACTTTGATTGGAAGGGGCCCTTGTGCATCCTTGTGAGAGAAATGTGCTGACTGGAACCTGTCTGGTGAAGGTTGATTTCTCTAGGGCTTGGAGTAAGCACTTTCATTGATTCATTTGAGCTTGTAAAAGTTTTCATTAAGTTTTTAGCTTCTGGTATTTAAGCCCTGCATTTGAGCAAGTTTCTGCTTGTTTGCATGCACCACACACTGCAGCACAATTGTGTACCATAGCCGGACAGATAATTTTGACAATTTTTACCTTAGATTCAGCTGTAGTACATTAGTGTAGTCTTCATCTTTAGTACATCTGTGGTCTAAGAAGTATCGCTAGTGAGCTGTGACCTATTAAACCACCAGCCAAAAACACCATCAGAAATACCCATACAGAGCCCCTCCTAAATCATCCCTGAAAGCACCCCCTTTGTGATAACAGTTCTTCAAACCTAGCATTATGGACAGTTGGGCTATCCTTGTTTCTCCTGCCAGCCTTGTTGACTTGGGTCTCCTGTGACAGTATAACAACTGCCTCATGTACATTGACAACCCTCTACTAATAACACAATCTAGTACAGAGTGCGAGAGATGTATCTACACCAAGAATCTTGAATCCCTGCTCTCTCATACTCACAGTGACAGTGAAGAGGTTTGTCAACTCACCCACCACTACTCATGCACATAGTATCACTACTCATACACATAGTATGCATCCAAAACATAAATCAACATAAGTGGAGGTTCTCTCAAAAAACTTACCGAAACACAAGAGACCTCCAAAACAAAAGACTGCTACAACTGACACAGTTCCCACAGCACCCAAGACATATAGCAACACCAGTGTCTCACCTACCAAGCCCTTAAGGCGTAACACTCAAAACCAGATTTTGTTGTTATTGGAGACTCGATAGTGAGATACACTCCCACTCACCAGGTTAGATAAGGAGAAAGTCATGGTCAGTTGCCTGTCTGGTGCCAGGATTTGTCAGATCATGCATGCACTCAAGTCTCTTGGCAACAAATACCATTATGACTCTGTGATGGCCCATGTTGGAGTGAATGACCTGAGACGTACCTCACTGGACTATATGAAGAGAGACATGGTTGAGCTCTCTTAGTATGTGTCCCAGGCAGGTATTTCCCTAGCCTTGAGCAGCATATTACCTTCTCCTAGAATGATGCTACAGTATGAATAAAAAAATGATCGATTTCAATAATTGGCTTAGTTTTTGGTGTCATTCAATAAAAATCCAGTTTCTGTCAGCCTGGGATGACATGGTCTACAAACCTTGCTGCTTTGCCAGAGACAGTTTGCACCTGGTACGACTAGGCTTTCGGATGCTGGCAAAGGCTCTTGCCTGTCCCATAGTGCCTTTTTTAGGCAAGGTCTCAAAAACAAAATTGCAGACATGAAAATTGCCAGCTATAACAAAATAAGGGTTATGCTGCTAAATGCTAGGAGCTTAAACAAAAACTGCACACCCTGGAAGCACTTCTATCACTGGAGGATGTACATGTCTGTGCAGTCAAAAAAACCCAGTTCAAGGCCTCAGAGAGTACCTCGGCTTTGCAAGGCTACAATGCCTTCCACACCTTCAGACTGCAAAACACACGTGAGAACAAAAATAAACAGTGTTTCCATCTATATCAGAGACAAATTCACCTCTGGAGTAATTAGACTGGACAACTCTGGAGTTACTCCATGTTCAGATTACTGTGGGTAAGACCCCCATTCAAGGCATAGCTAGTTATAGATCCCCCTCCATGGATCATGATGTACACAAGGCCTACTTGATCAAATTAGAGTCAATCTATTGCCAAACACTCTGGTCATTGGAGATTTCAACTATCCCATCATCAACTGGGAAACCTACTCTAGCCCTAACTCACTAGCACAAAACTTCCTTGACTTTGTTAACTTAAATGCCCTGGAACAAATTGTTTAATCCCCAACAACAGGAACAATCATACTAGATCTGGTCCTCACTAACCTGACAAACAGATGCACCACCTCAACTGTCGGATCCTCATTAGTTAAATCTGACCACAAATCAGTTGCCTTCAAAACTGGCACTAACACCAGAACTCACAAAGGGCGAAGTCAGACTAAAAACTTCACCAAAGCAAACTATACCCTCCTAGGGAAAGGAATAAATGCATTCCAAGCCCCTCCCCAAGCTGGAAGTAGTAACTACACCAAAGCTTACACTAAAGCCCTGTACAATCACTTGTATAAGTGTACAGACTCAGCTGTTCCACAGGGAATCAAAGCCAGAGCCCCAGGTAAAAAAAAAGCTGCCCTGGTGGACATCCAGCATCAACAAACTTTACAACAAATGCAAAAAATTACTGTCTAAGAAAACTAAGGATAAACCACAACAATGGAAAAGTACCCTCCTCAGCCTCAACAGGTAAATCAGACAGCATGTCAAATCCTCTAAAGGTTACTTTGAGAAAGACCTAGCAATCACAGTCAAGGATAATCATATGACCTTTTACAGCTACGTAAGTAGCTTAAAAGGTAGGACCCAAGCCTGTGCTGAACTAGTGACTAACGGCATCACACACACTGATCCCGCATAGATAGCAAATCTGTTAGAGGACAGATTTTGCAAAAATTTCACTCCTTTATCCCCACCAAACTTATCATAAACCTTGCCCCCAACTTCTCCCCCACCCTCCATATCCAAAGACCAGGTCATTAAAGCCTTGTTTAAGGCAAAAAACACAGCCTCTATGGGACCAGACAGCATCCCAGGCTGTCTTCTAAACACTAAAACATGAGCTAGCATCACTATTAAGTACCATATTCAATCACAGCCTAACCACTGGCTTTGTTCCTGAGGAATGGAGAAGAGCAGTAGTTATTCCCCTCCACAAAGGTGGCTTAGCAACAGACCCAGGGAATTATAGACCCATACGTCTGACTAGCCTCATCTGTAAAGCCATGGAATGTATCATGGACCTCAAATATATAGGCAACCTCCAAACCCTGGATCTGACACAATTCAGCTTTGTCAAGGGCTGATCCTGCCTGTTAATCCTGGTGGATTTCTTCAAAGATATGACCAAGACCAATGACGAGGGCAAATCTGTACACACACAGCATACCTCCACTTGGCAAAGGCCTTTGACAAAAAACCCCCACTCAGGCATTACCAATAAACTTAGCAAACTGGATGCAAACCCCTTTGTTGTAAGATGGGTTGCTAATTGGGTCACAAATTGGTCACACATTATCAAAGTGGGTAACTCCACATCAACTAGCAGCCCTGTCATCACCAGGGTGCCACAAGGTCAGTGCTGGGCCTCCTACTGTTTGGTATATACTTCTCAGAAGGTCAGGCCAAAACTAAGGGACTGTGGCTGACCAAGTTTGCAGACGAATGCAAACTGTGTGCAATTACTGAATCCCCAAATGATGTCAGAATACTTCAAGAGGGTCTTATACAGACCAGTGACTGGTGTCTTAGTCACGGTCTCAAACTGAATGCAAAGAAATGCATCATCATTCCCTTTTGTAAAAACAATGTCCTTTCATACTATCAAATTAACAATAATATCCTATGCACCTACAAAGTGGCAAGAGATATGGGATCACAAGTAGACTGCAACCTTAACTTTGAATCCCATGTGTGTACTGTGGTAAGGAAGGCTTTCTACATGGCACAGTTGATTAGCAAGAGCATCACTTCTAGAGCAAAGGAGGTTATAACCCCTCTATACTCGCCACTAATCAAGCCCATAAGTGAGTATAACGTCCCTTTCAGCATGTACTGTACAAAGCACCTGCAGCAACTGGAGAGACCTCAGAGGTTTCTAACTAAGATGATGAAGGGACTCCAGCACGTGCCTTACACAGACCAACTAAAGTCCTTGTCATTATACTCAGTATTGTACAGATGTTTTAGGGGAGACTTACGCCTGGCTTACAGAGCAATCTCCAACCCAAACCTAAATTAGCTCATAGGTTCATAGGTGTTTACTAGGCTAACGACCACAAAGGCCATTTTAAGCCTAGCCATGCATCCCAAATTTCGACTAGTTCAGATACCCTTGATAAGTGTAAGCATGGGCCTGGGAGATGAACCATTTACAAGTTACCTGTTTCCATCAGTGACATAGGTACCAAACCAGGGATGAATTTCCGGTTTCCCATCCAATTGTCCAAGTTGCACTTGAATTGGATTAGGGAGGAACTCTGCTTCACATGGGTGGGGAGCCCGTTCTATAGACAGGGTAGTCTCTGGGATACATACCTATCTCTCCAGCAGGTCCTGTTTATATCACAGGCAAGGTTTAAGTCTTTAGAATGGGTAATTCTGGTACTGTTTGTTTTGTGGATATGCAGGAGGTCCATCAGAGTGCGGTCTGACAATGCCCTGTATACCAGGCACAGATCTCCCCTCAAAAGCCTGTAGGAGACAGAACAGAGGGATAGGACCTTGAGGCAGTCTGAATAGGCTATATTACTTATGCCCTGTATTATTTTAGTAAGGAACCTCTGTGGATGTCCCAGTTGTTGGATATGCCTGGCTAGGTATATACCAAAGGGGGCATTGTACTCAATGACAGGTCTGATGAATGCCGAATACAGTGGAACAATGACTTTCATGGACTCAGATGCCATACCTTTGTGTATAAGTTGTGCAACATAGCATGATTTCCTCACCACCGTTGACACTCGATGATCAAAGGCTGGATTACTATCTATGTGTGTCCCTAGGTCCCTGACTACTGGGTCAGCTCTAAGGGATGGTTGGGTATATATGACAGTTAACAGGGATGGATGACTTCCCAAAAGATACTATTATGCATTTATTAGCATTTAGTTTTAGTCCATGACTCTGACACCAGTTGTTTGTCTGTGTCAGCCCCTCCTGGAAAATATTTGTGCCAGTGTAAGATTCAATGACAACTCCTAATTTGCAATCATCTGCAAATTTAGTCAGCCAGAAACCACTGACATTGGGCTTGACTTCTGCGAAGTAAATGCCAAAAAGGAGCAGCCCAAGGACTGATCCCTGACGGACTCCACTTGTAGAGGTGGACTCCCCAATTCTAACTTCCTGGGTCCTGTCTGTGAGCCATTTGGCTATCCACTGGGTGACATACAGGTTTGTACCTAACTTCTTGAGTTTGTCAACAATGCCTGAGTGGGGTATTGTGTTAAATGCCTTGGCCAGGTCAAGGTAGGCAGTATGAACGATTTTGCCCTCATACATTTCTTTGGTGACCTTCTCAAAGAAGTCCACCAGATTGAGTAGGCATGATCTGCCGTTTACAAAACAAACTGGGTTGAGTCCAGTCCAGTGTCTGGAGGTTTACTATATCTCTATTGATCATCACCATGATAATTCTTTCCATGGCTTTACATATAAGACTAGTGCGACTTATGGGTCTGTAGATGGCCCACTTTTGTGCAGAGAGATGACTGTTGCCTTTCTCCACTCATGAGTCACAAAGCCTGTTTGGAGGCTACAGTTAAATAGTAATTCCAGAGGCCCTTATAGGTCATGTTTCATGCTATTTAGAAGGCATCCTGGAATATTGTCTGGGCCCACTGATGCAGTGTTCTTGGTCTTAGACAGAGCATTAAGGACCTGTTTCCTAGTGATAGTAGGGGCTTTATATTTGATGAAATTTTCTGAGGTAAGGTTGAGGGGGAGAGAGGGGTAAAGTTGGAGCTGAATTTATCAGCCAGGAGGTTTGCTATATCTCCTGGCTCAGTATAGGTGGCTCCATTTACAATGAGCTCTGCACACAATTGTGTATTGCCTTTGAGGTTGTGGACATAGCTAAAGAATGCTTTACGGCTGTCCTTGGCCTGGGAGGCCAAACCTACCTCAAATTTGGCTTTGGTAGACTTTATTTGTCCTCTGAGTTGTTTAGCTTAATGAGAGTGCTTTTATCCTGCTGGGTGCTGCACCTCCTAATTTTTTCCTCCTCCTGTTATACATAAGATTGATTATGTGATTCCACCAGGGTGTCTTGTTTTTTGAGTTAGTTCTGTATTTCTTCCTGGTGGATACAGCTGCCTCTATACAGCTATTAACATGTGTGTACATGGTTTCTCTGAACAGTTCTGCATATGCAGAAGTGTTCACAGAGTTTACATGGGTTTGAAAGTTTACCAGGTTCTCACTTAATAGCAGGAGGTCAGCCTTAGAATAGTTCCTGAATATTCCTGATTTAGTTGGGGGTCCAGGTTTTATTTTTATTTCAAAGGAGACCATTTTGTGGTCTGACCTTACCAGGGAAGGCATTACAGTAGGGGGTGTGCAGCACTCTCCCATATTAGTGAGGACCAGATCCAGTATAGTTGCACCCCTGGTAGGAGTACTGACTATCTGGTCCAGGGAGTTCATGTTTACAAAATCCAGGAATCTCTGTGCATGTAGGTTTGATGTCATATAGGATTCCCATTTAATAGTGGGGTAATTAAAGTCACCCATGAATATGGTATTGGGTTGAATGGTTAGTGTTTCTAATAAGTTTAAATACATGGTATGGGTTTCAGGGTCATAGAGGGGGACTTATAGCTTGCAAGGAAATGGTATTGGATTTTACCTATGGTGATTTGAACATGGAGCAGCTTACGTGCATTGTCCTGTTTGACCAGCCTTGAAGTATATTTACTTTTGATGTAAATAGAGACACCTCCACCTTTAGTCCCTGCCTGTGAAGTAGCTGGTCTAAATGTGTGGAAGGCATTATACCCCCTGCACTGCTGAATGATGAATACATTTGCTGCACATCCATAAACCAAACAGGACAAAAACTACCCATTCCAGGAACTAAATATGGCCTGCAACTTGAGTAGGACATGCTGGAGGAACTGATCTGTCAGCGAGTGCAGCTTCTTTGGAAATCAGATGTAGAGCACCTCTATAGCACTGTTCAAAAGGAACCTGGACGAATGGATGGGGCACCATAAATTCTTACCAGGGAGAGCACTCACAACCCTCCTGGACATGGACAGTCATTAATACATACAATCCTGGGTACTGACTAGAGTATCTATGGTATCACATTGGAATGAAACAGCTAGGCTTGAAATTACCTCTGGGTCAATACACTAGTAAACCTCCTATGATCCTAACTGGCCATAGATCTAGCTGAGTGGGCTTTAGGCTGTCTTGGTAGAGAAATTCCTTGTTAGGAATAGATCCAAGAAATGCAATTAGTTATCTATTTAACCAATGTAACTTTAGATACTGGATAACCCAGTCAACTTTTTGAGAAGGATACAAAGCTAGTTTGATTTTTCTGATTTCTTTAGTTCTGTGTAAATAAAAACATAATTACCTGTGCACATCCAGAAGATGTAGCATGCCTTAACCTTTGCTTGAAAAATGTGGAAAGAAAACCAGTAAATTAATGGATTGGTTTGATGTTTTATTCAGAAGCCACTTTAGGTAAAAGGAAGGGTTAGCTCGTAAAGTAACCCTGTCTTTATGAAAAATAATGTAGAGTGTCTTTGATACAAGAGCCTAGAGTTCAGACATCCTTTTGGCAGAAGTGATACCGAAAAAGGCTGTTTTCCAAGACATGCACTTTAAATAATTTTTTGCTAAAGGTTTAAAGGGTTTTTGAGTCAAACCTTATAGTACCACTGCCAAGTCCCAGTGATGTGAAGGATCTTTTATTGGAGATCTAAGGAGGAAAGTGCCTTTCAAGAAGGCCTTACATAACTTGAAAAAAGCCAAACAATAATTTTTTTCTCCTGTATGAAAATTTGATATAGTTGCCAACTGTATATTAATACAAAAACAAGCTCCTTCTGTGAAAACAGCAGCCAGAAAATCAAGAACAGCAGAAAAAGAGCCATTAAAAGGGTCAGCATTGTTTCTTAATACTCAAAGGGAAAATCTTTTCCATTAGTTCTTGTAAATCTTTTTGGTGGAGTCTTTTTGCAAGGTTAATAAAATGGTATGTACTGGGGAAAAAGCCTGGACCTGGCTATTAATAGGACTGGAGAAACCATGCGGCTAGTTTGAGGGCTGAGATATCAGGATGATTCATCCCTGAGGGATGTGAGAGAACATTTAAAGCTGGGGTTCCACATCCAGGGAGATAACGAAGATGAGACCAAAGGAAGGGGAACCACACCTGGCGAGACCAGAAAGGAGCAATGAGGATGACTGAGCTTTGCAATCTAGTCGCTTTCTATAGACATTTTGAGATCAAAGAAATTAGGGGATAAGTGTAAAGGAGATCAGAAAGCCAAAAGTGGACTACAGCATTTTTCAGTGACTCCTCCTGAGGGAGGATCAGGGCAAAATACTTGATGCACTAGTTGCTGTAGGGAGACACAAAGAGGTTGCAGCAAAGCTTGCCCCAATGATGGAAAGCTTCCTCCACTGCAGACTGATTGAGAGACCACTAATGATGCATGAGGATGGACCTGCTGAGTTTGTCTACTGGTAAGATGAATTTCCTCAGAATGTGTGTTATTACTAGACAGTGGTTGGCAGAGATCACCCAATGTCACATTCTCATAGCCTCCCTGCAGGGAGGGTAAGACTGAGTTCTCCCTTGTCTGTTGGTGTACCAGACTACGGACATGTTGTTGGTTTGAATTGCAATAGTCCTAAGAACCTAAAAACAATGCTCTCATTTCCAGAACATTGATATGCAAATTGGTCTCTTGTAGGAACCACATGCCTTGGACCATCCTTCCCAAATATTGCCCCCCACCCCCATTTGGGAGGCATGCGTTGTCACTGTGCCCAGTGGGGGGAGGAAAAATAAAGGGCTGGAGTATGTAAATGTTGTCTTAATGGATCCACCAGTGAACATGGTGTCTGCATATTTGTGTAAGCTTGACTGGAAAGGATAGAGGTTGTCGAAGAACACACCACTGAAAAGCTAGAGTCCACTGAAGGACAATCATAAAATAGCGTGCTAAAGGAACTAAAACTACTGCTGCTGCCACAGACCCCAAAGCTTGGAGAATTAGCCTGGCTGGAGGAGACGGATGAGATAGAAGTTGATGAACCTGAGATATGAATATGTCTATGTGATGAGTAGGCAGAGAGGCAATTTGCGTTGTGTTCAGATGTGCACCAATTAACTCCCAGCTCTGTACCGTTGTGAGGTTTGATTTGGCATAATTAACTTGTGTTACCTAGTAAATGAAAAATCTGGAGGAAATAGGCCAGGATTGTTGCAGGAAATGCATGGTGGATGCAGTGAGAAGCTAGTCATCTAGGTATGGAAACACTTAGAATTCTTGTAGTCTCAAGTGAGCTGCCACCACTGCCTTACATTTGATGAATATCCTGGGGTCTGTGGTGAGTGCAAAGGGCAAGGCTCTGAACTGGTAGTGACTGGCTCCCAGCTGAAAGTGTAAGTGTCTTAGGGAGGACCTGTCTATTTTGATGTGATATTACACATCCTGAAGATCTATGCAGCACATCCAATCATCCTTGCTTACAAATGGCAAAATGGTTTGAACCATGGCCATTCGGAACTTTGACTTTTTCACAAACTGATTTAGTTTGCTTAGATCCAAAATTGTTCTGAGGTCTCCTGTTTTTTTGGCAGTAAAAATAAATGAGAGTAAGTTCCAAATCATGTTTTGTCTGGTGGGACTTCCTCCTGGATGACTCCATTGTCCAAGCAGCTTTTGAATTTCTTGTGCTGCAGCCTTCATCTGACTGGGTGGAATGTCAGGAAGCTTCTTTTTTTTTGGAGATTGGGAGCTTGAAAAATGGTATAAAGTAACCTCTGGATATTATTTTTAGCACCCAGGAATCTTTTGATGTAGAAGCCCAGGCATCTAGGTGCAAGGGCAAAAGTCCCCCAACTGCCCCCAGAGGTGGACAGTCAGGCAGCCCTTCAGGAGTGCTGTAAAGGTCAATTTGGGAAGGAATCTTGGGGAAACCCTGATTTTGCAGGCCTCCTATGCCTCAAGGACAATGTCTACCATTAGAACTGCCTCCTCTGCCTTTGAAGAAGTAGTCTCTGCATGGATCCTGGAAAGGTTCCTGAGATTTGTGTAACCACATTTTCTTAACACCTCTTTGATTTCTAGAGAAAGTTCAATGAGGGGTAGAAAACTTGACTCAAATGGCAGACAGGGTCTTTCTTTCTTGTTCACTGTGTGAAAGTGTTTCTTTCACAGAAGGACCAAATAAAGATATTCCATCAAAGGGAGCATTGATGAAACATGCCTTGAAAGGCTCTGCAAAGTCGCATAACCACATCCATGCATGTCTCTTTACGGCAATGCCTAAACTGGACAAGCTTGAGGCACATTCTGCTGCATGAGAGATTAACCTCATGAATGCATTTGAAACTGACAACAGAATGGCCAGCTGAAAAGATGATCTTCTGAAATCCTTGGCAGACATGGACTCCGAGACAGATTTTGACAGTGTTTTTGTCAACTCTCTCTGTAGTCTTCTAAAGTGTGCCAGGTAGATCAAGGACCTCAGGGTGAAGGTCAATATAGAAGCAAATACATGCTTTCTAAATCTGTCTAGCACCCTAGACTCTCTGTTGGGGAGTGGACACAGCAGCTCTGCTAGCTCATTTTTGGCAGCTGCCACCACAGTTGTTGCATCTACAGGGACTCCTGTGCTCCAGTGGAGTTTATCTTTTGGACGGGCTAAGAACTTGTCCAGGTGATGCGGTATTGGCACAATGGAATCTGGCTCCTTTCATACCTGGCAAGAGACCAGATCAATACACTTATTTGCTGGGGGGAGGGGGGGTCATGCAAGACATAGATGGGTCAGAACTAAAAGCCTCCAAAAATAATGACTCCAAAGGAGACATCATCTGGTGGTGATCTGGGGGACCCTTCTGTTTCCTCAAAATCAGTATCTTCAGTGAGAGATTCCAATGGGAAATATATGTGCCTCCATTTGCACGTCATCTTCCGATGGACCTCCTCTGATGGATGTTTGGGGAGGTATCAGAAGAGAATGGGATTTCCTCCAGGGGGGACCAACTGGAAGATATGTGGAACTGACTGTCCTTGTGGAATAGGTCTGATGGACTCAGTGCTCAGAACAAAAGAGGGAATGGGGATGGATCTGAGGGGTGACAGACTGAATCTCTAGAACAAGAAAAAGCCCTTTCCACAACCTCAAATGCAGATGGACCCAGAAAAGCCATGGCAACCCTCACTGCAGCTGAGTGTTCCAGTATGGGTAGATCACAATTCCAACCAGATCTGTGCCTGCAAGAGGGAACTGGACTCGAGCTGTCTAACGCTGAGGCTCCAAAGGGCAGGGATAGATCTGACATCATCAGAGTAGATCCTGGCCCAGCAGATCTGATGTTTCAGCTCCAGGACCCATTATGATCCAAAGGCAAATGAAAAGAACTGGTCAGTGCTACTGTCGGAGTAGAAGAAGCAATTCTCTTTATATCTGACTCCAGAACTCTTGGGGCTGTCAGATCCTGGGGCTCCAAAACTGAAGGTCGGATCAGAGAAGGATATAAAACTTTATGAGTAGTGTCAGGAAGACTCATGGATCCAGTAAGGGATGCAGCAGAAATAACCCTCTTCTGGATCTCGGCTCTAAAAAATTTGCACATCATCCCATCCACATCCAGTTTGGAAAGACTCCTGAAGGACCTGATAGATGAAGTGGTTGACTGAGGTTTGGAGTGCTTTTTGGGTGTCTGCATAAAAGGGGAATGGAGCCGAGGGGAGATCAAATCCAAGAGAAAGGCAGGTGAACGGGTTCTAGGAGTGTACGATGTACTAAGCTTAGGATCAAAAGATTTAGGATCTGTAATCTGAGTGGTAGGGCTTGCTGAGATGATAATCAGATCCGATGGCTTAGGATCTGAAGGTTTAGAATCCAAAGTGCACATCTTCGTATCTGACAAAGTCAGATACGACAGTTTCCAAACTTTAGGGGGCAGTTCTGAAGAAATCCTGGGACACTTCAGAGGTGAACACTTCCTATGCACTGATAGAGCTTTTGAGGTCCTGTTGGGGGGTTTGAGCCCTTAAAGAAGATGAGGTTGAGAAAGGAAGCAAACCCTTAATAAGTTTACTCTGCCTGTCATCTAGCTCTCAAGTTGATAGCTGCATAATAAGTTTACTCCGCCTGTCAGCTAAGGCTCTCAAGTTGACAGCTGCACAGATAGGGCAGTTTGTATTTAAATAAGTTGCTCCTTAACAAGAGATGCCCTCCTTGTAAGTATCCAAGTTAGGGATTTCGTGCCCACAAGAAGTGCAGTTTTTGAAGACTGTCGACCATGACAATTTAAAAGTTAAGAGAGGAAAAGTAGAGAAGTTTAAGAACAGGATTTTTTTTGTTTGTATTAGTTAGAAAATTACCAGCAATGGTAACAAAGAATTACCATGTTTAAAAGGGTAGGAGAGATAGAAAAAGAAAAGACAAAATGCCAGCAATGGTAACTTGTAAGAAAGTACTATATAAATAATATAAAGTCCTAATGCAGAATACAACAAAGACTAAAGGGGAAGATTACAATATAAGATGAGGGAAAGTGAAAATAAATGTTCAACTTATGAAAGCTTGAAAAACTGTACATAACGCTGTGAAAGAAGGACCCTATGTTTGAGCTCGATGGTGGCAAACAAGATATGAGGTACTTGGGATGGACTAGGGCAGTGTGGGTGGGGGGAGGAGTTTGGGAGTTGGATCCAAAGTCTGAAGCTTGCAGCCGAGATGGATCTGAGGATTGGATCCATAACCCATTCATTGAAGAAAAAGGAAAAGTACATCAGATCTGGTAGAGTAATGACCTGGTTTATGTTTGACTCAGAAGCTACCTTAAGCATAAAAATAAGGGTTGGTCCACAAAGACACCCTGTCTTTGAGGAAAACCAGGTAAGGAGGTTTAGAAGATAGAGTCTGGAGCTCAGACAGTCAGTGACCAAAAAAATATTCTTCCGAGACAAAAATTTTAGACCTGCCCTGGCTGATAGTTCAAAGGAAGTACGGGTTAAGGCATGATACATAATAGTTAAGCAAAAAGGAGGAGTAGGGTCCTCTAAAAGAGGTTTAAATAAAAAAGCTCATTTCAGAAAGACTTTGCATAGTTTAGAAGCACCTAAGGTAGAGTTATTTTTGGCCAGGTGGAAATTAACATTGGCAGCCAAATGAACTTTAATAGTTGAAAAACTAGCCCCTTCATTGAAATTTGAAGCTAAAAATTCATGGAGAGACGGCACATGGATTGTAAAAGGATCCAGGTCCTTGCTAAGGGCCCAGAAAACAAATCTCTTCCATTTACTGCTGTAAATACTTCTAATAGAAGGTTCTTTGAGAAGATAACAAGATATGACAGACTGAGAAGGAGAGCTGGGCTGTCTATCAATAAATGGAACTGGAGAAACTATGTGGTTAGTTTGAGGCCTGTTAAGTCCAGATAAGTCATACCTGTCAGGAGAGACAGGAGGTCTGCAGTGGGATCCAGTATCCAGGGCAGATGTAGAAGGTGAGGTCAGAGGAAGGGGAACCAAGTCTGATGAGGCCAGAAGGGTGCAATGAGGATAACTGTGGTCTTCAACCAGAATGCTTCTGTACAAATGTGTGAATGACAGGTAAATATGGTGGGTAAGCATAAAGAAGACAGGAGGGACAATCATGGACTAGACTAGAGAACCTTGCAGTGACTCCCCCATTGGAGGGATCAGGGCAAAAGAACCTGCTGCACATGTTTTTGAGGTGAGATGCAAATAGGTTGCGTCATGGCTGGGCCCATCAACAGAAAATTCTCTCTTCCATTTTGACATTGAAAGACCACTTGTGAGGCATTAGAATGGACCTGCTTAGTTTGTGACACCCTTTGCATGCCTGTGTGATGTTGACTGGAGCAATTAAGGGATGTTGAAGAATGGAGCATTGTGTTAACAGTGTCCATTGAAGTATTTACATGTGAAACCTGGTCAGTGGGCCAAGGGTGATAGCAGCTATCATGAATCCCAAGGTTTGTAAAATTAATCATGATGGAAGAGAAGAATTTTATATTATTTTCCTGACCTGGGTCTCAGTGTCTAAATTTGAATAGAGGGAAGAGAGGCAATCTGACTGACTCTGTCCAGATGAACACCTATGAACTCCAAACCCTGGGTAGGAGGGAAATGCAATTTGTTGTAACTGACCATGATGCCTAGATGGGTGCACAACTGGAACAAGTAGTCCTTTTCCTGTAGGAGTCGATGCCTGATTGCGGCAGTTGGAACCAGTCACCTAGGTATGGAAACAATTGGAATCCCAGCAGTCTCAAATTCTGCCATTGCCATGCTTTTGGTGAACACCCTGGGGGCTGTGGTGAGATCAAAGAGCAGTGTCCTGAACTGGTAATGAATGGTTCTCAGCCAAAAGTGCAGATATATTACCTGCTAACTGTGATGTGATAATACACATCTTGAATAGACTCTGGATACTGTCTGGTTTCGGAGGACTTCCTGGATGACTTGATTTTCTAGCAGCTTTGCTATCTCTAATGCTGCTGCTTCCTTCTGATTTGGGTGGAACATCAGAGAATCTTTACATCTGTGTAGGGGTAATTTGGGAAAATGGTATGATATAACCTCTGGATATGATTCTCTGCTCCCAGGAATCTTCTGTTATAGACAGCCAGGCTCTCTGGTGTGCAAACAAATGTCCCCTGACTGCCTCCATAGGGAAACAGTCGAGCCTCCCTTCAGGAGTGCAGGTAAGGCTGATCCAAGATGGAATCCTGGAAGCCCTGGTTCTGCAAGGCCCCTCTGCCATGAGGACAGCTTCTTCCATTTGAGTTCCCAACTCTGCCACTGGGGGAACTCTCTCTACGTGAGTACTGAAAAGGACCCTTTGTGAAACCACATTTTCCTGCCTCCTCATTGATTCCTTGAAAAACGCCTTTGAGGGGTTGAAAAACATACACCCATGGCAGACAGAGTCTTTCCTTCTTCCTCACATATGGAAAGCATGTCCTTTACCTTGAGGCCAAACAAAGAAGATCCATCAAAAGGCACATTGATGAAAGAAGACTTAAAGGGCTCCCCAAAATCACACAGTCACATCTAGGTGTGTCTCCTAAAAGCTATGCCTGAACCCACCACCTAGGAGGTACCGTCAGCCTTAGGGGAGCTCAACCTCATGGACGCATTAGAAATAGAGTGGAGGGTGGTCAGTTGCAAGGAGATTATATTTTGATCCTCATCAGTTATGGACCCAGAAGGAGATTTGGAAAGTTCTTTGGCCAAATCTCTTTGTAACCTTGTAAAATGTGCCAGATACTTCAGCAATCTGAGGACAAATACAGGTAGATATCGAGGGTAATCAGAAAACTATTGGGTGACAGTAGTGGGTCCTGCATCTGCATCCTCTATGCTTCCCACAAATTAGATCTACCTTTAACCTCTCCAGCTTCAAACTACTACTAAAAGACTACCTAAATAAAACTTGTCTCTACTCCTGCACTACTCCAGGGTGAACTAGTCCCTTAATCCTTCCACCACTAGCATACTTTGACTATGTTCAGAGAGAAAGAATTAGTATGTAGAATATACTTCTTAAGACAACCAACAAACATATTTTGCCTAGGCTACATTATCTTGTCACCTCTGTTCCAAAGAGTATACTCAGTTTATTTAATGTTATTTCTATGAACTGCAACTTGTGAATACATTATCTATTGATAATGTGTTTTTTTCAACTTATTATAGCTGTCCAGATATTTGCACTATGTATTACAAGTTTACATTGTATGAACTGAAGCTGAATTATTTACTTTGTAAATATGTCATTCTTCTGTATTAGGCTTTGTAATAACAGTATTTAACTGTTACCATATTATGTAACTGTGGAGCTTTTCTTCCTAAGCCTCAAATGAAAATGGGATAGTATATCAGCTGGACTTTCTCTGTAAATAAATGTCAAATAATAATAAGTGTTTGTAAGGTCAGCATACTAAATTTTGGAATAATGAGAAAGGTATTCGGGTCTAAAATTGGTCTCTAGGTGCCTTTTATCTGGAAACCAGAAATATTCTTGAAGAGAAGTTTTTGCCTTGTTGGAAGGTGGGAAATGGCTCTCACTCCCTTGAGATAACTAATCTGAAAGAACTTGAGGCAAGAGATGAATTTGGTTCTTTGCAGGAAGGAAAACCACCACCTGAAAAGGAGGGGGATGCCCACTGAAGTTTGTAACCATGCTGATGGGGGGGGTGTCACTGAAGTTTGTAACTATGCTGAATTATTTTCAGAACCCAAGCATCTGAGGATATCTGTTTACATATATGAAAGTAGCAATAGAGATCGCCTGTAATCTGTGAGGGAAGGCCAGGTTGGATTGCACAAAAACAGGAGTCATTACTTTTTTTTTTTTTTTTTAATGGAAGGTCATTGAAATCCCTCTCCTTTCTTTTGTGTGTTACCCTGCCATTTTTTACTATATAATGCTGTTTAGAAGACTTTTGCTGGGAAGATATAAATGTTTTTCGAAAGAAATGCATTTTGAGAACACATAATAAAACAGTGCATGCTGTATCAGTAAAACTCAATGTTAAGCCATTCAAGCAAAAGTCACTTAGCCTGGTGTTCCTGGCTTCAAATTAGTCAGATCTGGCTTTAGCTGGTAACAAATTGTAGCATTTAGCTTGGTGTATAGCTTCGCATGGCATAAAGGAAGACTTGGTTCTAAGACTCACCCTGTCCTTATAGAGAAAGAGATTGCCACTGCTAGCTATCCCCTATTGGGAACAGAAAGAGTTGATTGACTCCCTGCATCAACATTCCCCTCTCCTTCAGTTTCTTGAGAACCTCAGATGAAGAATTTCCTCCTAAAAAATCTTCATCAAGAAAGGCATTTAGAAGATGAGGCATTACATCCTCAGGAAAATGTCGCAGTCTGACTCGGGCATTTCTGCAAATCACTGTTAATGAAGCAGCAGCAGCCATAAAGACAGCTTCAAATGTGTCAAAAGTGACTGAGGAAGCAGAATTTACAATATCAAGTAAACTTAACTTACGCGTCTGAATTGGGAAGGCTAGATAAAGACTTGCATACGGACAAAAATGGATAACAGATATTAGGACATATGTTAATTGCCCTGAATGTTAAAGTACATGAATCATAAAGTTTCTTGCTAAATCTCCCTAAAGGACAACTATACTTATCATTGATACAAGACTGGCAGCATAAAAAGATTTTGTGCTTCTGTTTTCAGTCAAAGAAATTACAACAGGGTCTCCATCAGGGTTCTTAAAGAGAAAGTTGAGTATCAGGCACCCTGTAGAATCTGTCATTTTTCTGGGAAATTGAGTCTGGGGAGAGAAATGCTACATTAAAAGCATCTTCTAAGAAGGTACTGACTTTGGGGAGTCCATAATCAGAAGCCTGAATTATCTTTTTTGAGATCCTACTTAAAGAAATCTTTCATTTTAGAGAATGTATGCAACAGACATTTCCTGTTTAGGAGAATATGAGGAAAGTAATGAATGCAAGATTCTCTCTTCTTTGTTACTTGAGTAGAGGAAAACACTGCTATCAGTTCTCGAACTGCATTTAGCAAGAAGGAAGGGTCGGTATGTAGGCTGATCATGTAATTGAGAACACTAGGAAGGGTTCCCTGCAAATGACAGCTTGCAGTTCTGAGATTCATCTGGCTGAGGTCAAGACTACCTTGACAAAAACATGATGGGTGCATGTATCTGTCTCTAATGGGGAGAACAGTAAGCTTTTCAGTCATAAAATGAAAATCTTATAGTGGGACAGTCTATTTTTGGGAGGTAGGTGTTCTGTAAAATGTGGACTTTTTGGGAGGTCTTAGATGCAGAATGCTTTTTTAGAACTGTTTCGTTAACTAGTGGGACAGAAGGGAAAGCTCCATAAGCAGTATGGCAGAAAATACTGAAGCATGTACTTCTACACAGACATAAGATAGTCCTGCTTTAAACAGGCCCAACACATACGTGAAGACAAGAGAGTTTTGTGTTGATTGAGGATCCTGTCCTCTCTCTGTCTCAGCACCAATGGAGGAACCATTTCCATTTTGCTACATAAGATTTTCTTAGGTTCATAATAAGCTTACGGCCAAAGGAGACCATCAAGAAACTCAGCCACATCACTCAATACTGATGGGAGACTAACGATATTCCACATTCTGTACAATATCTCCACACATCCCTGGTGAAAATTTGTGATCCCATATGCAGCCACTGAACTGCTTTTAAAGGTTTCTGGGGAAGTACAATGTTTGATAGGTAATGGCAACCTATTCCAGAAATGGAAAATACACTGGGTTATGTATCTGTCATGCCAGTTGATGTTGTAGTGTAGGTGTTTCTTTACCGATAGTTCTATTCAAGTGAAGGAGTTTAAAGTCTGTTGGGTTGTTCATAGCAAGGAAGAATAAGCAAAGATTACTCCTCAGCACTTTGTATGACACTGCGTAGGGGTACAGGGCTTTAGTCTGTCAAAGGAGAAAAGGGTAGTGAGACCCAAGATATTTTTGGTGAGGAGCAGTGAGGTTTCTCAAACTGGTTTAGGTGCTTAGCAAGATACATGCAGAAGTGTGCATTATATTAAGTGATGGACCTAATGAAGTATGGATAAACTGGGACTGTAACTTCTTTAGACTTTAACAAAATACCACATGACAGTTTACATAAGCAGTGTGAGGGAGAAGGCTTTTTTAGCCACCACAGAAATGTGGCGGTCAAAGGAGAGTCTGTTATCGATATACATATACCAGACCTTAATGACTGTGTCAAAGCTAAATGGAGTGTTATCTATATGGTAGGCAGTAGTGACATTAGATTTACCAGAGGAAAATATGCTGAATTTTTTAGTGTGGAGGGTAAGCCCATGAAAAAACAATACACCAAGCATATGTGTGGTCCAGCCCTTGCTGATGAATGCTGACTATAAGAAAAGGATTTGATAAACACCCCCAGCTTGAAATCTTCAACACATTTGGTTAGCTATAGTCCCCTGACATCACCTTTTATGACACAGAATTATACACCAAAGATAAGATAAGGAGGTCCAGGGTCATAGCTCTTTGGGACACCACTAGTAACTTTTTTCTGTCTAGAGCATATATTCCTGACCTTCTCTCACAGAGTCAATTACGGATTCAGCAAACCATGTATGGGTCAATTTTGGGATGGGAGAGTTTGTCAATATTCCAGCACTGGCAACCAAAGTCAAAGGCCTTGGCAAGGACCAGATAAGGAATGTGGACGGTATGCCCATTATGCATGACTTTGGTAACCCTTTCAAAAATCTTAACCAGGTTGCCTTTTATACAGCTGAACTGATGTGTAACCATGGATATAAAGTCACCTATACCACTGTTCATTAGTTCAGCTATAATATACTCTGTAACCTTGCACATAATACCAGTAAGTCTAACAGGCATGTAATTCCCAGAGTCAGTAGAGGTCCACTTTGATGTAAGGGTGGCACAACTACCATTTTCCATACCTCACATAACCAGCAGAGAGACTCAGCTTGAATAGTTGATCGATTTTTTTTTTTTTTTTTTTTAATTTTGGTAAGTGCCAAAAGGACTTGGTCTAATTAAATCTTGGGGTGGGGGAGTAAATGGAAGGGAACTGTTTGAAATGTGCTGGTTCCTCCCTTAAGATATGGAGCACGTCCTTAGAAAGCATGTGCCTGGAAGAGATGAGTTCTAAATCATTTGCATTGTTAGCTTTAGTGTCCATAAGCTTGGTTGGATAGTTAATGCACTGTTCTTGATAGAGAGGTTCACATGCTGAGGAAAAATCTGTGGTTATTCTCTTCCTAAGCTCAGAAGAAGGGAGAAACAACCAATGTGCCTACATCAAAAAGGTGCTATCAAAATTATTCTGGAATCTCCCCCCAGATCTTTCATAAAACCTTGGGGATAAAGGGGATGGGAGAGAAGGAATACAGATAAATACCAAACCAGGAAATGGAGAGGTCATTTGTTACCCAGGCCTCTCTTGTGGGTGGTTCTAGTGCAATATTTGCTTAACTGCTTGTTTTCCCAGGAAACAAAACCGCCTTCTTCTGGCATGCCCCTTGTATACAAGATCAAAGAACACTTTCATCTTTAATAGCCATTCACAGTGGTCTTGTCTTGGGAAGATAGGAACACAGAAACAATATTAACCAAGCTATCGCAAGCACCATACAATGCTTAGCCACATACCCCATTAAACAGATGACACTTAAAAGTTCAAGCCTCCCTTTTCAAGCAGTTAATAGTTATGACCTCACAAATCAAGCAGGGCTGTACATGAAATTCCTGCTGTAAATTTAGGTCTATCCATCCAATTATCCTTAAAAAGAGTCAAAGTAGTACTTTGACTAATTGGACAGAGATGTTTTTAACTAAAATACATGAGTGGTAAAATTTCTTGGCTATGAATATGTTGATTTAGAAACTCCGCTCACCAGCATGTCCTATTTATTTGTTGGTGTAGATTTAACCTATAGTGTGGGTGTCTGTAGAGCTACAGGCTTTGGAAGGAAATGGGAGGTCAAATAAAATTGGGTCTTTCTTGGCTCAAAACGTAAGACACAGCTTACTTTAGAGCAGCCTACAGGCTACTGAATATAAGGAGAGTTGTGCTACTCTATAAGGATAGTTTAAGGATTTAAGCCCTTTAATCCTCTTATTAAGGTATATGTGGGGCCTCTTCCAGTTGAGCAAAATGTTTTGATTTAAGCAAACCAAAGGGGGTACTGGTAAGGAAAGAGTACAGTGGTCAGATGACTTCTTTGGATCTTGAAGAATTTCCCTTGGAAATTAACAGAACCAAACAAAAGGATTTCTTGACTATGGTGGAAATGTAATAAATAAATGAGAGAAAATTGTCCATATAAGTAGCCAGGTCACTTATGACCATCTCCACCTGAAGAGGAGTACCATTTATAACATATGAAATGGAACAACTTTTTTGCCAAGTGCATTTAACTCAAGACCCTTTTCAGTACACCAAGTATGCGGATATTTATTTATTTATTTATTTACATTTGTTAACCGGGCTAGTCCAACTGGATGCAAGTCCATTTTCAGTGGAGGCCCGAGGAGAAAAGCTCCACTATCTACTACATGGTAATAATTTAAAAAAAAAATTAACAATGGTTGAAAAATCAAAAGAAGGATATAAGTAACAAATCAGGAGGACAGTAATAACAATTTCAGAAAGTTACAAAAAATGAGGGATAGAGAGACAAGGAAAAAGTTTAAGTATGGTAAGGGAAGAAAAGGAAGAGAAGAATTTAGTTCTTTTTTAAGAAAAGTTAAGAAGAGTGTTATTTGAGAAATATAGTTAACTAGTTAAGATAATAAACTTTCAGGTCAAAGGGAAAACAAATATTTTAGATTGAAGAAATAGATGTAGGAAAAAGTATGAGAGATGAAGGGGAGAATAGGAGATGTGAGATGAGCTAGCTCAACTAGGATTGATACAAGAGCAAAGCCAGTGTTTAGTAAGAAAGAGTTTTAGTTTAGTCTTAAATAGTGAAGTGGAGGTCTGGACTAAAATGTTAAGAGGAAGTTGGTTCCAGATTTTACCAACTGAGTTGGAGAATATGGAGTCCCCTGCTGTATTCTTTGCAAGAGATGTTTGAATCAGTATTTTATTATATGGATATAATATATATATATAATATATTTTATTATATGGATACTGGATATGCCAGTCCTCGCTGAAGCTGTTTAGTACCAGTTGAAAGGATAACAATGTTTAGCTTGCAGTCATCAGCTAACATAATCAACCACACTTCTGAGATATTGGACTGGATACCTGCAAAATAAACATAAGAGATCCCTGTGATTCCCTACTAACTGCAATTTTATATTCAGGAAAAAATACCAGCTATTTGCAATCCAGCAAATACGTCCATCTACTTTTTTAACAATACCATCATGGTGAATATTATCAAAAGCCTTAGCCAGATAAATGTAAGCAGTGTGCACCAAGTGACCATTGCCCACATTCTCTGTAACCTTTTCAGAGAAGCTTACTAGGATCAGAAGATAAGACCTGCCCTTAACAAAATCAAATGATTGCGGTTTCAAGCCCACATTGACGGAGCTGCCTTCTGTCTTACCTGCTCCATGTTGTTTTCTGTTTTAAGAAATCTTTGCCTGGTGTTTTTGTTCTGTGTGACAGACAGACACATAAATTATCTAGGCTCATATTTTGCATGTTTTTTTCATTGATTAATTTGAATTGTTTTCTGAATGATACTTAAATACAAAGTGAAATGCTGAGCCTTTGTCTTTGTCTGAAGGATTTCAAACCTGCGTAAGGTACAGTACTGCTGGTGAGTCCCTGCTAGGGCTTCCCACCCACTGTCCCATTTGCTGATGATCTTTTTAAACCTAGTGATTTTAAGCTTCCCACCCCTACTGTAAATTGAGCTTAACTCATTCATTCCAATGGAGCTCAGTAAGTTTGCAGTGTAACTTCCAATGGGTGGAGCCTAAGCCTTTTGACAGAATCAAATCATGTCCGCACATTTCAAACAAATGCTCATATCTCTGCAACGATAAAGATTATAAAAGTATAAATGGCAAACTCTTCAGCACAAACTACTTTTTATAGTGGTAGTATTCTTTAGGTTCTAGGTCTTAAATCAAATTTTATAAATCACAGTAAATGCATTAACTATTACATTTGTAATATTTTGTAAACAACTTGCAATATCTCATCAACCACTCAAGTTGCACACATACTGTCAGCAGCATTTTATTCATCTAGCTGAGAGCTTATATATGAGGCTAAGACGCTCTGTCTGTGTTACATGGTTGTTGAGATATTTAGAAAAATGTGAAAATGACATCTATATAAATTAATATCATAAAAAACAACAATTAATATCTGTTTACCTGCACTAGGCAGAGGTCAAATATTAATGCAGTTGAGTTTGCTATTGTATAAGCTTTAAGATTAAATATTTTAAACCTTGTGCATAGTATGGTTTTGGAATTATTGATGCAAATGTGAACAAGCAATATTTGACACCTGGAGGTGTCACTTAGATGTAAGCTCCTCCCTTTCTACTGCTGCTATCTTGAATTTTTTTTATTTAAACTATTTGTCTTCCCTTGTGCTTATATCGAAAAAATGCAATTTGCCTCTTATTGTCTGTTATAATGATTTACTTCATCTGATTTCATTACCTAGCTAACTGTTGGAAAACACAGTGTATTTTTACACTCTAGTAAGTACTTCTTTTCTCATCAAGGTCAGTGGATTTTCCTTCTAGTGCACTGGAAGGTAGCCTGGTCTGTCTAGGTTGAGATAACACTTCAGATTTCTGCATGTAGTTTTATTGGCTGGAGAGCTTATTAATCAGTTTATCTTGCTTTTAGTGAATTTACAAATTCTGTACAGCTGAGTGGCTCTTGGCTCATTTATATAAAGTGAAGTACTTTTATTGAATAATCCCACTATTATAAGCTGTTTAAGGTACGCTGCTATATCCATATCTTTGTTTGTGGTAGCACTTCACTCCAGACACACTCTTACTGTGCTTTTAAATTGGGTGGACTGGGATTATTCATCTAGTAGCTGTAGGTGTTTGCCTGGCATTTCTGAGCTGGGAAACCCACAAAAGGGCTCTAAATATTTTCTTTCTTTGCACCTCTCTTATATACTGTGAGTGTACTTCAGAAGTTAAACAAACTGTACTGTTTGCTTCTGCTTTGCACTGTATTTTACTGCATTTGTTGCATTTTGACTGTATTTCACACCAGCTACTCTTTTTACTTAATTTAAGAAAAAAATGTTTCTGTTGCTTTAATCTGTTGCTATTATTAATTCAAGAAAAACTGTGCTGTTTTTACACTGTTGCTTATTTAATTAAAAAAAAAAAAGAATTATCCTGCTTTTTTTTCTGTTGTTCCTAGCACAAACTGAATTCAGTTATGTTTGTAGATTAAGCACTAAAAATCAGGACATCCTTTTTTGGAGAAGCCACGCTATACCCTCATGGTAGGAGCATACAAGTAGGACTATTGAACTGAAGGTTACTGGTTCAGGGCTCAGTTTCAGCTATTTCAGTGATGCAGGGCTCAGTTTGAGCTTTTTCTTTGTATTAGCTGCTTTGCTCTTGCTTGCTCATAATACATCATCACACACCACCATGCAGAGTGGGTAACTCTTGGTGGTTATAGATGCAAAAACACCAATAGAAATATTTTCCCTTAGAAGCGGCTGCTATCTGGTAAAGCAGTTCTTGAATAGCTGTCAAATAAACATCAGATGCTATTGATTCCCACTGTTATAGAGCTCCTACTGTACACCCCCTATAGGTTAGTCACCCTAAAATAGCTCCCTGCTGGATACTCCCATCTTTTTCTCCTTATCTGATAAGATACCAGGTTCAAACCTTACATTATGGACTGTCAGTTTCACTCTATTTCTCCTGCCAGCCTGGTGGACATTGTTTTTTTGAGGCACTGTAGCAAATGCCCCATGTACAGACAACCCCTTATTCCTAACTCAAGTACAATTTGCAACAGATGCTCCTACACAATGAATCTGGAATCACTGCTCTCTCACACCCAGGAAAGCAACACTAAACAGGTTATCAGCTCACACACCACGACTCCTATTCGTAATATGCACCCAACACATAAACCTTCATATGCAGAGGTACTCGTCAGAAACCTACTTAAACACCAGGGAACTCCAAAACACAAACATGCTACACCTAACACAACATCCAAAGCACCCAATACACATAAAAACGCTAGCACCTTTGTCTCACCAAATAAGCCCTCAAGGCAACGCATACATATTCCAGATGTTTTAGTTATAGGTGACTCTATAGTGAAACATAGAGATGCCCCACTCACCCGGTTGAACAAGGAGAAGGTTATGGCCAGCTGCTTGTCCGAAGCAGGGATTCACCAGATCACACATGCACTCATATCTCTCAATAACAAGTACATTTATGACTCCGTCATAGTTCATGTTGGTGTGAACAACTTCAGACGTACCTCTCGGGACTATATGAAGAGAAACATGATTGAGCTCTCTAAATATGTGTCCAAGGTGGGTATGTCCCTAGCTTTGAGCAGCAGTTTACCCTCACCTATGATGATACCACAATATACACAGAAAAATGATTGCTTTCAATAACTGGCTTAGTTTCTAGTGTCATTCTAAGGTGATCCATTTCCTGTCAGCCTGGGAAGACATGGTGAATAGACCACTCTGCTTTGCCAAAGATGGCCTTCACCTGGCACCTCTAGGTTTTTGGTTGCTGGTTATGGCACTTGCCTCCCCCATAATGCCTTTTTAGGCAAGGTCACAGCAACAAAATTCTCAAAGTGAAAATCTCAAACACAAAGAAACTAAGGGTCATGCTGCTAAACGTTAGGGGTTTAAATCAGAAACTGCACTATATGGAAGCACTCCTCTCCCAGGAAGATTATGACATCTGTGCCATCACAGAAACCTGGCTCAAGGATGCAGAAAGTACCCCGGCCTTGCAAGACTATAATGCCTTCCACACTTTCAGACAGCAAACTGAAGGTGTGAGAACCAAAGGAGATGCAGTATCTGTTTTCATTAAAGATAAGTACACCTATACACTGGTTAGACAAGAAAACTCTACATAGCTAATCCAAGTATAAATTATTGTGGGTTACACCCCCCTTCAGGTCATCATCAATTACAAGTGTCCTCTTCCATGAACAAAGATGCCCACATGGCTTATTTAAACCTACTTGGGACAATTAAGGTACAGTGGATATAAAATGTTTACACACCCCTGTTAAAATGTCAGGTTTTTGTGATATAAAAAAATGAGACCACAATAAATAATTTCAAAACTTTTCCCACCTTTGATGTGACCTATAACCTGTACAATTCAATTTAAAAACAAACAAATCTGTTAGGGGAAAATATAAAAAAATATAAAATGTACAATATGCTGGTTGCATAAGTGTGCACATCCTTAAACTAATTCTTTGTTTTGTGTGCACACCCTTAAACTAATACTTTGCTGAAGCACATTTTGATTTAATTACAGAATGCAGTCTTCTTGGGTAGGAGTCTATCAGCATGGCACATCTTGACTTGGCAACATTTGTCCACTCTTCCCTTGTGCACAGCCCTCTTCAGGTCACCCCACAGATTTTCTATTGGATTTAGATCTGGGCTCCGGCTGGGCCATACCAAAACTTTAATTTTCTTCTGGTGAAGCCATTCTTTTGTTGATTTAGATGTATGCTTAGGGTCATTGTCATGCTGAAAGGTGAAATTCCTCTTCATCTTCTGCTTTCTAGCAGACACCTGAAGGTTTTGGGCCAATAGTGACTGGTATATGGAACTGTTCATAATTCCCTCCACCTTGACTAAAGCCCCAGTTAGAGCTGAAAAAAGCAACCCCAAAGCATGATACTGCCACTGCCATGCTTCACTGTGGGGATGGTGCTCTTTTGGTGATGCGAAGTGTTGTTTTTGTGCTAAACGTACCTTTTGGAATTATGGGAAAAAAAGTTCAACCTTGGTCTCATCAGACCATAACACATTTTCCCACATGCTTTTCGGAGACGATGTATTGTTTTGCAAATTTAGCCGGGCCTGGATGGTTTTCTGTGTAAGAAAAGGCTTCTGTCTTGCAACCCTACCCCATAGCCCAGATATATGGAGAACACGGGAGATTGTTGTCACATGTAGTACACAACCAGTACTTGCCAAAAATTCCTGAAGTCCTTCAATGTTGCTGTAGGTCTCTTGGCAGCATCCCTGACTAGTTTTCGTCTTGTCTTTTCATCAATTTTGGAGGGTCATCCAGTTCTTTGCAACATCGCTATTGTCACATATTTTCTCCACTTTTTGATGACTGTCTTCTCTGTGTTCCACGGTATATCCAATGCTGTGGAAATTTTTTGGTACCCTTCTCCTGACTGATACCTCTCAACAATGAGATCCCTTTGATGCTTTTTAAGATCCCTGCGAACCATAGCTTTTGCTGTAGCAGGCAACTGAGTAAATGTCAGGAAAATTCTACTAGGACAGCTGAACTTTATTTGGGGTTAATCAGAGTCTCTTTGATGGCAGGTGTGCACCCAAGAAGACTGAATGCTGTAATTAAATCAAAAGGTGCTTCAATAAAGTATTAGTTTAAGGGTGTGCACACACAACAAAGTATTAGTTTAAGGGTGTGCACACTTAAGCAACTAGCGTATTGTATGTTTTTTATTTTTTTATATTTTTCCCCTAACAGGTTTTGTTTGTTTTTCAATTGAATTGTACAGGTTATAGGTAACATTAAAGGTGGGAAAAGTTTTGAAATTATTGTTTTATATCACAAAAACCTGGCATTTTAACAGGGGTGTGTAAACTTTTTATATCCACTGTACAACCTAACACTCTAGTCATGGGTGACTTCAACTATTCTTCCATTAAGTGGGAAACTTATACAAGCCCAAACTCATTTGCAAAAAGTTCCTGGACTTTGTTAACTCAAATGCCCTGGAACGAATAGTGCACCACCCCACAAGGGACTCCAATATTCTAGACCTGGTCCTCCTCAATATGAACGACCAATGCAATGCCTCAAGTTTAGGGCCCGCACTGGTTAAATCCGACCATAAATCAGTCATTTCTGAAGAAGCAATAGCACCACAACTCCCCAAAGGAGAAGTTAGGCTAAAAAACTTCACCAAAGCTAACTATACCCTCCTAAGGGAAGGTATAATCAACTTCCAAGCTTCCCTTTCCACAATGACCAGAAATCAGTCATTTTTGAAGTAGCAATAGCACCAGAACTCCCCAAAGGAGAAGTCAGGCTAAAAAACTTCAACAAATCTAACTATACCCTCCTAAGGGAAGGTATAATTTAATTCCAAGTTTCATTTTCCACATATAGCATTGATGGCTATATTAAGGTATACACTGATGCTCTCTTTAAACATCTGCACAAATGTATAGACAAAGCCATGCTGGACAGAATTAAAGCAAGATCCTCAAGAAAAAACAACCATCCTGGTGGACGTCTAGCATTAATAAATTATACAGTAAGCGAACAAAGCTGCTGCCTAAAAATACAAAAATGAGATCCCAGAACTGGAACAACACCCTCCTCAGCCTATACAAGCAAATAAGATAATTCGTAAAATCTTCAAACAACAACTATGAGAAACATTTAGCAACCATAGTCAAGGAAAACTATAAGGCTTTTCTTCAGCAACATCTGCAACCTAAAAGGTAGGGCTCAGATGTGTGCTGAACTGAAAGTGGATGACATCACACACACACTGGCCCTGCGGAAATTGCAAACATGCTAGCACACAGGTTTGGTGAAAATGTCACTCCCCATCCCCCCAAACATACCACAAACCAAATCTTCATCATCTCCTCCTCCTTGCATCTCCAAAGAGCAAGTCATCAATGCTCTCTCCAAGGCTAACAGCACAACCTCCATGAGACCAGATAGCATTCCGGGCTGCATTCTTAATGTTCAGAAACAAGAGCTAGCTAGTCCATTAGGCACACTCTATTCAACCACAGCCTGAGTATTGGTTTTGTCCCCACTGAATGGAAAACAGCGACCGTTACCCCCCTCAACAAGGACAGCTCTGCAGCAGACCTGGGTAACTATAGACCCATAAGTTTAACCAGCCTCATCTGTACGGCAATGGAATGAGTCATCATGGACTCATAAATAAGGTTATAGGTGACCTCCAAACCCTGGATCCATCCTAGTTTGATTTTGTCATGGACGCATCATGCCTGCTAAACCTGGTGGAATTCTTCGAGAACATGACCAGAGCCATGGACGAGGACATAGCCATGCACACAGCCTATCTTGACTTGGCCAAGCTCTTCAACACTATCCCAAATTCGGGCATTATTGACAAACTAACCCAGTTGAATATCAACCCCTAACTTGTCAGGTGGGTTGCAAACTGTCTCACAGATCGACAACATTTAGTCAAAGTGGGAGACTTTACCTCTACCAACAGACCTGTCACTAGTGGGGTCCCACAAGGGTCAGTGCTGGGTCCTCTCTTGTCTGGCATATACTTCACAGGCCAAAATGGAGGGGCTGTGGCTAACTAAGTTTGTGGATGACTGCAAAGTAGGTGCTATCATTGAATCTCCTAGCAGTATCAGCATACTTCAAAAGGGGCTTACACAAAACAATGATCGGTGCCAAAGCCACGGTCTTAAACTAAATGCATCATCATTCCCTTTGGTAAAAACAATGTCCCTGCCGATTATAAAATAAACAATAATACCCTAACTACCAATTCAGTAGTGAGAGACCTGGGAACACAAGCTGGCTGTGACCTCAACTTTGACCACTATGTGTCTACTGTGGTGAGGAGGGCATTCTGCTTCGCTCAACTGATTAGCAAAGCCATCGCCTCAAGAACAAATGAGGTTATAACTCCCCTGTACTCATCCCTCATCAGGCCTACTACTGAATATAATGCTCCATTTGGTATGTACTATACCAGACACCTGCAGCAACTTGAGAGACCTCAGAGATTTCTAACTAAGAAAATTCAGAGTCATTAGCACACGTCTTATACGGACAGACTGAAGTCGCTGTCATTGTACTCAGCAGCGTATAGACTACTTAGAGGTAACTTATGTCTGGTTTACAGGGCTATCTCTGACTCAAATCTAATGGAAATGCTGCACATCCATAAGTCAAATGGGACTAGAGTCACCCGTTCCAGGAACCTCAATCTAGCCTGTAACATAAACAGGACCTGCTGGACAGACAGATACATCTCTCAGAAGTTGCCACTCTTCTGGAATAGGCTTCCAATCTATATCAAGTGGAGCACCTCCATGACTCTGTTTAAGCGCAGCCTGGACAACTGGATGGGAAACCAAAAATTTCTGCCAGGGGTTGCCCCAGCTTCTCTCCTGGACATGGGCAGTCCTTGCTAGAAAAATTTGGGCATAGATGACATACTGGGATTTAATGACTAGGATTGTAAAGACCCTCGGGTCAATTGACTAGTAACATCCTATGAACCTATAAGTTGCTTGTGTCTGCAGAAATGAGTTCTGCTATGGCATGTTCTATGGTTTGCACACAAGGCTTTTGAGACTGATTGGCTTATAAATGAATGCCTGGATCTGTAGAGGGACTGCTCTTGTGTGTGTGTGTGTGGGGGGGGGGGGGGGGCACAGTGGCTGTTCTCTGGGCATCAGGCACAAATCATATGAACAGGATAAGGCTGAACATTTTAAGAAGAGGCTAAGATAGTGCCTACTTAGCACTGATGAGAATGTAGTCTGGTATGTTGTCTGGTCCCATGCAGGGATTATTTTTAGTCTTTGACAGGGATTTTATGACTTGTTCCAATGTGATTTCAGAGAAAATTAATTTTTCATAGATACTGGGGCAAAAATATAGGTAGGTGGAGTAAAATAAGCATCAGAGCTGTCTGCTAATAATTTGGGACTGAAATGTGTGACTTCGAAATAGATGAGATCAGTGCACTGTTGGACATCTTTTTAAATTTACTTTATTTTGCTTTTGTTACCAGTTTGTCCAACTGGGTTTAATCAAAAATCCCTTTTCAGCAGTGGCCCAGGCAGAAAAGCTACAACATATTGCAAATGTTATTAAACAGATATTTAGTAATATACATGAACAGGCATTAAATAATATATATTTACAATTCACATACATTTGATAATTAGATTACATTCATATGAAATAATGGGGATTACTGCAGTATAAATAGATGCTTATACATTTAGTAGATGCTCAACACTGAAGAACATCTGAAGAGATGTATTACTACATTCGTCAAATAGATAACAGATCTTGTGATTAATGTTTAGAAATTCAAAGAAATTGAATTGAGGGAAGGTACTCCACAGGGCAGAAAATGACAGCATTGTAATTAGGTGTGGCATTATGCAGGTTCAGTGACAATTATATATGGCTATCATAAGTTTTATATTAGAAGTATAGAGGTGAGGTGGTGAGATGTGTCACAAAACATATGTCTTGGAGATGCTACAAAAACTATTCAGCTACTGATGAAGACTGGTTGTGGGGCACAGGATTCCGATGGTTTAATGATATGGCAAGCTGAAGATTGCAGCAGCATTTAACCTGGAGATACAGAAGCAGATCCACTGATTTGACAAGTGAAGTTTTAGTTGCATTTTAAATAAGTTTACATTCTGAATGGATTTCAGTGGTAGTGGGAAACAAAGTCACCTGCAGCATTAAATGATTTGATTAGCATAATTAGTGATTTTTCTTTATAGCGTAAAACTCTACTGGAGAACTAGTGCTGTATTAAGTTGTTAAAGGATGGACAATTTTCAGGCTTACAGAGACATCTGTGTATTGTGGTTAGTTGAGAAAGAGTTATGTGATGTGGTCGTTCTATTCAGTTTAATTCTCTGAGTGGTAGGCAGTGATGTGCTCTATTGTTACTGTTTACATTAAATTGGCCATTTTACTATAGCGTTACACAACTTTATATAGTTGAGAGACTTGAAAGGTAGTGAAGACTGGGGCAGCATAGAGGTGAGATAGCAGTAAGAAATAGAGGCTGTATGTCTTCTGGCCATGTCAGTGAGATGGGTTTTTACTTTGTATAATGTACCTAATTGTTAATGATTTTTTAAGCCATGTGTGATACATGGTGGTCAAATTTCAACTGGTCACCTATAACGACTCCCAGTAATTTTGTGTGATTTACCTGTTCTATCATGTAGTGCTGTTTTGGTAGATATGTGTTTTGAGGTAAAGAGCAGTAATTGTCATTTTTTTTTATGTTTAGAAGTAGTTGTGAATTATTTAGTCATGCTTTGATCGATAAGAAGGATTGCTGTGTAAGGTCTTGGAGTTTAAAGAGGGTTTTGGCAAAGCCAAAAGGATGGTCAAGTCATAAGTGTGTTGAATTAGGTTAGCATTTTTTGTTCATAGGTTGGTACTACACTATCGGCCCTAGGGCCTATACAAGCCTAGCCGTAACAATTCCATGGATATTTCTTCCCATAATATTTAATTCCCTGGACCCCAGTCTAACAGGGCGACTGACGTGATTTCTGGGGTGAATTTCCTAGCTCCCATCCAATCGTCAAGGTTCCTTTCGAACAGGGCCAAAGAGGTGCTCTGCTTGACATGTATGGGCAGTCTATTCCAGAATATGGGGAGTCTCTGGGTCAGGAACCTATCCCTCCAGCAAGTTTTGTTCATTGTGATGACAAGGTTTGGATCCCTGGAGCGTGTGGCTCTGAGGGATTAGGATTTCTTTAAGTGGAGCATGTCCAACAGCTCAGGGTTTGACATGACCTTGTATGTAAGCAGAGATCAGCTCTGAGAAGACGATTTGCCAGAGAGTATAGCTGGAGTTTTTTTAGATGATCAGCATATGGCATCTGCTTTAGGCCTGTGATTCTTTTAGTGAGATATTTCTGCAGCCTTTCCAGCTGTTGCAGATGTCTTGTGAGGTACATACCAAAAGGGGCATTGTACTCTATAATGGGTCTAATGAGGGATGAGTACAGTGGGACAATAACCTCCTTTTTTCTGGATGAAAAGCCTTTAGTGATGAGGTGTGCCACATAGAAGGATTTCCTGATTGTTGTGGCAATGTGGTTATCAAAGGTGAGACCACTGTCCACCTGTGTCCCTAAGTCTCTCATCACACTTTCAGTGTTTAGTGTACTGCAACCTATGTGGTAATTCATGGGTACATGTTTTTTTCCCAAAGGAGATAACTATACATTTATTGGCATTAAGCTTGAGCCCATGGCTCTGGCACCAAGCATCAGTTTCTGTAAGGCCCTTTTGTAGAATATCCACATCATTTGGAGATTCAATAATGGCTCCCAGTTTGCAGTCATCTGCAAACTTTGTTAGCCAGAGTCCCTTAGTGTTGGCCTGTACTTCAGAGAAGTAGATGCCAAACAAGAGCAGTCCCAGGACTGAACCATGAGGTACTCCACTTGTCTGGAGCTGGATTTGAAGCCAGCTACTTTTACAGAGTGGGTTCTGTCAGTAAGCCAGTTGGCAACCCATCGAGTGACGTAGGGATTTATGCCCAGCTTAGTAAGTTTATCTATGATTCTAGAGTGTGGGATGGTGTCAAAGGCCTTAGCAAGGTCCAGATAGGCTGTATGGACCTCCATACCCTCGTCCACTGCTCTGGAGACTGATTCAAAGAAGTCAATCAGGTTCAGGAGACAAGATCGTCCCTTCACAAACAAAAACTGGGTGGGGTACAGTGTTTGAAGGTTGCCAATGTCTTTGTTTATAAGTTCCATGATAATGCATTCCATGTCCTTGCAGATCAGGCTCGTCAGACTGATGGGACGGTAGTTCCTGAGATCCAAGGTGGATCCCCCCTTGTGGAATGAGATAACTGTAGCTGTGCACCACTCAGTGGGCACAAAGCCTGAGGAGAGGCTATGATTAAACATGACACTTAGTTGAGGTGCCAGTTCATTTGTAGCTCATGTACACAGCCTGGGATGTTATCTAGTCCCATGGATGTATTCTTAGCTTTGGAGAGTGCGGTTTCTACCCGTGTGGCTATGATTACCCAAATTTGGCAATCTTTTAGTATTGAGATGGACCCTTTAGGGGATGAGAGGGGGGTGAAGTTGGCACTAACTTGATCTGCCAGGATATTGGCAATATCCTTGGGATCAGTATATTTAATGCCATTCTGTTGTAGCTCAGAGCAGATCTGAGTATTGCCATTTAGATTCTTGACATAACTATAGAATGCCTTGTGGTTGTCTTTAGAATCTTTTGGCAATTTTATTTTCATAACTAGCTCTATAGTATTTTATGAAGGATCTCAGCTTCTTACTGAGGCTGGTAAGGGAGTTTTTTTGCATCCTGGGATTTTCCTCTTTTCTGCAAAAGTTTCTTCCTTCTGTTGTATACTTTGTTTATGGCAGGGGACCTCCTTTTTTTGGAGGAGAGTGTCTTGGTTCTATTTGGGATGGCACGGTTCATGCATGAGTGGATGTGCTCATACACTGCCTTAGTGCAGGATTCAGCAGTCGAACTTTCATCTCCCGTCTCCATGGGTGACACGAAGTTTGTCACTTCTGACTTGAGTAGCATGAAGTTTGGAGAGTTTTTTTACGGAGGTTTCCTTACTGGGGGTGGGGGTGGGATGTGGATGTCAAGGGTGATTTGCTTATGGTCAGACCTGACCAATGAAGGGGTAATCACTGGTGTGGTGCATCTATCTCCCATGTTGGTAATCACCAGGTTTAGGATACTGGAGCCCTTGGAGGGACAATGGATTAGTTGATCCAGGGTGTTGGAATTTATGAATTCCAAGAACCGTTGGGAAAAGGTTTTAGTACCCGAGTAGTTTTCCCAGTTAATGGCAGGGTAGTTGAAATCACCCAGTATTAGGGTGTTTGGTTGTATCTTAATATTTTCCAGTATGTTTAGAAAGGTGTAGTAAGAATCTTGGGGCATGGTGGGGGATCTGTAGCAAGCTACAACTTGGATTGCAGTCTTACCTAGTGTTAGTTGCACCTGGAGAATTTCAGATGCATTGTGTTGGGCAACTAGCCTGCAGGTGTGAATATCCTTGGTGAATATGGACACTCCTCCACCTTTAGTGTTTCGGTCCTGGTTTGGTGGCCAAAATGTATGGTATGAGTTGAAGCCTGGTATTGCAGGGGTGTTCTCTGGAGCCTTGAACCAGGTCTCAGTTACTGCACAGATATCGATGTTCTCCATTTTTAGGAGTGCCTCGAGACAGTGCATTTTGAGGTTTAGAATTCTAGCATTTAGTGGCATTACCTTCGGTTTTGCATGCTTATATCTGTTACGGTGATGGTTTTGTCCTTTGAACCTTGTCTAACAAAGGCACTATAGGGTTGGCAAGAGCTTTAGCCAGTAACCTAAATCCCAGGGTTGACAGGTACAGACCATCTCTGACAAAGCATCGTGGTTTGTCGATCATGTCGTCCCAGACAGACAGATACTCAATCCCTTTTTAATGACACCAGAAGCCTAGCCAATTGTTGAAGTCAATCATTTTGTCCTTATACTGTGGTATATCATTCTGGGTGAAGGCAGGATGCTACTCAGGGCTAGGGTCATACCTGCCTGGGCCACATGATCTGAGAGCTCTTCCATGTCTCTTTTCATGTAGTCCAGGGAGGTACGTCTCAAGTCATTCACTCCAACATGGACAAGGACAGAGTCATATTTGTACTTGTTGTGGAGGGACTTGAGTGCATGCATTATGTGGCGGATCTTGGCACCCAACAGGCAACTGACTGTAATTTTCTCCTTGTTCAGCCTGGTGAGTGGGACATCAGTGTGCCTGACTATAGAGTCACCTATGACTAAAGTGTTAGGTATGTTGTCTTGCCTTAGGGGCTGTTGTTGGGTGGCACACTGGTGTTGTGAGCTATGTGTCACTATGATTGTGACTGGTGTTTGTTTTCGTTTCATCTTCGGAGGTCCTTGTTACTTGGGCAGGTTAATGTTAAGGGCCTCCGTATATGTGGGTTTAGTGTTGCTATGAGTGGGTGTTGATGATGTGGGTTTTGAAGGGCTATGTGTTGCTTGACGTGTAGTGCAGGTGTTAACCTTCTCCTCTTGACTGTCTAGCACAATCTGGGGTGGAGAGAGCTTTGCTTCCAGTTTGGCTATGTAAGTGCTTCTCTCGCAAGCTGTAGTGCTGGGTGGTAGGAGGCGGGGGTTGTCTGTGTACATGAGGCAGTTGCTGCATTGTCCCAGTATGCCCAGCTTCACCAGGTGGACAGGAGAAATCACTAGAAGTTGACCCCTGGACATGCCTGTTTAGGTGGGGTTTTTTTTGTAAAGTACAAGAGCTGTTTTCCCTTACCTTTGCAAGGTACTTTGCAATTATAGGCTGTTTAATGCCTACAATTAATTTCTCCTTATTAACAAGGAGGGTTGAGTACTTGTAACAGTTTAAGGTTTCCTAGTGCTTTCCAGCAGGTTCTAGAGCAAGTGCTAGTCACAGGAGTTCAGATTTTAGTACTATTACTGAGTACTAGTCACAGGGGTTCAGATTTTAGTGCTACTACTGCAAAACCAGCTAGTTCTAAGAGAAAATTTGAAGAGCAGACTTTCTGGCACCTGGAAAAGTTTACCCATAGCCCCACGGTGTTGCATGATGCGAAAAATGCGCAAACACCCACGTTTTTAAGCCAGAAAGTTGAAAGGGATAGAAATCAGCCCAAAATGACTAATAAAATTACAATTTCAGAGCTGGAAACCACTCCTCTAGTGTTAGATAGGCAGTACAATGCTCACCACTCCCACTGGTAAGCAGTAGGACCTTCCTCTACCACAGTAAGGTCTGGATAGCTCTGAACACAGAAAATAAAGTCCTGAAACCAGCAAAGCCTGGGATGTGGACTACACTAGCTAGGAAATGCGGGAAACGAGCAAACAAGATAGTATTTTTTTGTTTGTTTTTTTTTTTTTGGTTAAAACAGGCTAAACAATGCAACAATACAGTAAATAAACACAGAAAAGGCTAAGGCACTTGAGTGTGTAGCCCTAAACAGTAAATGCAATTAAAACTGTACAAAATTAGCAAGTTAAAACTTTTTAAATGAAGCAAGGCAAGTGCACAACTGAAAAACAATTTAAGAGGCAGTAATACAATTAGAATAAGTAGCTAGTTTACATATACAGAAAAGTCTATATATATAAAACAATTCAGATGCAGTGCAACCTAGAGCACGTAAGTTGCAGCAATATTAAGGCAAATACATAAATAATAAATTTAACAAATTTTAATAAATGCACTAAAATATACTCCATATTTCCAAAATGTTTGAGAAGCGCAGTCAGAACACAAGGAGATTCAGGCACATTTTTTTTTTTTTTTTAAGAAAGGGAGAAAGGAGGTACAGAAGGAAAGAAACTAAGTGGGCTGGCTTTCTCAAATGTTCTCTCTGTATTAGGTAGAATGAGCTAATGACACTAGACAGGGAGGATTGTCCAAAATCAAGTTTAGAGTAGGGGCGGGCAACTGCAAGGCCAGCAGGTATAAAGAGAAGATGCTAATCGGGAGAGAGGGTGGAAGCTATTTTAGGCAGAACACACTACAGAAATGTTTATCACAGCAGAAAACCAGCAGTGAGCCAATAGCTGTGAAATACAGTACACGTATGCAGTATACAATAAAATTGCTATAAATATCTACAACAAGCAACAACTACTACAAGTAAGCAGAAAACAGGCTACTTATTGCTATATCACAGATCAGGTGCTCCTCCTCAGATAGCTCTGTGTGTAATCTGAGGTCATTGATGAATATATTGAGTAGTATTGGGCCTTGTACACATCGTTGTGTGATATCAATAGTTATAGGCAAAAAGGTGGAGAAATAATTTGAGAGGTAGCTATGGAATCACTGCAGTGAAAAGTTGGAGAGTCCTAAGGATGAAAGGTTTTATAAGAGTATCTAATGGAAGAAAGTAAGAAGACGGTGGAGACTTGACATGGGTGTTGACATTTTTAACACAATTCAGCAAAGCGGTAGCTGTACTTTGATAACAGACACCATGTTGGGTTGAACATAGAAGCTGGTTATATTTTAGATAGCTGAAAGATTGTATACAGATTACATGTTTCTAATATTTTTGATAGGCGAGATAAAATGACAACTGACCTATAGCCTGAAAGATCTGTATTGCTACTGCCCTTGTGTAGTGTGGAATAATTTTTTTTTTTCCATAGCGAAGGGACTTTATTTTTCAGATATGGATTGATTTATCAGAACTGAGAATGAATATGCAGCAGACATAGCTGGCATTTTAAGATAATTGACAGATAGTCTGTCAGGGGCAGGATTTAATTTTTTGAGGTATTTTTTGATAGCATCTGAGGGAACCTGCTGGAAGGAGGTTACTTGATTTAGAGGGGACATCCTGAGCTTGATTAGTCACCTGGTTGGTTAATGACCCTTTTTGTCAATATAAAGTGGGCATTGACTTGACTGACTATGGCATTATTTTGTTTCTGTGTGTTTAGTGCTGGCTGTGTAGCTCGTCCTGGATTTAAGAGTTTACTGACTGAGGCCCGGAACAGTTTTGGATTGTGTGTGTGTGTGTGTGTGTGTGTGTGTGTGTGTGTGTGTGTGTGTGTGTGTGTGTGTTTTAACTGATTGACTAACAGATTTTCTTATCTTTGGTGATGAGTTTTTTTATTAAGTTCCCAACTTCAGGCCCTTTACTACAGGAAACATCAGTTTATAGCTGGTGCTCAGCAATTGTGACGGAGACACTAAGTAAAACAGGCTTTTTTCACTTACTGAATCCAGGTAGCAATAATTTAGGAATACAAAGTAACAGGTTTACACAGTGCAATATAATGGTAAAGTGAAAGGACAGTGACCAGTCAAGATAAACAGCCATTAGAGAGTAAGTACTACTCTTTGGATGGAGACAGGGTATTGCCAGCAAGGCAAAGGGACTTTTCTTACTAGTTTAACTTAATATACAGCAAGACTCAACATTAAAACTTGCTTACATTGCTAATGGCAATATTCTCATTCAGCTGCTGCTTAAAACTGCAGCTTTTGCACAAGGCCCGTTCACAGAGGTGTGATGTGGCAGCGCTCCTGCTATGTATGTAATGTCCATAGGCTCTAAAACAAAAGAAAAAAGAGCAAAACACTATAATACTGCATATTACATGGGATCAATACATTTAGAGCATTGGAATCTAGCTTTTTCCTAGAGGAACACAGTGAATCAAGTTAAGAGAAGATGGACTATTCTAAGAGTACAGAGTAGATAAAGTTAGGAAAGTAAGGTCAAAACAGATATCACAGGAGGTGCAGCGGTGAAGAAACCCAGTGATCGTCTGTACAGAGCAAATTATCAGAACATCAGAACATAGCACTACACTGCTAACCATTGCTTATTAAGCATCCATAAAATCAATCAGTATGCCAAAATAATGTTGTATATACCAAAGCATCAACAAATGAAATTACACACGAGTCACATATTAATAAAGGGCACAGGCTCCACATACGTAAAGCTTATCCAACTAGAGTAAACACAATACAAAACAAGCTTTTTTGACTTACTGAATCCAGATAGCAAGAATTTAGGAATGCAACAACAGCCAAGGTAATTTACAAATGTCATATCACATGACACATAACATGCCTGTGAAGGAATATGGTGACCAAATGGATTTGGAGACCAGACTGAGGGGGAGATTTAGGAGTACATTCTACTACACTGACACAGTTTGGACATAACATAAGAAATATCTGCAGTTTCCTTCAGTATCTGTAACAAACGTAAGCCGTACTCTGTGTGAAAACTGGTAGAGATGGGTGAAGGCTGCCAGCTTAGCCAGATAGAATTTTATACATAATTTTATCATTTGTAAATATGAATGTGAATCACAGGCTTGTTGTCTTAAATGAAAAAAATGCTGTTACAAAAATGTGGCAATAGTGCTCTCTACTGACCCGGTAAAAGCATGTTGTGTCCCTTTGATCTAAAGTCGGCTCCAGTCTGGCTAGATGAAGGCTTCCTGCCTATTGTTTTAAGGCTAAAGTTAATGACCAGAATTTACATATGGAATGTCCTTTATTGCTCTTAGTGTAAAATAATGTAAATGCAGTTTCTGTCAGCCTGGGAACACCAGGAAAGTGTGAAATGGTGTAATGTTTTAGCAGAACTGCAGTTTCAATTTAAACAGGGAGAACCAGAGATTAAGAATTTTCTGTCTTGAACATCCAAATCACAGCACTGCCTGTTGTCTTATGTAAGTTATCTTAGAAGTGTGTTTTCTTGTAGAAATAGCTAGGACTATAAATATTAGACTAAGTGTTTTTTTCTGTGATGTTAGAACTGTACTACTGAATTATTTTAAGTATCTCTGAACTCTTGACTAGTACTGACTGTGTAGTAGAAAGTATTGCCTTGTGGTCTTAATTATTTATTATTAAATATTTTAAAACCTTTTAACTGTGGCTGGTTTAGTTTAGAGATAATTTAAACTCTTAAGAGTACATGCATGCCTTTGGTAAAACTGTACAATCCACTCTAATATCTTTAGCCCTGGGCTATGCTTACCAATTGGATAATAATATTGCACAGTAATAACTGGACACCCTTTTAAGGGCCTTTGAGTAGCTGATAAATATTAGCTGGGTGGTGGCAAGTGATTACTACCGTATAGTCTGGGTAAAAGGGGCACAGCTGGAGAACCCGTGCCAGACTTTCCCAGAAGTGTCTGTGTGGTTGCATAAACTCTTATCTCAAAGTGTGTGTGTGTCAGCTACTTGGGCAGGGACACGAAGCACTGGTTGAACAGAGAGGGTGCTGGAGATTTTAGCTTGCCCAGCTAGGCTGAAATCTGGATCCTATAGCTGCGCCAGTGGAAAGTCTTATTGGGAACCTGGGGAGCAAGGGAGCGACCAGCCCCGAACTTACTGTGATCTCTGTGTGCTCTTAAGGGAAATTGCAATTTACTGTGTGCATTTGTTATCCTTTCCTCATATATGAGACACCATCTCTGGTGTTAGTGGTGAAGATTGAGGCTCCTTGATTGTTGGGCCAGGGCATGGGCATCACACTCTGCTTTACATTTTCTAATAGCGCTCTTAAATTCCTTGCTGGCATGTGTCAGTTGTGGTCCTGAGATCAGATGATGAGCATTTCTTACAACTTTTAATTATTTTCCTTCTTTTTTACACTTTTTATTAATACAGGAGCTCTTCCAGATAAGTTTATGTTTGAATTTACCATTATATTTAGGGCAGACAGGTGCTGACTCTTCTATGCAACTGTTTAGGTATTGGTAAAAGTCAGAGGTGATTGTGGCAGTTATCTCAGTTGGGTCCACTTGCAGTGGATTGCTTTTTTTAGATGGTATGCCAAGCTGTTATTCTGAAAAAGAATGTACTAAGCCAAGGGTGTTAGTCCTGCTTCTTGTGCCAGTTCCCATACATGCATGGTTAGAATCCACATGAAATAAGAGTGAGGTCCCTGTGTTTGTTGATGGACTGTATTTCCATGGTAATGTCAGTCAGAATTTGCCAGTTCTGTTGCCAAATGTGTCTGAATGATTTGATGGCTTGAATAACTGGGGAATTCCTTCATGTAGGCTCCCCATGCAGAAGTTCCTGGCTCAACTCTGAATGGCAAGCTGAGGTTCAGAGAAATCTGCTATAGTCACCATGGAAGTTCCTTTTCAATGCAGGGTAGAAGGGAAACAGTCTGTAAAATGTACATGCTGACCACCTGCTTGTGATTTACCATTGCAGTTTTTGCTTGTGTAACCTTGAAAAGGTATCAGTATGCAAGAACCTGAGTCTGAGGAATTCCTTGGCAGAGGTATAGCTACAAATGGCGATCATGCTGAGATACTGGATTAGAAGCAGGATCTTCTCTGTGGGCAAGAAACCTTTCTGCTTGTCAATGCTGAGTACAATTCTAAAGAAGGTGACTTCTGTTGAAGGCTTCAATGAGACTTAGAGGTTCAAGGATAATCCTACATCTGGAAAGCAGGTCACTGTTGGCTCCAGAGCCATTTCTACCTCAGGAGAAATGAAGCCAGAATGAGACAAACATTCATACAGGGACAATGTGAACATGCTTTGTCCTGCAAATCCCAATGACTGAAGCCAGGCACTTTGCAAATACCCTACAAGCCAAATGACAAAGATATGAGTTTTTAGTGCGATCTTGTATTTCAAACTTTAGAAATTGCTTGTCATTCTTTTGCTATAGGACTGTACAGACAGGCATCTTCAAGTCTAATGTCACTATAAGAGCTAGAAGAATAATTGGGGTAAGAAACTTTGTAGTGACAACTTCTTGAATTTTGGAACAGAAGCATTTTTGATCTTGATAGGTTGAGAATATGTCTCCTGGACCCTTCCTTTCTTTGAACTACAAATAATGAGTAGAACTCTGATCTTTTTTTCTCTTTTGGGACCCTCTCTGTGGCTCTCTGTGTCACAAGGTTTTGCATCTGCAGGGCAAGATGGACTGATGATCTTTTGGGACAGGCAGAAAGCCCATGAATTTTGTTTTTTTCTGAAATTGTAGGCTGTAGTCCTTTTTGATTATCTGCAGCTCAAATGTGTCCTGGATTTTGACTTCCTACCCACGGTAGTGGTGTTGCGGTAGCATTGTCGCCTCACAGCAAGACGTTGTCCTGTTCAATTCTCAGCTAGAGCGTCTTCTGTGTGGAGGCATGCGTGAATGAGCATGCCTTCGTTGAAGGTTGTGCGTCAGGGCTGGTAACTCGGCACGTAAAAATCCACTACCAAACATTAGCGGACTGGAGTTCCGTTGTGGCGACCCCTAACTGGGATGAGCTGAAAGACACAAGAACTGATCTACAGAAAATGCCATCCTGTTTCCTATTTTTTATTGGGGTGAGATGGTAGTGAGTTGGGAGCAGAGTGTTTTTTTTTTTTTTTTTTTTTTTTAAAGAGGGGAAAATATGCTGTTCTAAGTTATAGCCGCTCCCTCTGGATATCATGACACTGAAGGACCCCAGGTCTACTTTTACTATCAGCTTGCCACTTTGTTTCCATATCTGTCATTCTTCCAGTTTTTTTTCTGTTCTCTTCCAGCATCTTAAACATCTTCTGTGTGGGCTCTAAAAATAAGCTCCTGATTGAGAAGGGCTTCTCAACAGCTTAACCTTTTTTATGCCGTGCAGGGAATGAGTTTCTTAATCATGGACCACTTAAGCATTTACCTGTAGGATGCTTCTACAGCAATATAACTAAATTTCCTGGAGTGCCTAATAATCTAGAATCCAAGGACATCACTGCTGGATCCAAAAAAGGATTTTTGCACAGGTGCTTGTGGAAGTCATGGACCTAATAAAAGTGGATTCCTTGGAGCATATGAGGCTAGGAATTAGGCTGCAAGAATGCAGAAAGAAACATGCATCATCCAGGACTTCAAACACTACAGGTATGGCCAAAAGCACTGGTTCTGGCAGACCTAGAAACTGCCTGCTTCTGATTTGGATCAGAGAAAACTCCTTGGCCTCCCAGTTGAAGGACTCATTCATCTTAAGAAAGGTATCGCCAAACGAAAGATCCTAAGGTAGGGATTTCCTCACTATCAAATCTGGGGACATTTGGTTTACATAAGCCAGCTTGTCCACCTCTGAATCAGAGTTATCAGATTCCCTTCTGGAAAGAAGGCTTCAATTTTCTTTTAAGAGAGTGCACTCTTGACACAGAAAGTTCTTCAAAAGTTGTTTTCCTAGACTTCATTAATTTCATGAAATTATGGATGAACTTAAAGAGATCTAGAGTGGAGACTCAGAAGGCAGGGGGCTGAGAACCAGGCAGTGGTAGATAGGGCAAAATGAATGGCAAACATTTGGGTTTTGGTGATCATGCAGTCTGCCTAGTAGGACCCTGGATGCAGGTGGACTTCTCACTTTAATGAAGTGTCCTTCAACGTCCTCCTAGACAAACAGCAAGAAGATATCTCCCTCCCCACCACTGATAATAACTTGAGCATCAGGACCAAAGACATCTGAAGTGACCCCAGACGAACCACTGACCTAGCTACTTCAGCTCAAGAGGATGTGATAGTGGACAAAGATATTGCAGCCTCCAAAAGGGTTCTGTCAGAGGCCTCATCCAAACAAAGTGCTGGGTGCAGAAGTTGCAAAGGCACCTCACCAACACTAGTACCCTTGAGCCTGTGCAAACTAACCAACTCTGAAGCGGTGTCAATGGCATCCCAAACCATTTTCCTTTTTGCGTGATTCTTTTTCTTGAAGTAGTCACAGAAAGAACTGCCAAATGCCACTGTGTACCTAGATAAGATGTAGGATTTTTAGTAAGGTACTTCAAGACACAGTCATGTCAGTATAACCTTGGGATGTGCATCCAACATTCACTGTTTTGTGAAGGTGTAGATGGTACCCCATACTGCAGTTTTTATAACAGGTCATGTAAAAACATTCCTGAAAAATGTTGCTGATGTGGCTTCTGCTCTAGCAGAATGTGTGCTCACCGTGCTTTAAAGAGGATTAATCTATGTATCAAACAAAAGACAATACAGTGTGACAATCATTCAGAAAGTCTGTTTATCTACTGATTTAATGGTTTTTGCCATCTTTACAACAGTACTGGCAAGTGAATGGACTAATTAAGAGTCACTGCAGAAACGTAGTTTTTTTTTGGCATAAAAGACTTCAATGTTTTTAATGACATCTTTTCATTGTAGAAAACTATGGTGGTTTATAAATGAGAGGTTCTAAAAATGAAATGCTTTTGCCAAAACTAAAAGCAATTACAAAGAATGTCTTCCAGGAAAGACGTTTCTACTCTGTGGGATCAAAGAAAAGCAAAGTTCTGTTCCCCAAATTAAAGTTCAAATTCTTACTACAAGTCTTAAGTAAAGGAATCTGTTATGAAACTCCTTTACACAAAGATGAGCCTCTTTGTGAGATGGATTGGACACTACAGGCTAAGACTGGAGAAACATGAATCTTGAATGAATAATTAGCATACTTAATTTAAACATAATGGCATGGGATAGCCTTCCTTCCAAACTGAGGACCAAAAGAAAAAGACTACTAAACACAGTAATTTCAGTTGCTGAGATAACAGTTAAGGCTGGCTGTTTAAATGAATCCTTGGTATCGAGTTTGGTTCTACAACAGTGCAAATCATGTCCTCTATCACTTTGTACCTGGAGTGGTCACCTCCTTTTCCCCACTGTAGTTATGTCTCCCTTTTGTTACATTAGGCTTTTTATCCATTTTAGTACTTATAGGATTAAAAGCTGCTATTAGGAATCAAATTTCTAACCTCTATGCTGAAAACTCAGAGTTTTCAAGCTAAAATGTATTTATTTATTTTTATTTATTTTACATTTGTTGACCGGGATAGTCCGACTGGATGCATGTCCATTTTCAGCGGATGCCGGGGAGAAAATCTCCAAAGGAAGTAACACAAGCAAATTTAACATAATATGAATTAAACACAACTTCCAGACTCTGTTGAGTCTAAGTTATACAATCTAACGTACTTCTAATCTGGCTTGCTAATTACAGCACAGTTGAGTTAAATTTACAAAATAATACTGGTACACCAGTAATACCAAATATTTAGTCAGGCTTGGAGCAAGGACATAGCAATTGAGACTTGAAATACTACTTGAGAGTTTTCTTAAACTGAGATAGGGTAGTGTCTAGTAATGTCAGCAGGTAGCGAGTTCCAAGTTTTGCCAACAGAGTTGGCAAACAGGGAGCCCCAGGCTGAGTTGTTGGATTTGATGGTTTCTTCTACCAGTCTATTAAATGAGTGAAGTGGTCTGAGGTTGGAGTGGGGAAAGATGATGTTTTACAAAGCAGGTGTATTTTCAGGTTGGTTAAGTACTTTGTGAGCCACAATAAGTTGGTTATACTGAATCTGTCTAGGTAGCTCTAGGCATCCGAGATTTTTTAGGTTCATGCAGTGATGTGTTCTGTAGGGCAGGCCAGTGGCAAATTATTGCAGCTAGAGAGTCTGTTAAGTTCAGTTTTATTTAAGTTGGCAAGTAAAGGGAAAGAAGCATAGAAGACGGTAGAGAACAGATGGGAGCGGGCAATGGCAGTCCTAGCAGGTGGAGTTAGGAATGGCTTTATCCTACATAGTGAGCACAGTTTTTTATTAATGGATCTGATAGTTTTGTTAACGTGAACATCAAATTTGAGATTGTCTACAATACCCCCAAGGAGTTTCGTGTGAGCATCTGGGGAGATTATGGTACCATTATAAGACATAATGGAGAAAGATAACGTTGGGGATCTTTGAGTGGGGGAGTTTGCAGTCATCGACGAACTTTGTTAGCCAGAGCCCCTTAGTGTTGGCCTGTACTTCAGAGAAGTATATGCTAAACAAGAGCGGTCCCAGGACTGAACCCTGAGGTACTCCACTTCTCACCTGTCTGGAGCTGGATTTGGAGTCAGCTACTTTTACAGTCTGGGTTCTGTCAGTAAGCCAGTTGACAACCCATCGAGTAACGTAGGGATTTATGCCCAGCTTAGTAAGTTTATCTATGAATCCAGAGTGGAGGATGGTGTGAAATGCCTTGGCGAGGTCCAGATAGGCTGTGTGGACCTCCTTACCCTCATCCACAGCTCTGGATACTGATTCGAAGAAGTCAATCAAGTTCAGCAGACAAGATCGGTCCTTCACAATCCTAAACTGGGTGGGGTCCAGTGTTTGAAGGTTGCCAATGTCTTTGTTTAAAAGTTCCATGCCCTTGCAGATCAGGCTCGTCAGACTGCTGGGACAGTAGTTCCCGGGATCCAAGGAGTGGAGTGGGATAACTGTAGCTGTGCGCCATCAGTGGGCATGAAGCCTGAGGTGAGGCTATGATTAAACATGACACTCAGGTGAGGTGCCAGTTCATTTTGTAGTTCATGTAGTACACAGCCCAGGACTCTCTAGAGTATATCTGTAAGAAAGTCTCATTGGAAAGTGAAAATATGCACATTCCATGTCTAATTTAGCTATGCAAGACTCCTAATCTATGAAAAACTACAATTTGAAAACTCACACTTATGTGAAGGGTTAGAGGTACACAGACAGGGAAAAAAAAGTTTGTGCATTTATTTCATTTCTAATATGTTTTCATAGCAAAATGAAATCTATAAAGTGTCCTCTTCAGTATATATCCAATGATTTGCTTCCTGTCTAATATTATAAAGTACTGACAGGGTTAGAAATGTATTAGAAAAGTATATGATTTGTTCTGAGCAGAAAGTTCTACCATGGAATTCTGAACTTGTGTCTACAATAAATAAGTAGAAGGAGAGCTTAGGAAAATTAATGCTGTAGTGTTCTGCTAACTGGTCGGTGGCTGTTTTATGATTCTTATAATCACGTTGCTTTTAATGAAAAAAGGTTAAAAACATCATGATTTCTGTAGCTCAAGGAGACAGAATCTTGATTTCCTAGTCTCCAGCATGAGTGCGTTTTGGTGCAATAAAAGAGACTGCTATTCTCTGCCTAGTTATCTTGAGTGAAATTTATTTGGTACCTTAATACTTCTGAATGTTTTTATGTTTATGAATTTTTCAGATATTCTACATCTACAACTGGTATTGAGGTGTTACTGTTTTCTTACATAAGAAATAGTCTGGAAAATAAATAAATCCTCTCCTGACTGGTCAGAATCCTTCTTTGCCATAAGTTGAACCACCAAGTAAAAAGCTACAACATCCAAATGAGCTGGAGTGGATAGGCCTAACTGCCGACCTATTTTTCTACATATTCTATCACTTAACATTGCTGAGTGAATGCAACACTCATAATTCTGTGTTTATCCACTGGCAGTCAGAAAGGTAACTATAGAACCTGTCCCCATGCAGTAATGCAGAGAGAGAGAAGGGGTAGAAGAAATCCTGCCGTCATTCTGAAGATCTGTGAATGAATGCACCCTTTCTTGATGAACTTAACATTATAACTGGACTGCTATCCTTTAAACAGCATTTGCTAATTAAAGTACTGTGAAAAGTTCTTTCCTCACAGAAAGTCTTATTATTAACATTAGTGAACGTCTTCTCAAATTGAGGGATAGGGTAATAGGAAGAGAAATATCCATGAATGAGGACCTTGTTTTGCTGTTCTTTTCTATGTCATTTACTGGATCACCAAATAAAAAATCATGTGTCACAGGGACATTCAGAAGTCCTGACCTAAGGTCCAGCAATGTGGCAAAGGTAGAGTGAATGAGGTGTGTGCCCCAGGTGCAGAGAGTTAGAGGGTACAATCTTAAACTGCCTTTCCTGCATTCTTCTTTCTGTAGTGGCATTTCTGAATGCAGGTACAGAAAGTAGCTTGCAAACTTTTTTTTCCTGTTCCAATGAAGAACTATGGCAGGGAAAGGGCATGTGCTTCAGAATGCAATGAGCAGTCTACTGGATCTGCCCCCCCCCTTTTCCTCTTCCAATGAAGAGCTGTGGCAGGGGCCATGAGTAGTCTACTGGATCTGCCCCCCTCCCTTTTTTTTCCTCTTCCAATGAAGAGCTGTGGCAGGGGGTATGTGCTTCAGACTGCTGTAAGTAGTTTTTTTTTCTCCTCCACATGAGCAAGGTGATCGGAAGCTAGTTCAGGGACAGGCCCATGGCACTAGCTGAGTCAGTTATGGCTCTGCTCTTGTCATCATTACAAGAACATTCTAAGCCAAACCAGCTTTCTTAAAATTTTGTGCCATGCCATCTCTTATTGCAGCACCCATACCACCAAAACTGTATATCAGTGCATGCACTTCTATCAGTCCACGGCTGTAACAAACTTTTTTAGTACGTGTTGCAATACTGATAATAATACACTGCAGAGTTTATTGAAGTTTCATTAAAATGAAGCTCTAATAAGAATCTTTGTCATACAAAAAGCTTACAGGTTCACAAGTTCATACGCGGTTACTAGGCTATTGGCCTAGGCCCTTTACAAACCTAGCTATATACTCTTGCTCCCTTATTCACCAAGTTGTATAGTCTAGATTTGCAGAGTGAGTCTATGATCAGCACTGACTGCCCTTATCCAAGAGGGACACAGGTGACACCCTGGGATAAATTTACGGTCTCCTATCCAGTTTTCTAATTTATGTTTAAATAAGGTCATTGAGGAGCTCTGCTTTACATGAATTGGTAGACTGTTCCAGAAGAGTGGCAATCTCTGGGAAACATATCTGTCTCTCCAGCATGTCCTGTTAATGTCGCAGGCTAGGTTAAGATCCCTAGAATGAGTGAATCTTGCCCTATTTGACTTGCGGATGTGTAGCATTTCCATTAGGGCAAGGTCCAAGACTGCCCTGTAGGCCAGGCAAAAGTCGTCTCTCAGCAGCCTATAAGATACAGAATACAGTGACAGGGCCCTTAGTCTGTTTATGCAGGTCATATGTGGAAGGCCCTGAATTTTCTTGGTGAGAAACCTCTGAGGTCCTTCCAGTTGCTGCAATTGCCAAGTGAGGTACATACAGAAGGAAGTGTTGTACTCTAAGTGATCTGATGATGAATGACTACAGGGGAGTTATAAACATCCTTAGCTCTGGATGCAATGTCATTACTTATGAGATGTGCACTCACAGTGTTGTTTACCACTGTGGACACATGGTGATCGAAGTTAAGGTTACTATCAACCTGTGTTCCCAAATTTCTCACCACAGAGTTTGAGTTCAGGGGGTACTGTTAATACTGTAATTTGCAGGGACTTTCCTTTTGCCAAAAGGGATGATAATCTGTTTTTTGCATTTAATTTAAGTCTGTGGCTTTGGCACCAGTCAATTTTCTGTGTAAACCCTTTTTGTAGTATGTCAACATCATTGGGGGACTCGACTGCACCTGATTGCAGTTACTGGCAAACTTGGTAAGCCACAGGCCATCTATTTTTGCCTGGACCTCTGAGAAATAGATTCCAAACAGTAGGGTGCCCAGCACAGATCCCTGTGGTATACCACTGGTAAATGGTCTGCTGGTAAAGGTGTAATCCACAACTTTGACTATGTGTCAGTGAGCCAGCTACCCATGTAGTGATATAAGGGTTAATTCCCAGCTGGGTGAGTTTCTCAATGATGCCTGAGTGGGGAATTGTGTCAAAAGCCTTGGCTAAGTCAAGATAGGCTGTATGTACTGTTTTGCCTTCATCCAGGGCTTTGGTGACAATCTTAAAGAAGTCCATCAGGTTTAATAAGAATGATCTACCCATAACAATGTCAAATTGGGTCGAGTCAAGAGTCTGAAGGTCACCTGTGTCTTTGTTGATAAGGTCCATGATGATTCTCTCCATGGCCTTGCAGATAAGGCTGGTTAGGCTTATGGATCTATAGTTCTCAGGGTCGGTAGATAGACACCCTTTGTGCAAGAGAATTGCTGCTAGGTCTTGTTTTAGACCATTTAGTAAGCAGCAGAGACTGTTATCCAGTCTCACAGAGGCTGCATTTTTGGCCATGGAGAATGTGGTTATGACCTGCTCTTTGGAGATACTAGGTATAGGACTGGTGACAGGTACGCTTTGGGCTATGTCTGGTGGGGACCAAATCTGTCCACTAGCAGGTTGACGATGTCCTCAGGGTCAGTATGAGTGGTACCATCCACTAATAGTTCTGCATAAAGATGGGCTTTCCCTTTCAGATTTCTGATGTAGCTAAAGAATACCTTGTGATTATCCTTAGATAAGGATACTAGTTTAGGTCTGTAATTGGCTTTAGAGGACTTTACAAGATATCTAATTTGCTTGCTCAAGCTGTGGAGGGTGCTTCCTCTGCTGAGTCAGTCCCCTCTTGTTCTTGGACATTATTTTTTTTCTCTTGTTGTATAACCTACTTATGCTTGATGTCCACCATGGTGGCTTGTTTTTTTGTGAGTACTTTATTTTGATCTGTTTAGGTACAGATGAGTCTATACATTTGTACAGGCTTTCATACAAGGCATTTGTATGCACCTCCGTATACAGGTCATTGTTGACAGTGGTAGCAGGGGGTTTGAAACCATTTATGCCATGTATACATATATGTATATCTGTACAATATATATGTATAAACATATGTAAGTAAAAAAATATATACATACACACATATATATATGTACGTGTGTGTGTGTGTGTACATATATATATATATATATATATATATATATAGACATGTGTGTGTTCTATACAGTGGATAATAATATAAAAAATGTACAGTAAGCTAGTTGCATAAGTGTGCACACCTTTAAACTAATACTTTGTTGAAGCACCTTTTGATTTAATTACAGCATTCAGTCTTCTTGGGTACACACCTGCCACCAATTAAATAGACTATGATTAACCCCAAATAAAGTTCACCTGTCCTAGAAGGATTTTCCTGAAATTTGCTCAGTTGCCTGCTATAGCAAAAGCCACGGTTTGCAGAGAGCTTACAAAGCATCAAAGGGATGTCAGTGTTGAAAGGTATCAAGTCAGGAGAATGGTACAAAAAAATTTCCACAGCATTGGAAATACCATGGAACACAGTGAAGACAGCCATCAAAAAGTGGAGAAAATATGGAACAACAGTGACGATGCAAAGAATTAGACGTCCCTCCAAAATTGATGAAAAGACAAAACAAAAACTGATCAGGGAGACCTGCAGCAACACTGAAGGAGCTGCAGGAATTTCTGGTAAGTACTAGTTGTGTACTACATGTGACAACAATCTCCCATATTCTCCATATGTCTGGACTATGGGGTAGGGTTGCAAGATGGAAGCCTTTTCTTACAAAGAAAATCCTCCAGGCCCGGCTAAAATTTGCAAAACAATACATCAAGTCTCCCAAAACCATGTGGGAAAATGTGTTATGGTCTGATGAGACCAAGGTTGAACTTTTTGGCCACAATTCCAAAAAGTATGTTTGGCACAAAAACAACACTTCACATCACCAAAAGAACACCATCCCCCAAGATGAAGCATGGTGGTGGCAGTATCATGCTTTGGGGTCGCTTTTCTTCAGCTGGAACTGGGGCTTTAGTCAAGGTGAAGGGAATTATGAACAGTTCCAAATATCAGCCACTTTTGGCCCAAAACCTTCAGGCATCTGCTAGAAAGCTGAAGATGAAGAGGAATTTCACCTTTCAACACGACAATGACCCCAAGCATATATCCAAATCAACAAAAGAATGGCTTCATCATAAAAAAAATAAAGTTTTGGAATGGCCCAGCCAGAGCTAAGACCTACAACCAATAGAAAATCTGTGGGGTGACCTGAAGAGGGCTGTGCACAAGAGATGCCCTTGCAATCTGACAGCTTAAAACCTCAGCTTTGGCCGGCTAAGATCTAGCTGTATTCAACTGGACGTATTAAGAGAATTTAAGTACCTTTTATCTGCACTTTTTTCAAATAATACAGCATTTTAATTGATTTATTTGTGTTGCACTGAATATTACCTGAACTGGAAGTTTTGACTCTGTTTTTTCAGTTTATTGGTGGCTTTGAAACTGCCCGCCACTCTTGTAAATTTGTGTCTGGATACTCCTTCTGGGCCCATCTCATTTGCTCACTCAACTGAGCGCAGTGAGATCATATTCTGATTTTAGGCACACCTACTGTGTACAAAGAGAGCATATGGGAAAGAAAAAAAAATTTAAGCTTGTTTCCTGCCTTTCCTGTAAGTGGTCTAGACTGTTTGTAGGCTTCTGAGCCAGCAAGCCTTTCTGTGTTGGAGGGAAGCCTTCTAGCTTAATTTTGTTTCTTAGAACTAGCCAGTTTTCTAGATTCAGCACTCAAATCTGTTTCTTTGAACTCAGCACTTGCTCAGAACTCATAAGCACTAAAGCTGCAAATTACTACAGCACTCAACTTTCCTCACTTGTCCAGAGAAAAGCAGTTTTTACTACTTAATAAAATAGCATCTGTCCAGGCATGTCTAAGGGTCAGCTCCTGGTGATTTCTCCTGTCTACCTGATGAATCTGGGCATCTTGGGGCAATGCAGCAATTGCCTCATGTACACAGACAACGCACACATACATTCGCGGAGGCTCTCAATAAAAACCTGCCCAAGCATCAGGGATCTCCAAAGCAGAAACGCAAGCAAACTCCACCCCCCAACACAACTCAAATGACACACAGCCCACAAACTCAGTGTGCCACTCAACTACAGTCTATAAGGCATAGCAACAAACCCATCACTCTAGTCTTAGGTGACTCTATAGTCAGGCACACTGATGTTCCACTCACCAGGCTAAACAAGAAGAAAGTTACTGTCAGGCGCCAGGATCCGCCACATAATACACGCACTCAGGTCACTCCACAAAAAGTACAAATATGACACTGTCATTGTCCATGTTGGTGTGAATGACCTGAGACATACCTCCCTGGACTACATGAAAAGACACATGGAGGAGCTCTCTGATCTTGTAGCCCAGGCTGGTATGTCCTTAGCCCTGAGTAGCATCCTGCCATCACCCAGAATGATACCACAGTACAAGGACAAAATGACTGACTTCAATAATTGGCTAAACTTCTGGTGTCATTCTAAGGGGATCCAGTATTTGTCTGCCTGGGACGACATGATCGACAGACCACGATGCTTTGCCAGAGATGGCCTACACCTGTCGCCCTTGGGATTCCAGATACTGGCTAAGGCTCTTGCCACCCCTATAGTGCCTTTTTTAGGCAAGGTTTAAATGACAAATTCACCACTGTAAACAAATCAACAGCAGCAGCACCAAACAAACCATTGTTATCCAGGACACCATCCGTCAACTTAGCTTTTATGTCATCTACCATGGGTTGAAGCCTTAGCCAGGAATACCACCTCAATACAGGTCCTGAAGCAGCAGCCCTAGATAAAGCTTTTGCTGCATCATAGGTGTACTTGACAGAATGATGAGCTACCTGACAGGAAGCCCTTAGCAAACACAAAGCTGAACTGTTCCCCTGAAAATCTGGAAGGTAAGAAATAGCTTGAGTAGCTTGGGAAAGGAGAGCCAAAACTTATCTAGTCATATCAGTCTGGTAATTAATATCATGAAAGGCAAGAGTGGTAGAAGTATAGACCTTCTTTCCCTGTCTTTCCATAGTCCTGCATTCCTTATCTGAGGGAAGAAATTTAGTGGTGGGCAGTAATTTGGAAGGCTTATCTGAAGCCACAAAAAAAAATCAAAGGGTCGGCAGATGGACACTTGCAAAGAAATTAGCAATTTTCAGACACCTTGTAAAAATGGTCAGGCTTCTTAGGAGCAGAGGGCTGAGAATTCAGAACTTGAGATGCTGAAGAGAAAGCATCCAGTAAAGCAGGCAAAAAGTACAGTTTTGTACCTACCATAAATGTTGATGTCCGATAGGAATGCATCTGCAGTCCTTACAAATGGGTTGTCCTGTCGTCAGGCAGCCCTTCGGTCGGCCGGATTCCAAAGTCTGGGTTTGGCCTCGGCTGGTGTCGCACTTCACCCGACGTCATAGCTGCAGTTCTTCGGGTATAAAGGCATCAGCCGACGCCATTTTCCTCAGTGTTTCTTGCCCCAGATGCCAGGTGCCCTCTTGGAAGGCTAAATTTGGATAAATGCCAATGATTCCAAATAGTAGAGAGCAAACACAAAAAATAAGCATGTATGTACATATATACAAACAAATACACCATAATAGATTCCCCCAGCTAGCTATAAGATGGGCAAATACCCTAGGAGCAGCACAGAGGGGAAGGCGGGTGGGTAATCCTGACTGCAGATGCATTCCTATCGGACATCTACATTTATGGTAGGTACAAAACTGTACTATGTCCTTCAAGGATGCATCTGCAGTCCTTACAAATGGGTAGAATACCATAGCCAAACTGGGGAGGTGGAAAAATAAAGTTATGGTGTAGTTAGGATCCCTTGCAAAACAGCAGTGGCAAAACCTGCTCGGGATCTAGAGTATAATGGTAAATTATAATGCTTGGCAAATGTATGCACGGAGCTCCAAGTAGCAGCCTCTAAAATGTCCTTGGTAGCCACTCCTCGTAAGGCGGCTGTGGTAGTGGCTGTAGCCCTTGTAGAGTGAGGCCTGATGTTCTCTGGAGTTTTCTTTCCATGGTAGGAGTAACAAAATCTAATGCAATTTCCTATCCACTTGGAGATTGTCTGTTTTGAAATTGCTTTTCCTTCCCTTCCTGTTGCATATGCTACCAGTAGCTGGTCAGTTTTTCTATTACCCTTGGTCCTGTCCAGGTAGTAGCGTAATTGTCTATGTACATCCAAGGTATGCAGCAGTCTTTCTCCCCTGTTCTGTGGGTTGGGGAAGAATGTAGGTAGGTGGATAGCCTGATTTAAAGAAACTCTGGAGACCACCTTAGGCATAAAGGAAGGATTTGTTCTCATGGACACTATCTTGATGGAAGATCAGGAAGGGTTGTACTGCCATTAATGCCTGAAGTTCAGATACCCTTCTTGCTGAAGTGATTGCCAGCAGGAAAGCAGTCTTCCATGATAAGTATTGCAATTCTGCTGTTGCTGCTGGTTCGAAAGGAGGAAGTGTCAATTTTTCTAGCACAAAGTTCAAGTCCCATGCTGGTAATGGTGGCTTCCTAGGAGGCTTTACATTTTTAATTCCTCTCAGAAACTGTCTGAGCAGAGGGTGTGAGAAGACAGGAGGATCCAAGTCGTATTTTGCTGAAATAGCTGATGCATGAATCTTGATGGAGGAATAGGACAGGCCTGTGTGGAAGAGCTCTGCCAAGTATTCCAGGATGTTGGCTATGTTTACCAGTGACACATCATCTCCTTTTGCAGTACTCCAAATGAGATATCTTTTCCATTTTGCTGAATATTTTTTTTCTTGTTGAGGGTCTGCGAGCTTCAAGGATAATGTCTTTAACCCTTTGGGATAAATTTGGGTTAATTGGTCTTATGCAATGTTCCAGGCAGTCAGCTGCAGAGTTTTCAGGTTTGGATGCAGATTGTTGTAGTTGTTCTGTGTTAACAGCAAGGGAACCAGGGGTAGTGGCCATATTTGTTCCCGAGACATGCTCCTCAGTAATGGGCACCAATGTTGCCTTGGCCAGTCTGGAGCTATCAGAATGATCCTTGGACAGTCCTCTTTGATCTTCAATAGCACCTTGTGCATCAAAGGAAGTGGTGGGAATGCATATGCTGTCAGGTTTTTCCAACTGAAGGATAGGAGTCCACCTTCCAAGCAAGTGGGTGGTACGTCCTTGTGCAGAATTTCTTTAGTTGGTGATTGCGTGGGGATGCAAATAAGTCTATTTCTGGGAGCCCCATTTTCTTGTAATGGTTTTGAAGATGTCCGGATGCAGCATCCATTCGTGGGCATCCGTGGTAGTCCTGCTTAATATGTCTGCTAGAATGTTTTCTTTTCCTGGTACAAAAATTGCTTTTAACTGAATGTTGTAGCTCAGGGCCACATTCCAGAGGTCCAGTGCCATCCGGCAAAGAGGATACAAATGTGTGCCTCCCTGTTTGTTGATGTACCACATAACTGTGGTGTTGTCTGTCCTTATCATCAATAGACCTTGTTGGAGGAATGGTCTGAATGCCTGAATTGCCAGTTTTACTGCCAGCATTTCCTTTAGATTTATGTGTAGGTGCAGCTGGTCTTGAGTCCATAAGCCTTGTATGCACTTGTCCAGCATGTGTGCCCCCCAACCGAGGTCTGAGGCGTCTGTCGTGATGGTCTGGCTTGGTTGAGTACTGTGGAAGGGCAATCCTGTGTTTGATTGACAAGCCTGAGCCCACCATAGGAATTATTGCTTCAGGCATGGAATAATGGGAATATGGGTTTCTAAGCTGTGCTTGTGTTGAGACCATAAATTCCTTAGGTACCACTGTAGTTTTCTCATATGCAGTCTGGCATGAGGAACCAATATTATGCAGGATGCCATGAAGCCCAAGGCTTGCAGTACTTTTCTTGCTGTCAGATGGTTCTGCTTTGTTAAAGCCAAGAAGTAGAGAGGTAGCTGCTCCTGTTTTTCTACTGTTAGGAATGCCATTTGCTTTGATGTGTCCAACTCTGCACCCAAAAAGGTTATTCTCTGGGATGGTATCAGTCTTGACTTTTTTATATTGACTGTGTATCCCAGGGCTTGTAGCAGGTAAATGACCCTTTGTAAGTCTTCTGCTAGCTTGTTTTTGTTGTCCGCTTATATCAGGCAGTCGTCCAGGTAGGGGTAGATTTGGATTCCCTGAAGCCTGCAATGAGCAATTACTGATGCCAGGCATTTCGTGAACACTCTGGGTGCAGTAGGTAAGCCAAAGGGCAATGCTGAGAATTGATAATGCTCTGATCCTGCAAGAAATCTGAGGTATCTTCTGCAGTTTGGTCGTATGGGGACGTGCAGGTATGCCTCCTTGAGATCTAGAGTCACCAGCCAAGACTCCTTGCCCAGCATAGGAAGAAGCTGCTGTAGGGTCAGCATTTTGAATTTTTGGAACAATGAGGAATGTGTTTAATGCGGACAGGTCGAGAATAGGTCTACATTTGCTCCCTTTTCTTGGTACCAGGAAGAGTCTGGAGTAAAATCCCTTTCCTTGCTCCATAGATGGTACCTTTTCTACAGCTCTCATCCTTAATAATTGGGATATTTGTTTTAGAGCTTCTGTCTTTTGATTTGGAGGTAGGTTTGGCATTCCTCTCTTCTCTGGTAGAGTATGGAAGTGAAACCTGTAACCTTGGTCTATTGTCTGTAAAATCCACTTGTCTCTTGTGATGTAATGCCAGTTTGTTGTAAATAAGGCTAGCTTCCCGCCTAAGGGTGCTTGTAGTTGTTCCCTGGTAGGCGGTGCCAGAGCCAAGTCACTGTGATTGACCTGTAGTTGTGGTGGTGGCTGTGTCTGTGGCTGTTCCTCGCTGGTTGTTGCCCTGCCACTGGCGTCCTCTGTAGGCACCCCTGGATTGGTTTCTGCCTCTTGAACGCCTATTCCTGCCTCTCTGAGTTCTGGAGGAGTCTGGAAAGGACCAATTCTTGGAAGGCCAATTCCTGCTAAACCTCGGAGGTTGGACCTGTAAGAAATCTTTCACTGTTTGGACAGATTTTGCCTTCTCTTCCATCTTCTTCAGCACTTGTTGTGCAGGAGAGCCAAACAAATTGATCTTATCCATAGGAGCATCTAATAGTTTTGATTTGACATGGTCTGGTAAGGCCTGTTCTTTTAACCATGCATGCCTTCTGATGACTGTGCCAGTCATGGCTGATGTAAAGGAAGCCTCCAGTGCATCATAGCCGCATTTTAAGGAATGGTTACTGACTTGTTGAATGTTATGTACCATTTCCTGCACATATTTTTGTCTACTGTTTCATCTGAGGACACTTTTTGGTTAACTGGTCTAGCAAAATTCTTGATACTGCATCATGTGAAATTGACAGTTCAAGGCCCTAGCTGAAAGAGTAGCAGAAGTGTAAACTTTTTTACCCCATCTCTCTAAGGATCTGGATTCCCTTTCAGAGGGGAGGGTTTTTTGGCAGAGGTGGCTGCTACAGCCTTAGGTCCTTGGGAGATAGTCTCTGGATCTGCAAAGGGAGCCTTAAACAAGTGGTAATGTGTGTCCGGGACCCTGTAGTATCTATCGGGCTTAACAGGGGCCGGAGGCAGAGAATCAGGAGCAGTACAAGCATCATTAAATGCATCATCTACAACAGAAAGAACTGGAGGTATGGCTAAAGGCCTATGTTGTGGTAAATGCAGAAAAGTTCTAAGCCTTTTTCTGGAATCTGAAAAATCCTGGCCCTGCCACTGAAATTGTTCCCTCATAGCATGCAAGGTTTCCCCAAAAGAAAATTCCTCAGGCGGAGAGGCAGAAGGGATGGACTCTTCAGCATCAGAGTCTTCATAAGGGGAGTACGGAGCCTCTGGAGGGTCTGTATCATTTGAATCATCAGAGGAATCATCAGTAGACACTGGCTCAGGGGGCTCTGCTCTAGGCCTCTTCTCTGGAGGCGGGTGAGAGGCCCTGTCTGGTTGAGGTTGGGATCCTCGGATTAAAGAAATGAGATCCTCTGCTAAACTAAGCATTTGTGAACTAGAGCTAGGCCTGTGAGAGGGGGCTTAGCAGGCACAGATTTAGTAGCTTTAGCTACTTTAGCCCTGGCAAAGGCCTTAATGGACATGGCTGCAGGTGGCCTAGCAGCTCCACGTGCAGGGGTTGAAATATCCAAGGGAATAGTGTCTGATAATTCCTGAGAAACTGCAACAGCAGGTGGGATTTCAGAAGCCGATTCCACGAGGTTGGAAGAGGCCTCTGTAGAAGGAATGTTTTCGGCTGAAGGAAGAACCGCTTGCTCGGTTTCAGCCGAAACCGAGACACTCGCGGTTGGCTTAACCGTGGTTTCGGCTGAAACCGCGAACCGCGAGTGTCGGTCCTTTTCCTTGCGTTTTTTAGATATTTGTGAAGTCGGAGGATCCGACGGCATAATATAAGCAAAATCGGAGCCGAAAAACTCCTCAGCAAATTCCGACCGACGTCTAAGCGTCCGCCGGTTTAAAGAAGCACAGGCTAGACAAGCTGCGACGTCGTGGTCTGGGCCTAGACAAGGTAAGTAGTAAGAGTGGAAATCTTTATGAGGTATTTGTTTCCCACAAGTTAAACAGTTATTCACTTTTTCTGACATCGGCTGAGGCAAGAAAGAGTCCCCAACGGGGTACTTAGCTTTTTAGAAGTCTTCGTAGTAGTATTCGGTAGTAGTAATCTCTGGTTCTGACCGACCGGCACTTGCGAACAGCTTCTGCTTCGGGCGCCACGCGGCAAGATAGACTGAGGAAAATGGCGTTGGCTTCTGCCTTTATACCCGAAGAACTGCAGCTATGACGTCGGGTGAAGTGCGACACCAGCCGAGGCCAGACCCAGACTTTGGAATCCGGCTGACCGAAGGGCTGCCTGACGACAGGACAACCCATTTGTAAGGACTGCAGATGCATCCTTGAAGGACATCTGAAAAGAATAGCAAATGGTGAAGGAGACTACTTGTAGGACCTCATAATATCTTTTTTGTATACAAGAAACTTGGGAGCAATCTCAATTGAAATACTCCCTCATCTTAGCAATTGTATCTCCACAGTAATTTCCTCAATAGGAGATTCCGGACTAGTAGATTCCTCTTCAGGAGATGCATACTCTAGAGGGGAAGGAATCTGGGTGGAATAGGCCAAGGATTCCTCATCCAAAGAAACCTCCTCATCAATAGAATCCTGATTCCCTAACTCTCTTTTGAGGGGAAGATGTTCAAGAAGAAGCAGAGACAGAGATGCCCGATGGAGGCTTCAAAACCATATGGGAATTAAATAAGCCCTGGGTTAAGTTCTGCCACTCATTTTGAGGGTCCCTGGATGAAGAAACATGCTTTGTTTATTGCTTCTTTTTTACATGGATGTCCGCCTTATGAAACGTGGAAGGACCCAACGTCAGCCAACACTCAATAACAGTCGTTGGAATCTCCTCCTTTATCAGAATTTGTGGATCCCCCTAGGCCCTTCTGTAATAATAAGTCTTGGTTCCTCCTGACCATCTGAAATGGACATCTGCAATGTCTCTGAGGATGTTCCTGTCATAGGATCAATGGTGGCCTCTGAAACAGCTCCAGCTGAGGAATCTGACCCCAGAACTGGCTGAACCTCCAGGCTTTCACCAGCCTTGAGAGAGGTGTCTGATGTAGAGGTGCAATGGAAGAGTCTGAACCTTGGTGTTTTTGGCCTTTTTCTTCAGTGAAGACTCAACATCAGGCCTAGAAGTTCCCTCTATAGCATCTTTGGTTAAAAGTTTGAGACACTGATTTTCCAAGTAAATAGCAAGGGACAAAAGACGACTTTGTAAAGTCTTAGGCACAAAAGCCTGACAAATACTGCAAGTTTTGTGATCATGAGCAGGCCCTAAGCAAAACAAGCACTGCTCATAACTACCTTTATGTGGAATTTATCCTCCACACTGGCATTTGCCTTTTCTAGATAACATGTAAAAACCCCACAGCAAAAAGCAGCAGTAAATAAGAAAAGAAAACCCCAATGGGGCACTTATCTGAATGGCTTGATTTACCAGCAAACAACTCAGGTGAACGGACTGACAATCGAAGACGGCATTTGGGCTAGCAGCACAGAAGTTCTGAAGATGGTATGTCCAGGCATTGCCTTTATGTCCTTATGTTCACAAGGAGCATACGTGCAAAGTATGGTGTACTTTAGGTAGTAAAAGGCTTTGGTATACTGGCGGACGTTGGGCCACTCTTGGCAGGGAATCCCTCATGTTAGGAATACTGCAACAGTAGTACAGAAGGACATGACACTATTATGATGATAGAAAAATAGGGTTAACTAAAGTTATAATTTATCAAACACATGCATGACAAGGAAAGAAGACTTTATTCTCTAGTCCTTTTACTACGTGACTGAATACAGCAAAAGTGATCCGCAAGTTATCAGCCATAAGAGCATTAAATAAGTAAACAGCTTCTGTAACAAAAATATAACAATAAAAAGTTGACTATTCTATTCTTCACAAAAAAAAAGAAAAGAAAAAAGCAAAATCATAATAAAATTTCCAGCTTCTGAAGCCTCACTTACACTATCATCCAGCCTTTAAAAGGATACTGATTTCATTATCTCTCTGATGTAGAAGATCCCGAATTTTCTTAACATCTTCACTGCTGCTTTCTGTATTATTTGAGTTTCCTAAACAGCTTTCAGTCAAAGATGGTGTGTTTTCAAAAACTCTTCTTTCATTTGCTAATTGCTATGAAGAAACAGTATATAGAAAATAATGAAATATGTAAAACTCCAGATTGTTTCTTTTATTTATCCGAAATACAGAGAGGTGAACTTGATCCAAAGAAAATAAATATATAAAACCACAATATGTTTAAAGTAAAAATGAAACACAAGGAAAATGGCAACACAACAGTACACATACCACCACCAATATGAAATAAATGTATAAAGACCAGAAACAAAAAACATTTTTTCATTAAACAGCACTGAAAGAGGGGAATCCCATGGGCAGTCATGTTGAAATGGTCTACAGATGAACCTTGATAGAGTCGGATACTAACTTAAATAAATACTGTAAAAATCAGAAAAAGATTAGCCCTGAGTGGCTGATGATTATTTTATTGGCACCAACTAGAAAACCTCTTTGATTTGCTAATATACAATTTTCTAGCAGCAGGCTTTTTCACCTCCATTAATACCTGTGGCAAGCCCAGGTGCTTAAAATTATTAAGACCCTATCATCCAGCTGTTTGGTGTCAGGATGTATCAAACACCCCTGATCTTGTGGGATTAAATCCAGTCTGTCAGGAATCTTGTGGTAATTTCCCCTGGCCAATGCCAAAAGAAGGGAGAACCACTGTTGGCTGGGACAGAAAGGAGTCACCACACTGAAGTCCTTCTGAATCTTTAGAATTATCCTAGATATCAGTAGAAAGGGTGAAAAAGCATACAGGAACATTTCTGTCCAAGGAAAAGAAAAGGCATCTGTCTTCCAGGCCTACTTGCATGGAGTCCTGAACAGAATGTTGCCAGTCGTCCTGTTGCCAGGAGGGAAAAAGGTCTCCCATGAGGAATTTCCCAGAAATGAAGATCCCTCAATTCAATTTACATTCATGAGGGTCTGCCCTGGTCTGGTTCAGCTTGTCTGGAACACAGCTCTTCTCTGATGGATACCTGCAGAGTGAGAATGTGCTGTAGACCTACACCCCAGACAAACATAGCTAGTCTGCAGAGGGAGTATGATATGGATTCCCCTTGCTTATGTACCACATCACTGTGGTATTGTCTGTAAATTCCTGAAGAGGTCCCAAGAACCACAGATGGTTCTGAGAGTAGACAGCATTTACAAGAGCTAGCATCTCTTTCATGTTTTGGTCTGTTTTTTGTTCCAAAGACCCTGCACGTTTTCTGCCAACTGACAATGCTCCTCAAGCAAAGTCTGAGGCACCTGTTGTGAATGACTGCTGTGAAGCATGAACAGAGAATGGGAGACATGGATTCTGAGAAGTTTGATGCCTTCATCATTTGATTACCCTTTTTACAACTCCAAGAACTGGAATTTGAAAAGGCAATGGGTGCTGATGCTGGAACCAGAAAGATATCAGATGCCATTATATCTTTCTCCTGCAAAGTCCTACAAGAGGTATCATGACAATCATGGATGCCATTGGATCCAGAGTCCTGAGGTATTTTCACACTGAGATATAGGTCTGAATGGAAAACCCCTGAAACAGATCTAAATATGGATATTTTCCCCTGTGGAATAAAAGCTCTTTGTGTTGATTTGTCTAGCAGATACCCCAAAACCACAATCCTGTGCAAGTAATTTTGCTTGAAATGAACTTAAAGTCATTTCTCCTCCATTACATCTACACTGTGGATATCTGCATATTTGACTCTGTAAAAAAAAACAACATTTTTTTCTTTTAGGACCATCTTTGTAAATTAAATTCTGATAGGACTGTCCTTTAAAATCAAATGAATAGCTAGAAGTACTGACTGTTCGCCCAATGCAATAATTCACCTCTTTGCAGAAGAATCATGAGCTTTGGTTAAGTACATATGATCTGTCACAGCTACCTTGGTTAAATAATGATTCCAGTGATAATGGAGAACATTGGACCATGCATAAATTGAAGACAAGAGTGCAGACACTGGTATAGCTTACTGCTTAAGGCAGTAATACACCAGCATTACACATTTGTTTTGTAAAGATTTCTTTTTCCACCCCACTTAAAAAGTTTTATATGACAAAAGGTGTTGTGTTAACATCTATTTTCTGAAAAATAAAAAGTACAAAAATTATTTGTTTATTTATTTATTGATTGATTGCATTTGTTAACTGAGAAAGTCCACTGGGCCTAGAAAGAGCCCATTTTCAGTGGAGGCCCGGGAAGAAAAGCTCCACATTAATTACATACAAAAATAAAAATATACATAGAACAAAGTATAATGAGCAGTACTTTTACATTCATTAATTTATATGTAAAAGATGTTTAATTACATACAAAAGTAAAAATGTTACTATGTAGAACAAAGTAATTAAAGCAGTACTTTTGTATTTAAAGAAAGTAATAGCAATAAGAATGATAATGTTTCAATCAGATATGGTCATGTAAGTAAAAACTGGCATTTGAACTAACATGAGTATAAATGTATTTGCCAAGTTCTTAGCAGAGGAGAGTTGATTTCAGGGTAGAAAGGAGGTGATGGGAGGGCTAAAGTAGGAAAGGTCAAGTTAAAGGTGAAAGCAAGGTGTCAGCGTGGTTGGGAGGAGGAGAAGAGATATTTGTAGTTGAGTGGTTAAGGTTGAAGGTCTGGTCATGCTAATGCCTGTCATAACTGACTGGCTTTAATCTTCAGTGATTTACCAAAAAATTAAATATCTTACAAGGGACAAGGCAAGAATATGAGTCAGAATCAGGGGTCTTAAAAAATTAAAAAGAACAACAGCTTTTGCATCAATGTGCATTTTCTTGATAATTATGAAACTTGAGTGTCTGGTATTACTGACTGATTTTAATTTCCAGTGATCCCCTTAAAAAATAAATAAATAATATGAGGGACAAGGCAAAAATATGATAATAATAATTTCAATAAGCAGATGAAACTGTCTCTACAATTAATCTGTAACAGGGAGGTTCTAATGACGACAGGACTGAAGCTTTCAAGTTGAGATAAAAAAGGAATCCATCCATCCATACACAACCCATTTTCCCATTTTTGCACATGGGGTTAGGGTATTACTTCAACAGTGACAATTATCTGCAGCCCAGGTTTATACCGCTGGGTGGCTAGCCCTGTCGCAGTAGTTCTTCCCCACCACACTCACACCTTTGGCCAACTTGGAGTGTCCAATCCACCTATTGCATGGTTTTGGAATGTGGGAGGAAACCACAGCACCCTGAGGAAACCTCCACAAACTCAGGGAGGACATGTATACTCTGCACAGAAGCACCCCAACTGAGAATCAAACCAGGGAACCCCTTGCTGTGAAGCGATGGTGCGATCAGTTGTGTCACTGTGCTGCCCCAAAACTACCCATTCCCACTAATAAAAACAGCAAAATACTTCTAAGAACTACTAAACACTACACTACCTTTCTCCATTCACAGTTTCACTGTTATCAGAAATTAAAATGGAATTCAATAATATGTAAAGGAATAGTTTGCAACAAGCAGAATAAGATAACTGTTTTTCTAATAGAAAAAGATAATCTGACGTGGCTGATCTATTGTGAAAGAGGGAAATGTGCCATAAAAATAAAGAACTAGCAGACATAATATGCTTTTTTTTAATTTACTAAAATGCTATATATCTACTTGACTCCTCCAAAAGTCAGCAACTTAAAAACCATTTCTGGATTATATTCATCTTCCACACTAATATAAAATGTGACTGGAAAGCTATAGGCAGATATTAACCTAGTAAATACAATATAAGCTATAAAGCAGTTAATGAGTAGCAATGCTTCAGGCCTGAATGACATAATAACAGCAAGTGTATCAACTATTTAGTGCAGAACTGGACACCATATAAGCTTATACTTTTCGTTAAGTATTTAAAATGAGTACACCATTGTCAGAGGTAAAAAAAAAGAAAAACATTCTCATACTATTGTCTTGCCTAAGACAGCCCAACTCCTTATGCTAACCAGTAGTTACAGACTGATCCTTTTTAATACCATATGATCATATGAATGAAAACCAACAGTAGTAGGCTAACTAGTTTTCAGAAAGGAAAACTATATCCAAACTTTGGTATAACCTAATTAATTGGGTTTTGTTAAAGGGTGGTGGATTGAAAATTATTTTTGAGATCTTAAGAATATTAAGTTGGACCCACTCAAAGAATAGTGCCTTACTGTCATGTTTTGCACATACAGAGAAATTATTGGAGTTGGTGGAATTTGCAGGGTTGGGATTCTATGTGGGATGTTATAAGAGATATTAGTATGTGCTAAGTTAGTATGCTCCCATTCAGGTTAAAAAAGATGCCACTGTATCAGTCATGCTGAATGGGCATTTTACAAGACTATTTGGGTTAGAGACAAGAATAAGACAACGGTACACTTCATCACCACTAATTGTAGTGGCAATAGAAATCTATGTAGCAGCTATAAAATGCACAAGTTTCTTTTTAGAGAGAACACAAAGTAAAACTTTCTGTGGATGACTGCAAGCTGATACTTGCTAGCCCAGAGAGTCTATCAATTTAATTTTTCAGGTATTCCACTATACCTCTAGCTTTAAAGTATGCAGGGGAAATCAAAACTGTTTCCCTTAAATAATTAATGTGCTACTATACAGTCATTAGATCAGCCTATCTGGTGGAAAAAATGGATAAACACTTAGGTATATGTGTCTGTTTGTGACTAAATGGCAGTCTTTTTTCAGAATTTACAAAAACTTCTACAATGCATTTTTGAAATGTTACACTAAAGAAAAGTCCTACAATGAATGGGTTAGGAACTTTACTATCAGTTACCTATACAGTTGACTTAACATCCACAGCTCAGGATTTTTTTTATTGTACCATGAAGTACACAGCAGTCTTGCACACACAACAATCCCGCTGTGCCTAATAGTCGAGCCTTCAATCTAGAGTACCACGTAATCTCGACCAGTTGCGTTTGGGCAGTTAGAGCCTGATAAACTGGTCCTTGATCATTGGTTACATTGGACAGGAGAGTTGAACAATGACTGCATCTTCTTATCCCCACTGCTGACCCTTTTGCGGCACTAGATGTGTTCTCAAATGCAAGCCGCCGATGGCACAAGATGACATGCTTCTCTGGCAGCAGACCAGCTGCATATTTTGAGTTTGTGGATAACTGGCATCTAGAGTTTTCATAGGTTCATAGGTTTATACTAGGCTATCTGCCCAAGGCATTTATAAGCCTAGCCCAGAGTTTTGTGGCTTTCGCCACCCCTTTAGTTTGGAGGATACTATGCCCATTATTTTGCTGTGCCTCTGTCAAGCAGTGACACTGAGATAATCCCTGGGGTATATCTGCAATCTCCCATCCATTGGTCAAGATTTCTCTTGAACAAAGCCAGCGAGGTGCTCTGCCTCACATGTACCAGGATTTTGTTCCACAGCATAGGGAGTCTCTGGGTGATGAATCTGTCCCTCCAGCACGTCCTATTAATAACCGTGTCAAGGTTTAAGTCTCTCGCCCTTGTAGTTCTGAGAGATCTAGATTTTTTGAGGTGAAGCATGTTCATCAATTCTGGGTTGGACATGGCCTTGTATGTCAGGCACAGGTCACCTCTGAGCAGACGGTAAGCGACTGAATAGAGCTGGAGTTCCTTCAGTCGGGCAGCATAGGACATATTTTTAAGACCCTTTATCCTTTTGGTGAGGAATTTTTGGGGTCTTTTCAGTTGCTGCAGGTGTCGTGTCAGATACATTCCGAATGGGGCATTGTACTCAATCATTGGTCTGATGAGCGATGAGTACAGGGGGACGATGACTTCCCTTGATCTAGATGTGAATCCTTTCATGATCAGGTGGGCAATGTAGAAGGTCTTCCTAACTACTTTGGCAACGTGAGTGTCAAACGAAAGGTTACTGTCACAACCTGGGTCCCCAAATCCCTGATAACCTCTTCTGAGCTCAGTGGGTTGCCACCTATATGGTAGCTAGGGGTAGCCTTGTTTTTCCCAAAGGGTATGACTATGCATTTTTTGGCGTTTAACTTTAGGCCATGGCTCTGGCACCAGTTATCCATTTCTATAAGACCCTTCTGAAGGATATCTGTGTCAGATGTGTTCTCAACTATGGCGCCCAGTTTGCAGTCATCTGCAAATTTTGTCAGCCATAATCCTCCTGTGTTTGCTTGTACTTCTGAAAAGTAGATGCCGAACAAGAGTGGGCCCAGGACAGGGCCCTGTGGGACACCACTTGTGACAGGCTTTGAGTCTGACATGGCGCCAGCAACTCTGACCCTGTGGGTTCTGTCACTTAGCCAGTTTGCAACCCATCTTGTGACATATGGGTTTACATTTAAGCTGATGAGTTTTTCAATGATACCTGAGTGGGGTATTGTGTCGAAAGCCTTTGCCAGGTCAAGGTAGGCTGTGTGGACTGCCTTTCCCTCATTTCATGGCCTTGGTGACTGTTTCGAAAAAGTCAACCAAGTTTAAAAGGCATGATCTGCCTTTGACAAAGCCAAACTGGGTTGGATCCAAAGTCTGCAAGTCCCCTATGTCTTTATTTATGAGTTCCATTATGATCCTCTCCATAGCTTTGCAGATCAGGCTTGTCAAGCTGATGGGACGGTAATTTCCAGGGTCAGTGGAGGCACCGCCTTTGTGAAGTGGGACCACAGTTGCTGTACGCCACTCCTTAGGCACGTATCCTGAGGTGAGGCTAAGATTAAACAGCTGCCCTAACTGTGGGTTTAATTCCTCATTGAGTTCGTGGAGCACACAACCGGGGACACCATCTGGTCCCATGGATGCTGTGTTTTTTGCCTTGGAGAGAGCAGTTCTCACCTGAGCGCTTGAGATGTTTGGGGGGTTACAATCCTCTGGTACAGATATCTCACCTTTTGGGAGTTTGCACTGAACCTGTCAGCCAGTATGTTGGCAATGTCTGTAGGTTCAGTAATTTTTACATCATTTTGAACTAATTCTGAGCATATCTGGGAGTTTCCTCCCAGGTTTCTAACATAGCTAAAGAAGGCCTTATGATTGTCTTTTGAGTCCTTAGCGATTTTTCTCTCAAAATTTGCCTTGGATGATTTTATGAGAGCTCTTAGTTTTTTACTTATAATGATCAAAGGTGTTTTCCCTTTTAAGGATTTTGCTCTATCTTGTAGTAGCTTCCTCCTTTTGTTATAGAGTTTGTTTATGGCTGGGGTCCACCAGACTGGACGCTTGCCTTTGGTACAAAGAGTCTTTGTTTTGTTTGGGATTGCCTGATCCATGCAGTCCTGTAGGTGCTGGTAGAAGGCATTTGTAAGTGATTCAGCGGCTTGAGTAATGGTTTCTGCAGGCTCGGGGGCCTTAAAGGAGACCACACCAGTTTTTAGAAGTGTGAAGTCGGCTTTTGAGAAGTTCTTCACTGTGGTCTTTTTTATCTCAGGTGGGGGGGGATGTGGACTTCCAGTGAGATTAGTTTATGGTCTGATCTCACCAGTGAGGGGTATACTTCCAGTGTTGAACATTATGACCCCATGTTCGTGATGATGAGATCTAGTATGTTTTCTCCTCTTGTGGGGATGGTGACTAGTTGTTCCATGGCATTTGAGTTTATGAACTCTAGGAACCTTTGGGCTAGAGTGTTGGGGCTTGAGTAGTGATCCCAGTCTATATTTGGGTAGTTGAAGTCACCTAGTATGATGATGTTTGGAGATACATTTATCCCCTCCAGTGTTTTCAGGAAAGCTATGTGAGGTTCCTGAGATTGAGAGGGTGGCCTGTAACATGCTATAAATTGCAGAGCAGTCTTGCCTATGGTTAATTGCACCTGGATGGTCTCCGATGCATCGTGCATTGCCACCAACCTTGAGGTGTGGGTGTCCTTGATGAATATAGACACCCCCTCCCTTCTTGGTGTTATCTGGATTTTGGGGCCAGAACGCATGATATGAGGTGAAACCTGATAGTGCCGGGGTGCTCTCTGGAGCCTTGAACCAGGTTTCAGTCACCGCACAGACATCGATGTTCTCCATACTGAGAAGGGCCTCAAGTGCGTGCATCTTGAGGTTGAGACTTCTGACATTGAGCAGCATTACCCTTAGTTTTTTTCCTTTTTTGTGTACTAGGGTGGTAGGTTTAGAATTTGAGCCTTGCCTAAAAAAGGCACTATGGGGGTGGCAAGAGCCTTTGCCAATATCCGGAAGCCCAGGGGTGACAGGTGCAAGCCGTCCCTTGCGAAGCAGCGTGGCTTGTCCAGCATGTCATCCCAGGCAGACAGACATTGGATCCCCTTTGAGTGACACCAGAGTTTAAGCCAATTATTAAAGCTGATCATCTTGTCTCTGTATTGTGGCATCATTCATGGTGAAGGTAGGATACTGCTCAAGGTCAGGGTCATACCTGCCTGGGCTACATAATCAGAGAGCTCCTCTATGTCTCTTTTCATGTAGTCCAAGGAGGTACGTCTCAGGTCGTTCACACCAGCGTGGACAATGACAGAGTCGTACTTGTACCTGCTGTTGAGAGACCTGAGTGCTTGCGTTATGTGGCGGATTCTAGCGCCTGACAGGCAGCTTACTGTGACCTTCTCCTTACTCAATCTGGTGAGCGGGACGTCAGTGTGTCTGACTATGGAGTCACCAATGACGAGTGTGTCTGGCATTGTGCTTTGCCTTAAGGGCTGTGACTGTTTGGCACACTGACTATGTGGTCTATGTGTTGAATGTGTTGTGTCCTGAGGTGGCAGTTGTTTGGGTGTCTGCTTTGGTGGCCTCTGCTGTTTCGGTATTTTTGATCAGAGCCTCCAAGTATGTCTTTGTGTATTTATGTGTATGATTTGAAGTTTTGATAGTACTATGTGAGACTGGGTTTGTGGTGTGTGTGGTTACCTTCTCCTCCTGTCTTGTCTTGCCAGTCCTATGTTGAGAGAGGTCAGCCTCCAGTTTGGCTATATAGTTGCATCTCTCGCATGTATTTGTGTTTTGTGGAAGAAGGAGAGGGTTGTCCGTGTACATGAGACAATTGTAACATTGCCTCAATATTCCCAGATTCACCAGCTGAGCAGGAGAGGACACTAGCAACTGATCCCTCGACATGCTAGAAGGAATAGACAAAGACTTTAAAAAGACTCCGGGGGATGTGGGTGATCGAAAAGGGGTTTTGGCTGGTGGGGTACTATGTATAATAAAAGTGCTATATCAAAGTAAAAAAATACTTTAGGAGCAAGTGCTAGGCTTTACAGATAAAGAATAGTCTACTTAAGAATCAAGTAGAGCTGAACTTTTTAGATATAGAATACGCTGGTTTGATCAGCAGTACAGTTCAAGGAAGGCTGTTTTAAGGGAAAATTTGAAGAGTGGACTTTAGGCAGCCCGAATAGTTTAACCTTGATTAACCGCCACTGCTCTTGTGTGCTCCTGTAGCAACTCTGAGCTAAATCGCGCTAAAGCACGCCAAAGCGTGCTTTATAGCAGGGGGCTGGAAAACACAGGAAATGACCCAAAATGAGGAGTTTAGTATTTAGGCTTTTGAATCCAGTCATTATTTGGATTGCTGGTCTTCTGAGATTTGGAACAAGTCCTAGAACCAGCAGTTTTGCTTCCTGAATTAGATTATTATCATGTGATTTGGTTATGCCCTGCAGTGATGCTGTAGTTAGTCAGATTAAAGAAACCCATATGAAAAATCCTGTTCAGAAATGTTTCCCACTACCCACAGATCTAGGTATATTTGTGGCCAGAAAAGGTAAGAACTATGTTTTCCCCTACTAGAATTCATTACTATTGCAATCTGTTTACAAGCAATACCTAAGTTAACTTCTGATCTTGGAATGCTTAAATTAAAGGTTGATATTAACAGAATATGTACTCTTTCTCCTCCCCAAGAAATATATACTGAGTCAGAAAGTAAAGTATGCTCGCCCTTTTAGGAAATATAAAATCAATTTCGCTAAATGTGGACATCAGTTCTCCCTGCCACTTTGCAGAAGCTGGTCATCCCTGGGGAATGTGACTGCAATTCTGCACTGTGAGTATTAGAAGAAAGACGCAAAAGACACAGAGACTGCATGTCTTCTGCTCTCCTATTTTAGTACTCAAGATTAAGGTTCCTTACTGTAGCAGAGCTGCATCTTATAACCAAATGTACAGGGTTTGATTCCTTCCAACTCCATTTACCTACTGTGTGAAGTTACTTAACCAGATAATGCTCCCAGGTTGCCACTGAAAAGGGAGCCACTTGTACCCAGAGAGTTTACCTGATTAACAACTGTATAAAATGAAATCAATTTAAAAAGTGACACTGGCAAAAGGGTCTAACATAAAGGCTGGAATGTGCATGAGAAAAAAATGAAAGTAATGTACCAACAATAGCAACAGGTCTGGTCTCCTATTGATATGCTGGCACTCAAACTGCCAAGTGCCAAAACACCAGAAAAAATAAAGACAGAAAATACAGGAAAAGAGCTAGTGTTGAACATTGCTCTTCTTCCTAAAACACTTTTGCAGGGGGCAAGCCGTCTGCGCCCCCCACACCCACCAAACTTATATATACCAACTCTAAGACTGCAATACCAAGGAGAAAAAGGAATATTCCAGGAAACAGCATCTCAAATGTAGTATATGCAAGTCTGTTCTTTCGGCCAGTCAGTCACCTCATTTTGCTCTGACATGTCCCAACATTTTAAAAGGTTAACTACAGATCCTTTCATCTCATTCCAGCTGATACAACATATGGGTCCTTGAGCCACCAGTTCAGATCTGATCTGGTCAATTTAGTGCTCCAGCCTCAAGTCTTTCCAAAAAATTCAATCCAATAATGCCCTGCTCCTCTCTGACTAGCTCAGATCAAGCATGACACCTAAAAATAAAAATAAAGGCACTTGTATTGCCTTTGATTCTTCAAAAAAGTCCTTCAGACCCTACAGATTCTCAGGGGAAGGAGGATGGGTTGTCATATTGGCTGGACTAGGATGAAAGGATCTGTTTTTATAGTAAGTACATAACCTTCATATCCTATTCATCCAGACTGTCCAATCTGACATATCAGTCAAAATCCCCAGCTACATAGTTCTTGGATGGCCTCAAGACAGGAGGCCCTTCAGAATGATAGCCCCAAAGGAACCTCTGGGTCTGGAAATGCAGTCTAACTTGTAATGCTTGATAAAAGTGTGAGCTAAAGACCATGCATCAGCTTGACAAATGTCATTATGAACAGAGACCCGAAGAACCTTGTAGAAGTTGCTATGGCTCTTGTGAAATAAGGTCTCGGCTTGCAAGGTAAGGTCTTGTTTTGAGATGTTTAACTGAAAGAAATACAATCAGAAAACCATATAGATAAGGCGATTTTAGATACCTTCTTACTCAATTTGTTTTGTGCGAATGATACAAAATGTTGCTCATATTTTCCAAAGGAAGCTGTTCTGGGAAGGTGGAAGTAGAGTTGCATCTGCATATCCAGTGCATGCTAAATGTATTCTCCTTTGTTTTGGTAGTTTGGGAAGAATACTGGAAGATGTATGGCTGAGAAACGTTGGTCTCACAGGTAATATTTGGAGCTAAGGAAGAGATGGTCCTGAAGGCAACCCTATCCTTATGGAATAGAATGGGAGGAGAAACAGAAGATAAGGCATGCAGCTCTGAAATCCTCTTAGCTGAAGTGACAGCCACTAAATGGAGAGGTTTCCAGGATAAGAATTTTAGATCTGGAGAAGTGACTGTTTCAAATGGAGGTGTAGACAGTGCTTCTAGCACACGGTTTAAGTCCCATGGAGGAGATGGATCCTTTGTGGGAGGCCACAAAAGGAAGGTGCCTTCTAGAATAGCTTTACATTGTCTATGAGAAGCTAGAAAAGAGTCCTAAAATCCAGCATGGAAGGAGGAAATAGTTGCCAACTGTACCTTAATCAAGAAGAAGCTGGACCCAGAACAACACAGAGAGGATAAAAATGTGGTACATCTCCAACTGATGCTGAAAAGGGTTCCATGTTATGAGTTTCCTCTCACATGGTGAGTCATTTCCATTTATCAGAATACACTCCACTCATGGATGATTTCTGAGAAGCTGAAAGGATGTGAACCACTTCAGTAAGAAGGGCTGTGTCCCATTTCACCAACAGAATTGGAGAAACCATGGGGTTAGTTACAGTTTGACAATGTCCAGGTGAAGTTCCCAGGTGAGTGAGTGATGAGACCCAGTAGCAGACTGAGGAGCCAAGGGGGCTCTTGCAAGTGCAGTTTGAGAAGAGAAAATCATATTGGTCTGGACAAAAATGAGACAATGGGGATAACTGCAGCCTTGCAATGAATGGCCTTCTGTATGAACTTGGTGATGAAAGGAACAGTGGGACAGGGTTAAAGTAGCCCCAGAAGCCAAGGATGAGAGAGAGAGTACATGGGTTTGTACCCCTGATAAGACAGGATGGCAAAGTAACTGCTTCATTTGGTGTTCAGGGGAGGATCACACACAGATAACAACAGGGTTTGCCCCAGCAAATAAAAATCTCCTCTGTGATTGCTGGATTCATGGACCACTTATGAGGCAATAGGAGGTTCCTGCTGACCATATCTACTAAATCGTTGAACCTTCTGGGAATGTGTATGTTGCAGGAAGAAATCAGTAAGGGGCCATCACCCACTGTCATAATCACATGGCCTTGTGACAAAGCTTGCTTGTTCATGTATCAGACTATCATTATATTCTTTATCTGTATGTTTTATCACTCCTACTGGAAAACCGTCCTGCAGCTCCCGCAACTCCCGCAACACAAGGAGAACCTCACGCATCTCCAGGATATTTATGTGAAGACAATCAAGTCTGGCCAAAAACCTTGAACCATTCTCCTCTTGCAATGTCCTTTTCTTGGGTAGGAGGGCATAGCAAGGGGCCATTCTCCCCTAACAGTGCCCCCCCCCCCCACCTGAGCAGGATTCATCTGTGGTTGCAGTTGCTACTGGGAAGAAGACCTGGAAAGGCCTACCTGCAGGTATCAGTGGAAAATGAAGCACCGGTTTAAATAAGTTCTGCATGAATGAGTTAGTCAGATGGGTTGAGACAGGGAATCATACTTCTGAGACCATTGTGCCTGGAATAAACATTGCAGAAGTCTCATATGATAAGGAATGAACTGCATCATCAAAATCAAAGATGGCAGGAGGCCTTAAATCCCTTAAGATTAAGCAAGTGGGAGGATGATCAAACCTCCAGAAGATTCTGTATTACAGCTCTCAGTGAGGCAGTTCTCTCCTGTGGAACAGAGCAAACAAAAATGCCACAAATAAGCCACCACTGCTGAAATGTATGTTTATTCACATAATTAAATGCTTTTGTTCCAACCAATATGGAACTTCTTCCGAATCAAATGCATTAAACATACACATTATTTATAAAATATTCAACTAGATTATCTGATCTCAGTAACCAATCACTGTGAAAAGCTTGCATTCAAACACATTAAAACAATTAATGAATGCATCACAATAAATACAAATTAAATTTATAATAACCATAAGGATTTAATTTTTAAAATTTAACTAATAGATAAATGTCCCAATGAGACCAGGACCTGTCCCTGCATTTAATCTCAATTGTCAATAAAGATCCCAAACATCGAAAAACACTTCATTATCTCCACCCCTTGGGTTATAACCAGGTTTTCCAATACCACAAAAAAAAAAAAAAAAACTATGGTTCCGGAAATTACTTAAATGTTTAGCAAAGTGCAGTGTTAGGAGTCCCTTTTGCCATATTATAGTTATGTTCATAGATCATCATCTTCTTTCGGCTGTTCCCGTTAGGGGTCACCACAGTGGATCATCTGTTTCCATTTCTTCCTGTCCTCTGCATCTTGCTCTGTCATACCAACCACCTGCATGTCCTCTCTCACCACATCCATAAACCTTATCTTAGGCCGTCCTCTTTTCCTGTTACCTGGTAGCTTCATCCTTAGCATCTTTTTCCCAATATACTCAGCATCCCTCTTCAGCACATGTTAAACCAACGTAATCTTGCTTCTCTGGCTTTGTCTCCAAACCTTCCAACCTGGGCTGACCCTCTAATATACTTATTCCTAATCCTGTCCACCCTCGTCACACCCAGTGCAAATTTTAACATCTTTAACTCTGCCACATCCAGCTCTAACTCCTGCCTTTTTGTCAATGCCACTGTCTCCAACCCATATAACATAGCTGGTCTCACTACCCTCCTGTAGACCTTCCCTTTCACTCTTACTGGTACCCGTCTGTCACAAATCACTCCTGACACTCTTCTCCACCCACTCCATCCTGCCTGTACTCTCTTCTTCACCTCTCTTCCACACTCACCATTACTCTGAACTATTGATCCCAAGTATTTAAACTCATACACTTTCGCCACCTCTACTCCTTGCATCCTCACCATTCCTCTATCCTCCCTCTCATTCAAACACATATACTCTGTCGTAGTCCTGCTGACCTTCATTCCTCTTCTCTCTAGAGCATATCTCCATCTCCAGGGTCTCCTCCACCTGTTCCCTACTCTCACTACAGATCACAATGTCATCTGCAAACATCATAGTCCACGGGGACTCCTGTCTGATCTCGTCTGTCAACCTGTCCATCACCATTGCAAATAAGAAAGGGCTCAGAGCTGATCTTTGATTTAATTCCACCTCCACCTTAAATGCATCCATTACTCCCACCGCAGACTTCACCGCTGTCACACTACCCTCGTACATATCCTGTACCACTCTTACATACTTCTCTGACACTCCCGACTTCCTCATACAATACCACAACTCCTGTCTAGGCACCCTGTCATATGCTTTCTCTAAGTCTACAAAAACACAATGCAACTCCTACTGACCTTCTCTGTACTTCTCCATCAACACTCTCAGAGCAAACATCGTATCTGTAGTGCTCTTTCCTGGTATGAAACCATACTGCTGATCACTAATCATCACTTCCCTTCTTGACCTAGCTTCCACTACTCTTTCCCATAACTTCATGCTGTGACTGATCAATTTAATCCATCTGTAGTTATTACAGCTCTGCACATCACCCTTATTCTTAAAAATCGGTACCAAAACACTTTTTCTCCAGTCCTCAAGCATCCTCTCACTTTCCAAAATTTCATTAAACAATCTGGTTAAAAACTCCACTGCCATTTCACCTAAAACCTCCATGCTTCCACAGGTATGTCATCTGGACCAACAGCCTTTCCATTCTTCATCCTCTTCATAGCTGTCTTTACATCCTCCTTGCTAATCCACTGCACTTTACGATTCACTATCCTCACATAATCCAACCTTCTCTCCCTCTCATTCTCTTCATTCATCAACCCCTCAAAGTACTCTTTCCATCTGCTCAATACACTCTCCTCGCTTGTAAGTATGTTTCCCTCATTATCCTTTATCACCTTTACCTGCTGCACATCTTTCCTACCTCGGTCCCTCTGTCTAGCCAATCGGTACAGGTCCTTTTCTCCCTCCTTAGTGTCCAAACTTTCATACAACTCTTCATATGCCTTATCCTTAGCCTTCACCACCTCTCTCTCTGCCATGCACCTCATCTCCTTATACTCCAGTCTACTTTCTTCATTTCTCTGACAATCCCACTTCTTTGCCAACCTCTTTCTCTGTATACCCTCCTGTACTTCCTCATTCCACCACCATGTCTCCTTGTCGTCTTTCCTCTGTCCAGATTTCATACCAAGCACCTTTCTAGCCGTCTCCCTTACTAGCTCTGATGTAGTTACCCAGCTATTTGGTCAATTTCCACCATTTGATCCTTGGTGTTGCTCTCACACTCCTCCTCCTCTTCTTGATCGCCAACGTCATCTTACAAACCACCATCCTATGCTAACTACACTTTCCCCGGTCACCACTCCAATCTCCTTCAAACTGGCCCTCCTACATAAGATATAATCCACCTGTGTGCATCTTCCTTTACTCTTGTATGTCACCCTATGCTCCTCCCTCTTGTTAAAATATGTATTCACCACAGCCATGTCCATCCTTTTCACAAATTCCACTACCATCTGACCTTCTGCATTCCTTCATTTAACACCATACCTACCCATCACTTCCTCATCACCTCTGTTCCCTTCACCAACATGCCCATTGAAATCCAATCACCACTCTCACCATTGTGTATAGTCATCACCACTTCATCCAACTCACTCCAAAATTTTTCTTTCTCGTCCATCGCACACCCAACTTGTGGAGCATATGCACTAACAACATTCATCATTACACCATCAATTTCTAGCTTCATAAACATCACTCCATCTGACACTCTTTTCATCTGCAAAACACTCTTAGCATACTGTTCCTTCAGGATAACTCCTACACCATTTCCCCTCCCATCCACACCATGATAAAACAACTTGAACCCACCTCCAATACACCTAGCCTTACTCCCCTTCCATCTGGTCTCTTGCACACACAATATACCAACCTTCCTTCTGTCCATCATATCAGCTAGCTCTCTCCCTATACTAGTCAACTGCCAACATTCAAAGTTCCGACCCTCACTACCACAGTCCTAGCCTTTCTCCTCATTTCCTGCCTTCGGCCATGCCTTCCCCCTCCTCTCCTCCTTCGGCCAACAGTAGCCCAATTTCCGCCAGCACCCTGTTGGCTAACAGTACTGCTGGTGTTCGTTGTTAACCCGGGCCTCGACAAATCTGGTATGTAAATATTTACTGGTGTCCGCATGAATGATTTCACCAAGTTTTATGCCGGATGCCCTTCCTGATGCAACCCTCCCCATTTACCCGGGCTTGGGACCGGCACAAAGAAATGCACTGGCTTGTGCATTACATTCCCTAAATATTCTAATGGTTTTCCCAATATAGATTCCTCCACAATCCTGATATATCACTACATATATCAGCCCTTTTGTGTCACAAATGAACCTAAGATTCAGGTAAGTGGTAATTTTATTATTAACAATCCTAGTATCCTCAAACATGCTTACAGTAAATACAATGCCCACATCTAAAAGTGCCATGCCTAGATAATGCCCCCATTTTGCATGTTAGAATTGGGGAGTTCAATTAACTTCTTCAGACAGGTACCTTTCTTCGTTACAAACTTTGGAGCCAGACCAATTTTATTACCTACCACATCAAATATTTAATACTATCCCAATTCTTTAATATAAAATTTTTAATGGCCATGTAATCCACACAAATGTTACAAAAGCTGATGTTAAGTGATGGACATCCTCATCTTCTTCTTCTTTCGGCTTTTTCCTGGTTAGGGGTCGCCACAGCGGATCACCTTGTCCACTCATGATTGGCAGTGAAGTTTTAGGGTATTGAGTTGCCAGCCTGGCGCCCAACCTTCCACAGAAGGCACACACACGCACACACTCACACCTAGGGCCAATTTAGTGTCTCCAATCAACCTACATCATGTCTTTGGGATGTGGGAGGAAACCGGAGGAAACCCACGCAACCACAGGGACGACATGCAGACTCTGCACCGAAGGCACCCCAGCCGAAGATTGAACCAGAGAACCTCTTACTGTGAGGCGGCAATGCTAACCACTGCACCACTGTGGTCGCACTATGGACATCCTCATAATTCGAGTTATTAATATTTCTAAGGTGCTATCTCCCAATAAGGTATTATACCATCTTATTTTTTTTTCTGTGTAACCTCCCAAATTATATTGTCTATCAGGTTGTCAGGATATCCTCCATTCAAGAAGTATATCTCTAAGTTTTATATGCTCATAGCTAAAGTTGTCAAAATCTGAAACCATCTGTGCAGCTCTAAGTATTTTGCCCTTAACCACTGCCTTTTTTTGAAAAAAAAGGATGACAACTATTAAAATGCAACACAGAATTAGAATATGCCAGTTTCCTAAAAATATAAGATCTAAACTTTTTTGAGAAATACCCCTTCTAATTTCAATATCCAAATATTGCAATGCTTCAAAAGAGGTTTTGTATGTAAACTTTATTTAAAAAGGAGGTGGTGTCATTAATATAATTCAGAAATGTATCAATCTTGCTTGTATGGTCAGTCCAAAAAATACAAATGTCATCTGAATAATGAGTACAAAAGGACCACGACTTAGCAAATTCTGAATTAAATAAATGCAGCTTTATTAAATTATCATTTGTGACACAGGCAAAAGTAATCAAACTGTATTAACACATTAACAAACATTATAGTTCACATATACTGCTATATATCGTATAACCTAAGCAACATTACACAAATTATTCAATTCCTGCCCCTTTTTTAAGCAAGAAACATCTTTATTAAACCATCACTTGCAACATAAGCAATCATACATTTATATAAATGAAAACAATCCACACCAACATAACCCTAGTTGCAAACATTTTACATCACAAACCATACGGACAAATTCCCAGTTGCAGACATTATATATCACTTATAATTTACCCAATCATTTTCAGTCAAACATTACATAGCTCATTCAAGTCCTGCCTGCCTTTAAACGTCATTCCTCCCCTGTATGTATTGTACCCACAATTCCCATTTTTTTTCCTATGTAGTTTACTCTTACGCTTTTCTAAACATCTCAGTTCCTATCATTTTTATCACTACTACTAATAAGAGTTGGTTTAGGTTTTAATTTCCATTTTCTAGTGATTGCTTTTTTGGCAGCCACCATAATTAGACACAACAAGGCCTTACCATGTCTAAGCAATTCCAATTCTGTATCATAGCTCAAAATAATATCTCCCTTGTCACATCAATCTTTCTGCCCAGCTGGTCTATATTAGGTCACCAAAATGCAGTTATGGTTAACACCTAATAATCGACTCGTAATCAGCGAAACTCGCTTCAGCGATTCGCTGAATTCAGCAAGGGCAATGAAACAGTTGCCTGAAGCACAATGGACTACAGAACTTTTCCGTTTCCTCCACTGTGGTGCGATCTCAGAGTTGGTATACATAGTTAGCAGGGGTGTGGGGGGCAAAGCCCCCCCCCCACACTGGGGGAGGTGGGTTCGATTTAAGTGTACATTGTTGCATTATGCTTCAGGCAACTATTTTGTTGCTCTTAGTAAGCTCAGTGAATTGCTGATGCAATTTTCACTGATTACAGGTCGATTATTAGGTGTTCGCCGTAATTGCATTTCGGCATCCTAATATAGACCCCACCCAACATCTCCGACAGTGAATCCAGCAGGGAGTCCTTAAAGTCCACAAATTCACCACAATCCCAGAAAATATTGTCCCCAAATATCTCTTTCTTCCCTGTCACACCTCCAATATTTGCTTTCTAACTGAGGAAAAATTTTCTGCAGTCAACTTGGGGTATAAAAATATCTATGAATTAAATAAGATGTTCTTTCCCCACACTGCCATAACTATGTCTGCAAATGTGGGGGCACAAGCAGCCCCCATAGCTACTCCTTCCCTTTGTCTATAATACATCCCTTCCAAATAAATATAATTATTTGAGAAGACCATGTCAAATAGGGCTAATATCCAGTTTATTTCTAACCATGAAAAAAATCACTATTCTCAGTAAGAAATTCCAAAACCCATTCCAAACCTATTTTATGTGGGATCACAGAAAACAAACCTTTAACATCTACAGTGACAAAAATAACGTTCTCATCATATAAACTTGGTTTAATTCTAGTTCTGGTTAAAAAAAATCCCATGAATCTTTTCCTACATAATCTAATTTATCCACTACATTTTTTGGTTTTAAATTTATATATTTAGCTAAAGGATGTGTTTTTGAGGTCCTAGCATCCACAATTGGCCTTAAAGGTGGATCCACTGGGTCTTTATGAATTTTTGGAATCCAAAAAATTACAGGTGTCAAAAAACAGTCTACCTTTAAACAGCGATAATAACTGTTGTCCAGTTGCCCTTGCATCAACATATCATATAATATGCAATCAATTCTGGCATATGCAACATACTTTTCATTTTTCATACCTCCTCATATGTACCATCATTTAAAATCAAAACCATCTTATTACAAAAATCTATGGTGCCCATGACCACTAGTCTTTCTTCTTTGTCCGGTTTCTTTAGTCTAATAGTTTTATCTGAACATATTTCCTTTAACAATTTATATTGTTCTATACCCAGATTAAATGAATGGGAATCTAAATGATTATTACAGTTCTTAGATATCACTCTCACATATATGTTCAAACAACTGTATGACCGGATTGAGTGGATGGTTAAATGTACTTGATCTTGTTAATAAATTACCACCATTAGTTTTTATTGCATCATTAGAAAAAAACAACAAAAATTCAACTTCCTAGAAAATAATTTCAGATCAATTAAAACATCGACCACCTTAGCCTGCGCACAGAGAACAAAAGTAAATCCTTTTGAGAAAAATCTCAAATAAAATAAAAAAAGAAATGCCACATGACTATAACTGAACACCTTAAAATCATGTCCCTTTTTTAGAAAAGTTAATCCCAAGGATTCCGATGCCATTCCCGAATGCAGTTCCCTTCGTTGTGTTGGTAATGGGAATCCCAGGTATTTCCCATCAAGTGAGTGTTTCTCGAGTGCAGTTGATGCTGATTCCTTATCCACTCGTGTTTCCTCAAGGGGACCTGTTCCCCCAAAGGGGAAACCTCATCTGACCAACTTGCATTATGTACTTGTCTCTCCCCTGAGGTAGCCTTATCAAGGTTAAACGCTCAAGCTTGGGACCTTGGGGGATTAGGGTAAGCTTTACCCATGTCATTACCATAATTATCATGCAAGCTTTTTATTTTTTAATTTATTCACCATTACATCTACCTGTCCAAAATATGTTATTGTATTTGGTCTGTACCTGGTTAAATAATAAATCATTAGTAATGGACAGATCCAACTGTTTTATTTCACTACTAACTGGTCCAATCATCCTCATATTGCCTTTATTTAATATTTCCATGTATTCACACCCGTGATGATCAAACAATGTCAATAAATCCTTATGTAAACCAGATCCATAGATAAGGCCAGCAGGGAATTTCCAGTACTGCAGCCCCTTTGGAACCCTACCCAGTCGAATGTTCTCCCACAAATAACTATTATATACTTGCAATTTTTTAAATTTAGTGATCAGTCTCTCAAACTGTTTAAGTTGTTTTTCCAGATTAAACTCTGTATAAACAGGACCATCCAAAAATATAAAACCTTTATTGGACCAATCAGTAATATTAATAAAAGTACATACAGTGGATATAAAAAGTGTACACACCCCTGTTAAAATGCCAGGTTTTTGTGATATAAAAAAATGAGACCACACTAAATCATTTCAAAACGTTTCCCACCTTTAATGTGACCTATAACCTGTACAATTCATCTGAAAAACAAATTGTTAGGGGAAAAATATAAAAAATAAAAAACGTACAATAAGCTGGTTGCATATGTGTTCACACCCTTAACTCATTACATCCATGTAACGCCTCCAGGTACATCTGCGGTTAACTCCTACTGACGTCTCTAGGCATCAAATACTGCCTGTACATATTTGCATCAATAATTCCACAACCATGTTATGTACAAGGCTTTAAAAGAATTAATCTTACAGCTTACAAAATGGCAAACAACTGCATTAATATTTGAACTCTGTCTACTGCAATTAAGTAGATATTAACTGTTGTTTTTATGATATTAATTTATATAGAAATAATTCTCACATTTTTCTAAATATCTCAACAACCAAGTAACACAGACAGAACTCTTTAGCTTCATATGAAAGCTCTTCGGTGGATGAATAAAATGATACTGGCAGGTTTCTGAGATACTGTAAGTTGTTTACAAAACATTATAAATGTAATAGTTACTGTGTTTACTGTGAATTATAACATTTAGTTTAATATCTAGAACCTAAAGAATGCTACCACTATAAAAAATAGTTTGTTCTTAAGAGTTGCTCATTTACACTTCTTTCATAATCCCTACTGTTCCAGAGATTTGAACATTTACTTGTAACGTGAGGACATAATTGGATTTTCTCAAAAGGCCTACTCATTGGAATTAACAGTGCAAACTTCCTGAGCTCCACTGGAGTGAATGAGTTAAACTAATACTTTGTTGAAGCACCTTTTGATTTAATTACAGCATTCAGTCTTCTTGGGTAGGAGTCTATCAGCATGACACATTTTGACTTGGCAATCTCTGCCCGCTCTTCCTTGCAAAAGCGCTCCAAATCTGTCAGATTGCGAGGGCATCTCTTTTGCACAGCCTTCTTCAGGTCACCCCACAGATTTTCTATTGTATTTAGGTCTGGACTCTGTCTGGGCCATTCCAAAACTTTAATGTTCTTCTGGTGAAGCCATTCTTTTGTTGATTTGGATGTATGCTTGGGGTCATTGTCATGTTGAAATGTCAAATTCTTCTTCATCTTCAGCTTTCTAGCAGACGCCTGAAGGTCTTGGGTCAAAAGTGACTGGCATTTGGAACTGTTCATAATTCCCTCCACCATGACTAAAGTCCCAGTTCCAGCTGAGGAAAAGCAACCCCAAATCATGATACCACCATCACTATGCTTCACTGTGGGGATGGTGTTCTTTTGGTGATGCGAAGTGTTTTTGGCCAAGCGTACCTTCTGAAATTGTGGCTAAAAAATTCAACCTTGGTCTCATCAGACCATAACACATTTTCCCACATGCTTTTGGGAGACTGGATGTATTCTTTGGCAAATTTTAGCTGGGCCTGAATATTCATAGGTTGGTACTAGGCTATCAGCCCTAGGGCCTATACAAGCCTAGCCATAACAATTCCCTGGCTATTTCTTCCCATACTATTTACTTCCCTGGACCCCTGTATTTATTTTGTATATTTTTCTGTGTAAGAAAAGGCTTCCATCTTGCAACCCTACCCTATAGTCCAGACATAAGAATACTGGAGATTGTTGTGTCATGTAGTACACAACCAGTACTTGCCAGAAATTCCTACAGCTCCTTCAGTTTTGCTGTAGGTCTCTTAGCAACCTCACTGACCAGTTTTCATCTTGTCTTTTTATCAGTTTTGGAGGGACGTCCAGTTCTTTGCAACGTCACTGTTGTCCCATATTTTCTCCACTTTTTGATGACTGTCTTCACTGTGGTCTATGGTATACCTAATGCTGTGGAAATTTTTTTGTACCCTTCTCCTCACTGATGCCTTTGATGTTTTGTAAGTTCTCTGTGAACCATGGCTTTTGCTGTAGCAAGCAACTGAGTAAATGTCAGGAAAATCCTACTAGGACAGCTGAACATTATTTGGGGTTAATCAGGGTCTGTTTAATTGATGGCAGGTGTGTACCCAAGAAGACTGAATGTTGTAATTAAATCAAAATGTGCTTCAACAAAATATTAGTTTAAGGGTGTGCACACTTATGCAACCAGCATATAGTACGTTTTTTATATTTTTCCCCTAACAGATTTGTTTGTTTTTCAATTTAATTGTACAAGTTATAGGTCACATTAAAGGTGGAAAAAGTTTTGAAATTATTTATTGTCTTCTCACTTTTAATATCACAAAAACCTGGCATTTTAACAGGGGTCTGTACACTTTTATATCTACTGTAGTCTTGTGTCACCATCACATCCACAAACAGACTCACTCTCATTCCCATTAACCAAAATATCCACTATTTATGGAGCCATCTGTTGTGGTGGAGTACTAAAAGATATCTCTTATTCATTTAACATCCTACTTACATCCACCAATACCTAATAGAAGCAATAGACTCCAGTAGACACATCCGTTAGAAAGGTTAAACTGTGTTGAGTTAGCTGTTGCAAAAGCTGTTGTAACAGAAAAATGTAATTATCTAATGTCATGAAGATGTCTTCATGAAGTTGTCGAAACACAAGTTTCTAGCCGCAGATAACACAGCGGAGTAAAAACATAACTAATACCCAAGAATCACAAGGCATAAAAATTACAAATGCAAACAAAAAATACCAAGAATGAGCCACCATTGCAGAAACATTGTAGATTTATTCACATAATTAAGCACTTTCATTCCAAACAGTACTGTACTTCTTCAGAATCAAATGCATTAGAGACACACATTATTTATAAAATATTCAACTAGATGATTTGATCGCCATAACCAATCACTGTTAAAATGTTGTATTCAAACACACTAAAATAATTAATGAATACATCACAATAAACATAAATTCAATTTGTAATAACCCTAAGGATTTCATTTTTAAAATACAACTACTAGACAATGTCCCGTTGAGACCACGACCTGTCCCTCCATTTTCTTTGGGCCTGACCAATCTTATTACCCACCCCCTTGAAATATTTAAAAATATACCAGTTCTTTAATATATTTCTAATGGCCATGTAATCAACACTAAATGTTGTTATAAAAGCTGATGTCAAGTGATAGCCATCCACATAATTCAAGCTATTAATATTTGCCAAGGCGTCTCCTCATCAGAATTAACTTTTTTAAAAAGGGACATAAGTTTAATGAGTACAATTATAATCATATGGCATTTCATTACTTTTTGGTTGAGATTTTCTCAAAAGGATTTACTTTTGTTCCGTCTGAACGGGCTAAAGTGGTTGATGTTTTAATTGATCTGAAACAATTTTCTAGTAAGTTGAATTTCTGTTTGTTTTCTTCTAACGATGCAAAAAATTTTGGGATTCAAAAAATTCATAAAGACCCAGTGGATCCGCCTTTAAGGCTGACCGTGGAATTTCTTATTGAGAATAGAGAATTTTCAGAGTTAGAAATAAACCGCATCTTGGCCCTTGTCAAATAATTATATTTATTTTGAAGGGCTGTATTATGGACAAAGGGAAGGGGTTGCCATTGGAACCACTTGTGCCCCCATATCTGCATACATAGTTATAGCAGTGTGGGAAAATAACGTTTTATTTAATTCAAAATATAATATGTCATGGTCCTTTTATACTCAGTATTCTGATGACATTCATATTTTTTGTACTGATCATGCTACAAGATTGCTGAATTTCTGAATTATATGAATGACACCACCTCTTTTTTAAATTTACATAAATACCTCTTTTGAATCACTGTAATATATTGACATTGAAATTAATAAAAAAAATTAGATCTTATACTTTTAGGAAACTCACATTCTAAATTTATGTTGCATTTTCATAGCTGTCACCCTTTTTCTCAGAAAAAGGCAGTGGTTAAGAGCCAAACAGTTAGAGCTGCCCAGATGGTTTCAGATTTTGATTTTAGCCATGAATGTATAAAACTTAGGGATATGTTTTGAATAGAGGATATCCTGGCAACTGGATAGACAATATAACTTGGGAGGTTACACAGAAAAGAAAAACAGGATTGTATTATGCCTTAATGGGAGGAAGCACTTTGAAAATATTAAGAACTCCAATTATGAAGATGCCCATCTCTTGACATCAGCTTTTATAACAACATTTAGTGTGGATTACATGGCCATTAAAAATATTACAGTAAAGAACTGGGATATTTTTAAACATTTTGAGGGGTACGTAATAAGATTGGTCAGGCTTCAAAGTTTGTAGCGAGGAAAGGTACCTATCTGAAGAAGTTAACTGAATGCCCCAATTTTAATATGCAAACTGGAACATTATCTAGGTGAGGCACTTTTTAATGTGTGTATTGTAATTACTGTAAGTATCTGTTTGAGGATACTAGAATTGTTATTAATACAATTACCAACTACCCAAATTTTAGGCTCAACTGTGACACAAAAGGGCTGAAATATGTAGTGATATGTCAGGACTGTGGAGGGTTCTATACTGGGAAAACCATTAGAACATTCAGGGAATGTATTTATGAACATACCTACAGTATGGCAAAAGTGAACTCTAACAATGCCCTTGCTAAACATTTAAGTAATTCCTCACACCATAGTCTTTTATTTTGGGGTATTGTTATTTGGAGGTTCAGGAGCTTTATTTGCAATTGAGATTAAATGCAGGGGAAAGCTTCTGGTCACAACAGGACAATCTCTATTAGCTGTGTTTTAAAAACGAAATCCTTAGGGTTATTAATTAATTATTCTGGGACCACTACTCTTCAATATCTTTATCAACGACCTTCACAAAGCCCCCCCAAATAGGTAATATTATCCAATACGCTGATGATTCGACAATAATATCTACCGCAAACAATTTCTCTGACCTCCTCGCAGTTACTCAAAATGCATTTATTGAAATAGAATCCTGGCTAAATAATGCACAACTGCTGCTAAATGCAAAAAAAAAAAAAAATTCAAATATTCTCTTCAAAACCACCAGATATAGATTTCAAAATCTTTCTTTTCTAAAGACAGAACAGAAATAGAAATAGTAAAATCTGCCAAACTACTAAGCATTACAATAGACAAAAAACTCACCTTTAAATCACACATTTTTAATGCAATAAAGAAAACACACTTTAAATTAGGCAAACTTTATCATCAGAAACTCTACTTAGACAATCACACCAAAACAAAACTGGCAAATACCTTACTCATCCCTTCCCCTCTATACGGTAATGCCATCTTTACTAACCTTCGCTCATCCCTCAGCAACAAATTTCAATCTTGCTACTATAAAATAGCTAACTTTGCCTCAGGAAAGCCTAACAACTTACACCACTGCCAAGCAATTTCTGAACTGAAGTGACTCAAATTCCCTAACTACCTCCGTTATACCCAGTTAATGCTAGCCCATAAACCAATTTATAAACCAAATACCTGCCCAGCACTCTCCTTTATACTACAAACCTATACTCCTACATCTACACTTAGATCCTCTAACAAATTGCTATTAAGTGTAACCAAACCCAATAAAAGAGCTGGACAATGTTTGTTCTCATATAGCATTGCAAAAGAGTGGAACTCCTTACCCTCTCATATTATCCAAACAGACTGTACAAAGGCATTTAAATCAGCATTAAAAACATATTACCTAAATAACCTCTCTTGCAACTGCAAAACAATCAAGCCATCATAAAACCTTCCCTAATTATTACTAATCTACATCCATAGCTCAAATGACTACAACCATGCTTGTAATGCAGCTAAAGTACCACTATTTGTTTTGCAATAACTGCCATATATTATGCAATGCAAAAATTTAATAATGAATGCATGTACTGGACTGTATTTTAGTTATCTGTGATTATATTATGTACTGATTACCAATTTTTTGTCTAAATTTTATGTCTTGAAAGTGACTCTAAGTAGACTATTCTCTATCTGTTAAACGTAGCACTTGCTCCTACAGTACTTATTACCTTGATACTGCACTCTTGTCATAGATAGTACCCCAAAAAGGCAACCCCCCATTTCTCGGTCACCCACGTCCCCCGGAATCTTTTTAAAGTTTTTTTTGTCTATTCCTTCTAGCATGTCGAGGGATCAGTTGCTAGTGTCCTCTCCTGCTCAGCTGGTGAACCTGGGAATATTGAGGCAATGTTACAATTGCCTCATGTACACAGACAACCCTCTCCTCCTCCCACAAAACACAAATACATGCGAGAGATGCAACTATACGGCCAAACTGGAGGCTGAGCTCTCTCAACATAGGACTGGCAAGACCAGTCAGGAGGAGAAGGTTACCACACACACTATAGACCCAGTCTCACATAGTACCATTACAACCTCAAATCATACACAAACTCACAAAGACATACTCGGAGGCTCTGATCAAAAATCTACCAAAACAGCAGAGGCCACCAAAGCAGACACCCAAACAACCACCACCTCAGAACACAACACCTGCAACACATAGACCTCACAGTCAGAGTGTCAAACAGTCACAGCCCTTAAGGCCAAACACAATGCCAGACACACTAGTCATTGGTGACTCCATAGTCAGACACACTGACGTCCCGCTCACCAGACTGAGTAAGGAGAAGGTCACAGTAAGCTGCCTATCGGGCGCTAGAATCCGCCACATAACGCAAGCACTCAGGTCTCTCAACAGCAGGTACAAATATGACTCAGTCATTGTCCACGCTGGTGTAAACGACCTGAGACGTACCTCCTTGGACTACATGAAAAGAGACATTGAGGAGCTCTCTGATTATGTAGCCCAGGCAGGTATGACCCTGACCTTGAGCAGTATCCTACCTTCACCAAGAATGATGCCACAATACAGAGATAAGATGATCAGCTTTAACAATTGGCTTAAACACTGGTGTCATTCAAAGGGGATCCAGTGTCTGTCTGCCTGGGATGACATGCTGGACAAGCCACGCTGCTTCGCAAGGGACGGCTTGCACCTGTCACCCTGGGATTCCGGATATTGGCAAAGGCTCTTGCCACCCCCATAGTGCTTTTTTTAGGCAAGGCTCAAATTCTAAACCTACCACCCTAGAACACAAAAAAGGAAAAAAACTAAGGGTAATGCTGCTCAATGCCAGAAGTCTAAATCTCAAAATGCACGCACTCGAGGCCCTTCTCAGTATGGAGAACATCGATGTCTGTGCTGTGACAGAAACCTGGTTCAAGGCTCCTGAGAGCACCCCAGCGCTATCAGGATTTACCTCATATCATGCGTTCTGGCCCCAAAGTCCGGACAATACCAAGAAAGGAGGGGGGGTATCCATATTCATCAAGGACACCCACACCTCAAGACTGGTGGCAACGCACGATGCATCGGAGACCATCCAGGTGCAATTAACCATAGGCAAGACTGCTCTGCAAATTGTAGCATGTTACAGGCCACCCTCACAAACTCAGGAACCTCACATGGCCTTCCTGAAAACACTAGAGGGGATAAATGTATCACCAAACACCATCATACTAGGTGACTTCAATTACCCTAATATAGACTGGGAACACTACTCAAGCCCAAACACCCTAGCCCAAAAGTTCCTGGAATTCATAAACTCAAATGCCATGGAACAACTAGTCACCATCCCCACAAGAGGAGATAACATACTTGATCTCATCATCACGAACATGGGAGCACAATGTTCAACACCGGAGGTGTACCCCTCACTGGTGAGATCAGACCGCAAACTAATCTCGCTGGAGGTCCTCATCCCACCCCCACCTGAAATAAAAAAGACCACAGTAAAGAACTTCTCAAAAGCCGACTTCACACTTATAAAGACTAGTGTGGTCTCCTTTAAGGCCCCCGAGCCGGCGGAAAACAGTACTCAAGCCGCTGAATCACTTACAAATGCCTTCTACCAGCACCTGCAGGACTGCATGGATAAGGCAATCCCAAGCAAAACAAAGACTCTTTGTACCAAAGGCAAGCGTCCAGTCTGGTGGACCCCAGCCATAAACAAACTCTACAACAAAAGGAGGAAGCTACTACAAGATAGAGCAAAATCCTTAAAAGGTAAGACACCCTTGATCACTATAAGTAAAAACTAAGAGCTCTCATAAAATCATCCAAAGCAAATTTCGAGAGAAAAATAGCTAAAGACTCAAAAGACAATCATAAGGCCTTCTTTAGCTATGTTAGAAACCTGGGAGGAAACTCCCAGATATGCTCAGAGCTAGTTCAAAATGATGTGAAGATTACTGATCCTACAGACATTGCCAACATACTGGCTGACAGGTTCAGTGCAAACTTCTCCCCCCCCCAAAAGAAGAGATATCTATACCAAACGATTGCAGCCCCCAAACATCTCCAGCGCCCAAGTGAGAACTGCTCTCTCCAAAGCAAAAACACAGCATCCATGGGACCTGATGGTGTCCCCGGCTGTGTGCTCCATGAACTCAATGAGGAATTAAACCCACAGCTAGGACAGCTGTTTAATCAAAGTCTTACCTCTGGATACGCACTCCAGGAGTGGCGACTGCAACTGTGGTACCACTTCACAAAGGCAGTGCCTCCACCGACCCTGGAAATTACCGCCCATTAGCTTGACAAGCCTTATCTGCAAAGCCATGGAGAGGATCATAATGGACCTCATAAATAAAGACATAGGGAATTTGCAGACTTTGGATCCAACCCAGTTTGGCTTTGTCAAAGGCAGATCATGCCTTTTAAACTTGGTTGACTTTTTGAAACAGTCACCAAAGCCATTGATGAGGGAAAGGCAGTCCATACAGCCTACCTCGATCTGGCTAAGGCCTTCGATACAATACCCCACTCGGGTATCATTGAAAACTCATCAGCTTAAATGTCAACCCATACATCACAAGATGGGTTGCAAACTGGCTGAGTGACAGAACCCACAGGGTCAGAGTTGCTGGCGCCATGTCAGACTCAAAGCCTGTCACAAGTGGTGTCCCACAGGGCTCAGTCCTGGGCCCACTCTTGTTTGGCATCTACTTTTCCGAAGTACAAGCAAACACAGGAGGGTTATGGCTGACAAAGTTTGCAGATGACTGCAAACTGGGCCATAGTAGAAAACACATCTGACACAGATATCCTTCAGAAGGGTCTCACAGAAACGGATAACTGGTGCCAGAGCCACGGCCTAAAGTTAAATGCCAAAAAATGCATAGTCATACCCTTCGGGAAAAACAAGGTTACCCTAGCTACCAAATAGGTGGCAATCCACTGAGCACAGAAGAAGTTATCAGGGACCTGGGGACCCAGGTTGATAGTAGTCTGTCATTCGACACCCATGTAGCTAAAGTAGTTAGGAAGACCTTCTACATTGCCCACCTTATCATGAAGGGATTCTCATCTAGATCAAGGGAGGTCATAGTCTCCCTTTACTCATCACTCATCAGACCAATGATTGAGTACAATGCCCCATTCGGAATGTATCTGACCCGACACTTGCAGCAGCTGGAGAGGCCACAAAAGTTCCTCACCAAAAGGATAAAGGGTCTCAAAAATCTGTCCTATGCTGCCCGACTGAAAGAACTCCAGCTCTATTCAGTCGCTACCGCTTGCTCAGAGGTGACCTTTGCCTAACATACAAGGCCATGTCAAACCCAGATTTGATGAATATGCTTCACCTCAAAAAATCTAGATCCATCAGAGCCACAAGGGCGGGAGACTTAAACCTTGACACGGCTATTAATAGGACGTGCTGGAGGGATAGATTCATCACCCAAAGACTCCCTATGCTGTGGAACAAAATCCCGGTACATGTGAGGCAGAGCACCTCGCTGGCCTTGTTCAAGAGAAATCTTGACCAATGGATGGGAGATCGCAGATATACCCCAGGGATTACCTCAGTGTCACTGCTCGACAGAGGCACAGCAAAATAATGGGTATAGTTCCCCATACTAAAGGGGTGGCGTAAGCCACAAAACGATGGGCTAGGCTTGTAAATGCCCTCGGGCAGATAGCCTAGTATGAACCTATGAACCTATAATTTCCTTCTCTTACTATATTCACAGTTTAACTGTTGCAATTCACTAAGGATTTTTCTTTGTATACTCAACCATAATTTCCCAGCACATAACTTCCTTCCCAAACTTTACACAGTTTAACTATCACAAATAGTAGGAATCTTTTGTATGTAATTAATGCAATTACTATGTCCTTTTTTACTCAAATTCTTTTTATGATAATACAATTATAGCAAAGACAATGTCCTATTTTTTCCTTTCAAATTATCTTCTACTCATTCTATGTATCAAGATTGTTTCTTTTACTTACGTATGTATTACTACTGAATTGTAATTATATAATTCTGTGGAGCTTTTCTCCCCAGGCCTCCACTGAAAATGGGCTCTTCTTGGGCCAGTGGACTTTCCCGGTCAACAAATGCAATAAATAAATAAATAAATAAATAATTCTATCAATATTGTTAAATCATTATTTTTTTCTCTGTATTAATTCTGGAGCTTTACTCCCTGGGCTTCCACTGAAAATGGGTCCTTGACCTAGTGGACTTTCCCCGTCAACAAAGGTCAATAAATAAATAAATACATAAATAAATAAACAATTATTATACATTTAAATTGTATTTTTGTGATGTATTCATTAACTGTTTCAGTGTATTTGAATACAAGATTTTCACAATGATTGGTTACTGAGATCAGATGATCTATTTGAATATTTTACAAATAATTTGTATGTTTAGTGCATTTGATTCTGAAGAAGTTTTATACTGGTTGGAGCAAAAGTGCTTAATTAAGTGAATAAATGTACGTTTCTGCAGTGGTGGCTCATTCTTGGTGTTTTTGTTTAAATTTGTAATTTTTATACCTTGTGGTATTTGACTATTAGTCCTGTGGCAGAAAAAGATCAGAGTTAAGGCAATGTGTAAATGGCAGACCTGGAAGACTAGACAAAGAGTGAGAGTCAAGTTGGATTTCTCCAGATTTATCGAAATATCTAGGGGAGCACAAAGATATAGCAGATAATCCTTTGCTTGGAGAAGAGACTCCATGGAAAAGGCAGCTGGGAGCCAATCATCTAGGTAAAGTAAGATTTTGAATCCCTGGAGATGTAGATGAGCAGCTACTACCACCAAGCATTTAGCGGACACCCTGGCAGCTGAGGTGAACCCGAAGGGCGGGACTCTGAATTGGAACCGACTGGCTTCTAAAGGGAAGTGCAACTATCTCTTGGATTCCTTCTCTATTTTTATGTGATGATAGGCACTATGAAGATCTATAGACCACACCCACTCATTCTTCTGGAGAATGGAGATACAGAAGAACTGACTGCACTGAGACCAATTGAAAGTGGGTCTTTTTGATGTAACTGTTTAGGAATCTTAGGTCCAAAATGGGACAGAGATCATTTGTTTTCTTGGGAACCATAAAGATGCATGAATAAAATCCTGACCCAGTCTGGTCTGGTAGTACCTCCTGGATTGCTCTTTTTTGCAGAAAAGAATGAACTTCTTACATAGTGGCCTTTGACTGATTGGGAGGGACATCTGGCAAGAGTGAATGAGGTGAAGGGGAATTTCCAAAAATGGAATTAGACAATCTCTGGATACAATCCCTCTTACCCAATTGTCTCATCTGATGGTGAACCACCAGTGAGGATAGAGAGATATGTGCCCCTTTGCCTCCAGAGTGAAGCAGTTGGGCAAATATTCAGGGTTTCTGTGTACCTCTGTCAGAGAAGGTTCCATGGAAATCCTGGTTCTGTTGACCACTCCAGCCTCTGGCCTTTGTCCACTGAAGTGGACACCTCTGCTTCAGCCACCACTGTCATAAGAAGAGTCATACAAATACCTAGACATATCAAAACAGAGTGACCAAGGCCCCTTTTGGTCCCTGTTGGAAGTGTACTCAGGGTTCTTGAACTTCAATCCTACCACATAGAGGGTCTTGCCATCCTGCTTGCTCTTCTTCATCTTTTCTTTAACTGTGGTACCAAACAAGGTGGTTCCTTCACAGGGGCATCTGTGAAGGACGCTTTAAAGTTGCAAGCAAAATCACACAAATGCAGCCAAGCATGAAGTCTCATGGTGATGCCTGCTGTGGCTGCTCTTGCCACCCCATCCACTGCATCATATAGTAGGCACATGGAGAGAATGGTAATGTTGGACATCATCAACAAATTGTTTTGGAGTTGCTTCTGTTACTTGAGCATAATGGAATTCTTCAGAGTAGATGATGCTTGTTGATTGAGATCTTTGAGTAATCTCATTATATGAGCATGACAGCTCAGTGCTCGAATGGTAAAGAAGCCAGAAGAATATGCCCACTTCCCTAGTCTAGCCATTGCCCAGGACTCCTTGTTAAGTGTGTGAATAGATGAAGACTCTTCAGACAACTCTTTTACTTTTGGTGGATGCTACAATTATGATGGAGTCTACCGGAGAGTCTTTTGTCCTGAACGTTTTATTTTTAAGCGGGCAAAGGATTTTGTCAGGTTTCCTGGGGACCAACTCAAAGGTGTTGGTTTCCTACCAAGATTTTCTCACTCCCAACTCCACCAACTTGTCAGCGTAAGGGACTAACCAGGGCATAGAAGTTGTTGTTCTGTATGCCTCAGCAATAATATTTCATATTGAGAGGGAAGTTCAGTTGACCATGATCCCCTTTGCTACATGAGTTCCAGGATCTCTCTGAAGGAAGCATTTTCAGGAGAGGGATTATGTGGATCTCAATCTTTCATACAAGTTATCGGGTATCTGAGGTGACTGATTCAGTTGGCAAGTTTAGATGCTCCCTCTTGCATGCCCTCTTCTTAGGTAGCTCAGGGGGTGAGGCTCCTGATTCCTCAGAAGACCGTCTCTGCACTGAGGCAGGGTGTTTGGGGTCCCTGGAAGGAATCTGACCAAATCATGCCTTTGCTGAAGTCAACACAAAGGAGTGAGTATCACAGGGGCAACCAATAGTCAGAGGAACCAGTGGAAAGAATGATCCTCCCCATCATTTGGAAAGCTGCTCTAACCTGTACAGGATCCAAAGACAATGCACCTATGGTCAGAATCCAACTCTCCAAGAAAAGAATGTGAAAGGTTCTGGGTGGAATTTTCAGATTCATCTGAGTGATTGGGACTGTGGAGAAGATAGGAGCTGAATTCTCAAAGGCTGAAGTCTCTGACTTAAGCAAAAGAGCTGTCCACCTGACTCCACAGCTCTGAGACTCCAACTATAGGTCTGAAAGGGCCAAAGTCAGGGGAGTCAGTTCTAAAATCCCTGGAGCCAATGACACATGGATCAATGGCTCCCAGGTCACAGGATTTGGGTGACAGTATGGACAATGGTTCCCAGGATTTGGGTGACAGTATGGATCGAAGGGAACCAGTAATAAAAGGGTGTACTAGTGAGGACGGCTAGATGGGGTAAAATGGATGAATCCAACTAGTTTTGGAGCTTATGGAGTCGAAATGTCCCCCAACTCAATCTATAACTTTAAAAACATTTGCAAATGTCGATTCAAATCAACCTCTGAAGCACTCTTGTAGGATCTGTAGGACCTTGTACAGAGGAAGCATGAGGGTCTTGAAGCTTGTCTTTTTATGAAGAATTAGGAATAGTTATTGGAGCTCCCATCTCAAGATCTGGAGGAAGGATGTAGGTAGAGGTCAGAATATTGGAAGTCATTGCTGGAGCCAAAGTATCAAGAGGGTGCTTCGTCAACTCTAAATCCTTGAGTTTTGATGCCTTATATCCCACCTTCATTGACTTTACAGCCTCCAGTTCTAGAAGAAAAAGCCTTTTTACTATGAGCTTGTTCCTGCTATCAGAGAGTGCCCTGGGACCAAAGACAACACAAATGTCATACAAATCACTTAAATGTGAAACCCCTAAATAGGCTACACAAAGATCATGAGGGTCCTGGAGGGAAGATTTTGTGCTCACATTTGGAACACTTTTTTAAAAAACTGGTAGCCTTCTCCATTTTGTACAAAGGCTTAAATAATAGCAATCAACAAGGTAAAACTACTGCTGCTAGGGATCTGAACTAGGCAGCTCAATGTCTGGAGAAATCCGAACAATATAAACCTATAAATCTAAGTATATAAATCTTATGATACTATAAACTCTACTACCTAACACGTAGAACATACTCTTAGGAAAAAATGAGTATTAAAAGCACTCTAGAAAGGAATCCAAGGCAAAGAAGATATACACCAAACTCTACTAAGACAAAACTACAACTATATATTACACATATACAGGAAGGATAAACAAACTTGGGCCATAGCCAAGAACGTAAGGGCTGAAGAATCAACTTCCAAAAATCTTACGAAGACCAAACAAAAATCCTTTCACAGCCTGTTAAAAGGTTTAAGTTCTACACAAAGGAGGACAAAGGCAAATAGTTTAGCTATTTACTCAAGATTAGAACAGCAAATAAGAGGCGGAGCACTTATTTGCCAAGATCAGCTTTGCAACTCTGAAAGGCAGCAAACAAGATCTGAGCTAGTCAGGGAGGGGCAGGACGTTATGGGGCTGAAAATTTTAGAGTGGCTTAAGGCTGGGGAACAGGTTAGTAAGGATGGGAGTGCCATAAAGTAGTGAGGGGAGAAGGCAAGGCATGTGTAGTTTTACTTGCATTGGTGAGAAATGTTTGGTTCAGTAAAGCATCCCTAGTTTTTGGTGATTTTTTTAAAGCAATTTTGTATATGCAGGTCAAACTTTAAGATTATCATCCACTATCACCTCTAATAATTTGCTATGAGAAGTGAATTCAATGGTTGTATTATTAAGACAGGAATTTAAATTTTCTTTTTTTTTTCTTCTCATGAGAGAGGGATTTGGGGATGGGGAGAAGTAGTTTATTTTCCTTGGAGGGGTTAAGCATGAGCTGTGAGATACAAGGCCAGGTTTCAGTGGCTGTTAAAGCTTCCTGAGTATTTTTTTTTGGAGATATGTCAGGTTGTCAGATGTGCTTATGGGTGTGGAGTCATCTGTGTATTGTATTAGAGAGGCCTATTGTGTAGATGTGTACAGAGTCTTAGTGAGAATGTTAAAGACAAGAGATAGTACAGTTGTGTACACTTACCATAAATGTAGATGTTCGAGTGTATTCACTGTTGCAGTCATTACATTTGGGTAATCTGCTTGCAGGTTGCCCTCAGTCGGCCTGATTAACAAAGTCTTGGGTCCTGCATTGGTTGCTGTCCCTTCTTCCATGACGTCAGGTCGTCAGAGGTATAAAACATGCAGCCAATGCCATTACATCAGTTTTTCTTGCCCCAGATGTCAGGTGCCCCCCCCCTAATTGGGAGCAAATAAACATAAAAAACACAAAGGTATACCTCCAACAAAAAGCAAATACACCAAAAAGGCTTTTAAGCATAGTAAAGGAAAGTAGAGGTATAGCCAGAAGAAGTTAGGGGGCTGGAGGGAGGGTAACCAGGACTGCAACAGTGAATACACTCGAACATCTACATTTATGGTAAGTGCACACAACTGTACTATGTTCTTCATGTTTCACTGTTGCAGTCATTACATTTGGGTTGATTCCCAAAGCTATGGTTGGGAGGAGGAGTTTATATAGCATTACGGCCAGCTATAAGGCCCTGCAAGACAGCAGTGGCAAACCCAGCTCTGGATTTAGTGAAAATTGGCAAATGATAATGCTTGGTGAAAGTATGTACAGAACTCCAGATATCAGCTTCTATGATGTCCATGGTAGGAACACCTCTGAGAAAGGCTGCAAAAGTAGATGCAGCCCTGGTGGAGTGAGATCTGATCCCCTGGGGGATAGGTTTTCCATGGTGCTTATAGCAGAAATGAATGCAATGGCTTATCCATTTAGAAATGGTTTGTTTTGAAATAGCCTTCCCCTCTGCCCCTGCAGCAAATGCTACCAGCAGTTGTTCAGATTTTCTTCGAGGTTTAGTCCTGTCCAAGTAGAATCTAAGTTGTCTATGCACATCCAAGGAATGCAGAATCCGTTCCCCTTTGTTCTGTTTATTTGGAAAGAAGGTTGGCAAATGAATGGACTGATTAAGAGCCACACTGGATACCACCTTGGGCATGAAGGATGGATTGGTCCTGAGTGACACCCTGTCCGCATGAAAGATGATGAAAGGCTCCACTGCCATAAGGGCCTGTAATTCAAATATCCTTCTAGCTGAAGTGATTGCTAAAAGGAAGCTGTTTTCCAAGAAAGAAATTTTAAGTCTGCAACAGAAAAAGACAGGCCCTTGTGAAGAATCTCAGTTAAGTATTGCAAAAACTGAGGTAAACTGGGCGCTGCTGTGCTCATCCATTGAGATTGGTTCCAGGCACAGAATCTTTTCCATTTTTCAGCATAAGATTTTCTAGTACTAGGCCTCCTTGCCTCTAAGATGACATCCAACACAGATTTGCTGAGGGATGATAAGGGTGAGTTTAAGTAATTAGCCAGGCTGCAAGGTTCAATGTTGGAAGCTGAGGGTGCAGATTCTTGTTCTCCTGCTGAGACAGCAGGAAAGGGGTCTGAGGCAGGTGCCATGGAGATAACTGCAACACACTGAGCAGGAGGGGGGTACCAGTGTTGGCACGGACAGTCTGGAGCAATCAAAGTCATCCTTGATTTGTCCTGTTTGACTTTTAGTAGAACTTTGGAGAGCAGAGGCAGCAGAGGGAAGGTGTAGACCGATAGTTTTTTCCAGCTGAAGGACAGAGCATCCACTTTCCAGGTTTGTTTGTGGGGAGTCCTTGTGCAAAACTTGTCCAATTGGTAGTTCTGGGGGTGGCAAATAGGTCTATGTCTGGGCTCCCCCATTCATTTGTCAACATGTTGAAAATCTTTGGTTCCAGTTTCCACTCATGTGGCTCCATGAGGTTTCTGCTTAGTCCATCTGCCAATGTATTTAATTTTCCTGGAAGGAATTGAGCTTGTAGGTGCACTTGGTAGCTCAAGGCTGTGTTCCACAATGTCATGGCTAGTCTGCAGAGGGGGTACGGATGTGTACCCCCCCTGTATGTTTATGTACCACATAACCGTGGTGTTGTTCGTCTTTACCATTAGTTGTCCTGGAAGAATGCAGTCCTTGAAGGCTGTCAGAGCATTCTGTATAGCTAACATTTCTTTTTGATTGATATGTAGGTGCATTTGACTTGGGCTCCATTTGCCCTGAATGCACTTCCCTGCCAGGTGAGCCCCCCATGCATAGTCTAATGCATCTGTTGTTAGGGTTTGGGGAACAGAGGGTAGTGTGAATGGTAGTCCCTTGTTTTGGTGGCATGCCTCTTCTCACCAGAGAAACTCTAGGCGTAGGCAAGGTATGATAGGAATCATTGTTTCTAGGTTGTGAGAATGTTGACTCCATAGGCTTTTTAGATACCACTGTAGTTTCCTCATATGCAGTCTTGCATATGGAATTAGAATAATGCAGGAGGCCATGAACCCCAAGGCTTGCAGTATTTGTCTTGCAGATAGCAGAGTTTTTGTGGCCACTTGTTTGAAATAGGTTACCAAATTAATTTGCTTTTCTGCCGTGAGGTATGCCATCTGGGAAGTTGTATTCAAGCTTGCTCCCGGAAATGTAATTTGTTGACAGGGTACCAGTTGTGATTTCTTTTCGTTTATGGTGTAACCCAGACAAGTTAAAACCCTTTTTACAAACGCCAGATAATTCAAAAGTATGCCCTGGCTTTCTGCCTGAATTAGACAATTGTCCAGGCATGAGTATATTTGAATACTTCTTTGCCTGCAAAATGCAATAACTGGAGCCAGACACTTTGTGAATACCCTGGGTGCAGTAGACAAGCCAAAGGGCAGTGCAGAGAACTGATAATGCATGTAGCCTGCTTTGAAGCGTAGGTATCATCTGCAAGATTCCCTGATTGGGATGTGCAGGTATGCTTCTTTTAAATCTAGTGTTGCCAACCAGGCGTCTTTGCCTAGCATAGGAAGTAATTGGTGAAGAGTCAGCATCTTGAAGTTTGGAATGTCCAGAAAGGTGTTTAGAGTAGACAGGTCCAGGACTGGATGCCATGATTTGTCTTTTCTGGGTACCAGGAAAAGTCTGGAGTAGAAACCTTGTCCGTTTTCCTCTTCTGGTACCAGCTGAATAGCCCCCATGCTTAAGAGGGAAAGTACTTATTTTTGAGCCTCTGCCCACTGATTTGGGGGCAGGTCCGGCCATCCATTTGGTGTTGGCAATGTGTGGAAATGAAATCTGTATCCCTGGGACACTATATTTAAAACCCATTTGTCCTGGGTTATGAGTTCCCAGTTATTTGCATGAAGAGCAATCTTTCACCCCAAAGGGGCAGTCAGAAGATAAGTGCTTGGAAATTTTAAAAAGAAGTCATTGAGACTGTTTACCATAGGGGGTGTCTTATTGTTATTCCCAGATTTGGAAGTGGAGGCCCCCCACTGCTTAGTTCTGAGAGTCCCCTGGGACTGAAACCTGGGGTTTTTGCTGTGTCTAGGTTTGGCTTGAGAAGACCTGGAAGGGGCTGGAAAGGACCAATTCTTAGTAGGCCAGTGCCTACCAAATCTAGGAGGTTGCACTTGTAAAAAATCTTTAACAGTTTGCATAGATTTAGCTTTATCTTCCATCTTTTTAAGAACTTATTCAGCCTTGTTGCCAAACAGGCGGTCCTGATTTAAAGGAGCATCCAACAATTTAGCTTTGACATGATCAGGCAAAGATTGCTCCTTAAGACAAGCATGCCTTCTAAGCACAGACCCAGTAACAGCAGCCCTGCAAGAGGCCTCTAAAGAATCAAAACCACATTGAAAGTATGTTTTCCAACTTGTTCAGCAGAATGCATTAAGTCCTGTAAATCTTTACTTTCCACATAGTCAGGAATCAACATCATTTTCAGTTTAAGCAGTCCAATGACATGTTGCTGATATTTTAACATATGAAATTAGCAGTTTAAAGCTCTGATTGCGAAGGTTGCGGAAGCATAAACCTTTTTACCCCATCTATCCAGCACCCTGGAGTCTCTATCAGAAGGGGTAGGACTTTCAGCAGTAGAAGCCTTAATGCCCTTGGGCCCCTGAGAAATAGTCTCTGGATCTGCAACAGGATTTTTGAAAAGGAACTTGTGGGACTCTGGAACCCCTGTAGTATCTGTCAGGTTTACTAGGAGCAGGAGGCAGGGAATCAGGGGCCAAACTGGATTCCAAGAAAACATCATCAATGATGTCTTAGTACAGGAGGAATAGCCAAAGGCCTATGCTGAGGTAGAAGGAAATCTCTAAGCCTCTTTTTTGAATCAGAAAATTCCTGGCTTTCCCAGTGAAAATGCTCCCTTAAAGTATGTAAGGTTTCCCCAAAAGAAAAATCCCCAGAAGGGGGAGCAGAGGGAATAGAACCCTCTGCATCAGAATCCTCATAAGTAGGTAAAGACAAATCCAGGTCATCAGAAGAGTCAGAAAGAACAGAATCCTGATCAGAAGATTCATAATCAAGCTGAGTCCTAGGCCTCTTGGGGAAGGGGGGTTGACTACACCTGATTAGAGTTATTAGACCTTCAGCCATTTTTATCATTTGTTTTTTAGGCATAGGAGCCTGAGCATGTGGCCTGGGCATCGTTTTTTAGACGTGGATCGAGATTTAGGCCTTAGTAATGAAGGAGTCGATTTAATATGCAAGTCCGTGGGCCTGAATACACTCTCAGAAGCCGGTGCCTGCACAGCTGCTCCGGACCCATCCAAGGGAGAGACATCCGCGGGTTCCATAGTTGAAGTATCTCACGGCATATTGGACTCCGAATGGGTCTCGGTAGAGGCCTGCGAATCAGAAGTAGCAGGTATCAGGGGCTGCGAAAGCGCCTCACTGAGTACCGGCGAACTGGTGACTGGCTTAGGAGAAGTGTCATCAGCAGTTTTGGACCTTGGCGGCCTGTCTCTGTCTTTATCTTTGCATTTTTTTAGAATCCCGGTAGTCAGATGGCTAACTGGTGACATTTCTGGATAATTAAACCGAGAACTGAAATATTTAGTGGCAAAAATATACCCACGACGGATAGTGCGCTGATTAAATAAAGCACAAAACCGACAGCAAGGTACGTTATGGTCAGGGCCTAGGCAAGGAATACAGTACGAATGAAAATCTTTATGAGGTATTTGCTTTCCACAAGTAATGTAATTATTAACTTTTACTGACATCGGAAAAGAGCAAGAAAAAGTTTCCCCAACTTACTTAGCTTTAAGTTGAAGCCTTCGGTTCTGAAACTTGAAAACGGCAATTTCAGGAATCGTCCGACCGGCACTTGCGAACTGCTTCTGCTTCGGGCACTGCACGGCAAGAAAGACTGATGTAATGGCTTTGGCTGCATGTTTTATACCCCTAACTACCTGACATCATGGAAGAAGGGACAGCGACGCAGGACCCAAGACTTTGTTAATCAGGCCGACTGAGGGCAACCTGCAAGCAAATTACCCAAATGTAATGACTGCAACAATGAAACACGAAGAACATTGAGAACAGAGCACCGGTGGTGACTGGGAGGTATGTAGAATGGATGGAGTGCCATTTTACTAATTGATACTTACTGGACAAGTAGCGTTTGAACCGTAAAAGGGTGGCCTATGACAGACCAAGCGAGGACATCTGAAGTAGAAGTTTGCTGTGGCAAACTGTGATGTAGGCTTTTGACAAGTCTAGAAATAAGGAAGAAACCAGTTTGCCATTATCTCTACCTTTATTAACAGTATCTAAGGTTAGAAATGCAGTGTTTGTATTATGGGAGGAACAAAAGCCATACTTTGTTGGGGATACAATTTCTTCCTGCAAGAGATAGTTTAGCAATTGTTTTTTAATACATTTTGAAGTATTTTGGAGAGGGGGAATATGATTGTTAGAAGTCTAAAGTTAAAAATGTATGTCTAATTTACCCCTTTGTGTAGTGGGATAATGTGTGATTTTTTCCAGAGAAAGGGAATATGGGATTGCTGGATTAATCTATTCAAAATGATTTTGAAAGGATTGGCAATGCTATCAGCTGCTATTACTCACTTTGTGGGTCATCAGCTGAACCAGAGCATGCCTTTCATTTGTTTATTAGTAGTTTTATATAAGATGTGGTCACAGATTTGAAGGTGAAATTGGATGTAGTGATATGTGGCTGTGGGGCAGGGTTGGGACTGGATTATGGGTAATCCTGGTGAAAGTGGATGCAATCATATGTGGCTGTTGGTAAGGTTGGGACTGCATATTGGGGAATTCCTGTTATGGATGTTATAATATCTATGAAATAACAGTTGAATTCTATTGCAGTTTCAAGTGGTGAGTTACTGGAAGTGGGTTCTGGGTTGAGTTTTTGGCCATAATATTACATTTCTTTAATGGCTGACTAGAATTAATTTAGGGTTCTGATTACTATTGTTCTGAAAGTAGTCATAGTATAGTTTTTTCTCCTCATTTATTTGCTTTTTACTATGGTTGCTGAGCATTCCAAAGTTTTCAAGATATTTTGGTGTTTTATATTTTTGTCATTCTTTCTATGTTTTTCTTTTTCCTACATTAAAATTAGCCATGGATAGAAGGCTAACAGATGAGGCAGCAATGTAGATAATTACATTTCTAGTCATCAGAAGTATGAAGATAATGACTATTGGAGGTATATTAATACACTTCTAAAAGAAATGTTACACAAGGCGTGATGATGTGAGGTATTAACAGCTATGCCAGGAAAAGTAGGGTAGTGGATGTGTAACACATGCCAGCATAGCTAGCTGGAGTTTTGTAAAGATATGTCATTTGTATATCAGGGAGGCATCCGTGGTCACTGTAGCCACTGGGGGAGGAAGAGCAAATGGTCTGCCCTGGGGTACTGATGGGGAAACCATTCACCAAGCAAGTTGGTTTTTACATGTCTGTGTGATCATTATCATGTGAGACACTGGAAGTTCCTGGAAAGACCATTGGGTGAACAGCATCCACTGAAGAATCCTCATATGAAAACGAGCAAGGGGGACTAGTATGATAGCCGCTGCCATGAGACCCAAGGTTTTTAGGACGGATCTGGCCTGAATTTTTTTGCATCCTAATAAGACCTGCACATATCGGCGAATGTCTAACACTCTGTCTAATGGAAGTCTCGCTGACATGTCCTTTGTATTTAAGTTTGCGCCTATAAAGGTAATAGATTGACAAGGCGATAATGCAGACTTTTCGAAATTTATTGTGATACCTAGTTGGGGAGCAAGTTTGGATGGTGTAGTCTCTGGCTCGCAGCAGGTGATGTCTGGTGGTAGCAGTAAGGAGCCAGTCGTCTAGATAAGGAAACACCTGGAATCCTTGCCGTCTCAGGTGAGCGGTAACTACTGCCAAACATTTGGTGAACACCCTGGGGGCTGTGGTGAGACCAAAGGGCAGAGCTCTGAACTGATAATGAATGGCTCCCAGCCGGAAGCGGAGGAATCTTCTGGAGCGTCTGTCCATTTTGATAGGGCAGTACGCATCCTGAAGATCTATGGAGCACATCCAACTGTCCTGACCCAGAAAGGGTAAAATGGACTGTAGCGTGACCATCCGGAACTTCGTTCTTTGAACAGACCTGTTTAGTCTGCTCAGATCCAGAATGGGTCTCCAGTCCCCTGTCTTTTTTGGTATCAAAAAGAACCTTGAGTAAATTCCGGATCCTTGCTGGTCTGCTGGGACTGGCTGGATGGCTCTTTTTCTTAGCAGTTTTGATATTTCTTGAACTGCTTGATCCCTTAGATTGGGTGGAACATCTGGAAGGGATTTGTTGGGAATGTAGGTGGTGCAAAAGAAGGGGATTTTGTAGCCTTCGGATATGATAGACAGTACCCATTTGTCTTGTGTTATACTTTGCCAGGCTTTTGGGTACAGCGATAATCTTCCCCCGACTGCCTCCGAAGGTGGACAGCCGGGCAGCACCTCAGGAATGCTGGAAGGGCTTGTCAGATAAAGATTCTCTGTTGCCCTGATTTTGTGGACCCCTCTGCCCCGAGGGTGGCATTTATTGTTGTTCCCTCCACTGCCCCTGGAGGGGAACTCACCACGTGTGTCAGGCATGGCTCCCTGGGGTTTCCAGAACCACATCTTCCCACTCTTCTGACCTTTGGGATACGGTCTAGAAGTAGTGGAAAAAACGGACTCCCACAGCAGAGAGAGTCTTGCCTTCCTGCTCACACCTAGTAAGGGTATCCTTCACCTGTGGTCCAAAAAGAGCAGAACCATCAAAGGGGGTGTTGGTGAAAGACGCCCTGAAAGGTTCTGCAAAGTTACATAACCACATCCAAGCATGCCTCCTCAAGGCCATGCCTGTACCTGCGGCCCTACTTGCACCATCGGCTGCATAAGAAATGAGCCGCATGGAGGAGCGTATTACCGAATTAAGAGTCGCCAGCTGGGAGGCAACCTTATCCTGGGCCCCTGCAGCTGATGGATCTTGAAGGGTATCTCCTAGCTCTTTAAGGAGATCCCTTTGAAGGCGGGTAAAGTGGCACGAGTAGTTCAGCGACCTCATGGAGAAGGTCGCTGAAGAAAACATCCGCTTCACATATCTGTCCATCATCCTAGATTCCTTCTTAGGGGGATGGACAGACAAAGAAGTTTCAGCCTCCTTTTTTGTGGCCGCTGCTACCACCATGGCATCAACGGGAACACCCTTTGTCACAAATTGCTTGTCCTGTGGTGCAGTAATAAATTTTGTGGGTCTTCGGGGGGATGGTTCCACTGTGTCTGGGGCTGACCACACCTTCTGAGCCACCACTGACATCAGTGGATCAAAAGGTGGAGACACCCAGGAGTTGGAGGGTCGGGAACCAAACGTGTCCAGGAAGACCAACTCATCCTCGGAAGGGTTAAAGGTAGTCCAGTTCCCCCTCTGCCTAAGTATCTCAAGGAAGTCTGAGAAAGAGACATCTTCAGAGGGGGATCTTGGGGACCCTTCCGAATCCTCTAAGTCGGTATCTGAAGTGACAGACTCAGGGGAGTAAACACGCTTCCTCTTGCATTTCCTCTTTCGAGAGGGCTCCTCTGAATGATCAGGGGAGGCCTCGGAAGAGGAAGATACACCCAATGGGGTGCCCTGGAGCGCTTGTTCCCCACGCTTGGGGTCTGGACGAGGGGCAGAGGCAGACGCAGGCACCATGGGGGAAGAGCCAATGAGGCTGATCGTGGGGCTGACTCAGAGGCCAGCACACTCCTCATGACCTCGAAGGCGCCCTTCTTGATAGCGGAGAAGGGTCCGGCTCCAAAGAGATGGGAATCCTTCCCGGCACCGAGGGAGACGGCTCCGAATCCGATGTAGGAGCCAAACTCACCTGTGCCAAAGCTCTGAGAGGGAGAATGGGATCAGACAAGGGTCCGATGCCACTTGCCCCCTCGGAGCCAACGAGGGAGTCCCGGTGCCCAGATCCCTCCAAGGACGGCACCACGGAAGTGATCGGAGCCGACGACGCAACCAAAAGGGTAAGTATCGGCGCTGATGGTTCCACGATCCGAACCCCAACAAGCTCCGGCTCCGAACTCAAGGGGTGAGTTGAAGGAGGAACTACTGCAGAGACAGGCGGAGCCGAACCCTGATGAGGGGGGCTGGATAACATTTTAGCCAGGGCCTGCGATTTTAGAAGCCTGCTCACCACTCTCTCCACATCGTGGTCAGATAGTCTAGAAGACCGAGAAGAGTGGGATCGGTGACTTCGCTCTGACTGTAACAGAGGTGACCCCGGAGCCGAGTGTATCGACTCTAGGGATGGAGATCTAGAGCGTTTTTGGCTCCCTGATGGTTCCGACAACAGAGTCGGGGCCGACTGGGAGACAGCTACTTCATTCCAGCCGAAACCGAAGTTGAAGCAGATGCCACACTCGACGACGGCTCCGAATTGGGAGCCAACGGCTTCGTTGGCTTAGAGGGTTTCACTGGCTGGGCCTTAGCCGGTGACCCTTCAGGTATGAGCAAACCCCTAAGGATTAGCTTATTCCTACGCACCTGCAGGACTCTTGGACTAAAGGCGTGGCACACCGAACAAGAGTCCTGCAGGTGTAAGGCACTCAAACAGTAGCCACAAGAAGTGTGACCATCTGTCAGTGACATCTTCTGACAGCATGAGTCACACTTCTTGAATCCAGATACTTTCGTATCTTTAGACATTCCTGTAAAAGGAAATATCAATCACAGAGAAAAAGCAACAGAAGAGAAGTAGGTAACCAGTAAAACACACGCACTCAACACAAGTTACCACACCCTAACAGCATACACACTCTGTTATCCAAGAAAAAGTAAATAAACCTACTGATCTACAACAATTTCTAATAAAAATCTACTAAATAAATATTGAAGAACAAGGATTAGCCTCTAACTAAAAACGGCTACTCTTGAAGAAAACAAAAGGGGGAAGGGGGAGGGGAAAACTCTCTAACAAAAAACGAGTTTCCAAGGGAAGGAGACTAAATTACAAATAGATAACTATAACTACTATAACTACTATAACTATTCTAAACACTAACTACAATATACAGTTTTATATATGCTAACAATAAAATCGAAAAATATGACCTGAGCCAGCAAAAGCAACCTCGCAGCAGAAGTGGCAAACGAAATCGGGGTATTTAGCACCAGGCATCATGGGATATAGGGGGGCCTTGAGCCAGTAAGCAGCTCTCGAGCTTTTGAAGACGGCCGAGTCGGAGCCGAGGATCGGCTCCGAACCCAACCAGCAAGAATGAAGGCGAGATAGACAACTTAACATTAAGCATTGTTATTGACCATGATTTGAGTATCTAACAGATGCTTGAAGGGAATAAGCTTAACAGTATTTTCTACGGCCAATTTTTTTATTTTAATCTGAAATTAGCTGGCTTTTTCTTTGCCAATAAGTTGAGAATAAAAGTGAGCTCTGAGCTTTCATGCTTGTTATTAGTTTATAAGTCTTAGAGATCGTTCTATCTTTGGATGCAAAGGTTTTTATTATTAAAGTAGCTAGGTTGATTTCTTGATGGTCTAGTTTGGAAAGGGGCATCTTGATTTTAATTAAATAAAGGATTTGGGTAAGGATAGTGGCGTAATTCTTAGGGAGTGCAAGTTTTTCCCTTAATTGTGTTATATTGGTTTCCTGGCATTCATATAAATCCCACACTGTACAGTCCTTATTAAGAGGGAATTTAGTTAGGTTTATTGGTTGATTGTTAATTGATAAGTTAGGATTTAAGTGGATCGGTTGTATGAGGACAAGGGCATTGAGTAATTGTATAGATTTGAATAAATTTTGGATAGTAAAAATCATATGTTTAAGCAATGTGTGAAGTTTCCTAATATGAGTCTTTTTGATTTAGGTTCAGAAAAGGGAGGGACTTGGGGTTAATATCTAGGGATTTAAATTTATCATACCATAATTTAATCCATAGGGGTGCCCAGCACTTTGACTTGGGATCAAAGTTTATTATTTGGTTCAGCCTAAAAAACATTATAGTAGAGCTTAAAGTCTGGTAGTCCCAAGCCTCCTTTGTCCTTTGGCAAGGAAAGTTTATCGTATTTAATTCTAACCGATTTAGGATGCCACAAGAATTAAGATACGACTTTCTCTACATTCTTAAAATAATTTTTGTGGAATGATAGACAAAGTGGCATATAAGTGAAAAAGAATTCTCAGTAAGATATTCATTTTGACCACACTAGCTCTTGATAGTAGGGACATATTGATATTTCTCCATCTACTAATATCATTTTCAATCTTTGACCATGTATTTAATAGGTTGTTCTTAACAATTTCATTGACGTTAGGGGTGAAAGTTATTCCTAAGTATTTTATTTGGTATTTGGTTATGATCTCACTATCAGGAAAGTATAATTTTTATGTCCTAAGTGATTTATGGGGAAAATATAATATTTATTCTGATTTAGTTTGTAATTGGATATAGCCGAGTATAGGTCTATGGCACTGAGTAGTTTTCGTAAGTCAGTATTAGGGAGTTCAAAATATAAATTTAAATCATCTGCGAAAGCAGAATATATGAACCTTATATTTGATATTTTAGAAATATGATGGAAGGTTTTTTGGGATATGTATAGGAGCAAAGGTTCTAAATATAAATTAAAAAGGTAGGGCAATAGGGGGCAACTTTGTCTTGTACCACTGGAGACAGGAATAGGGTTAGAAAGGCATTTGTTGATCTGAACAGAAGTAGAGGCTTCAGGTAGAGTACTTTAATTATTGTTAGGAATTCTTGTGGGAAACCAAAAGAGGGTAGAACATTAAACAGGAAAGCTAGGTTTGCTCTGTCGAATGTTTTGCTTGCATCAGCAGTAAGGATGTGTCTCGGATGCCTATCCTTATCTAGGTGTCTAACTATGGTATTTAATAGAAGGGTGCTATCACATTTGTCTATTCTGCATAAATCCCATTTGTTCTTGTGAGATTATAGAAGGAAGAATGTTTTTCAGCCTATTAGCTAAGACGTGGGCTAGAATCTTAAGATCAACATTAATAAGGGCAATAGGTCTATAATTAGCTGGGTCTAGATATCAATCAGTTATGCCATACTGAATTATGTAGTTAAATACCCTCAGTAGAATTTTATCAACCAGTTCAGAAAGTTTTTTTGTAGAACTCCGCTGTGTAGCCGTCGGGTCCTGGAGATTTGCCTGGTCTAATTTTATTAATTGCTATTTTGATTTCTTCAAGGTGTAGGGGTGATTTCAAAAGTTTCTTTTGATAATCAGTAATTTGTGGAAATTTTAGATTATGAAGAAACTCTTTCATTATGTTTGTAGGTGTAGGGTTTGATAAGTTATACAAGTTTTTGTAAATATCTTCAAATGTGTTTAAATGTCTTGCTCTTTATACTTTATTACACCTTTGTTGTTAATTTCTTTGATCCTCCAAGGTCCATTTTTAATATTAATTAGTCTAGCCAGAGTTTTAGAGGGAATTTTGTGCCCATTCTGAATATCTATATAACAATCTCATCTCTACAAATGAGAGATTTTCTAAGTATAACTTGTGCAATTGCTTTTGCAAGTCTGTCATTGTATCTTCTATTCCAGTTGTGTATTTACATTGAAGTTTTATTTCTATGTCTTTGATTTGGTTCTTTAATTTGAGTTGAAGGTTATTGTGTTTTTTCTTAAGCCACGAGGACTTTTGAATAATAAGACCTCTTCTAACCGCTTTAGCAGCTGCCCATTACACATCATAAAGGATTTGACTAGAGATGAGGTCAATACTCAGTTGGGCAAAGATGGCATTTATTTCTTGTGTGATCTCTTATGATATTAAGGTTTAGATTCCAATTGTTGAAATGGGAAGGTCTTTGGTTAGAGGAGGAGGTGTTAATAGAGATGTTAATTTTGGAATGGTCTGAGATGGTTCTAGGGGAAACATTATAATTAATTGTATGAGAAGTGAAGGATTGGGAAATTAAAAAGGCATCTATTCTTGACCAGGTTTTATGTGAGGCTGAGAAAAATGTAAATCTAAGTATAGAGTTATGTTGAAATTTTGTATAAGGCTCTAATAAATCAAAGGTATTTTGTAATTCTTCTATAGTCATAGTAGTATATTGAGATTGGCTAGATTCTTTATGTGACCTATCGCATCCATTTCACTATACCCAGGCTCAGTAGTAACACATGTACCATGCCAGTTCACCGTTTCAGTTAATGAAAAGAGATAGCTTAACTGATTAGTGGTCAAGAATAAGAACAGTTATGTCTATTTCTAGGCTTAATAGTACATTATGGAACAAGTATATAACAATTTAATAAAACTTATTTACTTGCAAGTTGCAACTATTTATGAAAGCCTGCACTGTATACATATTAAAATGAATCAATTGCTGTATAACGTAAAGGTCCATCTAGAAGCAGCTGGATAAAATAGAACATAAAAACAAAGATAAAGCCTTTTACATTAATTAATGACATATTCAGTCTCAGCAGTTGTTTTTGTATGGCTTCCTGATACCCTTTGTGAGAGTTATACTTGCAACATTTTCGATTATGCAGTTAAACAAAATAGTTTTCCTTTTAAGGTAGTAGCTGTTATGCTTAAAGTGTGCTATTCTAACCTTAATAGTTGAACAGTGGTTCAGTATCAAACAAATTGTTTGACTACAACAATTCTAGTAGGATGAAATGATAAGAAAAAAAAAAAGGAGAGAGAAAACAAACAAGAAAAAACAATACCAGGGTTCATAACTTGTTGCAGTTATTTGCTTCAGGGTTTCTGGATTATGCAGTCAAACAAGGGTACATTATGCAGATTATTTCATTTTCCATTGCAAGTTGATGTTTAACAATGAAGATGAAGCAGTTTAAATATCAGGATCCATTCAATACAGGCTTTTCATTTAGTGCAGTCTATTTTGAGTGATCGCGGCTTAGAACAGGTACTCAGTTGATCCCAGTAAGGCTTTGGAGCAGGAAGTGCAATAGCGATGACGTCATCGGGTCAAAGAGTGAAGCAGTGTTTTCCTGTACAGTTGAGCAGCATTCTGGGAAATGGAATGCCAAGACGATAACGAACACTGTGCTACTGAAAACAGAGGCTGATTCTGCAAGAAAAATGCAACTAGAGCATGTAGAAAGAAAAAATCTTCTTGATTCAGCTGTCGGATGCATCAGAACTTGCTGGGTAACTTGATTCCTGCAGAATTCACTTTAAAGATCTGTAAGAAAGTGGATTTAGCCTCTTCAGGGGTTTCAACTGCTATCTTGGTATCAATATGATTGAAAATTAATGTGGCAGGGTATTTCATTTGGAAACGGATTTTATTTTCTAGAAGGTAAGAACAGTGTTTGCTGAGTTTTTATCTTTTTAGTTTAATTTCTAAAGGAAGATCCTGGGTAATAGCAACTCTGTGACCTCTCCAAGTAAAGTTCTTTTTTGCTTTGTATGGCATATGAATGTTTTGAACGTGTGCTGAATTAAGCAGTCTGACATACATTTGTCTTGGGGTTTCTTGGAGTTGAGAACTGGAGCTTTACCAGAGCTTTACCAGAAAGGCTCATCCAGACTCTGCTACACTTTGCTGTGAAGGAAAGGTTAGTTTGCTGTTATTTTTTGTATTTCTGTATTGCCTTTCTATATTTTGAATACTGTAGTTTGTTTTCTTTACCTTGTGTTTTGCTTGCATTCTGTTTTAACAGCATATTAAAACTTCAAAAGAGACCACAGCTCTCTCTGTTCTGAGTCAGGCAGAATTTTAAGTTGTCTTGTTAAATACCACTGTCTTTCTAGTTGCCCGCCTCTTATGTTAATCTGACCATATATCTCATTTCTCTCTACTTTCACTGGCTTATGTGAGTAATCACAAAACCATCACTTTTGAAATCCCACCCCTTCAATTATTTAAATTTATTGGCCATCCTACAGTATTTCATAGTACCAAAATACAAAAGTAACCACCCCTTTCAGTCCATCTTGCTGTTTTAAAAATAGTAACTCTCCACTAAACCTTAACTTTTTAAACAGGTAAAACTCAAGTTACCTACTTTGATATCTAACTTCTCTAGTGCACACTGCAGAGTGCATTCTTTTCAATCTTACCTTTAAGCATCCCTGTTACTAGCACTTTCTCTAATACCTAAAAAGATCATCTCTACTTGACTCCAAGTAGACTTTTCTCTATCTATTAAACCTAGCACTTGCTCCTACAGTACTTATTACCTTGATACGGCACTCTTATAGATAGCACCCCAAAGAGGCAGACCCCCACTTCTCGCTCACCCACGTCCCCGGAATCTCTTTTAAAGTTTTTTGTCTAGTCCTTCTAGCATGTCGAGGGATCAGTTGCTAGTGTCCTCTCCTGCTCAGCTGGTGAACCTGGGAATATTGAGGCAATGTTACAATTGCCTCATGTACACAGACAACCCTCTCCTCCTCCCACAAAACACAAATACATGCGAGAGATGCAACTATACGGCCAAACTGGAGGCTGAGCTCTCTCAACATAGGACTGGCACGACCAGTCAGGAGGAGAAGGTTACCACACACACTATAGACCCAGTCTCACATAGTACCATCACAACCTCAAATCATACACATAAACACACAAAGACATACTCGGCTCTGATCAAAAATCTACCAAAACAGCAGAGGCCACCAAAGCAGACACCCAAACAACCACCACCTCAGAACACAACACCTGCAACACATAGACCTCACAGTCAGAGTGTCAAACAGTCACAGCCCTTAAGGCCAAACACAATGCCAGACACACTAGTCATTGGTGACTCCATAGTCAGACACACTGGCGTCCCGCTCACCAGACTGAGTAAGGAGAAGGTCACAGTAAGCTGCCTGTCGGGCGCTAGAATCCGCCACATAACGCAAGCACTCAGGTCTCTCAACAGCAGGTACAAATACGACTCAGTCATTGTCCACGCTGGTGTAAACGACCTGAGACGTACCTCCTTGGACTACATGAAAAGAGACATTGAGGAGCTCTCTGATTATGTAGCCCAGGCAGGTATGACCCTGACCTTGAGCAGTATCCTACCTTCACCAAGAATGATGCCACAATACAGAGATAAGATGATCAGCTTTAACAATTGGCTTAAACTCTGGTGTCATTCAAAGGGGATCCAATGTCTGTCTGCCTGGGATGACATGCTGGACAAGCCACGCTGCTTCGCAAGGGACGGCTTGCACCTGTCACCCTGGGATTCGGATATTGGCAAAGGCTCTTGCCACCCCATAGTGCCTTTTTAGGCAAGGCTCAAATTCTAAACCTACCACCCTAGAACACAAAAAGGAAAAAACTAAGGGTAATGCTGCTCAATGCCAGAAGTCTAAATCTCAAAATGCACGCACTCGAGGCCCTTCTCAGTATGGAGAACATCGATGTCTGTGCAGTGACAGAAACCTGGTTCAAGGCTCCTGAGAGCACCCCAGCACTATCAGGTTTTACCTCTTATCATGCGCTCCGGCCCCAAAATCTGGACAATACCAAGAAAGGAGGGGGGGTATCCATATTCATCAAGGACACCCACACCTCAAGACTGGTGGCAACGCACGATGCATCGGAGACCATCCAGGTGCAATTAACCATAGGCAAGACTGCTCTGCAAATTGTAGCATGTTACAGGCCACCCTCACAAACTCAGGAACCTCACGTGGCCTTCCTGAAAACACTAGAGGGGATAAATGTATCACCAAACACCATCATACTAGGTGACTTCAATTACCCTAATATAGACTGGGAACACTACTCAAGCCCAAACACCCTAGCCCAAAAGTTCCTGGAATTCATAAACTCAAATGCTAATGAACAACTAGTCACCATCCCCACAAGAGGAGAAAACATACTTGATCTCATCATCACGAACATGGGAGCACAATGTTCAACACCGGAAGTATACCCTCACTGGTGAGATCAGATCACAAACTAATCTTGCTGGAGGTCCTCATCCCACCCCACCTGAAATAAAAAGACCACAGTAAAGAACTTCGAAAGCCGACTTCACACTTCTAAAGACTAGTGTGGTCTCCTTTAAGGCCCCGAGCGGCGGAAAACAGTACTCAAGCCGCTGAATCACTTACAAATGCCTTCTACCAGCACCTGCAGGACTGCATGGATAAGGCAATCCCAAGCAAAACAAAGACTCTTTGTACCAAAGGCAAGCGTCCAGTCTGGTGGACCCCAGCCATAAACAAACTACAACAAAAGGAGGAAGCTACTACAAGATAGAGCAAAATCCTTAAAAGGTAAGACACCCTTGATCACTATAAGTAAAAACTAAGAGCTCTCATAAAATCATCCAAAGCAAATTTTGAGAGAAAAATAGCTAAAGACTCAAAAGACAATCATAAGGCCTTCTTTAGCTATGTTAGAAACCTGGGAGGAAACTCCCAGATATGCTCAGAACTAGTACAAAATGATGTGAAGATTACTGATCCTACAGACATTGCCAACATACTGGCTGACAGGTTCAGTGCAAACTTCTTCCAAAAGGAGAGATGTCTATACCAAGTGATTGCAGCCCCCCAAACATCTCCAATGCCCAAGTGAGAACTGCTCTCTCCAAAGCAAAAAACACAGCATCCATGGGACCTGATGGTGTCCCCGGCTGTGTGCTCCACGAACTCAACGAGGAATTAAACCCACAGCTAGGACAGCTGTTTAATCATAGTCTTACCTCTGGATACGCACCCAGGAGTGGCGCACTGCAACTGTGGTCCCACTTCACAAAGGCGGTGCCTCCACCGACCCTGGAAATTACCGGCCCATTAGCTTGACAAGCCTTATCTGCAAAGCCATGGAGAGGATCATAATGGACCTCATAAATAAAGACATAGGAATTTGCAGACTTTGGATCCATCCCAGTTTGGCTTTGTCAAAGGCAGATCATGCCTTCTAAACTTGGTTGACTTTGTTGAAACAGTCACCAAAGCCACTGATGAGGGAAAGGCAGTCCATACAGCCTACCTCGATCTGGCAGACGCCCTTGATACAATACCCCACTCGGGTATCATTGAAAAACTCGTCAGCTTAAATGTTAACCCATACATCACAAGATGGGTTGCAAACTGGCTGAGTGACAGAACCCACAGGGTCAGAGTTGCTGGCGCCATGTCAGACTCAAAGCCTGTCACAAGTGGTGTACCACAGGGCTCAGTCCTGGGCCCACTCTTGTTTGGCATCTACTTTTCCGAAGTACAAGCAAACACAGGAGGGTTATGGCTGACAAAGTTTGCAGATGACTGCAAACTGGGCGCCATAGTAGAAAACACATCTGACACAGATATCCTTCAGAAGGGTCTCACAGAAACGGATAACTGGTGCCAGAGCCATGGCCTAAAGTTAAATGCCAAAAAATGCATAGTCATACCCTTCAGGAAAAACAAGGTTACCCCTAGCTGCCAAATAGGTGGCAATCCACTGAGCACAGAAGACGTTATCAGGGACCTGGGGACCCAGGTTGATAGTAGTCTGTCATTCGACACCCATGTAGCTAAAGTAGTTAGGAAGACCTTCTACATTGCCCACCTTATCATGAAGGGATTCTCATCTAGATCAAGGGAGGTCATAGTCTCCCTATACTCATCACTCATCAGACCAATGATTGAGTACAATGCCCCATTCGAAATGTATCTGACCCGACACTTGCAGCAGATGGAGAGGCCACAAAAGTTCCTCACCAAAAGGATAAAGGGTCTCAAACATCTGTCCTATGCTGCCCGACTGAAAGAACTCCAGCTCTATTCAGTCGCCACCGCTGCTCAGAGGTGACCTTTGCCTAACATACAAGGCCATGTCAAACCCAGATTTGATGAATATGCTTCACCTCAAAAAATCTAGATCCGTCAGAGCCACAAGGGCGGGAGACTTAAACCTCGACACGGCTATTAATAGGACGTGCTGGAGGGATAGATTCATCACCCAAAGACTCCCTATGCTGTGGAATAAAATCCTGGTATATGTGAGGCAGAGCACCTCGCTGGCCTTGTTCAAGAGAAATCTTGACCAATGGATGGGAGACCGCAGATATACCCCAGGGATTACCTCAGTGTCACTGCTCGACAGAGGCACAGCAAAATAATGGGTATAGTTCCCCATACTAAAGGGGTGGCGTAAGCCACAAAACTATGGGCTAGGCTTGTAAATGCCCTCGGGCAGATAGCCTAGTATGAACCTATGAACCTATGAACCTATAATCTGTGGGCTCTTTCAATTATTATGTCATTTAGAAGATCCTAATTATCCAGTACTGTGCTTAGAACTTCATTGACTATTGTATTGAGCTGGGCATTTTCAAAGGATTCAGGAATACCTCTTAGAATAATAATATTTTGTCTACTTCTAGCTTCTAGGTCTAACATTTTTGGTGTAATTCTTTGATGGTGTTGTTATTTTCCTGTATATTTTGTTTAATTTCTTTTATTTTGATTTCATTCTCCATTGATTTCGCTTAATTTTGCTCAAGCCTGAGCATAATTTGGTCTAGATTGGATTCAAATGTGGCTAACTTGTGAGAGAAACCTTGGATTACAGTTTGCAGAGGTTGCAGTGTCATTTTGAGATCTTCAAGTGTTAGAGACTGATCTTGTTTTGATCTAAGGGTTAGCTTTGTGGTTTCTTGCTGTGGCTTATTAGTTTTTTGTCTTTTAGAGGAAGTGTCTTTTGCTGGTGTAGTAATCAGAGACAGTTTGGTTTTGGTAGTTAATGTTTCCATTTGGTCAGTGTGGTTATCCATTGCAGGTAAAGGAATAAATATTTGAAGTAACAGATTTTAGACCAATTTGCTGATATCAAGTCACACAGTTCCTTTTCTTTACTGTTTTCTTTGTTTAGGCCTCAGAGTCTGGCAGCATCCACACCATGCGGTTCAGGGCTCAGCATCCAGTAAGTAGTATTTAAGTGCAAAAATATGTAATTCCTCTTGAAATTTTGTCAAAGTTGGTTTATATTTGCATTTTCCTTTTAACCTTTAGCGATTTGTGATATTTTCACTGTATGATGCACCGGCAAAAGGTTGCACATTAGTTGAGGAGCGACACAGATAGTGTGCTTACAAGCTGTCCACCATTTTGGAATCACCGACTGTCCTTTATTCTGAGGAATTCTTGCTTTCTTTATTGGAACCTCCCTGACACTGTTTTTTTAAATGTCTGCCTACCAGCTTTCTGCTGAGACTGTTTATTTTTAAACAAAATTAGACAAGGAAGCAAGGAGTCCCTTGAAAAACAGAGAAGGGCATGAATAAAAAATCTGAGTTATTGACTGAATCAACTTTTCCCTCTTATCACACTCACACTTTCTGATAACCTTTGCAGCAGAAGGTCTAGAAACTAAATCTCGACCCAAAGGAGAATTCAGAATTTTATTTTTCACATCTTCTGGAAGGTTCTGAGAATGCTGCCAGGCAAACCTTAAAACAATTCCAGTCACATTTTAAAAAATGAGTAGTGACTTGAGAAAAAGAAGGAAATAGATTACACATTGTATATTTTTCTTCACAAGAGAAAACTGACGCCAAAACATTCCTCATGCTCTCACCATTAGTCAGGATAAACTTCAACATATGAAACTGACAAGTTTAGAATTCTAAAAATTAAAACTGCAAAAGGAGATACAATGAACAAAGTGCTTAACAGCAGCTGGATTCTCTAAAGCTATAGCTGCTATGTCAGAATTGGGAATAGTGTATAAAACCTAGAAAGACTGAGGAACTTTATACAATCTGTTTTTTACGAGTAGCAGGCTGACTTGTCATGGAAATTGCAGACTGTGTTAAAAACATCTTCCAAAGCTGACCAAACTGGAGGGATAGGCTGTAACAAATTAATATTTTCTGAGGGACTGATAAACCTCGGTAACCTTCCACTGAAAACATTGATTAATTTCTGGAAATAGTCTCAGAGAAACAGAATGCCTCAGATGGAGAATCAGATACCACACTCTTCTCAGAATCTGAAACAGAAACCTAAGGTGAAAAAGTTGCATTTGTCCCTTCACATTCCCCCACAGGTTCATTTTTTAAGGTCTTCAGGGAAAGCAGAATCCCTTTTTTTATTTTACCAGAAACCGCTTTTATAAGAAGGATCAACAGTTTGTGAGAGACTCTGATTCAAGCCCAATAAATTACTCCTCTACAGAGTGACACAGAAGATGATACATGTTTAGTTTTCTGTCTCTTTTTGACAAGAAATTCTGAAGAAACAAATACAGGAATGGGCACAACATTCTGCCCCTTCTTCCAAGACTGACAAGAGTGGCCTTCCTTTGCCCACTAAGGCACAGAAGACGTGTCTATCCTGCAGTCCATGCTGACTTTTAAGGACTACACCAAAGAGATCTGAAGAAAAAGATGAGTGGTCTGAGAAACTAGTTTTGGCCAATACAGAGTCAACCAACTGTGGCTGAGGCAAATTACCAGCCCGGTGTATTGGCAAAGGCTGCTTGACTATCTTTTTCTTTTTGTGGCTGGAAAAAGGTTCGACCTAGGAACCAGTATGTTGTTCCATGGTCAAGCTGAAAAGGGTGCTGTTTTCCCAGAGAAGCTTGTCAGCAATAGTCGGAAAAAGAGGAAAGCTGTAAAAAAGTCTTTTACCAAAAAAAAAAAAATAACAGGAAAAAGTACTATAAAGACTTTCCCAACCCCCCAAAACTAAAATAACCACAGTTTACCTACAGAAAAGTAGTTTTAAAAACAGCTTTTAACAACTTTTGCTATAAAAGTAAAAAAAATGTGCTCCCAATTAGAACTGCATAAAATTCACAAGACAGTCAACCAAGACAGTTTTTCCTACCTTAAAAGTACTTTGTTTTAAGAAGAATTGTAAGTTTTCTTTAATAGAAAAGTAAAGTGGAAACTTCTTCCCTGAAAAGAACTTAGCTGCCCAGCAAAAGCCTACAGAGGAGTGCTCTTCTCAGGAGTAGGAAAGCTCTGAAGGACTTAGTGCCCTAATCTGACTTTTTGTCAGCCCTGCTGCCTGGAATGTGCCTAGAAACTTTGGAAGCTGGCCAGCTGTTATGTCCTATGCAGGATACTTGTAGCTTAGGCTACTGTAGCAGTCAGTGATCATAGTGATGCATGTAAACTTTCACCCAGGCTGTTCTCTTCCATGCATTGACTGGCTACATTTTACATCAAACATATGCTAACCAAGCAACAGAATGCAAAGGGCAGAGAAAAGCCATTATATTCACAGCTGGGGAAGGCCACAGTGTCAAGTGTCATCCACGGGCATGGTATATATATATATATATATATATATATATATATATATATATATATATATATATATATATATATATATGCAACAAAAAACGTCTTATTTAAACTGAAGAACACAAAGAAATTCAAAACTAACAACTTCAACACCTTAGGCAAACCATTAGATAAGCATCGGATAAAGAACTGCACGTAGACCGATTAAGTTTAGCGCTTTCATTCTTTAATATCGAAGAACTTCATCAGAACAATAAATTGGCAGACTGAACACGGGGATATTTATATACAGTAATACAATAGAGTGGTGACGTGTGAACAATAAATTAAATATTCAGTAATGTTTCCAAAAAGAATGTTTGTCTTACAATGTGAAATGAAGTAACCTATCAGTGCATTAAGGTTTGTGCTTTATAACCAATCAAATCAAAAAAAGTCTGTACTTCAACACCAATAAGCTTATGGAAAAGAAGACCAATGAAAATAATGGAGGCTAATTTAAGGATGCTATTCCTCTACTAATAGAATATCAATTTAATACTGTTAAGAACCAATGATGGCAGTAACTGCTTGATATCAGCGTACTGAATTTCTTCCAATGGGATAGTTTAATTATGTAACTGTGAAGCAGAGGTAGATGAACAAGATAACTAGTGGCCTTAAAAACCTTTGAAATGCATCAAATGAGAAATTCATACCAGACTGTGCCACTACCAATATGTTGTGGGATTTAAAATGACCAATGAAAGTCAACAGAGCCATCAATCAGCTCGCGACTGTGAAAGCTCACAAGCACATGCAATGACTGGAAAAAATCAAGCAGAATGTATACACTCAAAAAAGTAGTTAAGCTCAAGCATTGCACAAGCATAAACCTTAAAGGTATGTCCGCAAGGAAGTATCCATCAGCGAGAAAAAATTCAGAAATAAATTTCCCAGCACATATGAAATACATGTTAGAAAGATAATAGAAACAGAAACAACAACAGGGATTACCAATAAGCAAAGGAATTAAACTTAACCAATGCAAGTAAGCAGTGCCCAGCAAACCGCCAATCACCAGCTCGTGATAGACAATCCTCTCAATGAAACCTTTGCAACATAGAATAGCACGCTACAAAAAGTAGTAGTGCACTCTGTTTACAAGAAATCGTTACACTGAAATCACTCCACTAGAAAAAACAGTCAAGGGATGTCACATGAAACATGTACAAGAAAATAATTTCAAGACGACCACTGCAGTGCACTTAAATGTAGACAACAAGTCTCGGAGACATGTCCCCTCCAAAACGGAGCCATCACAGCAGCTCTCCAAAGTCAATTAGTGTGCCATGGTGTCCAAAAAATCATTGTACTTGTATCAAAAGCACGACACCAAACTGTACAAAGTGATCACAATCTGCAGCATGGCTGGGCAAAACATCACTCTAATCACCTGCTCCGATCACAGTGCTAACACCATTCATGCGGTCAGATAGCAAAGGACTAAAAACAACTGAAGAACCAAAAATAACTGAAGAAAACCAGCACAGCCATTCAATCGCTCATGGTCGAGAAAGCTCACAAGCAAACACCAACACCAGCACAGCCGTTCAATCGCTCGTGGTCGAGAAAGCTCACAAGCAAACACCAACACCAGCCATGCTCAAGCTTTATGCCTAGTCTCAAAAAAACCTTTTCACTTGCTCCAAAATGTAGGCACCAAATTGTACGAAGTGATCACAACTCGCAGCATGTTTGGCTAAAACATAATGAAAGTCAGCTGCTCTAAACACACTATAATGGTCATATATGCGGTCAGACACTTGAGGAAAAACTGAAGAAAGTTAGCATAGCAGATCATTCGCCTGTGTTCAAGAAAGCTCACAAGCAAATAATGAGGTTCGCTATACTTAAGCATTGTGCAGGCGGAAACTCTAAAAAGAGTCCGTAAGAAAGTATATGTCAGTAAGGTATCCATTATCCAGCACTTACAAAATGCATTTCAGTTAACCAATAGCATTGCAATAGTCAGTAAGAGACAAATGAGAAATATCCACAAGAATGTGAGGCAACCAGTAAACAGAAGAATAAAATTTAAACAATGCAAGTTAGCAGTAGCTCGTGGCAGCCAATGCAATTAAAACATTCTTAATACAGGTAAAATAAGTTACATAAAAGTGGTGAATTCTATATACATGTAGTCGCTGTACCCAAGTTACATCACAAGAAAAAACAAATAGGAAAAATTTAAATGGAATGTTAACAGTAAAATATTTTCAAGACAACCACTTCAGTGCACATTTAAGATTAATACTGTCATTAAGTCCCGGAGATACATCTGCTCCTAAACGGAGCTGCCACAGTAGTTCTTTATACTCCAGTAGTGTGTCATAGTCTCCGAAAAATAATTCCACTTGCTCCAAAATGAGGAAATTAAACTGTATGAAGTGACCACAGTCAGCAGAATGTTTGGCTAGAGCATTACGTTGGTCAGCCACTCTGATTGCACAGTAATGTTCTTTTATGCGGTCAGAACGTTTACGGCTCGTCTTCCCAATGTAGAACGATGTGCAGGAGGCACAAACAGCAGCATAAACTACGTTAAGACTGTGACAAGTGAAATGTTTAGAAAATTTAAGTACAAAGTTATTGTGCTTAAAAGTAAATGTAGAACCTTGTAAAATATATTGACAGCAGATGCAATTACCACATGGAAACATGCCATGTGGATCAGTGGTGTTATTTTATTCAGAAGGAATACCCCATCCCTATTTTCCACCGAGCTTCTGATAGTCCTTGTTCTTTTATAAGAGAACAGAGGATTAGTACCTAACACCTTAGTTAGGTTATCAGAGCTTGTAATGATATTCCAGTTAGTAGAGATAACATTTCTGATGCTAGTCATATCTCTACTAATCGGGATGGGGAAGCTCAAAGTTCTGTCCGTAGTAGCTGTTACTTGTTGTTTAGGAGTAAATCCATAAGTTGGAATTGGTTGAAATTTAGAAAGTCTGTCATGAGTGACTTCAGCTGAAACTGCTTTTATTAAGGCGGGTGGATAATTCTTCTGTGCAAAAAGCTGACATAAAAAGTTACATTCCTGTTGAAAAACATTGTCATCACTCACCAGCCTGGACAACCTTATGAATTGATCACATTTCTTTTCATATAGTAGGGGTGCTGGCTCGTGAAGTCCAAGTAATTATTTCTGTAAGTTTCCTTACGGTAAATATTAGATGTTAAACAGTGTTTAGAGCAATCTATTGCTACGGAAATGTCCAGAAAAGAAACAGATGAGCCACTACCAGATTGTACAAAGGATAGGGATGCTATGCTGTTGCTCATGGCCTTTAAAAATTGAGTTAATTGTTCTTGTGAACCTGTCCATGCAAAAAAAATATAGTCAATGTAACGGCAGTATAGCTTAGTGAATTCAAGCCCTGGTAAATAGATCAGAGTTTCTAACTCCCAGGTAGTTAATACCAGATTGGCATATGCTGGGGCCATCTTAGACCCCATAGCAACGCCTTTCACTTGTTGATAAATGTTGTTGAAGTGGAAAAAGTTATTATTCAATACTATGTCAATCAACATATTCAAGTACAAAAGAGTAGCTGGCTTGAATCTGGCATATTTGCGCAAATACAATTTCACCATGTTTTTGCCTTCAGTATGAGGGATGTTAGTGTAAAGAGACATTATGTCCAATGTAACAAAAATGTAATTCTTTAAATCAAGTTGCGCTTTATGCAATTCATTCAGAAAACCCCAAGAGTCTCTAATATAAAACGGTGTCTTTTGTACAACAGGGTCTAACACACTATCAACATATTCAGAAATATTTTCTGTCTTAGTACGTTTATTAGAGATAATTAATCTGAATGGTGGGTTAGTTGTATTTTTGTGTATTTTAGGTATACCAAAACATTTGCCTAAACTAGGATCATGAACTTGTAGGTATTGTAACATTTCTAGTGAGATGTTCTGGTCTTCCTTTAGCCTACGCAGTATTGAATCAATTTTTTCAAAAGCAGTAGTAACATAATTTAAATCAACTTTATTGTAAAATTCCACATTATTTAATTCTGTTTCAATTTTCTGGATATAATCAATATGCTCCATTAACACTAGCCCTGTCCCTTTATCTGCTTTCATAATACGTAGGGAAGGGTCATTACTAAATTCAGATAGTGCACTCTTTTCAGCCTGAGATAAATTGAACCATTTGCTATCAGGCTGTTTACCAGACAAATTCCTGATATCCCTTTCACAAACATTCAGAAACACTCCTAATGTGTTGTCTAGGATGGGATTAAATAAACTTCTCTTTTTTTAAACTCCAGTCAGTGTCACTGAAGAACTATCAGACACAGTGGAACCCATTTCAGAATCAACACCAGATTGGCCAATTTCAGTATCGGTGATAGTAAAATAATGTTTTAAATTCAACTTCCTTACATAAAGGCACAGGTCTACTAAAACATCAGCAAGTGGAGCCCGTTGGGCTGGTATAAAAGTGAAGCCTTTATTCAATAGAGAAATATGATCCGGTGTAAAAGATCTTTTTGTGAGATTAAACACTGCCGTATTAGTAGTTCGTGTGGGTGAAATATTCAATTCCTGTAGCTGCTCCTGGTGGTCATAGGTCTCCCTAGGTCTCTGTACCGCCAAATCCTCCTCCCTCCCCCTCTCCCTCTGAAAGAACCCTGAGTAGTCTCTCTCCCTCTGCTGGAGGTGGGAAGTGGTCTTGATTCATTTGTAAATTGTCCCGAGGAAAAAAAAGCCTGAGGTGAATAATTCAAGACTTGTAAGACTGCTGAGGTGTTAAAACTGGTGCCAGGGCCAGTAGGTGCAGGATCATTTAGATTGCAGGGGGGAGGACGAGGTGATGCAGGAGGAGACGAGGTAACCGGTGCAAGTCTGTAATTATTTTGAGCAGGATAATTGTAGTTATGCTGATCACCATAAGAATAGCCTTGCTGGAAAGAGCCTCTTCTGTAGAAATTCCTTTGATATGAGTTTCTTTGGAAGGTGCCACGAAAGTTGTTGTGCAGAGGGTACGCCATACTATTATTGTATTGCCATAGGTCTCTTAGAAGTTTTTTCTTTTTAACTTCTATAATAGTAGCTACATGTCGAGAGATATGTGGTGCTATACTATCGAATAATTGCCTGAACAAATGGAATTCAGGATGGAGAACAGTTTCTTCATGTAGTGCTGAAATATCCACTTTCAAGGCATCAAGATGTTGGCTATTATATTTAATCAGAATTCTGAGAGTTTGAATACCTGTGTCATTGAAGTGATCAGTTAGTTCCGAATACAGCGGAGAATCTTTCTCTGTTCTATTAGGGAACTTAGCCAGCCTGAGACCTTGTGGGACAATGTTTTGGGCAATACATGTTTCCAAATATAAGTTGTCATAAATAATATTTTTGAATACCCTGAGCAGTCTCTCCAGTTTATAAATCATTGTTTTACATTGCTGCTGTTGGTTGTCATGGCATCTATCTGTTTGTTGCTGTCTGTTGTCAGACAGCTGTGAAAAACCCATGAACGGGTTATTATTCGTGTCCGTAGTTAAAAGATGCAGCAGTGAATTTCTTTGAGTATCGTCATTAGAGTGATTCCCTAAATTAAAATTATTATTACTCACTTGATCAGTAGTATTCCTTCGATCATTAATCAGAGGAGGATGATTAGAAGGGAGAGAGTTTTCAGCCTGGCCCGGTGGTCTGGGAGGAAACTGTCCATGAGTTGAAGGGAGAGAGTTTTCAGTTTGCCCCGGTGGTCTCGGAGGTAACTGTCCATGATTATCATCCTGGCTGTGTAAGAAATGTAGAAATCTTTTAAAGAGAATCTGATTGATATCCTGTGAGTCTGGTGTAGGGATAGCAGACATATTTTCAATACTTGGAGTCCCGTGTAAGGAAGCTTCAAAAAGAGGTTGGCTGTTCTCACCTTGTCCCGTGCGGTCGTTGTCATCCATGGTGTTATTAGTTTTGAAGTACGAATACGGAAAAAATAAGTAATGCAACAAAAGCCGTCTTATTTAAACTGAAGAACACAAAGAAATTCAAACCTAACAACTTCAACACCTTAGGCAAACCATTAGATAAGCATCGGATAAAGAACTGCATGTAGACCAATTAAGTTTAGCGCTTTCATTCTTTAATATCGAAGAACTTCATCAAAACAATAAATTGGCAGACTGAACACGGGGATATTTATATACAGTAATACAATAGAGTGGTGACGTGTGAACAATAAATTAAATATTCAGTAATGTTTCCAAAAAGAATGTTTGTCTTACAATGTGAAATAAAGTAACCTATCAGTGCATTAAGGTTTGTGCTTTATAACCAATCAAATCAAAAAAGGTCTGTACTTCAACACCAATAAGCTTATGGAAAAGAAGACCAATGAAAATAATGGAGGCTAATTTAAGGACGCTGATCCTCTACCAATAGAATAATAATTTAATACGGTTAAGAACCAATGGAATAAAGTATACTTAAAGCAATGGCAGTAACTGCTTGATATCAGCGTACTGAATTTTTCCAATGGGATAGTTTAATTATGTAAATGTGAAGCAGAGGTAGATGAACAAGATAACTAGTGGCCTTAAAAACCTTTGAAATGCATCAAATGAGAAATTCATACCAGACTGTGCCACTACCAATATGTTGTGGGATTTAAAATGACCAATGAAAGTCAACACAGCCATCAATCAGCTCGCGGCTGTGAAAGCTCGCAAGCACATGCAATGACTGGAAAAAATCAAGCAGAATGTATACACTCAAAAAAGTAGTTAAGCTCAAGCATTGCACAGGCATAAACCTTAAAGGTGTGTCCGCAAGAAAGTATCCATCAGCGAGAAAAAATTCAGAAATAAATTTCCCAGCACATATGAAATACATGTTAGAAAGATAATAGAAACAGAAACAACAACAGGGATTACCAATAAGCAGAGGAATTAAACTTAACCAATGCAAGTAATCAGTGCCCAGCAAACCGCCAATCACCAGCTCGTGGTAGACAATCCTCTCAACGAAACCTTTGCACCATAGAATAGCAAGCTACAAAAAGTAGTAGTGCACTCTGTTTACAAGAAATCATTACACTGAAAACACTCCACTAGAAAAAACAGTCAAGGGATGTCACATGAAACATGTACAAGAAAATAATTTCAAGACGACCACTGCAGTGCACTCAAATGTAGACAACAAGTCCCGGAGACATGTCCCCTCCAAAATGGAGCCGTCACAGCAGCTCTCCAAAGTCAAGTAGTGTGCCATGGTGTCCAAAAAATCATTGTACTTGTATCAAAAGCACGACACCAAACTGTACAAAGTGATCACAATCTGCAGCATGGCTGGGCAAAACATCCCGCTAATCACCTGCTCCGATCACACTGCTAACACTATTCATGCGGTCAGATAGAAAAGGACTAAAAACAACTGAAGAACCAAAAATAACTGAAGAAAACCAGCACAGCCATTCAATCGCTCATGGTCGAGAAAGCTCACAAGCAAACACCAACACCAGCACAGCCGTTCAATCGCTCGTGGTCGAGAAAGCTTACAGGCAAACACCAACACCAGCCATGCTCAAGCTTTATGCCCAGTCACAAAAAAACCTTTTCACTTGCTCCAAAATGTAGGCACCAAATTGTACGAAGTGATCACAACTCGCAGCATGTTTGGCTAAAACATGATGAAAGTCAGCTGCTCTAAACACACTATAATGGTCATATATGCAGTCAGATAGTTGAGGAAAAACTGAAGAAAGTTAGCATAGCAGATCATTCGCTCATGTTCAAGAAAGCTCACAAGCAAATAATGAGGTTAGCTATACTTAAGCATTGTGCAGGCTGAAACTCTAAAAAGAGTCCGTAAGAAAGTATATGTCAATAAAGTATCCATTATCCATTTTTATGTTCAGTCTGCCAATTTATTCTTTTGATGAAGTTCTTCGATATTAAAGAATGAAAGAGCTAAACTTAATCGGTCTACGTGCAGTTCTTTATCCGATGCTTAGTTAATGGTTTGCCTAAGGTGTTGAAGTTGTTAGTTTTGAATATATATATATATATATATATATATATATATATATACACACATATATATATATATATATATATACATATATATATATATATATATATATATATATATATATATATATACGTATGGTATATGTATGCGCATGTTGCTATGGTTGAAACTAACTTGGTGATCAGTATGCCAGATATGAGAAACTATGGTGTGCTGGACAGGGAAGGATGCTGTCACCACTGTTGTGCATGTGCATGGCACTGGGCCTTGTAGGTGTGTGTGTGTGTGTGTGTGTGTGTGTGTGTGTGTGTGTGTGTGTGTGTGTGTGTGTGTGTGTGTGTGTGTTTGCGCAAGCTGTGACACAGCCTCAGCAGATGATCCAGCACTGTGATGACGCCTTACTGACAGGTCCAGAGCAATCACTGGAAATATGGGTACACAGTGTAAACCCCTGTTTACAAGAGGGTTACTGACACTTTCCAGTCCTTGCCTAGCAGAAGAAGTAGTGTGTGAATTTGAGCAATGATTTGTACCATACAATAGTGTAGTATGAGTACCCCATGTTCATGGATACTGGGACAGCTAGCTCATGTTGGGGGGGCAGTACCCATGGAATGCAAAACCACCCACAGGATGTCCACCAATCTTCCCTGTGCTCATTGAAGTATTTATCAACCAATGGGGAATGCACCACAGGAGGAAGTATCTGTTCCCTGTAGACTTGCTTGCGACTTGCTGTTCTTCTGTGTCAACCTATATCTCTGTGGTAGGTTGCACAAGCACAGAGGCACTGTCCACTGACAGTTGCTTTGAGTTTTTCTGATTATATCAACCAATTGGATTATGATAGTTATAAAAAATTTTATAAAGCCTAGAAAATCAGAAATGATGAAATCATTGTTTTTAAGTTACTTCAGACCCAGACTAGAGTACAGACTAATAATATGAAAACCTTATAAGAAAACTAGCATGAGAAACTTGGAAAGAGAACAGTAGAAATATACCAAAGGTATCCATGGATGTAAAATTTTCAGTTATAAAGAAAGATTAAAACTTGTACATTATACAACAACCCCCCCATTAATATTCCAAAACATGCACGCTAATTGGTCAGCGTGCACGTTGTAAATCAGACTTATACTAATGGAAAAAGGTCAGGTTGCCCGGACTTTTTCCATTAGTATAAGTCTTTTTTTTTTTTTTTTTACAGCAATGGAGAATGCAAGATTTCCGTTGCTGTTTAGACACTGTCTCGCTAAGGAGTTTAACATAGCGAGACAGCTTTAAAAAAAGTAACAGAGATCTTCCTTTCTCCGTTGCTTTTATTAAAGCTGTCTCACTATGTTAAATTCCTTTAACATAGCGAGACAGTTTGTAAAAAGCGACGGAGATCTTGTTTTCTCCGTTGCTTCCATCCACAGCCCTGATGTACTGCATAAGCATACGCATGCACAGTACATCAGAACTGCTGCAGAATACCAGACAGCTGTGGAAGGGCAGCAAGGAGGCATTATACAATGCCATTATTTAAGAAAAGTGTTTTTTTTCTTAAATAATGTCATTGTATAATAGCAATAACCCACTTCTGAGTTGGGTGAACAAACCACACCAACCGTGGGTAAATCCAGCATTACCCACACCCAGGCGTGGGTTATTGCTATAATATTTCAGATAGATATTTAACAGGAGACCTTATTCAAGTATATAGGGCATTTAGAGACAATTACTTCTGTGAATATTTGGGGTTATCAGAGAGGAGTACAGAAACATGACATGCTATGTAGGTTATACAGGAATGAGAGATGTACTAATTGGTTCACTGAGAGAGCAGTTGATGCATGGAATAGAATAGTAAAAAGAAGTTATACCTTACCATAACATTCCATCTGTGTTGTCGATCTTCATCTATTCTTGACTGATGGGTCACAGTACTGATCCGGCTGTTCTACAGCTCGCTTCAGCCAAAAAAAATCTCTCCGGCAGTAAGTCTACCCACAATTCCCCTCCCCAGATTACCTCAGATGGAGTTTGCAATAGACAGAAAGACTGAATAATAAAAGTCAGAAACCTTGTCCAAGGCACCCATAACAATAAGAACCCAGGACAGGGTATCGCTCCACCAGAAACCTAAAGGAGGGGGGCAAGCGGGAGGGACGCAAGAATAGATGAAGATCGACAACACAGATGGAACGTTATGGTAAGACATAACTTCTTTATCTGATGTTGTCAATCTTCATCTATTCTTGACTGAAGGGACATTGTCCCCATCTACCCTGTATCCTGGGAGGCCTTATGGAAGGACATTCCTGAGCACCATAGAACCAAAAGATGCTCTCCCCCTGGAAACCATACCAATTTTATAATGCATGATAAAGGTATGAGGCTTAGCCCAAGTAGCAGCCGTGCAAACTTCTGACATGGAAGCTTTGGAATGGAAGGCAGCAGAAGTCGCCACTGATCTAGCAGAATGTATCTTGACTGGTTTTGGGAGTTTCATATTCAGCTTCATGTAGATGAAAGATATACAGTCTCCCAACCACCTGGAGAGAGTTGCTTTGGTCAATGATCTAACCATATTTGCACAAGCGAAGGATACAAACAATTGTACAGATCGTCTAAGCCGTTTAGTTCTATTTAGGTAGAACCTCAATTGTCTGTGTACATCCAGATAGTGGAGGCAGTACTCTCCTTTGTTAGAATAATATGGGAAAAATACAGGCAAGTCTATAGACTGATTGATATTAATCTCTGAAATCACCTTAAGAAGAAAGGTTGGATTTGTCCTGAGTGACACTCTGTGCTTATGGAAAATTAAGTAAGGAGCTTTAGAACATAGGGCTTGTAATTTGGAGACTTGTCTCACAGAAGTGACAGCTACAAGAAGTAGCATCTTCTAGGAAAGGAACTTTAAATCACAGATAGCTGCAGGTTCAAATGGTGGTGCCGTAAGTGATTGCAGTACTGCAGTCAGATCCCAAAATGGGAGAGGACCTGTAAAGGGAGGTTTTAAGTGTAATGCACCCTTTAGGAAAACCTTGCAAAGTCTGTGGGAAATTTAAGGCTGGTCTCCAAATCCGATACGAAAACTTGAAATTGCTGCTAAGATAACTGATTGTAGAAGCAAAGGCTCCTTTATTAAAGATGGCAGCTAGGAATTCCAGGATTTTCTCTACTGACACTGAAAACGGGTCAAGTCCATTGGTAGAGGCCCAAATAGAAAGTCTCTTCCACTTGCTTAGATAGAGAGTCTTGGTGGATTGTTTATGAATTGCCAACAAAATGTGCCGCACAGGAGAAGTTATACCATTATGCCTGGCAACTATCGGAAGTGGAGGAACCAAACTGTTAGCTTGAAAGTCTGAGGATTGGGAAATACTAGTCCCAGGGATGGGACAGGAGATCCGGAACTGGGTCCAGAGTCCATGGGCGGCAGAGCTGATGAGGCCAAAGGAAGGGGAACCATATATATTGAGGCCAATAAGGAGCAATGAGGATCAATTTGCTTTTTAACTGAGATGCTTTCTTGAGAAATAATGGAATTACAGGGAAGGGGGAAAGGCATAGAGTAGACCCAGGGGCCAATTGTGTAGAAAAGCATCCCTGGGGACTTCCCCTGAGAGGGAATTAGGGCAAAGTAGCTTCTGCACTTGATGTTCAGAGGTGAGGTGAACAGGTCACAGCAAAGCTGGCCACAGTGAAGAAAAACCTCCTTCTCTACTCTGGAGTTCAGAAACTACTCATGAAGTATAAGAATGCACCTGCTCAATTTGTCCCCAGTTACGTTGGAAGTCCCTGGGATGTGCGTTGCTAGAAAGCAGGTGGAAGATATGGCCCATTACCACACTCAACAGGCTTCTCAACACAATGTGTAGGACTTGGTTCACCCCTGGTTGTTGATGTACCAGACCAATGCATGTTGTCCAACTGAATAGCTATCATCTCTAGAGGTTAAGTAGAATGAAACGCTTGCAATGCCAGAAGCACTGCTCTTACCTCCAGTACACTGATATGCAGGTTGGCCTTGGAGGAGGCCAAGTGCCTTGCAGTGTCTTTCCCAGATATTGCCCCCTCACCCCATCTGGGAAGCATCCGTGATCACTGCGGCCTTGGGCTTAGGGAAAATAAAGGGATGGCCTCAAAGAATCTCCTCTGAATGTATCCACCAGGCTAGATTGTTCTTGCCGATCGACTAGATATGAAAATGAAGTGGTTCATGGGGAGGGTTAGAATTGACCATTGGTTTACTAGTAGCCACTGGAGAAGCCTTATATGAAATTTTGCTGATAGAACTAAAGTGATAGCAGCTTCCATGGACTTCAGTGCCTGCAGAATCAGTTGAGCAGGTATTTCGTTTGAGTGCAGTAGAGAATGAACCTGCACCTGTATTTTCTACAACCTGTGAAGGGGAAATTATGCTATGCGAGAAGAAGTGTTGAGAGGAGCTCCGATAAATTCCATGTTCTGGGTGGGTTCTAAATGGGATTTCACAGAGTTGACTGTCATGCCCAGTGGGATAGGTTCAGGATGAAGTCAGTGGTCTGTTGCAGCAGATGTCTGGAGGGAGCGGAGAGGAGCCAGTTGTCTAGATAAGGAAACACCCGGAATCCGTGCAGTCTCAAGTGAGCTATGACTGCTGACATACATTTGGTGAACACCCTGGGGGCTGTTGTGAGGCCAAAGACCAACACTCTGAACTGGAAATGACTGACTCTTTTCCAGAAGAGGAGAAACTTTCTCAAGCATTTATCCACCTTTATGTGGTAATACGCATCTTGAAAGTCGATAAAGCACATCCAATTATTTTTCTCTAAGAAGGGGAGAATAGACTGAACCATGACCATCCAGAATTTTGCTTGTTTGACAAATATGTTTAGAATACTGAGATCCAAAATTGGTCTTCAATCCCATTTTCTTTGGCACTAAAAAGAATCTTGAATAAAAAAACGGATCTTAATTGGTCTGGTGGGGTTTCTTGGATGACTCTTTTTTTTCTAGCAGCTTTTGAATTTCTATTGCTGCTTGAACTCTCTGACTGGGTGGAATGTCTGGGAGTCTAGAAGGGGTTTTGGGTAAAAGGTGAAGAGAATTGGATAACCTCTGGTAATTATCCTTAGCACCCATGCATCGGTGGTTATGCGTCACCAGGCATTTGGGTGCAAGGAAAATCTTCCCCCAACTTCTTCCAGAGGTAAGCAATTGGGACCCTTTTCAGGAGCAATGATACGGTTTACCGGAGAATGAATCTCTGGCACCCTGATTCGTGGACCACCTCTACCTCTGGGACTGTGTCTTCTACTATAACTTCACCCTCTGCCCCGAGGGGAGTCCAAGCCACGTGTCCTGAAAAGGTTTCTGGAATTTCTTGAACCACATTTTACCACTCCTTTGATTCCTGGAATAGGATCGTTGAGGAGTGGAAAAACATATGCCCACAGCAGACAAAGTCCTTCTATCCTTTTCACACCTGGACAAAGTTTCCTTTACTTTGGGAACAAACAAAGAGGACCTGTCAAAGGGGGCATTGACAAAGGAAGACTTGAATGGTTCCACAACTGCAACACCTGAAGCTGCTGACCTGGTCATCCCTTTGGCTGCATGTGCAATGAACCTCAAGGACGAGTTTGAGATCAACTCCAGGGTAGCTAGTTGGGAGGCCGCATTTTCCTGGGCCTCCTCAGCCACAGCTCCTGCTAGGGTATCTGACAGCTCCTTGATAAGATCCCTTTGGAGCCTAGAGAAGTGTGCCAAGAAGTTCAAGGACCTGGTGGAGAATGACACATAGACCTGCTTCCCAAATCTGTCCATCGCCCTGGACTCTCAGTTCGGGAGATGGACAGTAGAACCTTCCTTGGCTAGTTCTTTGCTCATGGCAGCCACTACCACCATGACATCTACTACCAAGCCTTTAGCCCAATGTGGTTGGTCCTCTGGGGTAATAAGTATCTTTCAGGTCTCTGTGGGGCTGGTTCCACAGAAACAGGAGCCTTCCAAGCCTGCTGAGCAACTAGTTTAATTAAATCGTTAGTGGGCGGGGTCACCCAGGAGGTAGATGGGTCCACACCAAAGGCCTGCAAGTATACAGACTCCTCTGAGGCTGGGTCTTTGGACTTCCAATCACCCCTCTGTTTTAGGATCTCCAGAATGTCTCCAAAGGAGACGTCTTCCAGGGGTTACCATGGAGAACCCTCACCTTCATCGAAATCTGTGTCCTCTGTGATTTTTCCAGAGAATTGGGGTGTTTTTTCTTACACAATCTCTTCTGAGGGGGTCCTTCAGTGGGAACATCTGAGGAGGACTCGGAAGTGGGAGTACCTTTAGAAGACAAGTCTTGTGACCGTGATGCGTGCTGACCAAGGGTAGAGGTTGGTGGCTGAACTGAAGAACCTGGGGTCACAGGGGAAGACTCCAATAACCCAGGAGCCATGTGAGAAGAAGCAGTGGCTAAAGCCCTTCCCAAAACCTGAAAGACAGGACCCCCTGAGGAGGGATGGGAGCCTGGAACTGAGACTGACAAACTCAGAACCAGGTCACACCCTGTCCTAAGAGTCTCACCTGATAAACCGGAACAGAGGATGGGTCCATGTCATAGCTGTAAGGGATAAGGATGGCTCTGTAGAAATGCTCAGAACCAACATGAACCCTGCATGCTTGATGGCAAATATACAGTCCTGAGGACCTGATGGTGCCAATGACAGCAAGTGGGTCAGAGCCAGATTCAGTGTCGAGGACAAATCTGTAGTCGGCACCAAAGTCATTGGAACCTGGGAGGTCAGAGACGATGGCTCTAAAACCTGTGCCAAGGTTAGAGGAGTATAATTGGGTGTGGATGGAGAAAAGACACCTGCTTTCAAAAGGGAGAGGGGGCTGAACATAAGAGGAAAGACCCTGGGCTGCCAAGATCTGGTCCACAAACCTAACAACATCCATTTCCAAAAGACTTCTGGTGGAGCACACTGAAAAGGCTGAAGGAGACGCAGGCCTCTCTATGAATGGACTAGGTAATTGTCCATAGAAAGGGTCTAAAGATGGCAAAAATGTAGACCTCAGTTCTGGGACAATTATTAGCTTTGCCACCATCTGTTGCCCAATGGGGGAATTGGCACCAAAATCAGAGCCGTAGAGGTGGTCAAAGCCGTAGAACTAGGGCTCTGAGCCATAGATATAGCCAGTGTAGAAGGCAACTAAGAACCTTTTGGTGGCAGAGATTTTGACCGTTCCAAAAGTTTTGGAACCTCGAATTTCGGTTCTGTGGATGAACCCTCAGAGGCATGCTTGTGCTTTTTAATGGTCGGTGCTGAAGGGGATAACAGCACCGAGCGAGAGGACTTAGAGTCAGAGGCCAGCAGTGACTGGTCAGCCTTGGACAAGGTCTCCTCAAAAGGGGCCTTAAGGAGCCCTTTGAGGATCAATTTATTTTTCTCTCTGCCAGGGTTCTATTACTAAAGCCCTGGCAAATGGAACAAACCACAGTCAAGTGAGAAACACCCAAACAGTAAACACTTTTTTCATGATTGTCCGAGTTTGGCATTTTTCTGCCGCACTCAATTCATTGTTTAAAACCTGTGGTAGACGAATTTGGTTTCTCTGCCATATTTATCAAGCTCACACAGACAGACATACACAGTAGAGAAAGAAGAAAGAATTCTACCAATGATGGTAGAAAGGTTACCACACAGTAAAAAAGAAAACAGACTAGCAGCGATGGTAGGGGGAAAGAAAACTATCAGAGGTAAGAAGAAATTACACACTTAAGGGTAGACCAAACACTCAACAAGAAAAAGCTATGAAGTAAACAGTTATAAAACAGTTACAATTAGAAAGTATTTAGCTATGAGAAAGTCTGCTGTCGCGTCTTATTCACAAGAGCGGCAAACAAGATCTGAGATACTCTGGAGAGGGGAACTGTGGGAAGACTTACTGCTTGAGAGATTTTTTTGGCTGATGTGATCTATAGAGCAGCCGGATCAGTTCTGAGGATTGGAATTGTAGCCCATCAGCAAGAATAGATACAGACTGACAATTATCAGATATATTAAAGCAAGCACTAGTTTAAGTATTTTTAATAAAATATATGCTTATTATGGGATGATTGTTTTGCGTTACTGGCATGCTAGAAGGGCATTATTGCATATGCCAGAAATATTTATATGTATGTATGTACATCCTCCACTGATACTGTGACACCTCACCATGGCAAAGTTTGCCTGTCATCACTGTCAGAGTCTAATTTGTTTCCTACATCAGGCAGCAGTGGCAAGCCTTCAGAGCTTTTATGCAAACAGAAAGTGGAAGGCTACAGCTTTGAAAAAGGACAATAGTAAATAATAGAAAAGCCCACACCATGGCAACAAAAACATACAAAACATAAGGGGGTGGAGGGAACAGCTACTCCAGTAGTGATCACTCAAATATCTAAGATATGGTAAGTTTACTTACATAACTAATATTTTCATCATTTGATCACTGTTGCAGTGGCTTAAGTTACATGGGTAGATTATTACAGCTTATAAGGATTTAAAATAAGAAAGATGAGGGTTCAGGAGCCCCTGAAGAATGATAAAATAAATCTACTTTGTAGTGCTTTGTAAAAGTATGAACAGAGGATCAAGTTGTTGCCTCTAGAACACCCCTTTCCAAAAATCCACTGATGAAGCAAAAGCTCTGCCTTGACCCTACTTAGAATTGACTTGTTACAGCAGGTATTACAAAAGGAAACAGTATGGGGAACCATTTGGAAATAGTCTGCTTTGACATAAATTGTCTTTTTTGTGTACCCCATTAAGAAATTAATAACTGATCGGTGTTTCTGAAGGTTTTAGTTTTGTCAAAATAATATCCAAGTTGTCTTTTGAGATTCAGAATATAAGGAATCCTTTTCCCTCATTTTTATATTCTGGAAAGACAAGGAAATGGGTAGCTTGGCTCAAAGTAAACTCAGATATCACTTCAACCATAAAAGACAAACTAGTTCTCAAGGAAATCGTATCTTTGTGGAAAATGAGATAAGGTTGACCAACCATGACAGTTTGCAGTTCAGATACTCTTTTTGCAGATGTCAGAGCAATCATCAAAATAGTTTTCTATGTTAAGAACCTCAAATCAGTCTGATGTGCTAGTTTAAATGGAGTAAGAATTATTTTTTCCAAAACAAAATTAAGATCCTAAGGAGGAACCACCTGTCTTCTAGATGGATGGGTATGCAGAACCTCTTTCAAAAACATTTTGACACTGTAATGCATTGGAACAGAGGTATCCATGGGCAGACATGTTAAAATGGCTAGCAAATGAACCTTGACAGAGGAGTAAGAAAGGCCAAAGGGTAACAAACTCAGGCAAACATTGTAGAATCAGAGACATACATTAAAAGGGACTTGTTTGCTATTTTGGCACCAATTAGAAAATATTGTCCATTTACTAATACATTATTTCCTAGTATCGTGTTTCTTTGGCTTCTTTAATACCTGCTGCACGTCCTCAAAAAATTGTACCTGAAAGATATAAAAACTCCATCATCCAGGCAGTTAGTTCAAACTGTTTCAAGTTGGGGTGTATCAAGCATCCCCTATTCTTGTATGAAGTCAGTCTGTTAGGAAGCTTGTGTTATTGCCCTTGGCCATTTCCAAAAGAAGGGAGAACTGCTGCTGTCTGGGCAAAAATGGAGCCACCACAATGTTCTTTGGACAGTCTTTCTGAATATTCAGAATGACCATGGATATCAGAGGAAAAGTTGGAAACTGATACAGGGACTTTCTTCTCCAAGGAAATGAAATTGCCTGAAGATTTGGAAGCTGTCTAGCTGTTACATTCTATACAGGATATAACCCATACAGCTAAGGCTACTGCAGCATTTACCAAATGAAGAACATTAACAGGTTTTGTATCAACATGAATTTCTTAAAGAATGTAATGTATATAATGTATAAAACTCTGGTGTCTGGCATTACTGACTGACTATAATTCTCAGTGATTTACCATAGGTTCATAGGTGTATACTAGGCTAATGGCCCTGGAGCCTTTACAAGCCTAGCCCATAGGATTAACCTGGCATCTTGCCACCAGACCTTACTTTCCAGTGCCTCTGTCGAGTACAGCCACTGGAGTGATCCCCGGGGTGAATTTTATATTTCCCATCCACTCATCAAGATTTTTCTTGAAGAGAGCCAATGAGGTGCCCCGTTTGACATGTATGGGAAGTCTATTCCATAGCATGGGCAGTCTCTGGGTTATGAACCTGTCCCTCCAGCACGTTCTGTTGATTGTGGTAATGAAGTTGAGGTCTCTTCAGTGTGTGGTGCGGAGGGATTGGGATTTCTTTAGATTTAGCATTTCTAACAGAGCTGGGTCAGACATGGCTTTATAAGTCAAGCAGAGATTACCTCTAAGTAGGTGATATGAGACAGAGAATAGTTGGAGTTTTTTGAGTCTGTCCATACAGGACAAGTGTTTAAGGCCTAGGATCATCTTTGTAAGGTACTTTTGCGGCCTCTTCAGTTGTTGCAGGTGTCTAGTAAGGTACATGCCAAGTGGGTCATTGTACTCAATGATTGGCCTAAATGAGGGAAGAGTAGAGGGAGACAATGACCTCTTTCTTCCTGGATGCAAAACCCTTACTAATGAGATGTGCCACACAAAAGGACTTTCTGACCACAGTGGCAGTGTGGTGGTCAAAAGAGAGGTTGCTGTCAACCTGTGTTCCCAGAACTCTTATAACGGCTTCTGCATTCAATGGACTATCATCGATGTGGTAGTTCATGGGAACTGGGTTTTTCCCAAAGGGGATAACAACACATTTTTTGGCATTGAGCTTAAGGCCATGGTTCTGACACCAGTCACTGGTCTCAGCGAGGCCTTTCTGTAGGATGTCAACATCACTTGGGGATTTAATAATGGCTCCCAGCTTGCAATCATCTGCGAACTTTGTCAGCCAGAGTCCCTTTGTGTTGGACTGGACTTCTGAGAAGTAGATGCCAAACAGGAGTGGTCCCAGGACTGAACCCTGAGGTACTCCACTTGTCACTTGTCTGCAGCTGGATTTGGAGTCGGCTACTTTTACAGTCTGGGTTTTGTCAGTAAGCCAGTTGGCAACCCATCGAGTGACGTAGGGATTTATGCCCAGCTTAATAATTTTATCTATGATTCCAGAGTGGGGGATGGTGTTGAAGGCCTTGGTGAGTTCCAAAAAGGCTGTGTGGACCGCCTTACAGGAGAGGACTCAGAACCAATCCCTGTGGGACTCTACTCGTGACTGGTCAGCAGTCTGACTTGGACTCCGCTACTTTCACACTGTGGGTTCTATCTGTGAGCCAGTTTGCAAACCACCTAGTGATATAGGGGTTGATGCCTAGCTTAGTGAGTTTTTCTGATTCCTCAGTGGAGAATGGTATCAAATGCCTTGTCCAGATCAAGGTAGGCTGTATGAACCACCTTGCCTTCATCTACAACTCTAGTGACTGACTCAAAGAAGTTGACCAAGTTGAGCAGGCATGATCTACCCTTCACAAAACCAAACTGTGTGGGATCCAGAGTTTGGAGATTCCCTATATCCTTGTTTATTAGGTCCATGATGATGTGTTCCATAGCTTTACATATCAGACTTGTCAGGTTAATGGGGCAATATTTTCCAGGGTCTGTAGTCGCTCCTCCTTTGTGGAGAGGGATGACTGTAGCAGTGCGTCATTTGGTAGAGACAAAGCCTGAGGTGAGGCCGAGACTGAACAGGGCATACAGGTGAGGTGCCAATTCACTCTGTAGTTCATGTAGAACACAGCCAGGGATATTGTCAGATCCCACAGAGGCTGTATTCTTGGCCTTGGACAGTGCTGTTTTAACCTGTGCAGCAGTAAAGTGCCTGGCAATCTACTGGTATCGTGATTGGTCCTTTGGGGGGGAGGGGAAAAGTTGGCACTCAGAAAATCAAAAATTTTATTAGGGACTGAAATAATATATAAAACTAAATTAGAGACATTTGAGAGGTATGCAGATAGATAAGGGCCAGAAACCATGAACATAAAGTTTCCTGCTATCTCTGGAGCCAACTTGGTGGATATGTGCATCCTGTGACAAAGCAGCAATCGCCTTATGTTTACTGAAAACCACCTTATTCTCAAAAATCTGATAAGGTATGTGAGAGATGTATTTACACAATGACACCAGAGGCAAAGCTATCACATACCAGCACACATAATACCAACCAGATTGTCAGAAATGCATACACTATACCCACCATATACTGTATGGATTAGACACAAAGACCCACATATACCGAGGCTCTTAAAAGTAATCTTCTTAAATTCCAAAGACCTCCGAGATATTTGACCAACAACAGATAATCTCAGCAGCCCCAAAAGCACTCCACCTAAACAACTCCCACTACAATACATACAGCCACACCGCATGGAGCCTCAACATCAAAGCCCATAAGCCAAGGCACCACACAACTCAATATTTTAGTCATAGGACACTCCATTGAGACACACAGATGTTCCACTCCCCAGGCTGAATAAGGAGAAAGTCATGGTCAGTGGTCTATCAGGCACCAGGATTAGTCAGATCACTCAGGTTACTGGACCACAGATACCAGTATGACTCTGTCATAGTCCATGTGGGTTGTAAATGACTTGAGATGTACCTCCCTGAACTAAATGAAGAGAGACGTTATTCAACTCTTGGACTATGTGTCCCAGACTAGTATGAGCCTGCACTGAGAAACATTCTACCTTCACCAAGGATGATGCCAGAATATGAAGAGAAGATAACTGACTCCAATGATTGGCTTAGCTTCTGGTGTCATTCAAAAGGGTGCAAATATCTGTCAGCATGAGAGAATATGGTTGACAGACCATGTTGCTTTGCCAAGGATGGTCTGCACCTGTCCTATCTGGGCTTTCGGATATTGGCTAAAACATCATCCTTCCCCACAGTGCCTTTTTCAGGAACTGTCAAAATGACAAACCTTCTTACACAGAAAAACAACCCAATGGATGTTACTGCTCAATGCCATGAGTCTAAACAAGAAACTCCACTACCTCCAAGCTCTTTTCATCCTGGAGAATGCAAACATCTGTGCAGTTACCGAGACATGTTTAAAGCCATTGAGAGCACAATGGCAGTGCAAGGATACAATGTCTTCCACACATTTAGACCAGCTACTGCATAGGCAAGGACTAAATGTGGAGATGTCCCAGTCTTCATCAATAACAAGATCACCTCAAGGCTAGTCAAACAGGATGATGAGCTTGAGCTTCTCCATGTATAAAGGATCATAGGCAGAGTCCCATATCATATCCTTGCTAGACACAGGTCCCCTCTATGTACTAGGAAACCCATAACTCATACTTAAATGTACTGGAGGCACTCATCACTCAACCCAATAACATATTCATAGGCAACTTTAGCAACTCCACTATAAACTGGAAATCATACACAACCCCAAACCTACAACACATAATCCACATGCCCACTAGATGAGCAAACATACTGGACCTGCTCCTCACTAACATGGCAGAATGCTGCACCATCTGATGTAATGTAATCTCTAGTAACGTCAAACCATAAAGCTGTCTCCTTTGAAATATAAATAAGACCCATGTCTGCAGCTAACCTTGTAGCATTTAGAAACTATTCTAAGGCAAATGTACTATTGTTAAGTGACAACCTGACAAAGTTTCAACTCCCCCCAAACCCTGAGAGCACAACTGCCTATGTAGAATTCTTCACAGGTACTCAATACAATCATGTTAATAAAATGCAGCTGTGTTTATCAGAAATAAGTTCACAACAAATTAAAAAAAAACATCCTGGTAGAATCCAATCACGAACAGGATGTACAATATAAGGAAAAAAGTCATAGCAAAAGTCAGGATATACAATGCCAAGCAGGATAAAAACTCTCTCATCAAGCTAAATAAAACCCCAGAGGGCAAATCAATAGTCAATTTTGAGCTAAAACTTGCCTCCCAGCCCAAGAACAAGTACAATGCTTTCTTTAGCTGTGTCTGTAACCTGAAATGGTTTACAAACAATGTGCAGAGTTAATTGTGATAGAAGACCGCTACAGGGAGACAAAAGACATAGCAAATCTACTGGCCAGCAAGTTCAGCTCCAATTTTATCACCCCTCTCCCCTAGGTCAACCCTCAAGAAATAATATCGAACATAACCTCTTCAACCACCACTTTTGAACAGGTCCTAAACGCACTGTCCAAGTCCAAGAACACCACAATAATAGGCACTGATAATATCCCAGGATGCCTACTAAATAGAATGAAATGTGACCTATCAAGACCACTGGTGTCACTATTTAACCATAGCCTCCAGTCAGGCTTTATGTCACACAAATGCAGAACTGCTATATCATCCCTCTAAATAATGGCAGGCCTTCTACAGACCTTGGAAACTACAGACCCTTTAGTCTGACTAGTCTCACATACAAAGCCATGGAAAGAATCATCATAGAAATTATTAAAAATTGACATTGGAAACCTCTAAACATTGAATCCAGTCTACTTCAGTTTTGTCAAGAGAAGATCATGCCTACTCAGCCTGATAGACTTCAAGAAGGTCACCAAGGCAATAGATGAATACAATAAAACGGTTCATTCTGCCTATCTTGATCAATACCCCACTCAGGTGTTGCAAACAAACTCACAAAATTAGGCATAAACCCCTATGTTGCACAATGGATGGCCAGTTGGCTTTCAGATAGGACCTAGGAAGTTAGGACAGAGGAATCCACCTCTACAAAAAGGCCATTCACTAGCATTGCCCCTCGGGACTCAGTGCTGTGTCCTCTCCTTTTGACATCTACTTCTCTCAACTCAAGGCCACCATCAAGAGCTTCTGGCTGACCAAGTTTGAAAGGGATCTCAAACTGGAAGCGGTTATGGAATCCCCCAAGCCACTAATATCCTCCAGGAAGGGCTAATACATGCTATAGACATGGTTTACAACTCAGTACCAAGAAATGAGTACCCCAGGAAACTACCTCAATGATAACACCCCCCCCCCCCAAAGTAGACCAGGTAGACAGGAATTTAGGGATTTATGTAGAGAGTAACCTGGTTTTTGACCAACATGTGCCTAAGGCAGGAAGGAAATCATTCAACATTGCTCAACTTATATGCAAGGGTATGTCACTGAGGTCAAAGAATGTCATTGTTTGACTATAGTCAACCCTCCATCACTGCGTGCAATGTAACTTTTCAATATGTACCTGACTAGGCACAGGCAACAAAGTACAGTTGTGTACACTTACCATAAATGGAGATGTTCAAGTGTATTTACTGTTGCAGTCATCACACTTGGGTTATCCTGCCAGGGGTAGCCCTCAGTCGGCCCGAATACCAGAGGCTTAGTATTTCTGCGTCGGTTGCTGTCACTCCAGGACTGACGTCAAGTCGTCAGTGGTATACAAACAGGCAGCCGACGCCATTACATCAGTTTTTCTTGCCCCAAATGTCAGGAGCCCCCAAAAAGGGACCTAAGTTATGGTGGAGTAACACCACTACTGGAAAGTAAATACCAAAAGCCCTGTAAGGGTGAGGAAGAGAGAGACAGAGAGAAAGAGACAAGGGGGCTGGAGGGTGGGAAACCAGGACTGCAACAGTGAATACACTTGAACATATACATTTATGTAAATATACACAACTGTACTATGTTCATCGTGTTTCACTGTTGAAGTCATCACACTTGGGTTGATTCCCAAAGCTGAGGATCAGGTGGAGGCAGTCAAGAAGAGCTGGGGCTGGCTAGAATGCCCTGCAGGACTGCTGTTGTAAAGCCTGCCCTGGATTTAGAAAAGATAGGCAGGTGGTAATGCCTGGTGAAGATATGAACAGAACTCCATGTTGCAGCTTCCATGATGCCCCTGGCCGAGACCCCTCTGAGGAAGGCTGTAGAGGTTGAAGTTGCCCTAGTTGAATGTGTTCTGACCCCCAGTGGGGGTGGTTTCCCATGGTGTTTGTAACAGAAATGGATGCAGTGTGCTATCCATTTGGAGATTTTTTTGTTTTAATATAGCTTTGCCCTCTGCCCCTGGTGTAAAGCTGACTAGTAACTGGTCAGATTTCCTAAAGGATTAGTCCTATCCAGGTAGAATCTGAGCTGTCTGTGCACATCTAAAGAGTGCAGAATCCTTTCTCCCTTATTTTGAGGTTTAGGGAAAAAGGCGAGCAAATGAATAGATTGGTTGAGAGCCACACTGGACACCACCTTAGGCATGAAAGTTGGGTTAGTCCTGAGGTAGACCCTGTCAGCATGAAAAATGATGAAAGGTTCCACAGCCATAACTGTTTGTACCTCAGACACTCTTCTAGCTGAAGTGATGGCCAGAAGCAAGGCTGTTTTTCAAGAGATGAATTTAACTCTATTGAGGCTGCAGGCTCAAAGAAGGGGGGGCATGAGCTTTTCCAACACAAAGTTAAGGTCCCAAGCACGAGTAGGGGCTCTCCTTGATGGCCTTAAGTAGTTAGCCCCTCTCAGGAATTGTTTGATGAGAGGGTGTGAGAAGAGAGGTGGCACAGTGCTGTAATGTGCAGAGATAGCAGAGGCATGGATTTTAGTGTAAGAGAAGGATAGGTCCCTGTGGAGTAGTTCTGCTAGGTAATCCAGGATGAGAGGTAAGGAGGGCTGTGCTGGGTCAGCTCCTTTATCTGGATCTAGGAATAATACCTTTTCCACTTGTCAGCATAGGATTTTCTAGTACTGGGTCATCTGGCTTCACGTATGACATCCAGGACTTGTTTGCTTAGGGTGGCCACTGGAGGAGAAGTCAAGGAATAAGCCAGGCTGCTAGGTTCAGTGTCTGCAACTGTGGATGCAAGAACTCCCCCTCCTGCTGAGTCAGGAGAGTTGGAATCTGGGGTAGGTGCCAAGGAGGCAACGGGGACAGACTGTGTACTAATGGGTACCAGTGTTAGCGTGGCTAGTCTGGGGCAATCAGGACTGCCCTTGGTCTTTCCTCCCTTATTTTGAGTAATACTCTGGTCAGAAGAGGTAGAGGGGGAAATGCATAGATTGAGAGGTTTGTCCACTGAAAAGATAGGGCATCCACTTTCCAGGCCTTGCTGTGAGGTTCCCTGATGCATGATTTGTTGAGCTGGTGGTTGTAGGGGGAGGCAAATAGTACCCCATTTTTGGGTCACAAGGTTGAAGGTGTTGTAGTTTAATTGCCATTCGTGTAGGTCTAGGAGATTTCTGCTTAAGTTGTCTGCCAGAGAGTTTTGGTTGCCTGGCAGGAATTGAGCTTGCAGATGAATATGCATGGCTGAGGCAGTGTTCCAAAGGGTCATGGCTAGCCTGCAGAGGGAGTAGGAGTGGGTTCCTCCCTGCTTGTTGATGTACCACATTACTGTGGTGTTGTCCGTTTTGATAAGTAGAGGCCCCGGAGAGAGCAGGGGCTGAAAGCTGTCAGAGCGTGCTAAACAGCTAGCAACTCTTTTTGGTTGATGTGCAGATTAATTTGGTTTAAGCTCCAGTGGCCCTGAATGCACCTGCCATCCAAGTGAGCACCCCAGGCATAGTCTGATGCCTCTGGGGTTAGGGTCTGGGTGGCATGGGGTTGTGAAAAGGGAAGTCCCTTGTTGTGGTTGCAAGCTGCTGCCCACCAAAGAAAGTCTTTCCTTAGATAGGGCATCATAGGTATAATAGTTTCCAGGTCCTGTGAATGTTGACACCAAAAGCTTTTCAAGTACCACTGAAGTTTCCTCATATGCAGTCTGGCATATGGAATTAGTAGAATGCAGGAGGCCGTGAACCCTAGCTCTTGCAGGATTTTCCTTGCGGATAACTGGGTTCTGGTGGCCGGTTGAGAGAGGTATCCTGTCAGATAGGTTTGTTTTTCTGGAGTTAGAAATGCCATCTGGGATGTGGTGTCCAGGCTTGGTCCAAGGAATACAATTTTTTGACTGGGGACAAGTTTGGATTTCTTCTCATTGATAGTGTATCCCAGTGAAGTTAGTAGGTCCTTTACAAACATCAGGTGCTGTAACAGCTTTTCCTGACTGTCTGCCTGAATCAGGCAGTTGTCCAAGTAAGGGTAAATTTGAATATTTCTTTGTCTGCAATAAGCAATGGCTGGAGCCAGGCATTTTGCGAAAACTCTGGGAGCAGTGGATAAGCCAAAGGGCAGTGCAGAGAACTGATAATAAAAAGATTCTACCCTGAAACATAGATATTTTCTGCAAGAATCTCTGATTGGGATATGCAGATAGGCCTATTTGAGGTCTAGAGTGGCTAACCAGGCATCTTTGGACAGCATAGGGAGAAGCTGCTGCAGTGTGAGCATTCTGAATTTTGGTACCACCAGGAAGGTGTTTAGAATAGATAGATCTAAGACTGGGCACCAGGTGCCCTCTTTTCTGGGTACTAGAAAAAGCCTGGAATAGAACCACTGGCCTATCTGATCTGCAGGGACAGGCTGAATTGCCCTCATGGAGAGCAAGGAATTAACTTGGTTTTGTGCCTCTGCCCACTAGTTTGGAGGAAGATCTGGGAATCCCTTTGGGGTTGGGGTTGGCAAGGTGTGGAAATAAAATTTGTACCCCTGGGACACCATGTTGAGGACCCATCAATCGTTGGTGATGGAGGCCCAGTTTTCTGCATGGGAGGCAAGTTTTCCTCCTAGTGGCATGGTCAGATGGGCAGTGGTGAGAGGAGGAGTAGAGGAGTCACTGGGAATTCTTTCCATAAGATGGTGGCTTAGGACACTCTGGTTTAGAAGTGGAGGCACTTCATTGTTTAGATCTCTGCAGACCCCGACACTGCTGTCTGGGGGGCCTGTTACCCCTAGGTCTTGTCTGAAGAGGCCTTGAGGGGGCATGTAAGGACCAATGTTTTGCAGGACAATGTCTACTGAATCTTGGAGGCTGAACTTGCAAGAAGTCTTTAACTGTCTGCTTAGATTTAGCTATTTCTTCCATCTTTTTTAAAACATCTTCTGCTTTGGTGCCAAACAGATTGTCTTTGTTAAGAGGTGTGTCTGATTTGGCATGATTTGGCAAGGTCTGTTCCTTAAGCCAAGCATGCCTTTGAAGTACAATACCTGTGACTGCTGCCCTGCAGGATACTTCTAGGGCATCAAAACCACATTGCAGGGTATGCTTACTGATTTGGCTTGCAGAATGCATAAGTTCCTGTTAGTCTTTATTTTCTGCACAGTCAAGGAAGGCAGTTAATTTTTGTTTAATGAGTTCCATAGTGTGTTGCTGGTATTTCAGTATGTGGAAATGACAATTTAATGCTCTAATGGCAAGAGCTGCAGAAGTATATACTTTTTTACCCCATCCGTCTAAGGCTCGAGAATCCCTGTCCGAGGGGGTGGGATTCTTAGATGTAGTTGCTTTTATTCCCTTAGGCCTTTGGGAGATGACCTCTGAGTCAGCAGTAGGATTCTTGAAAAGAAATTTGTGTGAGTCAGGGACTCTGTAATACTTGTCAGGTTTCCTGTGAGCAGGAGGTAAAGTATACATGGTTAGACTAGATTCCATAAAAACATCATCCACAACATCCGGGACAGGGGAGTATAGCTAAGGGCCTGTGCTGAGGTAAATCTAAAAATTCCCGGAGTCTCTTTTTGGACTGGGGGTAATCCTGGCATTGGAAGTGCTCTCTCAAAGTATGTAGGGTTTCACCAAAAGAAAAATGCTCTGGAGGAGAGGCAGAACAATGGAGTCCTCTGCATCTGAATTCTCATAAGCAGATAAGGGCATGTTCTTCATAATCAGAAACCTCGTCGGACTCTTGGTCAGATAAAGGTGCTGGGGAGAAGTCTATTTCTTTTAGCAGGTGAAGGCTGGCTGCCCCTAATCAGCGTGATAAGGTCTTCTGCCATTTTAAGCATCTGGGATTGTGGCAAGGAAGCAGGTGCGTGAGTTTGGGTCATCAGTTTTGTAGGCGTATCTCCTACTCTGGCCTTAGAAACTCTGTAGTTTTAGAAAGAACTGCAGATGTGAAAGAAGTCGTTGGTTCGTGTCGAATATCGGTAGTGCGAAGAAGTTCCTCAGAAGCCGGTGCCTGCACAGCTACTCCGGACCCATCCAAGGTAGAGACATCCACATGTTCTGTAGTCAAAGAAGAGTCTTGCGGCATACTGGACTGCGAATGGGTCTCAGTATTGACCTGCGAATCCATCGATGCCTGCATCAGGTACTTACCTTTTAGAAGACTTCAACTTAAAATTTCGGAAATGAAAAACTCAGGTAGCGGCCGACCAGCACTCGTGAGAACTGCTTCTGCTTCGGGCTCCTCAGCAAGAAAGACTGATGTAATGGTGTCGACTGCCTGTTTTTATACCACTGACGACCTGACATCAGTCCTGGAGCGACAGCAACCGACGCATAAATACTAAGCCTCTGGTATTCGGGCTGACTGAGGGCTACCCCTGGCAGGATAACCCAAGTGTGATGACTGCAACAATGAAACACGAAGAACATCGGGAATGTCCACAGAGGAGCCTAATAAAAACAATACAAGCCATTAATAATATGTCTGTGATAACCCACCACTGCTAACCAGTAATCAAGGAGCCTTAATCCTCACCCCTGGCAACAGTGGGGGATGTTCACTGGGAGGATGACAGGTACAAACACAGTATTTCCAAATGCAGCTCTCTGCATCAAATGCAATTTCCCTTAAGAGCACACAGAGACCACAGTCAGTCTGGGGCTGTTTCTCCCTCTTCCTCCAGATCCTCAATAAGACTCCCCACTGGCACAGCTATAGGGCTGAGATCTCAGATGACTGACCAAGCTAAGACCTCCAGCACCACCTGTGGTCAACCAGTACTTTGCGTTCTTGCTCAAATAGCTGACACACACGCGCACACACACACACACACACACACACACACACACATGCAAGCACACACACACACTCCCGGGAAAGGCTGGCACAGGTTTACTAGCTATGACCCCTTCTGCTCAGACGATAAGGTAGTTACCACTGCCACCAGTCACTCCTTATCAGCTTTTTTAGGGTCCTTAACAAAGGGTGTCCACAGGATCATAGGAGGTTATTAGGCTAATAGCCCTGGGGTCCTTACAAGCCTAGCCAAGAGTTTATACCTAAAAAAGAAACCTCAGTCAGCACCTGTCGCCCCTGTCAATGAGGGACAAATGTGGAATCCCTGGGACATATTTGTGGTTTCCCATCCACTTATCAAGGCTGCGCTTGAAGAGGGTCAGTGAGGTACTCTGTTTGACATGTATGGGAAGTCTATTCCAGAGACGAGGCAGCCTCTGGGAGACAAACCTGTCTCTCCAGCAGGTTTTGTTGATGTTGCATATTAGATTTAGGCTTATTGAGCAGGTAATGCGTGAGGAGTTAGACTTACAGATAATGAGCATCTCTAGTAGGGCAGGGTCCGATATTGCCTTGTAGGCGAGACACAGATCACATCTGAGCAAGCTGTATTATACAGAGTAGAGTGATAGTGATTTGAGCTATAGGACAGGTGCTGGAGGCCATGGATTCTCTTTGTGAGGTATTTATGTGGCCTTTCCAGTTGGTGCAGGTGTTTGGAGAGATACATACCAAACGGGGCATTATACTCAATTATGGATCTAATAAGGGAGGAGTACAGAGAGGTAATAACCTCCTTTTTTCTGGATGGAATCCCTTTACTTACGAGATCAACCAAGTAAAAGGCTTTTCTGACCACTGCTGTCACATGATAGTCGAATGTGAGACTACTATCAACCTGAGTATCCAGGTCTCTCACCACGGTTTGTGTGCTTAGGTAGTTGCCATTGATGTGGTAATCAGGAGGGGTCATGTTTTGGCCGAATGGTATTTTCACGTTTAACTTAAGGCCATGACTTTGGCAGCAGTTATGTGTACCTGTGAGACCCTTTCGTAGTATGTTAACATAATTTGGGGAGTCAGTGACAGCACCCAACTTACAGTCATCTGCAAACTTGGTCAGCCACAGGCTCTTTGTCTTTGCCTGCACCTCAGAAAAGTAGATACTAAACAGCAGGGGTCCCAGGACAGATCCCTGGGGAAAAGCACTAGTGACAGGTCTACAGTCGAAGGCGGTGGTGCCTAGTTTGACCTTGTGGGCCCTATCTGCGAGCCAGTTGGCCACCCATCTGACGAGATAGGGATTAACACCAAGTTGCTTTTCGATGATGCCCGAGTGGGGGATTGTATCAAAGGCCTTGGCCAGGTCAAGGTAAGCTGTATGTACAAACTTTCCCTCATCCAGGGCCTTGGTGGCAGTCTCAAAGAAGTCAACTAGGTTCAATAGGCAAGATCTGCCACTGATGAATCTGAATTTGGTGGGGTCGAGTGTTTGGAGATTGCCTATGTCCTTGTTTATGAGATACATAATAATATGCTCCATGGCTTTACAGACCAGACTTGTCAAGCTAATGGGGTGATACTTTCCTGGGTCGGTAGTGGCACCATCTGTGTGCAAGGGGATGACAATGGCGGTTCTCCACTCTGCTGGAATGAAGCCTGTAATTAGGCTGTGGTTGAACTGTATGCTGAATGACGAACCTAGTTCTTGATGGAGATGGTGCAGAATACAGCCTGGGATGATATCAGGTCTCATGGAAGCTGTGTTCTTTGCCTTGGATAGGGCCTATAACACTTGATATATGGAGATGTGAGGTGTGGGAGAAGTAGCAGGGATGTTGACTGGACTTTGAGGGGGGCGATAAGGGGGTGAAGTTTGCGCTGAACCTATCAGCCAGCAGGCAGGCTAAATTGACAGGATCAGTGTAAGTGGTACCATTATCCGCAGTGGTGCTGCGGTAGCGTTGTCGCCTCACAGTAAGACGCGGTCCGGTTCGATTCTCAAATAGAGTGTCTTCTGCGTGGAGACATGCGTGAATGGGTGTACCTTTGTTGAAGGTTGTGGATAAGGACTGGCAACTCGGCACGTAAAAATCAACTGCCAATCATTAGCGGACCGGAGTTCCGCTGTGGCGACCCCTAACTGGGAAAAGCCAAAAGATACAACAACAACAAGTGTAAGTGGTACCATTAAGTACTAATTCCGAACAAACTTGGGCTTTGCCATGGAGGTTCCTAACGTAATTGAAGAAGGACTTATGGTTTCCCTTTGTTTCAGAGGCTAGTTTCAACTCATAATTGGCTTTGGAGTTTTTCACTAGTGATCTAATTTGCTTGTTGAGGTGGAGGAGGGAGATTTTCCAATTTGGGATTTGTTCCTTTTTACGCTTGGATTACAGTTTCTTCCTTTGGTTGTACAGCCTATTGACAGAGGATGTCCACAAGACAGGTTTGTGTTTCCTTGAGGAGCAGGTTTTAGTTCTGTTGGATATGGCTGAGTCCATGCAGTTGTACAGGTGCTTGTATACTGCACTGCAGTACTGTTCAGCATAGTTGTCTGCATCCTCTGAGGGGGGCGGTGATGTGATGCTGCTGATACCCTCCCTTAGGAGGGTGTAGACAGCTTTTGAGAAGGTTTTTAGTCTGGTTATGGCTGGAGAGTGGATGGGTGGGATAGAAACTTCAAATGAGACAGACTGATGATCTGGGTGGGATAGAAACTTCAAATGAGACAGACTGATGATCTGATCTCCCCAGGGAATCTACGAGAGTTACTATACCCTAAGAACTTACTTAGAGCAAGGCAGATGATGTGGTGAATGGTTGTTCTTCTTGTTGTCAAGTCAAAGACAGAATGCAGAATGCCCTGTCTCACTAACAGACTTCGTAAAATAATATCTAAAATATTACTGCTGGGATGGCTTGCAGAATGACATAATTTCTGGTCATCTGACTTCTAGCTCCCAGGCCAAAAGCACCGTTGCTGACAGCTGGTAGCATTTAGCATCTACCTGTAAAAATACATAGGCAAGGGTTTTTGTGCTCAGATCTTTGGCAGGTGCTGTAAGTCATAAAATGATTGCATTCCTCCATGCTTCCAAAGTAGCAATTAGTTCACCCCAAACACAACACAGAAAGCTTCCTAGTAGAGACTTTGTGTCTCTAGCTGCACTAAAACATCTCTATGGCCTAACCTATAAAGTAATTTAATTTCAGATATTTTTCTAAAGTTTGCTGGACTGAGGTTAACCCTCAAGTTTCCTCTGTTAGCATATACATTTAAACAGTTACAATAGTGCATGTACATTTCTGTTCTCTTCCAGTAGGGCACACTGTGGATACATTTTAAGCACAAGCCCTTTACAAATACCTTTTTCAACACAAACATCTATACAAAGCAATCTGATATACACACAGTTCTAATACATTTGTAACACAAGCATCTTGTAGAAATTAAGTTTGATATTCACAAATGACATATAATTATTTACAAAATTCCAGCTAGCTGTGCTGACAGCACCTCCTTACTTCACACTCTCCTATGTGGATCACCTCAAAGATTTATCCTATATTCTTTCTTCTACAGACTGGTGAGGGCTGATTGGTGTTTGGTATACAAGGAATTTCAGGATCCCATTTTGACAGACCTCTTGCATATATGCAAAACAAATAGCATCGGAGCTACCCAATCCAAGGATATAAACCTTGCTTATGACAAAAATAGGACATATTGGAGGGGCAGGTATGTGTCTCAGAGAATACCCCTTCTCTGGAAAAGGCTTCCCATCCATGTCAAGCAGAGTTCTTCCTTGACCCTATTCAAGAACAACCCGGACTGGTGTATGGGAAATTGGAAATTCACCCCTGGTCTGTCAAATATGTCTCTAATGGATAGAGACAACCTGTAAAAGTTTTACCACACATGCTCTAGCTTACACATATCCCTAAAAATTACCTCTAGGGCACCAAACTTGTTGGATACACTTGGGATGCATGGCTAGGCTTAAAAAGGCCCTTATGGTCATTGGCCTATTATACACTTATGAACCTAAGAACCTACCCCTACATCTGACAACCTAGTGAATATAGCATAGTGAGTTACTTGCAGTGATGTGCATTTTCATTCATTAAACTTCATTAAGATATCTGCAGTGGCAAGGAGAGGAGCAACTGATTGGCTGCCTTTCACAGGATTTCTGACTGACTGGGGCTTGATTAATGATACCTAACATTTTCAGCACATCACTCTATCCAAGGGAACTGCAATATTTTATCCTAAACTAGTAAATACTACAAGGCAGCAGTAATAGAAGGGTATTTCTTAACTTACATATTCCACATCAGCAAGAAGAAGATAATATTCTAATAAAAACAACAAATTGTGAGGGGGAAAGAACAGATACTCCTTATATCATGGAGATATTGGGCAACAATTCCCTATAAAATATTTGTAACAATAGGTAAGGTGGAATGGCTTTAAACACACAGATAAAACATTTCAAGAAATGGTGTTGCACAGCCTCAGCAATGCACTAGACACAAAAGTGGAATGCTGTGTGTGTGTGTGTGTGTGTGTGTGTGTGTGTGTGTGTGTGTGTGTGTGTGTGTGTAAAACCCATACACTGCATTCTTTATTTAAATCTTCTAAAACACAGCCACGACCCTGTGTCTGCTTCACAGACTTCAATACTCCTTTTGCTTTTCTTGTCAAAGGTAAAAGGTTCACAAAAACATTCCAAAATTTACTTCTGAACGTAAAGGTGCTAGTATTTCTTTGCTGAGAAAGTGATAAGGGTCAAGAGTTAAACTGTAATTACTCAAGAGAAGATCAGTATGACTGTCAAAATAAACTGTTAGACTCAAATGAGAGCTTTACCAGTACATGAGACAAGTCAGAACTAAAACGAGTTTGTGAGCTGTATATTTATGCCAGTGTCCAGGTATTCAGCAGCAAGTAGAATCTTCTTCAACCTGGCCTTATGGCAAGCAACACAATGTCATTACTAACTTCTTTATTAAACTGTGGTCACTTTCTCCATCTGTCAGTTTTAACTGAGCTATAATTTTACTAAAGCTAAACTTTATACAGGAACCCCGTCTCCTTTTTTATCCAGACTACCACTCCTGGCACATTGTCACATGCGCCAATTATCAGGCACCAACAAATGTTTGCTTCAAAGTGTAAGGATAAGAGCAGTTATAATAAAATGCCACATATTCAACCTCATTACTGGAAAATATCCACAATCTCTGTTTTGCTAACCAAACTTAAGTACTATAATATTCTTTATTATCTACCATCCAGTAAACATCTGTATATTACACACCTTTAAATACGTAAAGCAATGTTGGATCTTGCGCATGTCTGCACCAACCTCAAGGGTAGCTTCAGGGTCAGAATCTTCCAGAAAACGTTTAATCAAGTCTTGTAACCTGAAATAAATATATTAGGCACATTTCACTTCTGAAAATAAGCCACCACATACAAAATATACCATATTAGTGACAATATACTCTACAGTATCCTTACCAAGTCACAGCTTTAAAAATAAAGTGCAAGGTTTACTCATAACCAGCTGCAGTACTTTTGCCAGCTATACTGGCATTCAATGAGACATGCATATTGTCAGATGTGTGCATTACATTAATGGACATCAGAATACATCTCAAACATCTGTTACTATTTACATTACTCATATGAACAGTGTAAACATCTTTTTTTTTTTTTTACTGGACACAAATACCGAATGCCATCAAATATCACAAGTTAGGCCATTCTTTAGCAGGCAGATTCCCAAGACAAATTTCACAGCTTAAACATGGAAAACAGAAATTTCTGACTATGCTTTACAGGAATTTTAAAAGAAACTGATACAGCACATTGCTTTCCACTGAAAAGTTTAGCTTCAGCTATGGAATCGCCCAACCTTTCTTTCTGTTATCTGTTCCTCTGTAAAGACATTTACCTGCATAGCTATCAACAAGACAAAATGTAGCTGTGCATTCTGCAAATAACTCAGTTTTCCTTTGTCATTCCCCACGTAGCTTAATACATGGTTTGAGAGAGACAGTAGCTGGAACTCACCAAAAAACACAATTTCAAAGTAGCTGGCAAGGGTAGAATCCCTATGCATTTGTAACACCGTGAAATAGTCTCCTAACTAACTACAGTCCCACTAAACAATGGACTATTAAACTTATTTTTATCTTTTTCCAAGAGGATGGTATATACTCAAATTTTCTAAATGAAGTGGCAGCAATAAAATGGTACATACTCAGAAACAAAATCCAACAAAGGTAAATGTAGAACATGAAGCATATATCTTGAAACACTGAGTTAGTTATAGGAAACTGCATGTCATGTCATGTTATACAAATTCTAGTGAGTTGACTCTCACAGAGATCAAATCCTCAGTGTCTCTTATCTTACTTGCCATCTAGACACCAATCTGTATCAGAAATGAAGACATTTCTGCTAGAACTAAAGAAATACATATGCAGAAGTGGTGTTTTTCAGCATAAGGACCTAGAGGGGTAGCCCTCTGCTTCCTATGCTTATGCCTTAGTTTCCTTTTCTGAGCCTCTGATGAACTGGAAAGAACAAAACTAACAGATGGTCCAAGGTTAAGATCAACAGATGCAGTTCCAGACTACTCTTGGGCACATAAGAAAAGAAGCTAATATTGACAACAATTTGCAGTATAACAAGCAAGAAGCAGAACAAAATGAAGAATGCTAAACAGCACTGGAATGTAATGAAAGAGGTAAAGAAACACCTACAAGGCCTAAGTAGTGGCTAGGCACTCAGAGAACATTACACTTTACAAGGAGATAATGCAAATAACCTAAAAGGGTAACTAATGTCAAGATGGGACAATTAAATCAGGAAAAAAAAGGTTACTGACCAACTATCAACAATTTTTACTAAATATTCTCTATTATAGCTTGGGGCCATTTCGCCTATGAGCTGTTTACCAAAGCACTGCTGAAGAACTCTGGAGAAGAAGACCTCCAGGCTTTCTCCTATGAGCTGTTTACCAAAGCACTGCTGAAGAACTCTGGAGAAGAAGACCTCCAGGCACAGCATTATGGCTAAATGGGGGATTAGCAGCCTGTGAAAGTTTAAGGCACTGAATTGCATAAAGCCTGATGGCATCAATTCTGCAGTTAACTAGGATGAAACTTCTCAAACCAAAGCAGAGATTGCAGAAGTGGCCACACATCCACAGTGACATAATATCAAGTGCTTGAACCAGAGCCATCTTGGGAAGACTGGTAGCAAAAGCACCAGAAGTCAAGTCCTCTTGGGCCAGAACACTGCCAACTACAGAGAGTTTTGGCCTTTCTATGTACAATTTTATGAGGTGATGAGGAACAAGGGAACAAAGGCAATACATGCAAAAATCTTGTTTTTTTAACACCTTTATTCATTTTACATATTACAAAATGATGTGGGAAGATACACATGTATAAAAGAGAAAAAAAAACAATACAAATATTTTTCCATTTTATATATGTGTGTGTGTGCATATATATATATATATATATATATATATATATATATATATATATATATATATATATATATGGGTCTACTTTCATTCATCAAAAGTATACCCTACTGAATCTGAAAATGCTGACTCCTTTTAAGGGAAAGTGCTGTTTAATGAAACCGCACTTTCGTGGACTCCACATCACCAAAAAACAAATCACCAACCAGATACACTAAAAACAAATTTTTGCAGGGGGACAAGCCTACCCTGCACCCTCCACACCCCCATAAATTACATATACTAACTCAGACATCTCACTACAGTGGGGAAAAGGGTACATTTCCTTATCCTCACTGTACCGTGCTCTATACCATGAAACCACAACTGCTGTACACCTTCAGCTACCATTACAAATGTAACGTACAACTTAAAAACACCACACCTGCTGGTCAACACGATCCTGGAACTGCCAACCGTTCTTTGGTGACGCAGAGTTCAGGAAAGTGCAGTTTTGTGAAACAGCACTTTTGCATACTTTTGATGAACAAAAATAGAACCATATCTACACCTCTCTCTTTATATATATATATATATATATATATATATATATATATATATACACACACACATACATATATACATATATACATATATATATGTATATATATATATATATATATATATATATATATCTCCATATATATCTCTATATGGGTCTACCTCAGACCATCGAAAATCTACAGCAGCGAAACTCACATCATCGAGACAATTTCAACTAAACTGCATACTATCAAAAACTGAAAATATTGAACCTGACTTAATCCAAAACAGCCCCAGACTATGGAACACAAGTACACAAACTCCACCTACATCATGCCCATCACCCAAAACACGGGAAACAAAGTATCCTATCCTACATTTTTTTGCAGGGAGAATGAATCCCCCTGCACCCCCCATACCCCTTACAAATTAAATATACCAACTCCGAGATCGTACTACATTGTAGACAAGTGTAAACACACACAGCACATCCACATCTATGCAAGAGCTGCCCAGTGAGGTATGCACATACAGCATCTCCGTTCTTTTTTTATAGTGTTGCCACGGAGAAACAGGAAATATTTTAATTCCGATGAAGTTAGGTTTGATAGTTTCATTTTGCGATGGTATGCAGTTTCGCTGAAATCATCTTGATGATGTGAGTTTCGACAGTGTGGGTTTTCCATGGTCTGAAGTAGACCCATATATGTATATATATATACACACACACACACACACACACACACACACACACACACACACACATATATAAAAAACTAGTGCCCTATCCACGATCTACCCCCCCTTCACATATTCTATATCTTTTTTTGAATACATGCTTTTAACTTGCAACTTACATGTACGCATTTTAATGTTTGGCAAATTGATGTTATAAGCAACTGCTACTTATTGTCTCTGTCTGACCCTGTCACATTTTCTCAGACTTTTCATTCCAATAAAAATTCTCAAGAACCAAAAGAACTACAAACATTTTCATTTTTAACCCCCAGCTTATTCTAATGTACAGCAAACACACATAATTACATACACATTCAAAAAAAGGAAAGTACTCCCTCCATTTATAGAGGCAGATGTCCCAAATAGATAGCTACACCTCACATGGTTTACCAAGTCTACAGTTCATGCTGAAAACACATATCACAACCTGTGTTCTATCTGTTACCTCCAACATCCATTTCTGTCCCATCTCAATTTACCTTCCAGGTATGAAAAACAACTTGCATACTCTCAGTTAACTGATTTGTGACCTTTAGAAAAAAGTGCCCAGGGCACCATTAAATGATTAGAATTTGCTTTGTTGTGATCTACACTGAAATGCTTTCTGTTACTAGGAACACATCTGCTTGTATTCCTTTCAGTATCAGACTTCATTTATTTTCACTGAACTGTTTTTCACTTCTCATTTAAGTACTATTTCACCTGTGTCCCTGCTGGACTGGGGATTTGCGTGCTGACTTGTCTAATCATGGGCTAATCTCTTGGCTAGGCTTATAAGGGCCTCAGGGCCAATAGCCTAGTAACTTCCTATGATCCTGTGATCCTACTAATTTTAGTGTTTCTCCATACAGATTTATTTATTTTTATTTATTTTTTTATTTTACATTTAACTGGGAAAATCCAGCTGGACCAGGTCCCTTTTCAGTGGATGCCCAGGGAGAAAAGCTTCACAGTTATTAAAACAATGAGAAATACACAGAATGAAAAGACAGCAGATTTACTTACAAGCAGACATTCAAAAATTAGCTCTCAATAGTTCACAGGCATTGCAGAATTGAAATATTATTAGATTAACCTTTACAAATAAGTAGAATAGACATGACTAAATTTGCTATTTTTACCTAGCAATACATACAGTTTAAGACAGTTTACATTTCCTAGTATGTGTACACAGAAAGAAGTACAATGACCAGTGCAGCTTATTATAAAAAGTATGCATGTGTATATATCTATATATATATATATATATATATATATATATATATATATGTGTGTGTGTGTGTGTGTGTGTGTGCGCGTGTGTAAAATAGTGTACATTCTAATTGGAGTTGTGAGGAGGAGGAGAAGAAAAGTTATAGTGATTGTCATGTGATACATGGGCAGATCCAGGTTTTCCTGAGATGTGGTTTGAGTAGTTTTTTGAAGTTTGTGTTTGTTGTTGCAGAGGTTATACTAGTGGGGAGATTGTTCCGTTTTTTGGCTATGATGTGGGAGTATAGGGCTTTACCTGCAGTATTGTTAGCAGTTGTAATACTGAGGAGAGGTTTATTGGATGAAGGCAACTGGAAGAGTAGGAAGTTAGTAGCTGCTCTAGGGCTGGAGTTTTCTCTGGGTAGTTTATGATGTTAAAAGTACAAGTGAGTTGTTGGTAAGTTAGTAAGTGAGAAAATTCAAGCCACTGAATTTCTTTTAGTACTTGGCAGTGATGGGCTCTAAAGGGAGAGTTGTTGGCAAATTTGGCAATTTTGTTACAGCATGATTCTAACTTGTCCAGATTTGATTTTCAAGTAAGAGTCAGGATAGGTGCTGCATAATTAAGTGTTGATAAAAGGTGATTTAGAGCTAGGGTGATTCTTGCTTTATCTGTAAGAAAGTTTTTGTGTCTGTAAAGGGTTCACACTTTTTTATGAACTTTCTGGATGGTCTGTGCTATGTGTATATTGAAAGATAGGTTATTGTCTATTTCAACTCCTAGGAGTTTTGTATGGGTGGATGGTGAAATGATAGTGCAATTTCTAGATGAGACTGGGAAAGCTGGGGGGGTAGATTTTGTTTTATTAGGGGTGAACAAGAGTAATTTGGTTTTACTGGTGTTGAGAATGAGTTGGATGTCAGTGATCCAAGTTTCAATAGCAGAGAATGATTCTTGGGCTAGTTCTTGTAGGGTGTTGACAGATGGGGCTGCGCAGATGAGTGTAGAGTCATCTGCATACTGAATTAGTGAGATTTGTTTGGAGGAGGTGTATAGATTGTTTGTCAAAATACAGAAGAGCAGTGGGCCTAATACTGAGCCTTGTGGTACTCCTATGGAGTTAGGGAGAGGAGGGAATAGTTCACTTTGCCATTGAACAGATTGTTGTCTGTCTAAGTAGCTTTTGAACCAGGAGACAGTAGGAGAAGTAAAGGATAGAGAGTAAAGAGCATCCAATAGTTTAGGGTGTGAGACCATGTCAAATGCTTTAGAGAAGTCTAAAAAGATGGCAGATACATAGTTGTTGTTGTTTCTATGATGATTAACCTGATTGGTGAAGGAGAGAAGGGCAGTAGTTGTACTATAGTGAGTGCAGAATCCATGTTGGGTAGAGGAGAGAAGATTGTATGTATTCAAGAATTGCATGACTTGCAACTGAATGCATTTCTCTAGGAGCTTAGATAAGGGAGAAAGAATAGCTATAGGCCGACAGTTAAAAAAAGTCATAAGATTTACCGTCTTTGTGAAGAGGTATAATATAGCAATAACCCACGCCTGGGTGTGGGTAATGCTGGATTTACTCACGGTTGGTGTGGTTTGGTCACGAGGGCGAAGCCCGAGTGGCCAAAAAAGACAACCGTGGGTAAATCCAGCATTACCCACACCCAGAAGTGGGTTATTGCTATTATAGAATGACATTATTTAAGAAAAAAATACTTACTTTTATTAAATAATGGCATTGTATAATGCCTCCTTGCTGCCCTTCCGCAGCTGTCTGGTATTCTGCGGCAGTTCTGATGTACTGCGCATGCGTATGCTTACGCAGTACATCAGAGCTGTGGGTGAAAGCAACGGAGAAAGCAAAATCTCAGTTGCTTTTTACACAGTGTCCCGCTATGCTAAAGGAGTTTAACATAGCGAGACTGTCTCGCTATGTTAAACTCCTTTTTTCATTAGTATAAGTCTTTTTTTACATTAAAAAAAGACTTATACTAATGGAAAAAGTCCGGGTGACCGGACCTTTTTCCATTAGTATAAATCTGATTTACAACGTGCACGCTGACCAATCAGCGTGCGCATTTTAGAATATTAATGGGGGGTTGTTGCATAATGTAAGATATTTTCCATAGTTGTGGTACATAAGCTTCCTGAATGGACCTGTTTATTAGGATTGAGACTGGATACAAGCGATTTTGCACTTGTATACAACTCAGCAAGCCTCCTCGTGGTGTCCTGCAGAGTCCTACAAGCAGCAGAGTGACAAAAGAGTGACTTTGGATTGATTAAGTATCATTTCTCTGCATTTTTTTCTGTTGACTGCTAATTTCGCCTAAACGCGTTTTTCTAGTCTTTTTGTGTTCTAAAAAGCTCACTTTTGCTGCAAATTGTACTTATTTTTTTTCTGATTGCACTTGTTTAAGTCGTTTATAGTTGTTTTGTGTTCTAATCATCTGTTTAACTGTTGTAGGCTACACACTCAAATGTGCTAGCCTTTTCTGTACATTTAAAGAGTTTTAGAGCAAGTTACTGTACTGAGTAGCATCTTTCCCTCACCAAGAATGATGCCACAGTATAAAGATAAAATGATCAATTTTAACAATTGGCTAAGCTATTGGTGTCGTTCAAAGGGGATCCAGTGTCTGTCAGCCTGGGATGACATGCACAACAAGCCACGTTGCATCACCAGAGACGGCTTGCACCTGTCGCCCTTAGGCTTTTGAATACTGGCCAAGGCTCTTGCCACCCCCATACTGCCTTTTTTAGGCAAGGCTCAAAAGACAAACCCACCTCCATAAACAACACAAGAAACCAAAAACTGAGGGTAATGCTACTCAATGCCAGAAGTCTAAACCTCAAAATGCATGCACTCGAGGCACGCCTCAGTATGGAGAGAATCGATATCTGTGCAGTAACAGAAACCTGGTTCAAGGCTCCAGAGAGCACCCCAGCACAACCAGGCTATAACTCATACCATACCTTCCGGCCCCAGAACCCAGAGCGAAATACAAATGGTGGGGGTGTATCCATTTTCATCAAGGATACCAACACCTCCAGGTTAGTGGCACAGCACGAGGCCTCAGAGACCATACATGTGCAACTAATAGTGGGAAAAGCTGCTTTTCAGATTGTAGCTTGCTACAGATCACCCACTTTGTCTCAGGACCCCCACTCAGCAATCCTGAGAACATTGGAAAATATGAAAGTCCTACCAAATACCATGATATTGGATCATTTCAACTACTCAAACATTGACTGGGAAAACTATTCAAGTACAAACTCCTTTGCCCAACGCTTCTTGGAGTTTATAAACTCAAACACCCTGAAACAACTGGTCACCACTCCCACAACAGGTGACAACATATTGGACCTGATCATCACCAACATGGGGGAAATCAATGTTCCACACAAGAGGTAAACCCGTCGCTGGTAAAATCTGACCATAAACTAATCACACTGGACATCCACATCCCGACCCCACCCCCAGTCAAGGAAACCACTGTGAAAAACTTTTCAAAAGCAAACTTCACACTTCTTAAGACTGAGAAGGAAAGTTTCAAAGCCCCCTTGCTAAAGGATAAAGCTGCCCAAAACGCAGAATCCTTTACAAATGCATTCTATGAGCACCTACAGAAATGCATGGATCGAGCCATCCCAAGTAAAACCAAGACTCACTCCTCCAAAAAGAGGAAACCAGTCTGGTGGACCCTGGCCATAAATAAGCTATACAACAGAAGGAGGAAACTATTACATGATATAGCAAAATCGCAAAAAGGGAAGGCATCCCTGACCAGTATTAGCAAGAAACTACGATCCCTCATAAATCATCCAAGGCCAGCAATTGCCAAAGACTTTAAAGATAATCACAAATCTTTCTTTAGCTATTTCAAGAATCTAGGTGGCAACTCTCAGATATGCTCTGAGCTAGTACAAAATGGTAAAAAATACACTGAACCAACTGACATTGCCAACATCCTGGCTCACAAATTCAGTGCAAACTTTACTCCCCCACACCCAAAAGGGCCCGTGTCCATCCCAGAAGAATGTAGAGCCCCAGACATCACAGACACACAGGTGAAAACAGCCCTTTCCAAAGCCAAAAACACAGCATCAATGGGACCAGACGGTATCCCAGGCTGCGTCTTACACGAGCTCCAAAATGAACTAAACCCTCACCTAAATTCACTGTTAAAACTCAGCCTTACCACAGGCTATGTACCCAAAGAATGGCGCAAAGCAACAGTTATCCCGCTCCACAAACGTGGTGCCACAATGGATCCTGGGAACTATCGCCCTATAAGCCTGACTACCCTGGTCTGCAAAGCTATGGAGCGGATCATCATGGAACTCATTAGCAGAGACATTGGGAACCTCCAGACACTGGACCCTACCCAATTCGCTCTGTTAAAGGCAGATCTTGCCTCCTAAACCTAGTTGACTTCTTTGAATCAATCAGTTACCAAGGCCATAAATGAGGGAAAGGTAGTCCACACAGCCTACCTGGACCTCGCAAAGGCCTTCAACACCATTCCCCACTCTGGCATTATACATAAGCTTACCAGCTTGAACATCAACCCCTATGTCACGAGATGGGTTGCCAACTGGCTCATGGATAGAACTCACATGGTCAGAGTTGCGGGTGCCATGTCAGACTCTAAACCGGTTACAAGTGGCATCCCACAGGGCTCAGTCCTGGGATCCCTCTTGTTCGGTATATACTTCTCTGAGGTACAGGCAAGCATGGGAGGACTATGGCTGACCAAGTTCGCAGATGATTGCAAACTGGGGTCCATGATCGACTCTCCGGCTGACACAGACATCCTCCAGAAGGGTCTCACAGAGATGAATATCTCGTGTCAGAACCATGGCCTCAAGCTAAATGCCAAAAAGTGCATAGTCATCCCCTTTGGGAAAAACAAAGTGCCCACGAACTACCACATAGGTGGTAATCAACTAAGTACAGAAGATGTAATTAGGGATTTGGGGACCCAAGTAGATAGCAACCTCTCCTTTGATAATCACATTGCCAAAGTGGTTAGGAAATCCTTCTATGTAGCCCACCTAATCACAAAAGGGTTCACATCTAGATCAAGAGAGGTCATTGTGCCCCTCTACTCATCGCTCATCAGGCCCATAAGAGTACAATGCCCCATTTGGGATGTACCTTACTCGACACCTGCAACAGCTGGAAAGACCACAGAAGTACCTCACCAAGAGGATCGTGGGCCTCAAACAGATGGCCTATGCAGCTTGACTAAAGAAACTCCAGCTCTACTCGGTTGCTTACTGCATACTCAGAGGTGATCTCTGCCTGATGTACAAGGCCATGTCAAACCCGGAATTAATGGACATGCTCCACTTCAAGAAAACCAAATCTCTTAGAGCCACATGCTCCAGGGATTTAAACCTCAGCACAACAATAAATAGGACATGCTGGAGGGATAGACTCCTGTCCCAGGGACTTCCCTCGCTCTGAAATAGAATCCCAATCTATGTTAGGCAAAGCCCCTCACTGACTCTCTTCAAGGGAAATCTTGATGAGTGGATGGGAAATCATAAATTTACCCCGGGGATTGCTTCAATGGCCCTGCTGGACTGAGGCTCAGGAAACTATCTAAAAGGGAGGCGAAAGCCAACACATTCTGGCTAGGCTTATAAATGCCCATGGGCAGATAGCCTAGTAACTACCTATGAACCTATGAGTCAGCTGGTATTTTTAGGATGCCTCAAAGATCATGCTTCATTCAATGCCTGACTGTCTGTACGTGAAGACAGTTTGACTGGAAATGCTGAGCTCTGCTAGCAGATAAAACAAAAGACCATCTTATGGCACTGCAACCACATGCTCATCTCATATTTTAGAAAGCCACCATTTTATAGGTTCATAGGTTGGTACTCGGCTATCGGCCCTAGGGCCTACACAAGCCTAGCCATAACAATTCCCTGGATATTTCTTCCCACAATATTTACTTCTCTGGTCCCCTGTCTAGCAGGGCGATTGACATGACCCCTGGGGTGAATTTCCTATCTCCCATCCAATCATCAAGGTTCCTTTTGAAGAGGGCCAAGGAGGCGCTCTGCTTGACATGTATGGGCAGTCTATTCCAGAGTATGGGGAGTCTCTGGGTCAGGAACCTATCCCTCAGGCATGTTTTATTCATTGTGATGACAAGGTTTAGATCCCTGCAGCGTGTGGCTCTGAGGGATTGGGATTTCTTTAAGTGGAGCATGTCCAACAGCTCAGGGTTTGACATGGCCTTGTATTGTTAAGCAGAGATCGCCTCTGAGTAGACGATATGCCATAGAGTATAGCTGGAGTTTTTTAGACGATCAGCATATGGCATCTACTTTAGGCCTTTGATTCTTTTAGTGAGGTATTTCTGTGGCCTTTCCAGCTGTTGCAGTGAGGTACATACCAAATGGGGCATTATACTCTATAATGGGTCTAATGAGGGATGAGTACAGTGGGACAATGACCTCCTTTTTTCTGGATGAAAAGCCTTTAGTGATGAGGTGTGCCACATAGAAAGATTTCCTGCCTGTTGTGGCGATGTGGTTAATGAAAGTGAGACCACTGTCCACCTGTGTCCCTAAGTCTCTCATCATATTTTTGATGTTTAGTGTACTGCCACCTATGTGGTAATTCATGGGTACATGTTTTTTTCCAAAGGAGATAACTATACATTTCTTGGCATTAAGCTTGAGCCCATGGCTCTGGCACCAGGCATCTGTTTCTGTAAGGCCCTTTTGTAGAATATCCACATCATTTGGGGATTCAATAATGGCTCCCAGTTTGCAGTCATCTGAAAACTTTGTTAGCCAGAGTCCCTTAGTGTTGGCCTGTACTTCAGAGAAGTAGATGCCAAACAAGAGTGGTCCCAGGACTAAACCCTGAGGTACTCCACTTGTCACTTGTCTGCAGCTGGATTTGGAGTCGGCTACTTTTCCAGTCTGGGTTTTGTCAGTAAGCCAGTTGGCAACCCATTGAGTGATGTAGGGATTTATGCCCAGCTTAGTAAGTTTATCTATGATTCCAGAGTAGGGCATGGTGTTGAAGGCCTTGGCGAGGTCCAGATAGGCTGTGTGGACTGCCTTACCCTCGTCCACAGCTCTGGAGACTGATTTGAAGAAGTCAATCAGGTTCAGGAGACAAGATCGACCCTTCACAAACCCAAACTGGGTGGGGTCCAGTGTTTGAAGGTTGCCAATGTCTTTGTTTATAAGTTCCATGATAATGCGTTCCATGCCCTTGCAGATCAGGCTCGTCAGACTGATGGAACGGTAGTTTCCGGGATCCAAGGTGGATCCCCCCTTGTGGAGTGGGTTAAATGTAGCTGTGCACCACTCAGTGGGCATGAAGCCTGAGGTGAGGCTATGATTAAACATGACACTTAGGTGAGGTGCCAGTTCATTTTGTATTTCATGTAGTACACAGCCTGGGATGCATCTGGTCCCATGGATGCTGAATTCTTAGCTTTGGAGAGTGTGGTTTCTACCTGTGTGGCTGTGATTACCAGAATTTGGCAATCTTTTGGTATTGAGATGGGCCCTTTAGGGGGTGAGAGGGCAGTGAAGTTGGCACTAAATCGATCTGCCAGGACACTGGCAATATCCTTGGGATCAGTATATTTAATGCCATTCTGCTGAAGCTCAGAACAGATCTGAGCATTGCCATTTAGATTCTTGACATAATGATAGAATGCCTTGTGGTTGTGTTTGGAATCATTGGCAATTTTATTTTCATAACTAGCTGTTGAGGATTTTATGAGGGATCTCAGCTTCTTACTGAGGCTGGTGAGGGAGTTTTTGCATCCTGGGATTTTCCTCTTTTCTGCAACAGTTTCTTCCTTCTGTTGTATAGTTTGTTTAGAGCAGGGGACCACCAGATTGGCTTTCTTTTTTGGAGGAGAGCATCTTGGTTCTATTTGGGATGGCACGATTCATGCACAAGTGGATGTGCTCATACAGTGCCTCAGTGTAGGATTCTGCAGTCGAACTTTCAGATCCTGTCTGCATGGGTGTCATGAAGTTCGTCACTTCTGACTTCAGTAGCATGAAGCTGGCTTTGGAGAAGTTTTAAGGAGGTTTCCTTACTGGGGGGTGGGGGTGGGATGTGGATGTTAAGGATGATTTGCTTATGGTCAGACCTGACCAATGAGGGGGTGACCACTGGTGTGGAGCATCTATCTCCCATGTTGGTAATGACCAGGTCTAGGATATTGGAGCCCCAGGTGGGACAATGGATTAGTTGATCCAGGGCATTGAAATTTATGAATTCCAAGAACCGTTGGAAAAAGGAGTCGGTACCTGAGTAGTTTTCCCAGTTAATGGCAGGGTAGTTGAAATCACCTAGTACCAGGGTGTTTGGTTGTATCTTAATATTTTCCAGTATGTTTAGAAAGGTGTAGTGAGAATCTTGGGGCACTGTCGAGGATCTGTAGCAAGCTACAGTTTGGATTGCAGTCTTACCTAGTGTAAGTTGCACCTGGAGAATTTCAGATGCATTGTGTTGGGCAACTAGCCTGGAGGTGTGAATATCCTTGGTGAATATGATCACTCCTCCACTTTTAGTGGTTCGGTCTTGGTTTTGTGGCCAAAACGTGTGGTAAGAGTTGTAGCCTGGTATTGCAGGGGTGCTCTCTGGAGCCTTGAACCAGGTCTCAGTTACCACACAGATATCAATGTTCTCCATTTTTAGGAGTGCCTCGAGAGAGTGCATTTTGAGGTTTAGTCTTCTACTTTTGCATGATTGTATCTGTTACGGTGGTGGTTTTGTCCTTTGAACCTTGCCTAAAAACGGCACTATAGGGGTGGCAAGAGCTTTAGCCAGTAACCTGAATCCCAGGGGTGACAGGTGCAGACCATCTCTGGCAAAGCATCATGGTTTGTCGATCATGTCTTCCCAGGCAGACAGATACTGGATCCCCTTTGAATGACACCAGAAGCTTAGCCAATTGTTGAAGTCAATCATTTTGTCCTTATACTTTGGTATCATTCTGGGCGAAGGCAGGATGCTACTCAGGCCTAGGGTCATACCTGCCTTGGCCACATGATCCAAGAGCTCTTCCATGTATCTTTTCATGTAGTCCAGGGAGGTAAGTCTCAAATCATTCACTCCAGCATGGACAATGACAGAGTCATATTTATACTTGTTGTGGAGTGACTTGAGTGCATCCGTTATGTGGCAGATCCTGGCACCCGACAGGCAGCTGACTGTAATGTTCTCCTTGTTCAGCCTGGTGAGTGGGACATCAGTGTGCCTGACTATAGAGTCACCTATGACTAACGTTCTGGGTACATTGTCTTGCCTTAAGGGCTGTTGTTGGGTGGCACACTGGTGTTGTGAGCTATGTGTCACTTTGGTTGTGACTGGTGTTTGTCTGCATTTCAGCTTCGTAGGCCCTTGTTGCTTGGGCAGGTTAATGTTAAGGGCCTCTGCATATGTGGGTTTAGTTTTGCTATGTATGGGTGTTGATGGTGTGGGTTTTGAAGAGCTATGAGTTGCTTGAGGTGTAGTGCAGGTGTTAACCTTCTCCTCTTGACTGTCTAGCACAACCTTGGCCGGAAAGAGCTTTGCTTCCAGTTTGGCTATGTAAGTGCATCTCTCGCAGGTTGTAGTGTTGGGTGGTAGGAGTGGAGGGTTGTCTGTGTACACGAGGCAGTTGTCGCATTGCCCCAGTATGCCCAGATTCACCAGGTGGACAGGAAAAATCACCGGAAGCTGACCCTTGGATATGCCTGTTTAGGTGTTTTTTTTTTGTAAAGTATAAGAGCTGTTTTCCCTTACCTTTACAAGGTACTTCGCAATTATAGGCTGTTTAGTGCCTATGATTAATTTCTCCTTATTGACCGGGAGAGTTGAGTGCTTGTATCAGTTTCAGGCTTCCTAGTGCCTTCCAGCAGGTTCTAGAGCAAGTACTAGTCACAGGGGTTCAGATTTTAGTGCTACTACTGAGAAACCAGCTAGTTCTAAGGGAAAATTTGAGGAGCAGACTTTCTGGCACCTGGAATAGTTTAACTGTAGCCTCACGGTACTGCACAATGTGAAAAATGCGCACACACACACGTTTTTAAGCCAGAAAGTTGAAAGGGATAGAAATCAGCCCAAAAAGGCTAATAAAATTACAATTTCAGAGCTGGAAACCACTCCTCTAGTGTTAGATAGGCAGTGCAATGCTCACCACTCCCACTGGTAAGCAGTAGGACTTCCCTCTACCACAGCAAGGTCTGGATAGCTCTGAACACAGAAAATAAAGTTCTGAGACAAACAAAGCCTGGGATCTGGACTGGCTAGGAAAGGTGGGAAACGAGCAAACAAGATAGTATTTTTTTTTGTTAAAAATGACTAAACAATGCAATAATACAGTAAATAAACACAGAAAAGGCTAACACACATGACTTCAGTGTACATTACATGACTTCAGTGTACATTACAATGTGTATATATAACACAAATTGAACCACCATCCTTTAATACACACACATTATCAGTTTACGTTAACCTCTTCTCCTTAGCAGACCAATATCGTATTATACTGTTTATATCTCTTTATCTTGTTAAAGTACAAATACAAAATACATTACAGTAAAAAAGTTATTTTCCTAGTTAACATCACTGGCATTAACGGCAGTCACTGAAAAGACCCCACACCTACCTCACATTTAAAGCACATCTATGTGCTGTACAGAACTATTTACAGAGTAACTTGCATTGACTTTAAGAAATTTATTATACACATATTACTAAGAAAACAAAAAAAAAAGAACTTTCTTACTTACAGTTACATCTTCAGTTTCTTCATTGTCCTAAACATTAATGATAAAATGAGAATTGTATTTTAGAGTCCTCCTTCCAGTTTAACACAGTCCATAAACTTCCAGTCTTTTTATTTATTTTGTTTTTACCACTTCTTTCAGAACAACAGTTCTCATTTATAGACTGAATGCGGTCTGGAATTGACAGGAGAAGAGCCCATTTTCAAACTGCTGGCATACACCAAATGATCTGAGAAGCAGTGGCATGGACCTGACTCCTAAAGTAGTTTTGGAACAAAAGTGACAACAGTGTAGTCACAATAAGCAGAACTCTCACTACAGTGCCATCATATGGAAGTGAACAAAGGAAGAAAGTAAGCATTGCTGATGCTGTTGGTCTCAACAGATGCAAACAAAGATGAGGCATGACTTATCAGGAGACAAACATTGATCTCCTGGGGTCAACTCAGCAGGAAGGAAGCAGTAACAATGAAGTGTACCCAAGAAAACTGCAAGAAACAAAATCCAGTGTAGAAGAAAAATGGTTTATCTCAAATGCAAGTTACTTCCACTGAATGCAGTCAAAGCAATGACCACTTTAAGGCTACCAACTGAAAATTCTGAGTAGGGCTCAACATCAGCCAAACACTAAGGTATGGGAGTACCAGGAGATGTTTTGCTGAAACACCTCACCATCACATCACCACTTTGGTTAAGTATTTGTGAACACAGGAAAAGTTAAATGACAACAGTCTGTAATCACATGGAACCTCTAATGATATTAAAATATTCCTAGGACAAAGCACACAAACCTCAGATGACAGGCTTAACTACAAGTCCTTTGTGATCAACACCGTAACCTATAATTATAAATGTGCAATTTTTTTTAAGATGGAGAAATTAGTGGTGAAGCAGCATGGGGCATGGGGAACGTCACCCATCAAAATGCTTTTGATAGAGAAACAGCAAGCTTCAATATTTCCTGTTTCTCTCTCTCAGCTGGATACTTAGTGATCTGGTTGTCAGTGATTAATGTGTCAAACTTTTATCAGGCATTTATCTTGCTAAAAGATACTAAATGCAAAAGTCCTGACACAACAGCCATATCAAATAATGTAGAGAAACAATACAGAACCTGGCATACAGAGTACAATGGCTGAAAAGAGAGAGGTTCAGTGCAGTCAACTCCTTCAGCAAAGCGATGAGATTAAAATTAATTACTTTAGCCCCATAATGGAAACCACCTCTAAAGCCCTTTTCAAAAAAAAAAAAAAAAAAAAAAAAAAAAAAAAGAGTAGAATTTTAACATCTCTGAAAAAAAACATTTGGTCTAACAGAGGAAGCTTTGCTGGAAGCAGACAATTCTTCTACTAAATTATATTTTTAGATAAAATTCAGGATGGATATAATGGTGCTCTTGGATTATTAGCCTAGAATTATTAGCCTAGAACTGAGCAGCATTCTACCTTCTCCAAGGACGGTAAAACAATATGAACAGAAGATGACGGACTTTAATAATTTGCTTTCTTTCTGATGTCATTCTAAGGGGGTGCAACACCTGTCAGCATGGAAGGACATGGTCAACAGACTATGCTGCCTCTAGGCTTTCAAATATTAGCTAAAATATTTTCTTCCCCCATACTACCTTTTTTAGGCAATGCCAACCTGACAATTCTTCCCACACAGCACAGCAAATATGAAGAAAATCTGAAGGTGTTACTGCTCAATTCTAGGAGTCTAAACAAGAATCTCCACTCACTACAAGCTCTCCTCATGTTAGAGAATGCTGACATGTGCAGCCACTGAAACATGGTTTAAAGCCATGGAGAGCATCCTGGCAGTGCAAGGCTATAATGCCTTCCACACATTTAGACTAAATACTACACAGGCAGGGACTAAAGATGGAGAAGCCTTGACTTACCTCAAAAAATAAATATACCTCAAGGCATGCATCTGTCTAGACACAAGCAACAACTGGAAAACTCACAGAGACACCTTATTAAAAGGATACAAGCCCTAAACAATAAGTTCTAGATGGAAAACCCTGCCTCTACACTCAGTATCCTACAGACTGCTAACAGGTGACCTGTGTCTGGCATACAAGGCAGCCTCTGACCTAAAACTAATGGATTTACTGTATATCAGCAGTCCAATGGCATAAGAAATTCTAGGGATCTAAACCTCTCCTTCAGCATGAGCAGAGCAGTTTGGAGGGACAGGTGTACTTCAAAGAGGATACCACTGCTCTGGAACATAATTCCCATCCACATTAAATAAAGTTCACCCTTGTCCATATTCAAATGCAATTTAGATTTATGAATGGAAAACAGAAAACGTAATCCAAAACTGCCCCATGTGCTACTAATGGATAGAAACAGCTCTTAAATGTTTTATTTTTTGCATGAGTCCCTTCAAATTATCTATGGTATGATCCCAGTTATTCTCATTGGGGTGATATATAACTATCGACCATGGGATGGGTCAGGCCAATCTCTAATTAAATAATATATTAATATGAGCACAAAAAGAGGAAATATGCTAAACTTAAAATGGCCCACAAGGGCACCTAGCATAGTACTTAACTATGAACAAACTCTCTAGACCAAACTGCCAATACACCAACCAGGCGTGCAAACATACTGGATCTGCTCCTCACTAATATGGAAAAGCCCTGCATACCCCTTCAAGAGTAATGTCCCCTCTGATAAGGTCAGACCACAAAATGGACTCCATTAAAGTAAAAATAAAACCCGGGATCTGAGCTAACCCTGGTATGTTCAGGAATTATTCTAAGACTAACTTCCTACTATTAAATGATAACCTGGCAAAAATTCAAGCCCCCTAAGCCCTGAGAACACTGCTTCCTAAGAAGAACTGTTCACAGAAACCCTATACAAGCATGTCATTAGCTGCTCAAAAGCAGCTGTACCCACCAGGAATGAGTACAGAACTAACTGAAAAAATAAGCCACCCTGATGGAATTAAAACAGTAACAGGCTATATAACAGAAGGAAGACAATCATGGAAAAAATTAGGAGGTGTAGCACCCAGCAGGATAAAAGAATTCTCAAGAAAACTAAACAAACAAATTAGAGAACAAATAAAATCTACCAAAACCAAATTTGATGTAAAGCTGACCTCCTAGGCCAAGGATAACCACAAGGCATTCTTTAGATATGTCTGCATTCTCAAAGGCAATACACAGTTTTGTGCAGATCTCATGGTTAATGCTGCTTATACTGAGTTAAAACATAAAGCAAACCTACTGATGACAAATTTAGCTCTAACTTTATCCCTCTCTCCCCCAGCCTCCCCTAAGGAAATGCCATAAAATATAGCTCTCCCAGCTATCACTAGGAAATAAGTCCTCAGCGCTGTCTCTAAGGCCAAGAACACTGCATCAATGGGCCCCAACAATATCCCAGGCTGCCTTCTAAATAGTATGAAACATGACCTATAAGGCCCTCTGGAATCACTACTTAACTGTAGCATCACAAATGGAAAATGGCAACCATCATCTCTCTGCACAAAGATGGGTTATCTACAGACCCTGGAAACTACACACCCGCAAGACTTGCTAGTCTCATATGTGTGTAAAGCCATGGAGATAATTATCATGGAAATAACCAGCAATGATGCAGAAAACCTCCACAATGGGCCCAGTTCAGTATGATTTCAGCAAGTGCAGGCCATGCCTATTCAACCTGGTTTACTTCTTTGAGAAAATCACAAAAGAAATGGATGAGGGCAAAACAGTTCACACTATATACCATGACCTGGCCATGGCCTCTGACACAATACCTCACTTGGAAATTGTTGACAAACTCAAGCAGTTAGGTATAAAATCTTATGTCACCCAGTGAATAGCCAGATGGCTCACAGACAGGATCCAAGAAGTTAAAACTGGGGAATCCACCTTTACAAAGAGGCCAGTCACCAGTTGAGTCTCTCAGGCATTGGTCCTGGGACTGCTCCTTTTTGGCATTTACTTCTCTGAAATCAAGGCCAACATTAAGGACTTCTGGCTAACCAAATATGCATACAACTGCAAATTTGGAGAATTTTCCATTGACACTAATGTTTTTGAAGAAGGGCTGACACAGACAAATAACTGAAGTCAGAGCCATAGACTAAAACTGAATTCCAAGAAATGCATAACTGTATCCTTCAGGAAGTCACACACCCATGGTAACAACCATATTGGCAACAAACCCTTAAGATCTGACCCAGTAGTCAGGAACATGGGGACACATGTAGACAGTAATCTAGCATTTGACCATCACGTGTCTGCGGTAGTGAGGAAATCATTCTATGTTGCACAATTTAGAAACAAAGGTATGGCATCTAGGTCAAAGTAGGTCATTATTCCATTCTATTATGCACTCATCAGACCTATCTGCCTAATCAGGCACATCCAACAATTGCAACATCCATAGAGGTTCCTTACTAAAAGAATACAGGGTGTAAATAACAAGTCATATGCAGACTCCTCAAAGCCCTATCAATAAATTCTGTCTACTACAGGCTGTTAAGGGAATATCTATGCCTAGCATACAAGGCATCTTCAGAACCTACTCTGAAAGACCACCTGCATAACTGGAAAATAAAGAGCACCAGCATTATCCATGTTAAAGACTTAAACTTTGCCTGCGATATAAGTATGACCTGCTGGACAAACAGGTTATGTATACTAGAGATTACCCCTTCCCTGAAACAGGCTTCCCATCCATGCAAAGCAGAGGCAGCCTGTAAATGGTTCATCTCCCAAGTTGCTGCTTACACTACCAAGGGTACCTGAACTTGTCAGAGAATTGGGATACATGGCTAGGCTTAAAAAGGCCCCAGTGGTGATTCACCTAAGTACACACTTTTGAACCTATTTCATCGGACACTCAGATCTGTAAACATAATAGATGGAAGTATAGGATGCTTTCTCCAGTCACTGTCAATGCATTTCTGCCTATGGGAGCTACTCTATTTAATTCACCAGAGATGGATAAATCAAAGCTCAAAGGAATTATTTGCAATAATATGGCATCGGTACTCATCAATCAACTTAGAAGAGTCAGCTTCAGATCAATCATGGCTCTCCTTTAAAGCAGCAGAACTTTTTGAGTTATTCCTGTTCTGGATAAAGGAGAGGGAAAGATTAGCTTGTGAAGCAGCAATAGCAATCAGCAGCAATGCCCGTTTTTTTATTTTTTCTTAATTAACCAATTAGATCTCAGATGAACTGATGACTATTTGAAATGCTGCGAAGTTTTCTGACAAGTATGGGTCTAGAGCAGTTAAACTGCTCTCCCGCTGTTTTCTGAATTAACACTTTTCTCTAGGCAGTGGTTAACTAAGATTTTTGGGGATACTATCTGAATACTTATCTAGCTGGTGGAAGTGAAGCCTGAGGTTTGAAGTGTTGACTACACTGACGCATTTATTAGACAGCAGTGAATTGCACCATGTAAGCTTATGCACATGGCCTCCAAAATGTTAGCTGGAAAGTAGAGGAATGGTTCCTCCTCCTAAGCAGCAGATTAATTTGTACTATTGTAAATATATTTTCTTTCTTTCTTGTTATTGGTCAGCCATTACAAACACGCAATAAGGTTTTGCCTATTCTGCATAAATTTTGTCTCAGGTCAAGTGTGGTTATTTTTCTTAAAAAACTGCAACTACATTATCATTGTAGTAGGAACCTAGTAGCGGTCAAATTGAAAAATGGGAGGTCAGTGAGACGGTCTTTACTTGGATGGCAATGGAGAAGACTATGATATCTTAGAATGTTAATAGGTTAACAAACCCAGTTAAGAAGGCTACATGCCTGGTGTTTCTTAGAAGTTTAAAGCCTAAACTGATGTACCTGCAGGAAATGCATTTAACCCCCAATGAACATCTGGGGCTCTCTGGCTGGAGTTGTAAAACGGGAGATGTACAGGAGTCGCTATCTTAATAAGGAATGGTATTCTAGTTGATATTTTGGAGCAGAAAACTGACAGGTTTGGGTAGGTATGTGGCTCTAAAGGTCTAGTTTACAGCAAGTTATTCATGTTAATAAATTTATACTTTCCTCCAAGGACAACACACTATTATCTAGTGTGACTGTTTCAAGAATAAGTGGCTTTTCAAGAGGGTCTTGTAGTGTAGAGTGGGAAGTGGAATAACATTTCTTGCACCAGGGAAGTATTCATCCCACCGCTTGGCAAATCTGCTTGCATCTTCACCACTCAGACAGGACCGACAGACACATTTCATCACACACAGCTTTTTGGTAGCAGTTTCAAGTTATTCTTACAGATTTCAGTCTTTCTCCCATATTGATAAAGTTTTAGTGTCTGAAGAGTGGAAATATATAATTAAAGATCTAATGGTGCTTCCTTTCACATTATCTGACCATGATCTTCTAAAATTATCCTGGCTTTCAGAAATGAAGGAAGTCTCCAGGTTATGGAAAGCTAATCCTTTTTGTAATGGGGATGTTTTCAAAAAGATGCCAGCAGATATTTTTTTCTTCTTGGGAAGGTCTGCAGGACTTAAGATGAATTTAGTATTCAACCACAATGGGAGGAAATTAAATTCTTCCTGGGTTGCCAAATACAAAGCTTTGGGGAAAAAAAGACTCCCACAGACAATATAATTGTAAGTTTTGTCTTTGTCAGGAGGATTTACTGATAGCATAGCAAAGATTTCTGAAAGGGGTCCCAGGGGCATGAGAGTCTTTCTCACTTCCTCAGAGTAAAATGAACAGATTTTTTACTACTAAATCGGAATAAACCAGAATGGTTGTAAAGCTTGGTGCCAGACATTGTTAGCCTTAAAGTTAAGAAATCAACAATCTGAAAGAATTATTTGTAAAATTTATACCTCTCCTTTGGGTACTGTTACAGACTACCCTAAATAGGATTTAGAAGTTCTTGCTTCATATTACTCCCACCTGTATAAAAAGGATATGCTGCAAGACAATAAAGAGGCCAGGATTTTAGAATACATACTGACTGTTAAGCTTAATGCACTTATACAAGACCTAAGAACTGCTTTGATGAGTCCTTTACTAAGGAAAAATTTATTAGTCAACTGACAAAACAAGACAAGGGGGAAACACTCAGACTGGATGGTCTATCCATAGATATTTATCAAGCTGCGGTGAGAAATCAGAGCAGAAACTTTTACTTTGAGTCAATGTAATTCTTGTGAAAGGCACCCCTCTTCCCCCATGGAAGAAGGTGGTAGTTTCAGTGCTGTTAAAACCTGATAAGGACCATTCAAGGGTTGAACCATATAGATCTAGTCTCATTCTGAACCATGACTACAAACATTTTTATAACTATAGTAGCTGGAAGGATTAGTACAATAATGCTCCATCAATTACATCCTAATTTTTTTAATCTGGTTAAACAACCTTTGATGATCTTATTAAAGCCTTTTTAGTTCTTGAGGATGTTAACAAAGCAATGTATGTTATGGACTAGTCGATGCCAAGAAGGCATGTGATAGAACTTGGTGTTTTCTGCTTAAGATACTGAAGACAATAGCTTTTTTTTGAAGGTGGTTATTATCCAGTTTGCATAATCCTTCCCTAGCACAAATAAAAATTGGCCCCAATTTTTCCTCATTGGAGAAGATACAGTTTGGCACTACTCAAGGATGCCCACTTTTCCCTTTCTTGTTTGTACTATACACAGAGGCATTAGCCAAGATGCTCAGATCTTCTACTTTAAGGGGAAGTCACAATGGGTGGTCAGTATATGTAAAACATTCACAAGAGACAGATTACCTCTTAGTGTACATGAGCAAACCAGACAGATTAAAAAAATCCATATCTTGGATTACTACAGTTCTTTAGCTGTCTACAAAGTTAACATCGACAAGTCACATAACAGTTTAAGTATCACACTCCTATTGACATAAAAATTAGTGTCACTTTTCTGGATAAACCTAGCAAAATGAAATACCTAGGTATACAAATACGGTCCTCAATGGTAGAGTCACCAAAGTCTTTCTATGACTATGTGCTTAGTAAATGTAAGAAGTTAATCCAAAGCTGGAAAGCATGCTGTTTAGACTTTCAGTAGTAAAATCAATTAACCGGAACCACATTTTAACTTTATTTTAACAGTGCTGTTTAGTGTTTTAACTTTGTTAATTTAACGCTGCTGTCTAGTATCTTATATTGAAGATTTTGTATTAAAAGGATATTTGTGGTTATGGTCACTTTATTTTACTACTGTGATCTTGTTTAAGTTCAACCAGATTTATCGCCGAGCTGATACTGCTTTTTTACTGTTTATACTTTCAGTAAAAGTTTCAAGCAATTTCATGATTTATTCTACCTTTAGTACTATATGCTACAGAAGGACTTCCTCTTCCCCCAACACCGACTTTCATTCCAGCCTTCAAAAGACTAGTGGTGGAGCTCCTATGGATGGCCAAAATCCTTGGCTGGCATAGGAAACTGTTATTATCCCATTTAATATGGGCATATTTGGGAGACCTGATTTTTTTCTCACTTACTCTCAAACAGCTACATGAAAGGTACTTAAAAATCTACTAATGAACTGTGTACATGGAAATCTGGAAATGTATTTTGAAATCCCAGTTTGAGAGTCTTCCAGCTTTTATGGCAAAATTCTTAGGGGGGAATCAACTTTCCAAGATCCAGAGGTAGAAGCATATCTCAAGAAATAATTCTGTTAATGATCTCATCCCAATCAGAGTTACTCTGGGACTTGGTATGGAAGCCCTCCTACACTGGGTTAATCAAAATCTAACCCCAAGAAACCATCATCCTAGGTGACTTTGATATTGACTGGAACACTTGCTCAACTATTAACCCCACCAACCATATTAATCTCTACAACTTCTCCAAGTAATACAGTCTAGCACTAGGCTAGGAAATGCTAAAATCAAAGAAAGTCTCCTAGATTGAATCTTGATAAATAAGACCAATACTCCATACCAAGCAGTAGTCCTTCCAGACAACCTTAGTGACCACCAACCCACCTTCTTACTAAAATACAAAATCCATGCCAACTCTGACCCACTAATACAAACTACCCGGAATAAAAACAACTCTGACCCAGACAAATTCAAACTCGAACTACAACACCATAACTGAAACATACTAAAAGAAATACACCAAGAAGAAGCTGTAATCCAATCCAACAATACTTTCCTAAAAATCCTAAATGCCCATAACTCACCTCGTACCACAAAAGTCAAAATGAATATTGCCTCCTGAATCACCAAAAAGACAAAAAAAAAGACTTCTCAAAGGAATACAGCTTGGCATCACTGGAGAGCCACTAAAACTACAGCAACTAGAGAACAATTCAAAAACTTAGAAACAAAACCAAAAAAACTATTCTCCATGATAAAAAAGATTATTTACTACATCTGCAAAACAATAACCCCGAAAAATTCTGGGCAGGAATAAATAAACTACTTCACTCTGGCAAACCCTCCACCCAATCTCTAACCTCCACAGGCAAAATCACAGACATACCTGACTCATTCAACAAATATTTCACAGAAACCATCTCTAGTTCAACAACAACCCACTACTACTACTACTACCAATATCCCCAAACCTGCAGTCAGTCCCAAAACTACCTTCCAATTCCAACTCATCCCTACCAATTATATCAAAAAACTACTAATAAAACTTAAACCAACTACCCTAGCAGCAGATGGCATCCCAGCGGAATACCTCCAGTTTGCTGCTAATGAACTTGCACACCCAATCTCTATTCTAGTTAACAGATATATATCAGAAAACACCACCCCACCAATCTGGAAAACAGCCTACATCATCCCTTTACATAAAGGTGGGCCATCCACTAACCTCACCAATCATCACCCTACTGCCATCCTGTCCCCACTAGCATAAATGCTTGAAATATGTATACATTACCAACTTAGGCCATACCTACTTAATAACCAGCTTCTCTCCCCTAGCCAGCATGGATTCCACCCTGCCCACACTACAACCACAGCCCTTATTTCCTTTACAAATCTTATCAACCTAAACAGGCATCTAGGTAAACTAACATCTGCCATACTCTTGGACCTGTCATAAGTCTTTGAAATGGTCAACCATACAAAACTATTCCACTCCCTTACTAATCTTGGCATTAACAATCAAGCACTAGCCTGGTTCCAAAACTATCTACATGGTAGACAACAGCCAGTTCAATGGGACAATAACCTATCCTCACTGCTGCCTATTACCACAGGAGTCCCACAAAGGTCCATTCTAGGACCCCTTTTATTCACCATCTTCATTAATGATCTCCAGAGCATCTGCCAAGATGCAACTGTTATATAATACGCTGACGACTCAACATTAGTCTGCTCAGCCAATGACTCACACACACTCCTCTCTGTCATCCAAAAAGCCGTCCAAAATAACAAAACCTGGTTTCTCAACAAAAACCTCTTACTTAATCTCAAAAAGACCAAAACATTGCAATTCAAACCAAATAAATTCACCTCAATGCCCCACCCATTCAATATTGTGTCCAGAGATGGGACTATCATCTCTCTAGACATGTATACTAAACTGCTAGGAGTGACCACAGACAACAACCTCAAGTTCGATCTACATGTAAATCAACTATTAAAAACATTCACAAAAAACTGGGCAGTCTTTATAAAAGCAAACCATTTCTAACCCAACTTGCTAGAATCTCCATAGCTCAAACCTACCTCCTTCTCCACATTATTCTACACTACTCCCATATTCACCAACCTACCCAAAACTGAAATGGCTAAGCTTAACATCTGCTACAATCAAATTGCCAAATTTGCTACTGGTTCTCCCTACTGTGCCCACCACTGTCATTCACTACATCAACTTAAATGGCTTGAATTCCCAAATCTCCTCAGATCAGCTTTCTTTCACCCATAAAACTATCTAATCTATTTAAACTATAAACTAATACCAGGCAACTTCACTCTAGTGATAAAAGACTAATCAAGGTGACCAAAAGCAATAACACAGCAGGTTACTCCCTCTTCCCTAACTACACAGGTAAAATTTAGAACTCATTACTTTCTGCCATTACCTCAGCCAACTCAACGGTTACATTCAAAAAACTACTAAAAGAACACCTAAAACTCACATAGATATGCCCTTGTCTCCCACCAGGTTGACCTCATATCATACACACCCTCTGACCCACTCTCTAACCCCCTCTCATCTCTAACCCTTGAATAATAATCATGACTCCTCCCTATAGTGGTTCACCTGCGAACACCCACCCCAACAGTCCACTACTATATACATTCCAACCACTCCTCACATCATAAACCCTAACTCCCTCTCTCAACCCCCTCTTACTTATGTTTGCTCAAGGAAGGTTATTACTGGAAACCAGTACATTCTATGTATTACTATACTTTAACTTTAAACTATGGAATTTTGTTAACATTTGCAATTACCAATGAATATTGTACTTATTAACTTTAAAACTATGGAATCTTGTTAAGTCATTTGTTTTTTCCTATGAATATTTGTTTGCTATGTACAGTGGATATAAAAAGTGCACACATCCCTGTTAAAATACCAGGTTTTTGTGATATAAAAACATGAGACCACAATAAATCATGTTAAAAGTTTTCCCAACTTTAATTAGATCTATAACCTGTACAATTCAGTTGAAAAATAAACAAATCTGTTAGGAGAAAAAATAAAAAAACATACAATACGCTGGTTGCAAGTGTGTACACCCTTAAACTAATACTTTGTTGTGTGTGCACACCCTTAAACTAATACTTTGTTGAAGCACCTTTTGATTTAATTACAGCATTCAGTCTTCTTGGGTACACACCTGCCATAAATTAGAGAGAGACTGATTAACCCCAAATAAAGTTCAGCTGTCCTAGTAGGATTTTCCTGACATTTACTCAGTTGCCTGTTACAGCAAATGCCATGGTTCACAGAGAGTATCAAAGGGATGTCATTGTTGAAAGGTATCAGTTAGGAGAAGGGTACAAAAAATGTTCACACCATTGGATATATCATAGAACACAGTAAAGACAGTCATCAAAAAGTGGAGAAAATATGGAACAAAACTGACGTTACAAATAACTGGTAGTCCCTCAAAAATTGATGAAAAGACAAGATGTAAACTGGTCAGGTTGGCTGCCAAGAGACCTACAGCAACAATGAAGGAGTTGTAGGAATTTCTAACAAGTACTGGTTGTATACTACATGTGACAACAATCTCCCATATTCTCCATATGTCTGGACTATGGGGTAGGGTTGCAAGACAGAAGCCTTTTCTTACACAGAATAATACCCAGGCCCGGCTAAAATTTGCAAAACAATACATCAAGTCTCCCAAAAGCATGTGGGAAAATGTGTTATGGTCTGATAAGACCAAGACTGAACTTTCTGGCCACAATTCCAAAAGCTACATTTGGCGCAAAAACAACATTTCGCATCAACAAAAGAACACCATCCCCACGGTGAAGCATGGTGGTGGCAGTATCATGCGCTGGGATTGCTTTTTTTCAGCTGGAACTAGGGTTTTAGTCAAGGTGGAGGGAATTATGAACAGTTCCAAATAACAGTCACTTTTGGCCCAAAACCTTCAGGTGTCTGCTAGAGTGCTGATGATGAAGAGGAATTTCACCTTTCAACACGGCAATGACCCCAGGCATACATCCAAATCAACAAAAGAATGGCTTCACCAGAAGAAAATTAAAGTTTTGGAATGGCTCAGCTAGTACCCAGACCTAAATCCAATAGAAAATCTGTGGGGTGAACTGAAGAGGGCTATGCACAAGAGATGCCCTCACAATCTGACAGATTTGGAGTGCTTTTGCAAGGAAAAGTGAGCAAATACTGTCAAGTCAAGATGTGCCATGCTGACAGAGCATTGTCAAGTCAAGATGTGCCATGCTGACAGACTCCTACCCAAGAAGACCGAATGCTGTAATTAAATCAAAAGGTGTTTCAACAAAGTATTAGTTTAAGGGAGTGCACACTTATGCAACCAGCTTAATGTACTTTTTTTTTTATATTTTTTCCTGTAACAGATTTGTTTGTTACTCAACTGAATTGTACAGGTTATAGGTCACATTAAAGGTGGGAAAAGTTTTGAAATGAATTATTGTGGTCTCATTTTTTTTATATCACAAAAACTTGGCATTTTAACAGGGGTGTGTACACTTTCTTATGTCCACTGTATAACTGTCATACTTGTTTGTTGTTGTTAATCTGTGGTGCTTTTCTCCCTGGGCCTCCACTGAAAATGGACATGCATCCAGTCGGACTCTCCCAGTCAACAAATGTAAGATAAATAAATAAAATATTTTATGCCTCATTTCTGAAATATCATTACTTGTCCACTGTATTTTTTACTGCTATCCAGAAGAGGGGGTATGGTTGCCATGCGGGTTAAGCTCTTTTCCTAAGAGATACAAAGTACAGGGCTTGGTTCTGATCTTTGGTTATTGACTGACACAGACACACACACACACACACACACACACACACACACACACACACACACACACACACACACACACACACACACACACACACACAGAGTGCACGTTCACCTTCAGGGAAAGGGAGGAATTCCATTTCACCTGCTGCATGTTTTTGAGGTACTGGGGCTAAGTAGAGCAAATGAACAGACACACCTAGGAAGGACTCCACATGGCCAAAAACTCAATCTGTACAAAAGCACTGTGAGATGGAAGTGCTACTCACTGCGCCACAGTGGCTGTTTTCACACATCTTCTTCCAGCCAAACCAGCAAATATAGCCACCTATCTTGTGCAAGTGAAAGAAAATAAGGACAGACTACTGTTACTTTTAAGTACATTAACACCTACCCCCACCCACACAAGCACAATGACAGTGCTATAATGTCTGTTTTAGAAAGTAAAATATATTATAGCCAGTTTGTTACTTTTACAGTGCAACACACACACACGCACGCACACATATGTTACAGCAATACCAATTTTGCACATATTTCAGCAAACAGTAGTGCATTTTGCCACACTGGTACTGCTACACCAGAGCAGTGAATGTTGTTTAGCAATCTTCAAGCTGGGGTAAGTCACTTTTATTTACCTCACTGGGGAATAATGCTTTCCTGTCATTGTCCTTGATTTTAGAGACTTTTACTGATTTTACCTCATAATTCTGCTTTCTCTGTCATTAAAAAGTTTGATTTGCTGGTATACCATTTAGGATTACAGACAGGGTAACCATTTGAATTGCTTGAACCCTTTAGAATGAGTTCTGAAATACGGAGACTGAATGGTCAAAAAAGTATGCTTATAAGTCTGAGATGTCCATTTCAGAAACATTTCCTTTTTTTCTGAGGTATGATGATTTTGGAGTTGGTATATATGTTTCGAGGTGTACATGGAGTGAAGTTGGGAGATTCACTCTTCTCATGGATTTCAGGGGTTTTTTTTGTTAAGGCATGTTGGCACCAGGCATTTGAGTGCCAATGCTTCAAAAGGGAGCCTTAAAGTCAATAAACCCAAACAACAGAGTTTCACACTTCTTGTTGCTCAAAAATGCATGTTGATGCAAAAGGTGTCATTTCATTGACTTTTAAGTGAATTAGAATAATATTTAAAATATATTCCAGAGTTTTTAAGCCTTTATTCTGCTGTTATTTTTGGCTTTGCCCAGAATTCTAGAGCAAAAAGTCAAAAAAAGTTGTTCTGCCAGTATTTTAAAAACTTTCTCAAAGAGAAAAACACCCCTGAATATCAGAAGCATCAGCTTTTCTTAAAATCCAAGGTAAGCACTGAGATCCACCACTCTAGGCTGCTGCCCTCTAGTGCTTAATTTGCTCATATTCATTCACTGATAATCAGCTTTATCCTAACACGATCATATCACAATCCTGTTTTGGTTAAAGAGCATTATAAGAAAAGGAATATTTTTTCCCTAAACAGCATTTTTGTGTGCTCCTACACAATCACGAATGATTAAAGGGGCCTCCCAGAGTCGAAGATGATTACACCCCCCCCCCCCACACTGCCACTGGTATTGCAGGTGCCTAAAGCTGGCCATGATGCTAGTTTTAGTGCAGAGAATGTCCACAAGCAGGATGTAATTAATCCACAACACAAAACACCAGACCAATAAAAAAACGATAAACGCCGTTCCAGGTATCAATAAAGGCTATCCTCCATACACTTGCACTGCTCAGAACATCCAGTACAATATCCACTTCAAATAACTCCGCAGGAGGTTTCCCACATAAAAACAAGTTTATTTAACTTTTACAGACATAAAGACAGATTAAGCGCCTTCATCTCCAACCAGGAGACTTTATCAGAATCATCTACCATGACTACATTTATTCTTTTTATAATGCATAAAATGGATACCAAGCACTCTATTGGTCTACCGATTAATTCAAAACAGCATCAGGTAACCCTTCATTGCCACAAAATAACAGTGCAACCACATACTGACTCCTAAAATACTGCAAAATGTTGTGTCTATGTTTGTATTTAAAGTTGTTATACCCATTGTTTTTTAAGTTGTTGTTTATAATTGTTGTAACATATTTAATTAATTTAAACATATTTATACATATTTAATATTTATATATAAATATTTATACACAGATCTAACATATATATTTTAATATACATATGTGCAATAATTATCAATTTATTTTTTAAAACATTCAGAATTCATCAGTTTATATGGTTTTAGATATTTATATAAAATTAGGTGCATGGTACCTGAATGTTTGTTTTTACCCCTACATTAAAAAAATATTGCAAAATGGTGCGTCTATGTTTGTATTTTAAATAGGAATATTAGAAGTTTTGTTGAATTTAAACCTAGACCATGTGAGAAAAGCACTAAAAGATGTGAAACTAATTGTACATTTTGTATATTTATTTAAAGAAGATCATTAAATCCAGTGCAGGGGGTGACTGTAACACTAAAAAAGTAATTTACAGGGCACAGTGCAATGAATGTGATGCATTCTATGTGGGCAAGACTGTAAACAAACTCAAGCGAAGGATTTCATTTCATCTGTCAGAAATCCGCTCTGGATGTAAAAATAATGCACTAGCCAAACACCTTTCTCTTCATAAAAGGTTTTAAGTTCCAGATCCTGGATCGCATAGACATGGGTGATCTTGAAGGAGACATCCCGAATATTCCGGAGAAACAGGAACTCATGTGGCAATTAAAGCTGAACTCTTTTAGAAAGCCTGGACTAAACTACTACTGTTCAATTAAAAGTGCACTGGAACTTAGAAAATTGCCACATTGTTTACATGACTAAGTGTATTTTATTTTATTTTTTCTACAAATTGGTTTTAAATACCATTTTAAATCATTTGACATTTAAGTGTATATTTTGTTTCCATCATCATACATATATTTTTTACTTTTTTCTGGTTCTCCTTTTTCCACTTTATTCAAAATGATGGTAATAACAATACTAACTAATTATACAATTATATAGGTTTTTAGGGTTCTTGTACACAGACCTGAAGTCGTCTAGAAGGACGAAAGCGATCTTTGTTAACAACAGGTTATGAAAATAGAAACTGATTTTTGCATGCAAAATGCATATGTATATATATTTATATATAATTTTTGATCACAAAATGAACTAAGGTTGATATATTTCCAGCCATGTAGTATATTGCCTTGTATAAAATCACAGACTTAATAATTTGGTTAAATAAGATGTACCATTAAAGTACATTAGGGCTATATATTATTATGACAGCTACTAGGTAGGGCAGGACCAGCTCGAATGTCACACTGATGGGGGAAGGGATGTGAATTTAACATGTGTACCAATAACACTTTGTTTTACAGCACAGTAAACCACTCCCATGCCTGATAAAAGTATATATATATTTAGAAAGCTTGTGAGGAAATTATTACTCTATTTTTGTTTTACTTGGATCGCTTGTCTGTGTACTTAATAAAGGATTTTCGACTGGAAACAGACTGCCTGCCTTGCTTGGATTACTTTCGAATACTTAGTAATACTGTAGAATTATATATTTTCTATTATTACTTTTTGACTTGATGAGTTTACGTTCGCTACTTCTACTACTATTGTCTGATCTGATTAATATACAGTGATTAACTAGAAATATATGGACTGAAAATCTTCCACACAGAGAAGTTTCTTACACTGTTACGTTTGTATTTTACATATATAGTGGGATATTTCCCAATAAATACACTCCAGGAAAAATAAATAGTTATAACAAATTTATATGTTGTACATATACATACAAAAATTGTAGTTATATTGTATATCATTAAACCACCCAGGTAGGGACTAAAGAACCATATACAAAAGAATGGACGTAAAAGATCTACAAGATAAACATTGAAATAGACATGAAAAGTAACCACCCAATAATAATGCTTGCACTATTATTTTGTGGCAACGAAGGGTTACTTGATGCTGTTTTGAATTAATTGGTAGACCAATAGAGTGCTTGGTATCCATTTAATTCATTATAAAAAGAATAAATGTAGTCATGGCAGATGATTCTGATGAAGTCTCCTGCCTGGAGATGAATGCGCTTAATCTGTCTTTATGTCTGTAAAAGTTAAATAGACTTGTTTTTATGTGGGAAACCTCCTGCGGAGTTATTTGAAGTGGATATTGCACTGGATGTTCTGAGCAGTGCAAGTGTATGGAGGATGTAATTAAATCAAGGGCACTATATCAGTGGTAAAATATTTAATGAAATTGTGAAGCCTGTTATTTGACAAATCATGGTTACTGCAACCAGAGGTCTCTTTCAATTTTAAAGGTGATATAAATAAGTTATTAGTACCCAGCTGGTTTATTAAGTACACAAGACTGCTGTACTAATTTTTGTTAGTTTGATTGACATGTTGTAAAATATCAAAATAAGACAACTTGCTGTGGTTGGGGCCCCCCAGGACCAGGGGACACCCAATGACTGCAGGGTTTGCTGGTGCCAAAAGCTGGCTATGGTAGCACTGAGGAAGAAATCTTGAGGGACAAAGCCAGACACAGAAGGGGCTTCTTGGATCCTAACACAGATAGAGGTGGCTACATCTGGCTCAAAACCATAGAGACTATATTGTTTACTGATGGCAAGAACTGTGCCTGTTCTTTATTTACTACAGCTTGACAGAGTTTTTTTTAATCATGTCTTTCCTTTGCAACATCAATCTTTTTTGCACCTAGCTAGTGTGTCTCTGACCTTGGGGCCAAACAAGGAAGATCCATCAATAGCAGCATTGACAAAGGAAGACTTGAAATGTTCCGTGAAGTCACAAAAACGCATCCAGCCAGGGCGCCTTATGGCAACACCTGAACCTGCTGTCCTGATCGTTTTCTAAGCTGCATGAGTTCAATATAGGCTCCAGGGTGGCAAGCTAAGAGGCAACCTTATCCTGCACCTCGTCAGATACAGCCCCGATGAGGGTGTTCGAAAGCTCTTTTACCAGATCCCATTGGAGTTTAGTGAAGTGTACCATGAAATTCAAGGACCTAAGAGCGAAGGTCGATGATGCATAGACCCGCTTCCCAAACCTGTCCATTGCCTGAGACTCCTGGTTAGTAGGGTGGACACTGGAAAGTTCCTTTTTGGTGGCCGCTGCCACCATCATGGCATCTACTGCTAAACCCTTTCCCCAGTGTGGTTGATCTTCTGGAGCTGATAAAATTTTGTCTGGCCTCCAGGGATTTAGCTCTATGGAATCAGGAGCCTTCCATGCCCATTGTGCAACTAGCTTAATAAGTTTGTCAATAGGTGGGGTTTCCCAGGAAGTAGATGGGCAGTTCCAAAAGCCTGCAAAACACAGATTCCTCTGAGGATGGGTTTGTGGCCTTCCAATCACCCCTCTGTTTTAAGATTTCCAGGATGTCTCCAAATGAGACATCTTCAAGGGGTGACTAGGGGGAACCCTCCCCCACATAGTAGTCTGTGTCTTCTGTGACAGGTTCTTCTGGAGAAAATGCTTCCTCTTGCAAGTCTTCTTATGGGTGGTTCCTCAGTGGGGATCTCTGAGGAAGACTCCCAAGAAGAGGGGCCCTGAACAGGGATGTCTTTCAGTTTCAGTGCTCACTGTCCCGATGTGAGAGATGGTGGCAGCTGCAGTCCAAAAGGTACAAATATTTAACACCCAATGTGAGAGATGGTGGCAGCTAAGAGCCTGCTGAGGCTAAAGCTCTCTCCATGATCTAGACCAGCAGGCCCACCCAAAGATGCATAGGAGCCTGGAACCGAGAAAGACAACCTTAGAAAGTACAGTTGTGTACACTTACCAAAAACGTAGATGTTCGAGTGTATTCACTGTTGCAGTCATCACACTTTTGTTATCTGCCTGCAGGTAGCCCTCAGTCTGCCCAAATACCAGAGACTTAGTATTTCTGCGTTGGTTGCTGTCGCTTCAGGACTGACGTCAGGTCATCAGGGGTATAAAAACAGGCAGCTGACACCATTACTTCAGTTTTTCTTGTCCCAAATGCCAGGAGCCCCCCAAATAGGAAGCTAAGTTATGGTGGAAAAAACACCACCAGTAAAAAGTAAATACCAATAGCCCTGTAAGAGGTGAGTAATAGAGGTAGAGAAGGAGAGAGAGAGAGAGACAAGGAGGCTGGAGGGTGGGAAACCAGACTGCAACAGTGAATATGCTCGAACATCTACATTTATGGTAAGTGTACACAACTGTACTATGTTCTTCATGTTTCACTGTTGCAGTCATCACACTTGGGTTGATGCCCAAAGCTGTAGAATGGGTGGAGGCAGTCAAGAAGAGTTGGGGCTGGCTAGTATGCCTTGCAGGACTGCTGTTGCAAAACCTGCCCTGGATTTGGAAAAGATAAGCAGGTGGTAATGCTTGGTGAAGGTGTAAACAGAACTCCAGACAGCAGCTTCCAGAATGTCCCTGGTAGGGACTCCCCTAAGGAATGCTGTAGAGGTTGAGGTTGCTCTAGTGGAATGCTTTCTGACCCCAACAGGGGGTGGTTTCCCATGGTTTTGTAACATAAATGGATAAAGTGTGTTATCCATTTGGAGATGGTTTGTTTTTATATGGCCTTGCCCTCTGCCCCTGGTGCAAAGCTGACTTGTAACTGGTCAGATTTCCTGAAGGGTTTAGTCCTATCAAGGTAGAATCTGAGTTGTCTGTGCATGTCTAAAGAGTGCAGGATCCTTTCCCCTTTATTTTGAGGATTAGGGAACAAGGTCGCCAAATGGAGGGATTGGTTGAGAGCCACACTGAACACTTTAGGCATAAAAGTAGGGTTAGTCCTGAGGGAGACCCTGTCCGCATGAAAAATAAAGTACAGTTGTGTACACTTACCATAAATGTAGATGTTCGAGTGTCTTCACTGTTGCAGTCATCACTGTAGGGTTCTTCCTGCCGGCAGGCAGTCCTCGGTCGGCCAGAATCCCAAAGTCTGGGTCCGGAGTCGGCTGTTCAGTCATGCTCCCTGACGTCAGAGCGCTAGGAGTACAAAGCTGCCAGCCGACGCCATGTTCTCCAGTTTTTCTTGCCCCAGATGTCAGGTGCCCAAAAATGAAGGCTAATAGTAAAACAAAAAAGAAACATACAACAAACCCCATACCCTGAAGCAAATACACCTCAGAAGAAGGGTGAAGTACGAAACCACACTAATGAAAATATAAGAGGGGTCAGGAGGGAGGGCAACCCAGACTGCAACAGTGAAGACACTCGAACATCTACATTTATGGTAAGTGTACACAACTGTACTATGTTCATCGTGTTTCACTGTTGCAGTCATCACTGTAGGGTTGAATCCCAAAGCTGAGACAAAGGGTGGTGGTTATAGAGTAGAAGGGGCGGCTAGAAGGCCCTGCAAGGCTGCAGAAGCAAAGCCTAGCCTAGACTTAGAGTAAAGAGGGAGATTGTAGTGCTTAGAGAAAGTATGCACTGAACTCCAAGTTGCAGCTTCCAAAATATCTTTGGTAGGTACTCCCCTGAGAAAGGCAGTTGAAGTAGTAGCAGCTCTGATAGAGTGAGTCCTAATTTTTCCTGGGATTTGCTTTCCATGATGAGAGTAACAAAATTTGATTCCATGAGCACTCCATTTAGAAATTATCTGTTTTGAAATAGCTTTGCCTTGGGAATTTGTTGCATAAGAAACAAACAGTTGCTGTGTTTTCCTGATATCCTTGGTTCTGTCCAGGTAAAAACGAAGTTGTCTGTGTACATCCAAGGAATGCAAGATCCTTTCCCCCTTATTATGTGGATTAGTGAAAAAAGTTGGCAGGTGAATAGTTTGATTTAAAGCCACTTTGGAAAACACTTTCGGCATGAAAGTAGGATTAGTCCTTAAAGACACCCTATCTTGGTGAAAAATAATATAAGGTTCCACAGCCATGAGTGCTTGTAACTCCGAAACTCTCCTGGCTGAAGTCAAAGCCAGCAGAATAGCAGTCTTCCATGATAAATACTTAAGATCAGATGTGGCAGCAGGCTCAAAAGGAGGCAGAGTGAGTTTTTCCAGAACATAGTTGAGGTCCCAGGCAGGTATGGGTGGTGTCCTAGGGGGCCTTAAATTCTTTGCTCCTCTGAGATATTGTTTCAGAAGTGGATGGGAAAAGATTGGAGGATCTGTAATGTAATGTGCAGAGATAGCTGAGGCATGTATTTTTATTTAGGAGAAGGATAAACCCTTATGTAGCATGTCTGTCAGGTAAAGCAAAATCAGTGGGATGTTAGGAATGAGGGGATCGAATCCTGAGCATGCATCCAGGTGCAAAATCTCTTCTGTTTACCTGCATAAGATTTTCTAGTGCTAGGCCATCTGGCTTCTAAGATGACATCCATGACCTGCTTGGGAAGAGAAGGATTAATCATAGACCCTGAATTCGCCAGGCTGCCAGGCAGAGAGTTTTGACATGAGAGTGCAGAACCTGGCCCTGGTGTTGGGACAAAAGATTTGGAATCTGAGGTAAAATCCAAGGTGGCTCTTGGGATAGATTCATCAGTGTTGAGTACCAAAATTGACGAGGCCAATGTGGGGCCAGTAAAATCATCATCTTGGGCTTGTCCTGCTTGATCTTTAATAATGCCCGTGGAAGAAGAGGTAGTGGTGGAAAGGCATACCCAGAGAGGTTTCTCCAACTGAATGATAGCGCATCCACTGTCCATGCTAGTTTGTGAAATGTCCTTGTGCAAAAAATCTGTAACTGGTGGTTGAGGGGGGATGCAAATAGATCTATGTCCGGGCAGCCCCAGGCTTCCATAATCATATTTGGATGTCTAGCATCCACTCGTGTGGGTCTGACAGGTTCCTGCTCTGGCTGTCTGCCAGAATATTTTGTTTCCCTGGCAGAAACTGAGCTTGTAGATCCACTTTGCAAGCTAGAGCTCAGTTCCAAAGAGTCATGACTAGTCTGCAAAGGGGGTAGGAGTGTGAACCCCCTTGCTTGTTTATGTACCACATGACTGTGGTGTTGTCTGTCCGAATCAGTAGTTGTCCTGGTTGTAGAAGATCCCTGAAAGCCAAGAGGGCATTCTGTACAGCTAACATCTCTTTTAAATTGATATGTAGGTGCTTCTGATCCTCTGTCCAAAAACCTTGCAGACCTTTTCCCTGCAAGTGGGCTCCCCATGCGTAATCCGAGGCGTCCGTGGTTAACACTTGGCTGGCTGGAGGCAGACTGAAGGCTTTCCCTTTGTTGTGAAGACATGCCATGGTCCACCAATGGAATTCCTTTTGTAGACAAGGCAAGACAGCAATTTGTGTGTCTAGACTGTAGCAATGCTGGGACCATACACTTTTTAGGTACCATTGTATTTTTCTCATATGTAGTCTTGCATTTGGTATGAGAAGGATGCAGGAGGCCGTGTAACCCAAAGCCTGCAGGAATTTCGTTACAGTTAGCTGAATTATTGATGCCAAGGTTTTGAAAGTTGAAGCCAGCTGCAGTTGCTTTTCGGATGTCAGGAATGCCATCTGGGTTGTTGTGTTTAGAAGAGCACCCAGAAAAGTTATCTGTTGTGTGGGTGTCAAATTTGACTTTTTTATTTTCACAGTGAATCCCAGGTACTTGAGAAGATTTTGAACAAATTCCAGATGCTGGAGTAAGACATCCTTGCTGTCTGCTTGAATAAGGCAGTCATCCAAATAAGGATAAATTTGAATTCCCTTGAGTCTGCAATAAGCTACTACTGGTGCCAGGCACTTGGTGAAGACCCTGGGCGCAGTAGACAAGCCAAAGGGCAGCGCAGAGAATTGCTAATGTTTCGATTCGGCCTTGAACCTGAGGTATTTTCTGCACTCCTGTCTGATTGGGATGTGTAGGTAAGCCTCCTTTAAATCCAGTGTCATCATCCACGCATTCTTGCTCAACACTGGCAGGAACTGCTGCAGAGTAAGCATCTTCAACTTTGGTATGTCCAGGAAAGTGTTTAAGACTGTGAGATCCATGATGGGTCTCCATGAATTTTGCTTTCTGGGAACTAGAAAGAGCCTTGAGTAAAAACCTTGGCCCATCTCTGATTGTGGAACCAGTTCTATGGCCCTCATAGCCATGAGGGATCCCACCTGGTTTAATGCCTCTGAACATTGGTGTTTTGGAAGGTCTGGCCATCCGTTTGGTCTTGGCAAGGTATGAAAGTGGAATTTGTAACCTCTTGAACCTACATCCAGAACCCACTTGTCTTGGGTTACATAAGTCCAATTTTGTTGAAAAAGAGAGAGTTTTCCTCCTAGAGGGGCTTCCAGGAAAGAAGTTCCTGGAGCCAAGCAGGGGAAGTCATTGAGCCTGTTTTCTATAAGATTGAGGTCTGTCCTCTCCACCCCTGGGGGTGGAAGCACTCCACTGCCTAGGTCTGTAAGAGGTCTGTGCTTGGGCCCTCCCTCTGGTGCACCTGTATCTACCCCTCTGAGGCCTGTCCGAGCTGGGAAAGGACCAATTTTTAGTTGGCCAATTTCTGCTAAATCTTGGGGGCTGAACTTGTAAGAAATCCTTAACCGTTTGCATGGATTTTGCCTTATCCTCCATTTTATTTATCACCTCTTCAGCCTTAGAGCCAAACAAAACATTATGCTGAACAGGTGCATCCAGTAACTTTGCTTTCACTTGATCAGGTAAGTTTTGTTCCTTTAACCAAGCATGCCTTCTAATGACTGTGCCAGAGGCAGCTGCCCTGCAAGAAGCCTCCAAGGCATCAAAACCACAGTGTAAACCATGCTTCCCAACTTGTTCAGTGGCATGCATCAAATCGTGTAATTCCTTATTATCTGCACATGCAGTAATGGTACCCAGCTTTTGTTTCATAACAGACAGTAGAAATTGCTGATATTTTAGCATATGAAATTGACAATTTAAAGCCTTAATAATTAAAGTAGCAGAAGTGTACACTTTTTTGCCCCATCTCTCCACAGCTCTGGAATCCTTATCTGTCGGAATAGGGTTTTTAGCAGAAGCAGCCTTAACCCCCTTAGGACCTTGAGAAATGGTTTCTGGATCAGCAGTAGGATTTTTGTAAAGGAACTGGTGGGAGTCAGGGACCCTGTAATATCTGTCGGGCTTAGCAGGGGCTGGAAGAAAGGAGTCAGGAGTTAAATTAGCCTCAGAAAAGGCATCATCCACAATATCCAGAATAGGAGGAATAGCCAGGGGTCTATGTTGGGGAAGAAGAAGGAAATCCCTAAGCCTTCTCTTAGATTTCGAGTACTCCTGTCCTTCCCAGTGAAAATGTTCCCTCATGTCATGTAAAGTTTCCCCAAAAGAAAAATCCTCAAGGGGATAAGCTGATGGAATGGATTCCTCAGCATCAGAATCCTCATAAGGAGGGAAAGAATATTCCTGTTCAGAGGAAGACACTGAAGAAATAGATGCTTGATCAGAAGATTCATAATCCAATTCTTGCCTTGGCCTTTTGTCTGGAGGGGGATGTGAACCCCTAATCATGGTTAGTAAGTCCTCCACCATTTTAAGTAGCTGTTTTTGAGATTTGGGTCCCAGATCAGAAGAGGCCTGGGCTGGTGTCTTAGATTTAGAAGGAGTATTTGCCTTTGTCTTTGGCTTTGCCTTTATCAGAAGCTGTGTAGGCCTGAAAACCCCCTCGGAAGCCGGTACCTGCACAGCAGCTCCGGACCCATCCGAGGGAGCATTGTCCAAAGGTCCTGCAACTGGAGTGCTCAAAGGCTTGTTGGCTCCTCGTGGGAGTCTGTTTCGGCAATCGGTTCTGAAATGGCCGATGTCAGGGGCTGCGAAAGCGCTTCACTGACGACGGCCGAACCTGTAGCTGGCGCTCCTTGTAAAACAGTGTCTGATTTGGACCTCGGAGGACAGTCCTTATCCTTGCGTCATTTGTGAACTCCGGTAGTCGGAAGCGTGTCCGACGACATTTTATAATTAAATCGCCTACCAAAGTAGTGAAAGGCAAAATCGTACCTTTGCTTAATCATACATTGGTTAAATCTAGTGCAAAACCAACAACTAGCTACGTCGTGGTCAGGGCCTAAACAAGGAATACAGTAAGAATGGAAATCCTTATGAGGTATTTGCTTCCCACAAGAAATGCAATTATTAACTTTTTCTGACATCGGACTGGAGCAAGAAAAAGTTTCAACGGGTACTTAGCTTTGAGAAGAAGAAGTAAGTCTTCGGACTGAAGCACGAAAAAATATCAGGAGTCAGCCGACCGGCACTTGCGAACTGCTTTCACCACACGGCAAGAAAGACTAGAGAACATGGCGCCGGCTGGCAGCTTTGTACTCCTAGCACTCTGACGTCAGGAAGCATGACTGAACAGCCGACGTTGGACCCAGACTTTGGGATTCTGGCCGACTGAGGACTGTCTGCCGGCAGGAAGAACCCTACAGTGATGACTGCAACAGTGAAACACGATGAACATTAAAGGGTTCCCCAACCATAAGTGCTTGTAGCTCAGACACTCTTCTAGCTGAAGTGATGGCCAGAAGCAAGGCTGTTTTCCAAGAGAGGAATTTTAACCCTGTTGATGCTGCAGGCTCAAAGGGGGTAGTGTGAGCTTTTCCAGTACAAAGCTAAAGTCTCCAGCAGGAGAGGGGGCTCTCCTTGGTGGCCTTAAGTTGTTGGTCCCTCTCAGGAACTGTTTGATGAGAGGGTGAGGGAAGAGAGGTGGCTCAGTGTTATAATGAGCAGAGATGGCAGAGGCATGGCTCTTAATGGAAGAGAAGTATAGGCCTCTGTGGAGTAGATCTGCTAGGTAATCCAGGATTAGAGGTAAGGAGGGCAGTGCTGTGTCCGCTCCTTTAGACTGAATCCAGGAATAATACCTTTTCCACTTATCAGCATAGGATTTCCTTGTAGTGGGTCTTCTGGCTTCAAGAATGATGTCCAGCACCTGCTTACTTAGACTAGCCACTGGGAGAGAATTCACAGAATAAGCCAGGCTGCCAGGTTCAGAGTTAGCAGTTGCGGATGCAAGATCTTTCCCTCCTGCTGAGTGAGGAGGGTTGGGATCTGGGGTAGGTGCCATGGTGGTACTGGTGACAGACTGTGCAGTAGTGGGTACCAGTGCTGGCATGGCCAGTCTGGGGCAATCAGGATTGCCCTCGGTCATTCCTGTCTTATCTTGAGTAATACTCTTGTAAGAAGACGCAGAGGGGGAAATGCATAGATTGAGAGGTTTACCCATTGGAAGGATAGGGCAGCCACTTTCCAGGCCCTGCTGTGAGGTGTCCTGGTGCAGAATTTGCTGAGCTGATGATTGTGGGGTGAGGCAAAAAGGTCCACCTCCGGGGTCCCCCATTTCTGGGTTAGAAGGCTGAAGGTGTTGGGGTCTAATTGCCACTTGTTTGGGTCTAGGAAATTTCTGCTTAAGTCATCTGCCAGAGAGTTTTATTTGCCTGGCAGGGAATGAACTTGCAGATGAATATGCATAGCCAAAGCTGTGTTCCACAGGGTCATAGCTAGCCTGCAGAATGGGTAAGAGCGGGTTCCCCCCTGCTTGTTGATGCACCACATCACTGTGGTGTTGTCGTTTTTTATTAGCAGGGGTCATGATGAGAGTAGGGATCTGAAAGCTGTCAGAGCGTGTTGAAAAGCCAGCATCTCTTTTTGGTTGATGTGCAGATGAATTTGACTTGGGCTCCAGTGGCCTTGAATGCACTTGTCATCCAGATGTGCCCCCCCAGCATAGTCTGATGCATCTGCGGTTAGGGTCTCGGCGGCATGGGGTTGTGTAAAGGGAAGCCCTTGTTGTGGTTGCATGCTGCTGCCCACCAAAGAAACTCTGTCCTTAGACAAGGTATGATGGTTTCCAGGTCCTGAGAATGTTGGCACCAAAGACTTTTTAAGTACCACTGAAGTTTCCCCAAATGCAGTCTATCATATGGAATAAGTAGAATGCAAGAGGCCATGAACCCTAGAGCCTGCAGGATTTTCCTTGCAGATAGCTGACTTCTGATGGCCATTTGAGTGAAGTAGCCTGTTAGATAGGCTTGTTTTTCTGGAGTAAGGAATGCCATCTGGGATGCTGTGTCCAAGCTAGTTCCCAGGAATACAATATTTTGACTGGGGACTAGTTTTGATTTCTTTTCGTTGATAGTGTACCCCAGGGAGGTTAGAAGGTCTTTTACAAATGTCAGGTGCTGCATCAACTTTTCCTGACTGTCTGCCTGAATCAGGCAATCATCCAAGTAAGGGTATATTTGAATATTTCTCTGTTTGCAATAGGCAATGACTGGAGCCAGGCATTTTGTGAAGACTCTGGGAGCAGTGGATAAGCCAAAGGGAAGTGCAGAGAACTGATAATGCATAGATCCTGCCCTGAAGCATAGATATTTCCTGCATGAGTCCCTGATAGGGATGTGCAGATAGGCTTCCTTTAGGTCTAGGGTGACTAATCAGGCATCTTTGGACAGCATAGGGAGAAGCTGCTAAAGGGTGAGCATTTTGAATTTTGGTACCACAAGGAAGGTGTTTAGAATGGAAAGATCTAAGATTGGGTGCCAGGTGCCCTCTTTTCTGGGTACCAGAAAAAGTCTGGAAAAAAAAGTACAGTTGTGTACCTGCCATAAATATATGTTTGAGTGTATTCACTGTTGCAGTCATTACAATTGGGTTATCCTGCTGGCAGGCTACCCGGAGTCGGCCTGAATTCCAAAGTCCTGACGTCGGTTGCTGTCACCTCCTCCCTGACGTCAGTGCACCAGGGGTATAAAAGATGCAGCCGATGCTATTTTCTTCAGTTTTTCTTGCCCCAGATGTCAGGTGCCCCCAAATGGGTTGGCTAATTTATGCCAATAAGCATACATGCAGTAAAGTAAACTCTTCCTTCATCTACAAGCAAATACACCACATAGGCTGTATAGACTAGACAAGTACAGGTAAGTCCCAGCAAAGGAAAGGGGGATGGTGGGTGGGTAACCTGGACTGCAACAGTGAATACACTCGAACATCTACATTTATGGTAGGTACACAACTGTACTATGTTCATCGTGTTTCACTGTTGCAGTCATTACAATTGGGTTGAATCCCAAAGCTAAGGTTGGGAGGCTGGGGCTAAATAGGATTAGGAGAGGCTATAAGGCCCTGGAGAACTGCAGTGGCAAAGCCTGCCCTGGATTTAGACTAGAAAGGAAAGTGATAGTGCTTTGTAAAAGTGTGCACTGAACTCCAAGTTGCAGCCTCTAAGATATCTTTGTTTGGTACTCCTCTGAGGAAGGCTGCTGAAATGGCTGCTGCTCTGGTTGAATGTGGCCTAATGCCCTTAGGCACTGATTTGCCATGCTGTGAATAGCAGATGCGAATGCAGTGGCCTATCCACTTTGAAATAGTCTGCTTTGAGATAGCCTTTCCTTGTGATCCTGTAGCATATGCCACTAGAAGTTGTTCAGTCTTTCTGAAAAACTTTGGTTCTGTCCAACTAGAAGCGTAGCTGCCTGTGAATGTCCAAAGAATGCAGAAGTCTCTCACCCTTATTCTGTGGGTTTGGATAAAAGGTAGGCAAATGAATTGTTTGGTTCAGGGCCACACTGGACACTACCTTAGGCATAAATGTTGGGTTTGTCCTCAAAGAAACCCTGTCAGGATGGAAAATGATAAAAGGATCCACAGCCATGAGTGCCTGTAACTCTGACACTCGTCTTACAGAGGTTATTGCTAGGAGCAGAGCTGTTTTCCAGGATAAGAATTTTATATCAGCTGTGGAAGCTGGCTCAAAAGGAGGCAGTGTGAGTTTTTCCAAGACATAATTGAGGTCCCATGCAGGTATTGGTGCTCTCCTTGGAGGTGTAATGTTTTGGGCCCCTCTGAGGTACTGCCTTAGTAATGGATGAGAAAAAATAGGTGGTTCTGTATTGTAATGAGCTGAAATGACAGAGGCATGAATCTTAATTGATGAAAAGGATAGGCCTTTGTTCAGCATCTCAGTTAAGTATTGCAAAATCTGAGGAATATTTGGTACAATCGTGTCAATTCCTTATGCCTGGTTCCAAGCACAAAATCTCTTCCATTTTTCTGCATATGATTTTCTGGTGCTAGGCCTCCTGGCCTCCAAAATAACATCCATCATCGCTTTAGAGAGAGGTGTGTTTTGAATGGTTACATTATCAGCCATGCTGCCAGATTTAAGGTCCTGAGTTGGCTGTGCAGGATCTGACTGTTTTGTTGGGTCAATAAGTGAGGAATTTGAGGTAATGTCCAGGCTGGGCATTGAGACAAGTTCTTTAGGATTGGGTACCAGTGCTGGCGTGGCCAGTATGGGGCAATCAGTATCATTTTTGGCTTCTCTTGTCTGACCTTTAGGAGTAACTTGGGGAGGAAAGGCATATATTGTTAAGTTTTTCCAGCTGAAAGATAGAGCATCCACTTTCCATGCTTGCTTGTGATAAGTCCTTGTGCAGAATCTCTGTAGTTGGCAGTTGTGAGGGGAGGCAAATAGGTCTATGTCCGGGCATCCCCAGTTCCTTGTTATCATGCTGAAGACTTGTGGATCCAATTTCCACTCGTGGGGATCCATTAGGTTTCTGCTTAGTTCGTCTGGCAGAGTATTTATCTTTCCTAGCAGGAATTGTGCTTGCAGATGCACTTGGTAAGTCAATGCTGTGTCCCACAAAGTCATGGTTAGTCTGCAGAGGGGGTAGGAATGTGTGCCTCCCTGCTTGTTTATGTACCACATGACTGTAGTATTGTCCGTCTTTATCAACAGTTGTCCTGGTTGAAATAGATCCTTGAAGGCTGTCAGGGCATTCTGAACAGCTAACATCTCTTTTTGATTGATATGTAGATGCATTTGGCTTGCGGACCATATGCCCTGAATACATCTTCCTGCCATATGGGCCCCCCAGGCATAATCTGATGCATATGTTGTTAATGTCTGCCTGGCTGTGGGTAAAGTGAAAGGCTGTCCCTTGTTGTGGTGAGAGGCCTTTGCCCACCATCGAAACTCCTGTTGCAGGCAGGGGATGAGGGTAATTATTGTTTCCAGGCTGTGGCAATGTTGAGTCCAAACACTTTTTAGATACCATTGTAGTTTCTCATATGTAGTCTTGCATACGGAATTAGCAGAATGCAGCATGCCATGAAGCCCAATGCTTGCAGAATTTTTCTTGCAGATAACTGGGTCTATGTTGCCAACATTTTGAAATAAGTAGTCAGTTGTCTTTGTCTGGCGTGAGATAAGCCATCTGGGCAGTTGTATTTAAGCTTGCACCCAGGAATATTACCTCTTGAGAGGGTACTAGTTTTGATTTCTTTTTGTTTACTGTGTACCCTAGGCATGTTAGTAATCTTTTTAAAAACGCCAGATGCTGTAGTAAAATGTCCTTGTTTTCTGCTTGAATAAGGCAGTCGTCCAAGTAAGGATATATTTGTATTCCTCTTTGTCTGCAAAATGCAATTACTGGTGCCAGGCATTTTGTGAAGACCCTGGGCATAGTAGATAAGCCAAAGGGCAATGCAGAGAATTGGTAGTGCATTGAGCCAGCTATAAATCTGAGGTATCTTCGGCATGACTGTCTGATTGAGACATGCAGGTATGCCTCTTTTAGGTCTAAAGTCACAAGCCAAGCCTTCTTGCCCAGCATGGGCAGAAGCTGCTGCAGAGTCAACATTTTGAATTTTGGAATATCCAGAAATGTGTTTAGATTAGACAGGTCCAGTATTGGTCTCCAGGCTTTGTCCTTTCTGGGCACCAAGAACAGTCTGGAGTAAAATACTAGTCCCTGCTCTTGCTGTGGTACTCGCTGAATGGCCCTCATGCCCATGAGGGATGAAACTTGTTTTTGTGCCTCTGCCCATTGATTGTGTGGCAGGTCTGGCATACCGTTTGCCCTTGGTAGAGTGTGAAAATGGAACCTGTAGCCTTGTGACACTATATTCAAGACCCATTTGTCCTGGGTGATCATGTGCCAATTTTGTGAAAAAAGTGCTAGTTTTCCCCTTAAAGGAGCTGCCAGAAGATAAGTGCTTGGTGCTGGCAGGGGAAAGTCATTGAGACTGTTTTCTGTATGGCTGTGATTTATCCTCTTCGCTTTTGGAGGTAGAAGCACCCCATTGCTTAGACCTGTATGAGCCCTGGGGCTGGGTTCTGCCTCTGGGGCATCTGTATCTGCCTCTTTGTGGCCTGTCTGACACTGGAAAGTACCAACTCTTTGTAGGCCAGTTCCTGCTAAATCTGGGAGGCTGTACCTGTAAGAAATCCTTAACTGTTTGCATAGATTTAGGTTTGTCCTCCATTTTCTTCAACACCTCTTCAGCTTTAACACCAAACAAGGTATCATGCTGTAATGGAGCATCTAATAATTTTGCTTTAACATGATCAGGAAGATTCTGTTCCTTTAGCCAAGCATGCCTCCTAATGACAGAACCCGTAACAGCGGCCCTGCAGGAGGCCTCCAGAGAATCAAAACCACATTGCAAAGTATGCTTTCACTTGTTCAGCTGCATGCAATAAATCCTGCATTTCTTTGTTTTCTACACATTCAGAATTTGTCAACATTTTCTGTTTAAGTAGTGGCATAGGATATTGCTGATATTTAAGCCTATGAAACTGACAATTTAAAGCCCTTACAGCCAAGGTAGCAGAAGTGTAAATCTTTTTCCCCCATCTGTCCAGGGCCCTTGAATCTCTATCAGAGGGGATAGGGTTTTTTGCAGTGGAAGCCTTGACCCCTTTGGGACCCTGAGAGATAGTTTCTGGGTCAGCAGCAGGGTTTTTATAAAGAAATTTACCTGAGTCAGGAACCCTGTAGTATCTGTCTGGCTTAACAGGAGCTGGTGGTAAAGAGTCAGGAGTCAGACCGGACTCTAAAAATACATCATCTACAATGTCTAAAACAGGAGGAATAGCAAGGGGCCTGTGCTGAGGTAGTAAAAGAAAATCTCTGAGCCTTTTCTTGGATTCCGAGTAATCTTGGCTCTCCCAGAGGAAGTGCTCCCTCATAGTATGCAGGGTCGCTCCGAAAGAATAATCCTCAGAAGGAGAGGCTGAAGGGATAGATTCTTCAGCATCAGAATCCTCATAGGGAGGAAGAGAGTATTCCTGTTCAGAAGAGGAATCAGAGGAAATGGAAACCTGATCTGAAGATTCATATTCTCTCTCTTGCCTAGGCCTCTTATCAGGAGGGGGATGGGAACACCCGATCAAAGTAATTAGGTCTTCGGCCATTTTAAGCATCTGTTTTTTAGGCATGGATGCCTGTCCAGGGGAATGTTGTACTTGTTTCTTTGTCTTTAGAGGTGCTTTAGTCTTTGCCTTTGAAGGTGAAGTCATTTACACATATAACTGTGTCGCCTGAAAACACCCTCAGAAGCCGATGCCTGCTCAGCGGCTCCGGACCCATCTGAGGGAATAGTTTCCGAGGGTCCAATAACTTGAGTTTCCAGCAGCCTAGTCAGCTCCTCGTGGGAGTCAGAAGCGGCCTGTGGTTCTGAGGTAGCGGGTGTCAGGGGCTGCGAAAGCACCTCACTGAGAACCGGCAAACCGACGACTGGCTTAGCCGAAGCCTCGTCGTCGGTTTTGGACCTCAGTTGCCTGTCCTTTTCTTTTTCTTTGCGCTTTTTATAAATTCCGGTAGTCGGCTGTTCTGACGACATTATATAATTAAATCTTCTGCCGAAATAATGAAATGCAAAATCGTACCGACGCTTAATAGTGCGTTGGTTAAATCTAGCACAAAACCGACCACTAGCAACGTCGTGGTCAGGGCCTAGGCAAGGAATACAGTAAGAATGAAAATCCTTATGAGGTATTTGCTTCCCACAAGAAATACAGTTATTAACTTTTTCTGACATCGGTCTGGAGCAAGAAAAAAGTTTCCCCAACGGGGTACTTAGCTTTAATGAAGACTTCAGATCTGAAATTCGAACTTGAAAATCTCAGGAGTCAGCCGACCGGCACTTGCGAACTGCTTTTGCTTCGGGCACTGCGCGGCACGAAAGACTGAAAAAAATGGCGTCGGCTGCATCTTTTATACCCCTGGCGCACTGACGTCAGGGAGGAGGCAACAGACGCCGGACCAGGACTTTGGAATTCAGGACGACTGCGGGTAGTCTACCAGCAGGATAACCCAATTGTAATGACTGCAACAGTGAAACACGATGAACATCCCTTGACCTATCTGTTCTGCAGGAACAGGGTGAATTGCCCTTATGGAGAGCAGGGATTGAACTTGGTTTTGTGACTCTGCAAACTGGTTTGGAGGAAGGTCTGGGAGCCCTTTTGGGGTTGGCAGTGTGTGGAAATAAAATTTGTACCCCTGGAATACTACGTTGAGAACCCATTGGTCTTTGGTGATGGAGGTCTAGTTTTTTTGCATGGTGAGCAAGTTTTCCTCCTAGGGGCATGAGCAATTGGGCAGAGGTGAGGGTGAGAAGTCATTGTGAATTCTTTCCGTAAGGTGGTGACTTAGCACTCCCTGTTTTGGAAGTGGAGGTACTCCATTGCTTAGATCTCTGCATACCCTGAGACTGTAATCTGTGGGGTCTGTTTCCCCTGGGTCTAGTTTCAGATGGCCTTGAGGGGGCTGGAAAGGACCAATGTTTCAAGTGGCAATGCCTACTGAATCTTGGAGGCTACACTTGCAAAAAAAATCTGTGACTGTCTGCATAGACTTAGAGTTTTCTTCCATCTTTTTTAGAACCTCTTCTGCTTTGGTGCCAAACAGATTGCTCTTGTTCAAAGGAGCGTCCAGTAATTTTGATTTGACATGGTCTGGCAAGGTCTGCTCCTTAGGTTAAGATGGCCTTCTAAGTACAGAACCTGAGACTGTTGCCCTGCAAGATGCTTCTAGGGCATCAAAACCACCTTGCAAGGTATGTTTGCTGACTTGGCTTGCAG